>NW_004443994.1:4819924-4866340 GCF_000243295.1 Trichechus manatus latirostris
TCATTGGTGGTAGCTGGGCACCATCTAGTTCTTCTGGTCTCAGGCTGATGAAGTCTCTGGTTTATGTGGCCCTTTCTGTATCTTGGGCTACTACTTTCCTTGTGTCTTTGGTGTTCTTCATTTTCCTTTACTCCAGGTGGTTGGGACCAATTGATGCATCTTAGATGGCTTCTTGCATGCTTTTAAGACCCCAGACGCCACTCACCAAAGTGGAATGCAGAACATTTTCTTAATAAGCTTTGTCATGCCAATTGACCTAGATGTCCCCTGAAAGCATGGTCTGTTCTACATTCTTTACATCTGTTAATATATTTTATCCTCAGAACAACCCTATGAGGTAGTATATAAGATTCTTATCTCCATTTTATAGATAAGACTATCTATGAAGAGGAAACAAAACAGAAGGGGTTAATTAAATTTTGCAGAATACAGTGTAAAAGGGGAAACAATTGCACAACAATAGATATTATAAAATTATTAAAGAATAATATGAATATTCACCAAAATGTTGAAAACCAGGAAAAAAAATCAATAAATTTCCAGAATAAAATGCCAAACTTGTTTCAAGAAGACATAGAAAATCTGAATAAGCCAAAGACCAATAAAGAATCTGAAATGATAATCAAAAATATATCCCCCAGAAAAAAGCCCCAGGCCCAGGTGGTTTTCCAGATGACTTCTATTAGTTTTTCAAGGAAGAGAACATCTCTATCTTGTACAAGCTGTTCAAGAAAACAGAAAACAGAAAATGAAGGACATTTTCTAAAGCATTTTTTAAAGTAAGGTGAAATTCATATAACAAAGCTAACCATTTTAAAGTGTCCAATTCTTTTTATGAGGTTAAATTAGCATTAATTTCCAAACTGGATAACGATAGTACCAAAAAACCTAAAAACCTGTTGCCATAGAGTCAATTCCGACTCACAGCGACTCTATGGGACAGAGTAGAACTGCCCCATAGAGTTTCCAAGGAGCAGCTGGTGGATTTGAACTGCTGACCTTTTGGTTAGCAGCTGAGCTCTTAACCACTACACAACCAAGGCTCCATATACAGGAAAGAAAAAAATTATAGATCCATTTTACTTTCTTTGGTTTACTCAAGTTTTCTATTTCTTTTGGAAACAAGTTTGACTTTTTATATTATTCCAGATGAAAAAAGGTCAAATGAGATGAAGACTGTGAAGGAGAGATCATATTTGGCTATCATTGCAGAGATCTCAGTGATCTTAAGAAACAAAACAAAAAACAGGTGCTGTCGAGTCAATCCTGTCTCATGGTGACCCCCTCTGTGTCAGAGTTGAACTGCACACCGTAGAGTTTCTTGGCCTTTCCAGAAGTAGGTTGCCACGTCTCTTCCAAGGTGCCGCTGGGTAGGTTTGAACCACCAACCTTTCAGTTAGTAGATGAGCACGTTAACTGCTTGCACCACCCAGAGAACTCCTTTAGTGATCTTAGAGAGTCCCTACTTTAGGGGCAAAGGTGGGGGCTGAAGCTGGATTGTAGTGAACTGAGAAGCGAATCCAAGTGAGAACATGAAAATAGGGAGGTAGATTATTTCTTTGGTAGTAAAGGGAAAGAACTGATAGGTAACCTTCCCCCCCCCAAAAAAAAAACCAAACCCCACTGCCATCGAGTTGAATTATGACTCATAGCGACCCTACAGTATCAAGAAGAAAAACAGGAGAGCATATATAAGCTGAGGTGAAGGATCTGTTGGGAAGAGCAAGGATGAGAAGAGAGAAAAGAGAGGAAGCTTGAGGTTATGAGGTCCCAGACAATGTATGGCAGAATGAAATAGAACATGGAGGGGTTAGCCTCAGACACAGGTTGGTGGGGGATGACGGCTAAAATTTAGATAAATTTGAGGACAGAGGAAAAGGACATCAAGACTTTTTTTTTTAACGTATGTAAACTTTTTTCTTTTTTTTATTGTGCTTTAGATGAAGGTTTACAGAGCCAATTAGTTTCTCATTAAACAATTAATACACATATTGTCTTGTGACATTGGTTGCCAATGCCACGACGTGTCAACAGTCTCCCTTTCTTGGTCTTGGGTTCCCCATTTCCATTCGTCCAGCTTTCATGTCCCCCCCGCCTTCTCATCCTTGCCCCTGGGCTGGTGTGCGCATTTAGCCTGGTATACATGGTTGAGCTACGTGTATTGTTGTTTGTTGTATGGGCCTGTCTAATCTTTGGCTGAAGGGTGAACCTCAGGAATGACTTCTGTACTGAGTTAAAATGGTGTCTGGAGGCCATATTCTTGGGGTTTCTCCAGTCTCTGTCAGACCTGTAAGGACATCAAGACTTTCAATACAGGATGGCCTTTTCCCCTGACTTGCAAGAATACTAGGGCAGGGATCGTTTACAGCCTTTATGTTTAAGGCTTTATGTTACAGGCTTTATGTTGTTTTGTTGAGTGCTGTGGAGTTGATTTGGACTCATGGCGACCCCATGTGACAGAGTAGAACTGCTCCATAGAGTTTTCTTGGCTGTAATCTTTATGGAAGCAGATCGCCGAGCGCTTAACCCTTGCGCCACCAGGACTCCTAGTTTAAGAGTATAAACCTATGTAAGGGCTGGTGCGGAGAGCGGGAAGGCTATCAAGTAGACTTGAGGAAAACATTGCAGAGCAGATCTAGGGGCTAGAGGAGCCAGAAACCATTCAGTTGTAATGGAGCCCACAAACCCAAGGTGAGAGGAGAGACAAGCAGCTCAGAGCAACTGTGAGTTGAACTCAGGAGAGAGACTAAAAAGAGAATGACAGGAAACTTTTTTTTTTTAAGCTATGCAGTTAATTTCCTGTGAAGGTGAAAGTAATTTGCTTTATTCAACGGTGCCATTCTTTTTCTACATTCATGGTTAAAAGCTCTTATTTTTAAAAGCCTTTAGAAATTTTATGTCTGATGTCCTTCTTACTCCAGTTCTGTATTTGCTCTTTTCTAAAGAAAGCTTAAGAAAGTTGACTGAAGCTTGATATAAATTACTCTCCCTAAGGGAATAGCATTATCATTAACATATAGCAAAAACATTTTATGTCTATTTAGCAGCTAAAAACACTTTTTACTGTTTTGAAATGCTCTTATTTGTCTTTGAATTAAAGTATTAAGGCATAAAAAACTGAGGAATACTTAACTATTTTAGAGTTGTTAATTCTGGGAAACAAATTCCACAATGACGTCAAAGAGTCTAACAATTTACTTGTTAATGTCCTGATCAAAAAAAAATGTAAAAATCCTAATGAAATTTTTTGTTTCATTCTAATTTATTTATTTATATTATAAAGAAGACTGACCACATTAAAATCTCCTGCTTAATATATTGATTTTGTTATTTGTGTTTAAACTATTTGAAAAGCATCTTAAGTAATGCAAAAATTAATCCTAATGGAAAAAAGAATGTTTCAAACTCAAGTCAGTTGTCGATTTTAACATAAGATTTTGCAAAAAGGAAAATGAAGACCTTAAAAATCCAATTGGATACTCTAAAGAAATGAAACCAATATTTTAGCAATGGTAAGAGAACTTTCACCCACTCCCAGGAATACATCCTAGAGAAATAAGAACCGTCACACAAATAGACACATGCACACACATGTTCATTGCAGCTTTATTCACAGTAGCAAAAAGATGGAAACAATGTAAGAGCCCATCAACATATGAATGGATAAACAAATTATGGTACATACACACAATGGAATACTACAAAATGATAAAGAACGATGATAAATCCTCGAAACATCTCACGACATGGATGAATCTGGAGGGCAGTATGCTGAGTGAAATCAGTCAATCACAAAAGGACAAATATTGTATGAGTCCACTATTATAAAAAGACATAAAAAAAAATCTTTGATGGTTACAAGGGAGAGGAGGGGTATATATCACTAACTAGATAGTAGACAAGTGTTAATTTTGGTGAAGGCAAAGACAAGACACAACATAGGGGAAGTCAGCACAACTTGACCACAGCAAAGCCATACAAGCTTCCTAGACATATCCATACACCTGGAGGGAAAGAGTTACTGGGGCTGATGGCTGGGGACCATGGTCTTGGGGGACATCTAAGTCAACTGACATAATATAGTTTATAAAGAAAATGTTCCACATCCGACTGTGGTGAGTAGTGTCTGGGGTCTTAAAAGCTTGTCAGTAGCCATCTAAAATACATCTATTGGTCCCATCATGTTGAGAGCAAAGGAGAATGAAGAAAACCAAAGATGCGAGGAAAATATTAGTTCAAAGGACTAATGGACCACATGAACCACAGCCTCCACCAGCATGAGCCCAGAAGAACTAGATGGGGCCCGGCTACCACCACTGACAGCTCTGACAGGAATCACGGTAGAGGGCCCTAGAGAGAGTGGGAGAAAAACATAGAACAAAATTCAAATTTACAAATAAATAAATAAATAAATAGATAAATAAAAGACTAGAATTACTGGTCTGACAGAGACTGGAGGAACCCCCGAGACTATGGTCCCTGGACACCCTACTAACTCAGACTTGAAGGAACTCCTGAAGTCCACCTTTCAGCCAAAGATTAGACAGGCCTATAAAACAAACAATAACACACGTGAGGAATGTTTCTTAGTTCAGTCAAGTATATGAGACCAAATGGGCAACACCTGCCCAGAAGCAAAGACGAGAAGGCAGGAAGGGACAGGAAAACTAGACTAATGGGCATGGAGAACATGAGGTGGAAAGGGGGAGATTGGTGACACATTGCAGGGATTGCAGCTGATGTCACCAAACAATTTGTGTATAAATTTTTGAATGAGAAACTAATTTGTGCTGTAAACTTTCACCTAAAACACAAGAAAATTAAAAAACAAAAACAAAAACAAGCCTTGACTTTCATATGAGTGTGGGTCCCTTTAAAATGGCCACTTTCCTTGGAAAAGTAGGCACCGAATGATGTTATCCTTACTCACATTATCTATAGGCCATCTCTTTTGTTGTTTCTGCTATACCCTATAACAATTTTGTTGTTGCTATTGTTTTCAGTAATGGAAATATCTCCTTTGGGGCTGGACAGGGGTGGGGGGATAAGTTTGGCTTTTTAGAAACAGCAATAATCATTCAGAAACAGATCTGGTGAAAAACAACCAAGCTGTTCTTGGTCAAAGTCAAAGAAGTATGACCACATGTAATAAGATTAATTTTCTCATGTTGGGGAAAAAAAATCAAACAAACCTAAAACTGGCTCTTGGAGTGACATTGGTTACGTATGCGAGATAAATCAGGCAGGTAGGTAGGATTCAAATTATGGAGGCTTTGAGTGTGCAGCTAAAGAATTTGAATGCATTCTGACTGCAATGGGGAAATCATGAAAGGTTTTTGGGCAGTGGAGTGACAGGTAAAGATTGGATGTAGGGAAAGTGACTAATGTATGGGAAACCAAATCAAGTATCTTTCTGAGATCTAGGACATTATGATTTTCTTCTAATGTACTGATATAATAAACTGATATTCTATCCTTTCAGGTTAAAAATAATTTCCCTTGATGGAGAAATGGAAGTAGAGGAGGGGAGAGAGCAAAAGAAGTACTAATTGTTGATAAACAGTATGATATTGAATCATTAAGCTATTTATACTTTAAAATTATTTTTAAATGATGTAATAAACACCCGTTTAAGGGATTACGTGCTATATCTTATTTGCATCTTCTATAATGCTTAAAAATTTAGAAACAGTATTTCATCAGGGAGTAGCTGAGTGTTCATTTATCCTTAAATATTTCTTTTTCTATTTGAGGGTATCAACTTTCACTTGGTCAAATTAGAAACTTCAGCATTATTCTACACACCTTACTTTCCTGCACCCTCCATATCAAATATATAACCAAATCCTATTTTGCCACAATGTTGTTGTTGTTAGTTGCCCTTGAGTTGATTCTGACTTATGGTGACCCCATGTGTGCAGAGTTTTCAAGGCTGTGAACTTTCAGAAGGAGATAGCCAGGCCTGTCTTCCGAGGTGCCTCTGGGTGGGTTCAAACTGCCAATTGCTGTCATGAACTGTCTATAAATGACAATAGTCTTCCAACTGATCTTCCTTAATACAGCCTCAACCCCTTCTTCAGTGTGATAGATTGCTTTTGTGAGGCTTTTCTCACCATGGTCTTCTGGCTCCCCGCAAGTGATTGAGTGGGACTGTGCAAATAAGGCAACTGTGGCCCACCAAGGGGATTGGTCAGTTTTGCCTTAAAAGAGAGCCAATTCCAGAGCAGAGAGAGGATCCCACCACTACCAAGGAAGAACAGCCAGGAGCAGACAGCGTGTCCTTTGGACCCAGGATCCCTGAGCTGAGAAACTCCTGGACCCAGGAGACGGAGAGTTGTTAACACTGAAGACAGCAAGAAGTGGTAGCAGAGAAATGGCGGTAGGAGAGACCGACAGGAGACAGCACAGCGGGCTTCCCGGCCCATGGAGTGAGAAAGCTCAGTGCTTTTGGGCCGAGGCTTACTAGTAGAAGAGGGGTGCCTCTGCGCACTTACTGGCAGAGCTAAAAGAGCTTTGTTTTTAACACTTGCCTGAGCAGGGAAGAGGCCAAGGGCCAGAGAGAGGCGTGCCTGTGAGCATGGCTGAGAAGAGGCTGTCCTGATGGAAGAATTGTATCCTGAGTGTTCCTGAGCCTGAATTGTAACCTGTTACTTCCCTGGTAAATCCCATCACTGTGAGTATGGTCTGTGAGTTCTGTGTTGCCATTGCAATGAATTATTGAACTCAGCAGAGAAGTAGAGAGTGCCATGGGAGGGACGGTTGGTGTCAGAACTGGTAAAGATGGCAGAGAGAGGAGGCATATCTGGCCTCCGCCTTGTAGGAATCACCCTTGGGCTGTTGATGTTGATTCTCCTTCCCGTTCGCAAAGTTAGAGGAGGTCAGACACTGTCCCCATACCATTTTTACACCCTCCAATAAATTTCTTTATTCATTAATTTAATCATGCTAATAACTACCAAACAGCTTCTATACCAGGTATTGTTTTGAGTTCTGGGTATGCAGTAATGAACAAAGTAGATACAATGTCTGCTTTCATGAAATTTTTATTTAGTGGTAAGATGGGTATGAACCCAAATGAATTCTAATCAATGCTATGAAGAGAAAGAGCAGAGGGCAATGAGAGATGATAGCAGGGATGAGGAAGACAACAATGTAGCCAAATTAATCTTTCTAAGGACCAAATCCCATCATCCTTAAAATCTGTCATTTGCTCCCAATCGCTCACAGAATTAAATCCAGACTTCTTAAAATGTCTCACAAGGAACTTTATGTTTGTACCCTAATGTCTAGCACAACACCAAACTCACAGAGGTTCAACAAATGTTAGTTGAATGAGTGAATGATAAAACTTCAAAATGGATTTTAGACAACCCTGCATTTACTTGTATTAATAAACTTTGTTCATTTTGAAACAGATTGCCAAATACTTTATTAAAAGGAAAAAAAAATGCTTCCATCAATTTTTGAGACCAGATTGCATTTAGAACTATTTTTTTTGGTCATTGAAAAATACTGCTGGAATTTTAACTGAAATATCAGAAATGTGCTATTACTATAATGTGTAAAACATGGCTTTTTTTTTTTTTTTTTTGGTGGCAGGACAAGCCTGTAGTAAGGGTAGTGAAAAACAGATTGACATTTGGTCATTATTTCTTATCAAGGGTGTTTTACTTGTAATACTATTTGACAGCTGTATTCTAGGTCTGACAGCATTGAACCAGCTTTATTCCCACTGAACTGCTCTAAATAGGCAGGGTTGCAATCAGTTTAACAACCCCTGGAGGCAATAAAATCTCTCCTTTGAACGAATACTCAAGGGGAAGAAATCTAAGATTTATAAAGGGCAGCAAGTATTCAAGAAAGGGGCAAAGTTTATGTGTGAGCCTATAATTGATGTTTCCTTTGTTGGAAAAGAAAGCTTGAGGATGCTTTAAGAATTAATCTTTAACAAGTTCTAATCTGCACTAACAAGTGTGTTCAGGATGAGTGAAAGAGATATGTGATTCTGAGAACTGAGCTGCTTCCCGTCAACTAAGAAAATTTGGAGGGGTCATATAAGTATGGAGAAGGAAATGTTAAAATTAAACTGGAAGACTTTAGCCATGTCTCTTTGATGTCTATGCCAGAAGGTCACCATTACTACAGACAAGTGTTGATTATCTTTCTGATTGGCTTGTGATTACTACTTGCTTAATATGTACGTACCTGTATGAAAAAAATTTCAATGAAATATGGTATCACCCTCACTCTAAATGAACTTGGTAGTTGTACTTCTGTTGGTAGTACTTTAGTTAAACACAGTTTTAAGCAGGCTTAAATTAAGATGCGCCTTGCTTTAAATCTCTGCTCCCACCACTACCAGTTGTTTCTCCCCAAGGAAGAACATTACACCATCATTCAGTTTTCTCATCTGTAAAATGCAGATGATAGTTCTTCCTAAATAGGGTGGTTTGAAATGATGTCACTTAAGCAGACTGCCTAATTCAGTGTGGGCCACAAAGGAACAGTTGACTTAATTGAAGTTTTACTGTGTGCTAGGCAACTGTGCCAAGAGCTTCGGTTTACTTGACCCTCACAACCATCAGATGAGTTCAGAGTAGAAAGAATTCTCTGAGGGTGGGGGATACTAGGAGAAATAAGGTGGAATATATATATTTTTGAAACAGTAATCAACATGTAACTTCTCTACCTTAGAACCAGTTCCTAGGGTGCTTGGTCCTGAAACTTTGGAATTCCTCAGCACTTCAAGATGTTCTCATTCTTGGAGTGGTGATGGGCGCAGACACTAGGTTTTTTTTTTAAATATGGTTTTGTGTGTGTGTATACAGATTTCTACAGTTCTGACTCTTCTCACCTCACCATTTAAATCCCTATTGTTGCCTGCAGCTTCTGTAGTACTAGCAGGGCTATGCAAGGGGATAAACTTCCATGCTTTCTTTATACAAACTGTTCCTTCTGCCTGGGACTCTCATCCTTCGTCAGCTATCTTATTAAATTCTATTCTCCTTTTGGGTCTCAACTTAAATCTTTCTCCTCTGGTAAGCCTTCTCTGACTTCACAAGACTTAAAAGGTCCCTTCCTATGTGTTCCTATAATATGCTGAACTTACCATAGCATCTACCAATCTGCGTTATCATTGTGGTATGCATTTCCACTGTTTACTAAGATCTGGTTCTCTACTTCTGGGTATATGGGAAGACCGCACCTTCTTACCTTCTTGAAGTTAGGTGGCCATGTGGTTTGATTTGGCTGTTTGTATTTGAACAAAATTGATGTGTGTTACTTCTGGATGCTTGGGTCCCTCTCTCTCTTCCCCTGACACGGCAATTTTGAAAGCATGTGTCGATATGGAGGTGAATGGTGAGTCATCACGTGGAACGAAGCTCCCATGGAGATTTTCCCAGACACGCGACACTTGCATGTGTAAGATGTATTTGTTGCTTTTAAGCCACTGAGATATTTGGGGTCGTTGGTTACTGCAACGTATCTTCACTGATACAGTCATTGCCCGGCCATTTTTGTGCTTCGTTACCTATCTATAGGTCTTACCAAGGGAAACAATTGTCTTGCTTCTCATTCTATCCCTAGAGCCTTGTTACTGGACTGCCTGACATATGGTAGGCAACTAATAAATAATTCGTGAACTGAAATAATGATTCTATATCAAGGAAGGATATATCTAAAGACTTAATTTCCACAACAGCCAGATCCTCAGTGTAGTTATGATGTGAAGAAAAGTGATAAGGGAATATTATTTGAAGGAAAAAATAATCATCATGATTCCCCCTCTAAAAGCTTTATAAAATAATTTCTGTAGAAAAAAGATGTTTTATCATTGAAAGAGAACTATGTATAGACAAGAAATAAAACTCATACTTCTCTGTATTTATGAATAAATAACAGTGAAATATTCCAGAAATTAGAGAAGGAAGCCTATGATATTAGGTCACAATAAAACAATTATTACTAGCCACTCAGTCATTTATTCATCCATCTATTCTTAATTCATCCAACATTACATGCCAACCGTGCTAGATGCATCCTGCGGTAGGTGGGAAGAATATCTGACTCCTCTCTTTGACAAGCTCACAGTCAAGTAGAGGATAAACAGAAACCAAGCCAATTAGAATACAGTGAAATAAGAGCAATAGTAGAGTGCTCTTGGGAAAGAGCATAACCCGAAAACTCATTCCACTGAGTCGATTCCATCTTACAGTGACCCTATAGGACAGAGGTGGACTGCCCTGTGGAGTTTCCAGGGCTGTAATCTTTATGGAAGTAGACTGCCACATCTTTCCCCCACAGAGCAGCTGGTGCTTTCAAACTGCCAATCTGTCAGTAAGCAGCTGAGCACTTAACCACTGCATCACCAGGGCTCCTTGGGAAAGAGCATAGAAGAATTTGAGTTGGGTGATGATGACTTCACAGAAGTGACATTTTCATTGGGGCCCTTTACTGGTATAAACTCATCTTTCATTTCCAATGACCACCCCCTGGGCTCATCTTCAGCAACTCGATGGCCGTATTCTGGGCTTTTTCATTATACAGATCTGCACCACCTCTGATATAATGAAGTCCATGATCCCACTCTCTGACCAAACCCTCCAATCTTCACAGCTTGCTTATTCATTTACAGACAGCCACAGCTGTTCTTTCAAACTTATCAGGACTTTCACTCCTATTTTAACTTCCCTCTTTTCCCAGGTTAGACCTCCAGGGACCAATATTTTGGCCACTCTTTTGCTGTTATCCTTAACTCTTTTTCTATACCGTCTTTTTTGGGCTCTATGGAGCCCACCTGGAAAGTCCCATTTGGATCAAACAATTTGTTCCTTCTTCATGTGTATATTTAGACTGTTGGAGAAAAGCACAGGCTAATGGGAAACGTTTTAAAACTATCATTTCCAACTTTCACTGGGACCTCAACATTTCTCAGTAACCTTTTTATGTTTTCCTACACCCTCTTCTTTCAAATTCTCCATGATGACTATTTCAAAACCTTTTCTTGCTCCTAATATTCTCAGGCCCTACCACTTTCTACCACATGTTCAGCAGACGAGCTCACCTATTATTTTTTAGAAAATATAAAAACTGTCAGATTGGTACTTCTTTAACTTCCTGCAACCAAACCTAAAAATTTACTGATAGCTACAGCCATCCTTTTCTCCTTCTATCCTGTTAAAATTAAAGAGTTGGGCTTCCATTTATTCTAGGCTAATGCGCTTGACTGCTAACTGAAGGTTAGACATTTGAGTCCACCCAGAGGTAGATTGGAAGAAAGGCCTGGCAATCTATCTCCAAAAACCCAGACATTGAAAACCTGTGGAGCACAGTTCTACTCTGACACACACAGGGTTGCCATGAGTTGAAATTTGACTCAATGGCAACTGATTACTTGTAATAAGTTGGATATGGATTGAAACACCAGGTTGCGAGGAAAAGTGGAAATATGTTTGTAGGGAGAGAAATGGGCCTAGGAAAGAATCCGGAGGAATCACAACATTAAAGAGAGAGATGAAGAAGGAGAGATCACCAAAGTGACTGAGAAGGAGCAGCCGGGGAGTGGAGGGGAGGGGGCAGGAAAGCGTGGCGTTAAGGGAGACAAGGGAAGAGTCCATTTCAAGCAAGAGGGAGAATTGACATTTCCAAACTCTTCTAGGAAGTCAGGTAAGATAAAAACGGGAGGTGTCCTTTGGATTTAGCAACAGATAGGTTACTAGGGACCTTGACGAGAGTGCTTTAATGCAGAGATGAGGACAGCAGCCAGACTGGAATGGATTGAGAAGTGAATAGCAGGTGAGGAGATGCAGATTCCCGTTGAGATTTCTATTTTAAAAAGCTCAGCTTTGAAAGAGGAGGATATAAACAGGACTGTAACTGGAGAGAATTATGGGGTAGAAAATATCTATTTGTCTTTTCAACAATAGAGACTTAGTATATTTAAGTGCCCATGGAAAAAATAGGTTGAAAGGGAGAGATTAAAGACACAAGTAAAAGGGGGATGGATATTTGATGGAATAAGGTCCACAAGAAAGCAGGAAAGAATGGAATCCAAAGCCTTTTGTAGCCTCCTCTTTTTCTACCTGTTCTAGACCATCTATTTTCTTTTTACGTTTTCATGCCTTCCGGTATTAGCTTCATGACAATGACTTCCAAATCCATAGCTACACGACAATGACTTCAAAACCAATCTCTTGAGCTCCAGATCCTTTTATCCAGCTGACTATTAGACAGCTCTCCTTGGTTATCCACAGGCATCTTACGCTCATCACATCCAAAACTTAGTTCATTATCATTTCCTCCAAACATGCTTTCTTTGCAGTGTTTCTTACATTAGGAAAAGGCACCACTGTGCAACCAAACGCGTGACTCTCCTTCACCTTCCTTTCATCTACTCCTGCTGTCTTTCCCTGGTTAACTCCTGGTCTTCACTTAGATTTTCCCATCTCCAGGAAGCCCTCCTTGGCCCCTGCTCGTTAGGGTTACTTGTTCCTCCTATATGTCCCAGTAACACCATGTACATCCTCTATTTTAGCACTTACCACTTTATTTCTAATTGCATTTTTACTAGTCCCTAAGCTCTTTGCTGACAAGCAGGGACTTTGTCTACTTCACAGTTATCTCTCTCTTGCCTAGAATATAGTGTTGAATAAATAATAGTGGAATGAATTAATAATTACAATTGCTAATATTTGTATATAACTTTAAGGCATTTCTACATTTATTATCTAATTTAATCTTTACATACAACCATGAGAGTATTATTTCTCCTATTTTACTGATGAAGAAAAATGGGGCTGAGAGTTTAAATACCTTCAGCAAAGCTTATCCAGATACAAGTGTCAGAGTGGGACTCATACTTTCCTGTTATTTATCTGACAGCACATTGCCTCTACAGGGTAAGGAGATTTGACTTGGGCTAAGACTGGTGTAAGGAGCCTCGGTGGCACAATGGTTAAAGCACTCAGCTTCTAACCAAAAGGTTAGCGGTTCGAACCCACCAGCCGCTACGTGGGAGAAAGATGTGGCAGTTTGCTTCCGTATAGATTACAGCCTTGGAAACTCTATAGGGCAGCTCTACTCTGTCCTATCGGGTAGCTACGAGTAGGAATTGACTCAATGACAAGACTGCAGGTCACCATGTGGAATGCTAGATATGTTCTGATTTTCATCATGTTGGTTCGGCATGATTCCAAGCTCTCTGGGAGATTCTCAGTGTAATGGTCAAGACAGGGAATGCCAGAATCAGACTCTGTGCATTAGAACCCTGGCTGCTACCTCTTGTGAGCTTGGACAAGTTTCATAACCTCTCCAGGCCTCAGTTTTCTGAAAAGTAAAATAGGAACAGTAGCACCTATCTTGTAGGTGCTTTGGAATGAAGCCCTTAGCATAAACCTGACACAGATCTGGTGATAAGTGGTAGCTGTTATCAGAACCACCCTCACCATTGTGTTGGCTGTCAGTACACTGTTGTGCAGGCAACATGACAAACTGGGGGTTCTGTTTCCTGGGACCCGTAAAGAATGACGCCTCTGCAGTTCCTTTTGTTGGTTACATTGTGCAGACTGGTCTTGAGTTCCGGACCGACTCAGGCCCCCTTGTGAATGACACCACTCAGAAGAATGACTCAGCCTTACAGGCGTCAGAGGGTGTCAGTGTGGCTCAATGGAGGCTAGACTGGGTAGGATTGGAGCCTGTGGGAGTCTGGAGATTTGCAAATACGGAGGCAGGGTGGAGGAAGATGTACTGTGCTTAGGTGGGAAACCAAAGTGAGACCTGAGTAAAACTGCAAAAAAGTTAAATAGCTAATATTTATTTATTTATGATTGGTCAGAGTCCCTGGTGGTGCAAATGGTTAAGCGCTCGGCTACTAGCCAAAAGACTGACAGTTTGAACCTACCCAGGGGTGCCTCAGAAGACATTTCTGACCATCGGCTTCTGAAAGGTCACAGCCTTGAAAACCCTATGAAGCAGTTCTCCTCTGACACATATGGAGTCACCATGAGTTAGAATCAACTCGATGGCAACAAACGATTGTTTAGGATGTGCTAGGTATGTATGTGTACGTATTAACTTATTTAATTCTTATAACAACAACCCAGTGGATTGTGATATTATCCCTGTTTTATAGTTGAGGAAACTGAGGCTCAGAAAGGTTAAGTAACTTGCCCTAGGTCTTGCAGATGGAACAGAAAAGGGAGCATATCTGGAGTGCAGGGCCACAGTGGGAACCAGATGCCAATAATAAACAATAAGAGTTTATAAGAGGTGTTTCAACACGGTGCTCCAGTGAATACCCCCAAGCAAGATGTGTTTGTTTCTGTGGGTTACATGCCTAGCTTTATGTGACTGCTCCCACTCAGGTGAAGGAACCCTGGTGGCACAGTGGTTAAGTACTCAGCTGCTAACTGAAGGGTAGCTGCTCTATAGGAGAAAGATGTGGCAGTCAGCTTCCACAAAGATTACAGCCTTGGAAACCCTGGGAGGCAGTTCTACTCTGTCCTACAGGGTCACTATGAGTCAGAATTGACTCAGTGGCACTGGGTTTCCCCCTCAGGTAGTCCCTTAAAGGAGCTGACAAAACTGGCTGCCTATCATATTCCCCTGGGAGCTTGTTAAAGGTACAGAGATGCATGGGTCCCATTCCCAGAGATTTTGACTCAGTAGGTCTCAGGTAGATTCCCGTCCCCCCTCCCCCCCATATATATATATTCATATTTTTAACAATCATCCCAGAGAATTCTAAAGCACTTGGTCTCCTGACAGATATTTACATACCACTGCTTAAAGCCATCTGCCAGCTGGAGGCAGAATGGGGCTTTATGCAGACACTTAAGGCAAGTTACCCATGGTGGTCCTAGCTAAAGAATTTATTGATTACCCAACCCTGGCTGAGGAAGAGGTAGAACCATGCCAAGAAATTCCCTTGGCCTCCCAAACCTCAGGCTTCAAAATGAAACCTGGATTAATAGGCTGCACATGTAGAATGCAACACGGCAGTGATTTGGGCTGTGAAATGTATTCCTGTTAAACTGCCTTTATTCTTCAAAAAATGCCACCGGTCTGTTAGGTTAGCTTAAAATCCTGAATACTGGGTTTGAGTTTCTCAGCAATCATTTGTGTTCTACATGAGTAAAGAAGCAATAAGCATTTTGTCTGAAGCAAGCTAAATCATCCTGAGGGAGCAGTTTACATCATTAGAATGTAATGAAATAAGTTGTCACCAGCAGCTGCCAACAATATTTCTGGTGACTTAGAAGAAGGTTATGTTTAGCAGACACTTTCTGAGTCATATTTACTTTTGTACGTGGAGGGAGGCCGAGTCTGCTGGCAGACTGATTTTCTTTCTGATTTCGTGTACTTTTAATAATGGTTTGTCTGGGTAAGTATTGACAAATCTAGTAAAGCAGTTGATGAAATGCCCAATGTCCAAGCAATAATTTAGTGCTTCACTAGGAGACTTGAAGAGCCTGCTGTCCTCAGAGATGAAGTGTGTAGCATGTTTAATGTATTCTTCATCAAAACTTTCTTTTTCTGTTGTTAGGCACAGCAGTACAAACTCTTTGCTAGGGGAGCCAGTATCTTTAAATCTTTGAGTTTTATCACCTACACCGTCACCACCCAGGACCAAGCTAGCATTATTCCTTGCCTGCATCATACCAATAGATTCCTAACTGGTCTCCCTCTCTCTCGTCTTGCCCTTCTCGACACAGTTCTCCATTTAGTAGCCAGGGTAATTGTTCTAAAATTTGAATCTGATCGTGGTTAGTGGCTATTTCCCCAGTGTTACACTAATCTTGGCATGTGATAGATGCCCAGTAATTATTTCTGAAATCAAAGAATGACTGTTACTCTCCCACTAAAATTTTTCAAAATTTCCCCCATTGCCTTCAGAATATAGACCAAAAGTAACTGTAAGTAGGGTCCCTGCCTACTTACCCCTCTCTTACACTCATGGCTCCATATTCAACCACCTTTAACACCTGCACTTTACCATCTCTCTCTCTCTCATCTCTGAGCCTTCACATCTATTATTCTTGCTGCCCAGAAATATTTCTCCCCACCCTGACCCTTTCCACATTTCTTTACTTGCATTGTACTGTAATTGCTGATTTGATAGACAATATCTATCTTATTTACCACTGCACAGGTCCTAGCACCCAGGAGCTTGCAGAGACAAGCAAATCAACAATTACAATGCTGGAGTAAGAATTATAGTGGAGAGAGCTCTGGAGCTGAAGGAGCACAAAGGAGGGCCAAGTAACCCAGTCTTGGGACAATCAGAGAAGACTTGCTGAAAGAGATGGCATTCAAGCTGAGATCTAGAGTGAAAAGGAATTATCCAGGTCAAGAAAGGTAGGCAAGGCTGGGGGTGGAGGAAAAACCTTGGGCTTTGGCAGGGCTGAGGGTGGGAGGGCAGACAGAAGAATGGCTTGAGAGGCCAAGCAGCTGGGGCTACCTTCAGGTGGGAGACATAGCCTTGGAGGATCCAAGTGAAAGTCCTTGTATATAACTAGCTAGGCACACACATCTCAGGACTTCTTCCACAGTACACTCCCTCCCTAGGACCATAGGTTTTTCTTTTCTTTTCTTTTTTTTAATTTTACTTTTGAAATAATTTCTGATTTATAGAAAAGTTATAACAACAGTACATCCTTATATATCCTTAACCCAGAGATTCATCAAATGTTAACATTTTTACCATATTTGCTTTATCATTCTAATATATATATGAGTCCTAGTGGTGCAGTGTGGTTAAGAACTTGGCTGCTAATCAAAAGGTCAGCAGTTCAAATCCACCAGCTGCTCCTTGGAAACCCTATGGGGCAGTTCTACTCTGCTCTACAGGGTCGCTATGAGTCAAAATTGACTTGACAGCAGTGAGTTTGGTTTGATACATATGTACGTGAATATATATATATATATTTGTTTATTTTCTGAATCACTTGGGAGTAAGTTGCAAACATGAATTCTTTTTACTCCTATGTATTTCAGTCCATATTTTCTAAAACAATGACATTATCTTACATAACTACCGTACAATTATCAAAATAAGGATATTAATGTGGATATAGTATTAATGATTATGTAATCTACAAATCTTATTCAAAATTTGCCAATTATCCTATTATCGTCCTTTACAGTCAAAGAAAGAAAAATCTGGATCAAGATCCAATCCAGAAATTTCTCTCTGCATTTAGTTCTCATGTCTCTTCTTTAGTCTTCTTTAATCTTAAACAGCTCCTCAATTTTTCTTTGTCTTTCATGACCTTGACGTTTTTGAAGAGTACAGGTTAGTTATTGTGTAGAATGTCCCTCAGTATGGGTTTGTTTGGTATTTCCTCATGATTAGATTCAATTATTCATTTTTGTCAGGAAAACCACAGACGTGATGTTGTGTCCTTCTCAGTGCATCATGCCAGGAGGCACATGATGTCAATACATCTCATTAATGGTATTGTTAACTTCGATCAGTTGGTCAAAGCGGTGACTACCAGATTTCACCAGTATAAAGCTCTAATTTTGCCTTCGTAATTAATACATATCTCGTGGGAAGATATTTTGAGACTATGCACACAGCTTGTTTCTCATCAAGGTTTTACCCTCTAATTTTTGCATCAGTTAATGATTCTTGCCTGAAACATTTATTGCTATGATGGTCGTCAAATGGTGGTTTTGAATTCCATCATTCCTTCTACATTTATTAGTTGGCATGTTACTTTAAGGAACAGCTTTTCTTATTTATTATTTATTTATATCTGTATGGGCTCACAGATTCTTATTATATTCTATGAGCTATAATTATTTATTCTGATGCTCAAATTCTCCCAAATTTAGCTAGTGGGGAGCCATTTTCAGCTAGCTTTGGTGCCCTTCTGGCATGTCCTCATCAATCTTTGAATACTTCCATGATGTAACATCTTGGTATAAATAACATGTTGGTATAACACAGT
This sequence comes from Trichechus manatus latirostris, assembly GCF_000243295.1. Lineage (NCBI taxonomy): Eukaryota > Metazoa > Chordata > Mammalia > Sirenia > Trichechidae > Trichechus > Trichechus manatus. Next base: position 4,837,879 of record NW_004443994.1, read on the forward strand.
GTTCTACGTCCAGCTTGTGCATACCCTACCTCAGTGCTGGAATAGGCCATTTTTTTCAAGGAGCCCTAAATTCCTTTTAGTAGAGAATGGCATTTAGAAACCAAGATCTGAGTGCTAGGTGTGTTCATTGATACTGAGGTATCATTGCTTCTAATCCCTCTCAGCAGTTAAAGTTGAAGAACATGAGCATGCACACACACACACACACACAACACACACACACTGCTTGCTTTCTGAAAATTATGAGGGTCAAGTTATGCAGTGGCATGTAGACTTGTTCTCTCAATTACTGAGGTGAGATTGGAAAAATCCATTTATTTGAACATACATGATCAATATTGCTCTAGGAAAAATAAGTGTCAATATTCTATTTAGATACATTTCTTACACTAGTATGGCCTGAGAAGTCTGGCTAATATTAATTGGTATTCAAAGAAAAATTATTTTGTGGTCAAATGTGTAATTTAACATGCTAATGTGTATTGTGACTCTTCAAGAGAGGAATATAGTACAAAGTTTCCCAAACTGACTTGTCTATGAAATCCCCCTTTTATGGTGCATCTAGATGAACTTCTGTTCCATGGAACCTACTTTGGGAAATGCTGTCTCACACACACACACACACACTCACACTCACACACACTAACAATGAAGAACATAGAGTCACAATAGTAGAAAGGTCCCAGAAAATGTGATTTGATCAGAGCACCTAGTCTCTCCTGAAAGAAGTTTCAATGAAATAGTTTGTATTTTTTGTAGATAAAAGAAGATGAAAATGTGTGAGTTCCATTTTTTCTCTGCTCCAATTTTCTATGAGTCTCTGGGTGGCACAAAATGGTTAAGTGCTAGGCTGCTAACCAAATGGCTGGCAGTTTGAATCCACCCAGAGGTGCCTCAGAAGATAGGCTATTGAAAACCCTTGCAGCAGAGTTCTACTCTGACACACGTGAGGTTACCATGAGTTGGAGTTGACTTGATTCAATCGCAACTGGTTAGACTTTTTTTTTTTTTCCTCGTCAAATTGCAGGCTTTGGGCCTTCATATTCCTATATCAGTGAAGTCCTGGAGACTTCCAAAATTTACCAAATATACTTAGCACTCTAATAGTATTTATTTCTGAAACATACATCTCTAATATCTCCTGGTTCCCTAATGGTTCCCACTCCAGGTTCTACCAAAGCCTGTCATGACCTTGGATTCCTGAAGAAGGTTTAGAACACTTTGGAAAATGCATGTGTGTGAGAGAGGGGTGATTTCAACAGAAGCATAAGCAGTACACATTGTTAAACAATGTCATTGCATATTACATTTTCGTCTGTATTCCTTTTTTTTTTACTTAGTTATAAAGAGAAATTAAGAGTTGAGCAATTTAAGACAGAAATATACAATTTTCACACTGAATTCATTTTTTTAGACAGCCACAGAAAATGCAAGTTAGACTGTAAAATTCTTTGCAAATGGCTTATATTATACAAATATTTTAATATTTTATGCATCTAAAATAATGAAAGTTGACTATCAAATCTTTTTATACTAGTGTTTTTCATTGATTGACAGATGTTTACTCATTCTACTAATAAGTTTCTCCAACATTTTTAAGAATTATGGACAAAACATTTTTGAGTCCCTAAATGGGTTTTAGATCTGTAAATCAATCCCATGGATCATTTACAATTACTAATCATAAACAAATACATAAGCAAGAATGACTATAAATTGGGTTAATTACTGTAGCTCAAGTTTTATCTCATAATTTTGACTTTCAAAGGCTACACAAACCAGTTTTGTACTCTTAGATTATAATGAGCAGTCTTTATTCTTTAATCAGTTCGCCCCGTATCTAGCTGTCTAACGTAACATTCCTTTGAAGTCTAGAAAGATCTAACATAATTGAAGAAACGTCGAACTGCTTGACTCTTTTTTTTAATATAAAGGAATTAAACATTAATCAGGCTTGCGCATCTCAATTAAGCCAATTAAAATTATCACAGAATGCAGTGCATACCGGCAATAGGTAGCTTTAATGCTTGAATACATTATCAACTTCTACCTAAGGTTCCCGGCTTCACGATGTTTCTTACTCAGAAAGGAAACACAAACCTGAAATTCGGCCAGTTAATATGGTCTGGCAAGGCCCTGGCAAAAGAAAGGCTTAAAATGATGTTTATTCAACTAGAGCTGCTAGTGCTGGCGCTCACCTTAAATCTTTCAGCCAAAGAATAAGTTCTGTAATTATGGTGATGACTGGTGCCTTCATCCAAATAGCCCATTAAATATTCAATTTGCTTGCCTAACAACTGGGAAACGCAGTTTTGGTCTTGCAGGCTGTGGTATACACACAAAGTCCATATAATTACTAATAATTTGTAACAAGTGTTAATTGATAAACAGCTCCCTCTGGTAGCTTAATTAAAGCTGTAGGATAGCTAGGCGATTTACAACTGGGATTGATCTCAATTAGTCAACAAAATCTGTGTAGTCTGTTCAAAGGAGAGTAAGGAAATTTAGCCTAGTGAGGCTTTGGGGATTTTGTCTTGTCTTTCCTGTTTCGTTTTCCTTCAAGATGAGAAATATACTCAGAAGAGCCGCGTTACTTTATCAGTAGTGATCTACCTACCTTATACGGTGTGTTCCTTGTAGGCTCTTCAGCATTTGTTCTTCCATTTGTCTATTCTCTGTCAGGTTACTGAAAAATATTCAAGCGTTTGCTTTTATTACGCCCAGTGGTACACATTGCTGAATACCAACCCTGAGGGACCTAAAAGTAGAAGAAAAAAACAATTTTTTAAAATATCAGGTTTTGATCTTGCAGATCTGTTTGCAAACTGGCGTTTTGGGGCCATAATTAAAGGGAAGACCAGGAAAGGTGGCGTGGGGGAATCACCAGAGACTTGGCGGCCTGGGGATCTGGTAAAGCCAGCTTGGTGGCTTCAGGACTCAACTTATTTTATCATATGGGCTGATACAGTAAAGCCCTAATCTAAGCGTCGCTGAAATTGCCCCTGTGGAATAGAAGAGGGGAAAAGTGTCATCTGTGTGCAGTGAGATCACAGACTGGCTGTAAACAGCTGCTGAAACATTAATTAATCTGTTTGCAAATAAATCGTGGATCTGTACTAGCTGAAATTGCTGTTATAAACAAGCTGGGATGCTGTACTTTCCAGATTTGCCTGTATTTTAAGTTTTTTTTTTTTTTTTTAATATGTTGTAAAATCACCAGGGCCCATATACTGTGTGTTTGCTTCTGGAAGCTCTGAGCGAGTGCACTGACATTACCTCGAAGGTACCCAGCTTGGAGGCAATTTATACCAGTTGTGGTACTTTTGAAGACTGTACAATACTGTGTGAAAAGGTCTGCACCTCATTTAAGTCAGATTTGTTAATCAAAGAGAATGAAATATTCTACAGAGCAAACGGATGTGGATTTAGTGATTTTATAATTTTAGAACATTTCATAAGTGTCACAGTTGCTTAATTTGTTCTAGCTAGGCTGTGGCAAATTCTGGTTGCCTAGTCACTAAGATTAATGTTGGTTCCCAGTGTTTATCCATTTTTTTTTTTTTTTGAAAAAGTGATAGGATATGCAGCTATAACAGAGAATCTGTTAGAATTTGTTTTGCCAAAATTTAAAGTCCTTGTGCTCCCTGTTCCCTGTGTTTCCTTCGGTCCTTTGTTCTTGAAGTTGATTTCAATTTAGTGAGTGCTCAAGTGCCTACTCTTCATTAGTCGACAAATATTTATTGAGCGCCTACTATGAGCCAATTACTCTGGTAGGCACTGGAGTATGGAAGATACTGAGAATATAACCCTTGTTCTTACTTGGTTTATGGTCTAGAGCAGGGATTGGTAAACATTTTCTTAAAAAGGACCAGAAAGTAAATATTTTAGTCTCTGGGGGCCAGACAGTCTCTGTTACAACTACTTGACTCTGCTGTATGGTGAGAGCAGCCATAGACAACATATACATTAAAGGGCATGGCTGTGTTCCAAAAAAACTTTATTTACAAAAACCAGTGGCAGATCAGATTTAGCCCTTAGGCTGTAGTTTGCCAATCTCTGGTCTAGTGGGAAAGAGTCAAGTAAAAACACTGGCACAACATGGTATGACTGTAATCCCTTAAGGTTCTAGGGTGCTATTGGAGCATATCTGAGGGCACTTTATCCAGGTGTAGTGGTTGTTATGGGTTGACTTGTATCCCTCAGAAAGGTCTGTTAAAGTCCTAATCCCTGGTACCTTAGCATGTGAACTTATTTGGTAATAGAGTCTTCGAAGATGTAATTAGTTAAGTTAACATGAGGCCATCCTGGAGTAGGATGGGCCCCAATCCAATATAACTGGTGTCCTTATAAGGAGAGAAAGGACACAGACATGACGAGACACAGAGGGAAGATGGCCATGTGAAGTCAAAGGCAGAGACTGAAGTTATGCTGCCACAAGCCAAGGAATGCATGGCACCACAAGGAGCTGGAAGAGACAAGGAAGGCTCTTCCCCTAGAGCGTTCACAGAGAACATGGCTCTGCTGACACAATGAATTCAGACTCCTAGGCTCTAGAACTGTGAGAGAATACATTTTTGTTGTTTTAGCCACCTCTTTGTGGCACTTTGTTACAGCAGCTCTAGGAATTTAAAACAGTGGTTGTGGTGGTAGTTGTAAATTAAGGTTGTTGTTTTTAGGTGCTAGCAAGTTGGTTCTGACTCATAGCAGCCCTATGTACAACAGAATGAAACACGTCCTGGTCTTGTGCCATCCTCATAATTGTTGTTATGCTTGAACCCATCGTTGCAGCCACTATGTCAATCCATCTCATTGAGGGTCTTCCTCTTTTTCACTGATCCTCTACTTTACCAAGCGTGATGTCCTCCAGGGGCTGGTCCCTCCTGATAGCATGTCCAAAATATGTGAGATGAAGCCTTGCCATCCTTGCGTTTAAGGAGCATTCTGGCTGTATTTCTTCCAAGACAGATTTGCTCATTCTTTTGGCAGTCCGTGGTATAGTCAATATTCTTCACCAACACCGTAATTCAAAGGCATCAATTCTTCTTTGGTCTTCCTTATTCATTGCCCAGCTTTCACATGCATATGAGGCAATTGAAAATACCATAACTTGGGTCAGGTGCACCTTAGTCCTCAAAATGACTTCTTTGCTTTTGAACACTTTAGAGAGGTCCTTTACAGCAGATTTACCCAATGCAGTATATCGTTTGATTTCTTGACTGCTGCTTCCATAGGCATTGACTGTGGATCCAAGTAAGATGAAATTCTTGACAACTTCAATCCTTTCTCCATTTACATGGTATTGTTTATTGGTCCAGTTATGAGGATTTTTTTTTTACTTAATGTCTTTATATGCTGAAGGCTGTAGTCTTTGATCTTCATCAGTAAGTGCTTTAAGTAAGTTAGGGTCAGTAAATTCTTTAGAAGAACTGTAAGTAAAAACATCTGGATGAGAAGAAGCTACTCAAATGAAGGGACAAAGTGGGAAGAGTGTCTAAGGCAGGGATGACAAAATGGGTAAAAGCCTAGGGTAAGATACAGCATGGTGTGTGTGGTGGTGTCATTAAGACTATTTGTCAATATTCCGATTTTCCTGCAAAGGTAAGCATGACCATCCTACTTGCTCTGGCCAATGAAATGTGAAAAGAAATGACAAATGACATGGGTTATTTCTGGGTGTAAGGTTTAAGAGCCAGTGCTCTGTTCTCTATGTTCATGTCCCTCGCTGCAGGGACATAAGAAGCACTTATTGGGTAAAGCCTCATTCTGCCTTGTTTCCTGAATGGTTATGATGACAGAGACCCCCTTACAACTTGCACTGGACACATAAGTGTGAGATTTTGATAAACTGTTGTCTAGTGAAACCACTGAAATGTTGAGCTTTGTTTTTTTATTCGAGCATATCCTAGTCTATCCTGTCTGTTACAGTATATTTCTGGGACTGAAACGGTTTGTAGAATGGTTTGTCCTGGCTACTGGTGTTGATACAAGGACTTCAAGGAGTTTACAATCTACTGATATTCTATTATGATGCAAAGAAAGATGTGGTAGGTGCTTTGAGAGAAGTAAAAAGTGGTAGGGGGACATACAAGGAAGAGAGCCCATCTTTGGGACTATCAGGAAAGGTTTCACTAAAGAGCTATGATTTTTCTTGAGCTATGCAGAACAATTAGAGTTTCACCAGGCAGTCATATACAATGAGGAGAAAAAGGCAAATGGATGATAAGAAAGAGAATGAGACATGGTATGAAGGCTAAACAGTATAACTTAAAATTATGCAGATTGGCTGACAGCAAGACAAAAAAGTCAAGGGCTGTTAGTGGGGAACCTTAAATGCCATGCTAAGGGGTTTGAACTTTGAGTGATAGTGGGCAGAGCAATTGATCAAGAGCCAGAAGATCTGGTTTCTAGTGTTCTTTATACACATTACTACTGGGGACTAAAGGGGTCTCTCTCCATTGTCTCTGCCCTACAGACCAGGACTAGTGATTGGGCCTGTGCTGAAATGCCGCTCTTTGGCTGGCACAGTCCTGTTTAGAGTCCTGAGTCTGGTGCTACTCCCTGAAGACAGCAGGTCAAGACTGAAGATTTCAGTGGGACAGAGGCAACAGCTGTAATGCAGGACACCTTGTAGTAAGACTTTTTTTTTTTTTTTCTAGTTGCCATTGAGTCAATTCCGACCCTATGTGTCAGAGTAGAACTGTCTTCCATAGGGTTTTCAATGGCTGATTTTTCAGAAGTAGACCTTCAGGCCTTTCTCCCAAGGCACCTCTGGGTGGACTCGAATCTCCAACCTTTTGGTTAGCAGCTGAGTGTGTTAACCGATTGTATCACCCAGAGACTCCATAGTAGGGCTTAGTCTGGGCTTATTCATTCAGTTTTAAAGATGGTGAAACTGAGGCCCAGATAGGGTACACGAATCATTAGTATAGTTCATGACTGAGTCTGCATTTGAATAGAAGCTTCCTGACTCCCAAGCCAGAGCTTTCCCTATCATACCACATTGCCAGAGAATCTTAATCCAGGGTCAAATTCACGAAGTGCACCCAAATGGCTATAGGAAGTCAGAGGGCAGAACCTGGATCTGGGGTGGGTAGAAGAACAACTCCATGAAAGTGAAGGAATCCGTACAGTGCATCTCACCTTTGGTCCATGGGGCCCGGAATCAGGTAATAAAAGCCTGAAGCTCACATAGGTGTGGTTGTCCTTGACATCAGCCTTACACTTCTATTTATAGTATGTCAATATCTGCTTATAATTACTGTAAATACAATATTATCCCAGGAGTAATAAGTTTAGAGGAGCCCTGGTGGTACAGTGGTTAAGCGCTTGCCTGCTAATAAAAAGGTCAGCGGTCTGAACCCACCAGCTGCTCCATAGGACAGTAAGTTTAAAATTTTTTATTTGTTGCGGTTCTTAGTCATCTAGTGCTGCTGTAACAGAAATACCACAAGTGGATGGCTTCAACAACCAGAAGTTTATTCTCTTACAATCTAGTAGGCTGGAAGTCCAAATTCAAGGCGTCAGCTCCAGGGGAAGGCTTTCTCTTTCTGTTGGCTCTGGAGGAAGACCCTTGTCATTAATCTTCCCCTGGACTAGGAGTTTCTCAGCACAGGGACTTTGGGTCCAAAGGACTCACTATTCTCCTAGCTCTTGTTCTTGGTAGTACAGGTCCCCCTCAACTCTCTTCTCCCTTCTTTCTTTTATATCTCAGAAGAGATTGACTTAAGACACAACCGAATCTTACAGATTGAGTCCTGCCTCGTTAACATAACTGCCTCTAATCCTGCCTCATTAGCATCACAGAAGTAGGATTTACAACACATAGGAACATCACATCAAATGACAAAATGGTGGACAATCACACAGTACTGGGAATCACGACCTAGTCAAGTTGACACACATTTTTTTAAATTTTATTTATTTTTTTATTGTACTTCAGGTGAAGGCTTACAGAACAAATAGTTTCTCATGAAACAGTAGTGCACATATTGTTTTATGACATTGATTAACAACCCCACAACATGTCAACCCTCTCCCTTCTCGACCTTTTTTTTTTGGTGAAAATATACATAGCCAAAGATATACCATTTCAAAAATTTCTACATGCACAGTTCAGTGGCATCGACTACGCTCTTCCAATTGTGCTGCTCTTCTCACTTAAGATGAAGGCTTACAGAACAAAATAGTTTCTCATCAAGTTGACACACATTTTTGTGGGGACACAATTCAATCCATGACAGCTGTCTACTCTGAGGTAGTGAGGTGTAGAGCACTGAAGCAGGAGTCAGACTACTTGCATCTAACCTGGGTTCCAAAACTTACCCACTTTAATACTTTTGTGCAAGACACGCTATCTTTGGAATTTTCTCATCCAACCTACTGAAAAGCTTAATAAACTACTGTCAAATATTTATAAATAAAAGTTATCATCTTTGTTCCTACCAGCTGTCAGAAGTGGTTTTAGATTTCTTTTAGATTTCAAATAAGAGGGAAAGGATCACTTCTCTGGAATTTTATATGTACATCAGCACTGCCTGTTCAGGATGGTGGGGCTGGACCAGGACACTTTTCTTTTCTTGGCAGTTTCCTCTCTCTTCCCCAGGTTGAGGACCACTGCATCCTCTGTACTTCTACAATATCTTACATGTGATTTTACAAGAGGGCCTATTACGCATTTTTTTCTGCTTTTCCTTCTCTTATTTGGAGACTCATTGAGAAGCATGTATTACTAATTTTTGGGTCATCACAGAGTGAGGTAAAGTGGAATTGCTTTGTATGTGAGTAATATCCACTCAGATACATTTAACTACATATAGTATTTGGGTGAGGGAGGAGAGACAGAGTGAGAGAGGGAGGGAGGGAGGAGAGAGAGAGAGAGAGAATGAGAATTAACCAGTGCAAGTAAGTGATGCCACTCACCATTGCGCTTAATGAACTTATGGCCCTGAATAAGCAGTATTTGGGAGACTATCATCTTGTATCTTCTGTTCTCTCACATGGACTCAATTTCCCTGTGCCTCTTGTGTGAGCATATTCCTATGCTGGGTGTCATTCTTGTGTTTAAAGATTCTCCTATAACATGGCTTCTAAACTCAGCCAACTACTTCATCTATGCTCAGCTGAAGTAGCTGCAATATGCTCCAGTGCTAGAAGAAAAACTTGTTATGTTGGAATTACAGAGAGATGGTATGATGGTCTCTAATGTGGCTTCTTCCTGAGAGACTTCAAGGGTAATTCTGACCATGCCAAACTAGGTGGAGTATAAGAAAACAATTTTGTATTCCTCATCTCTGCCTTCAAATACGCTCTGTTGGGTCTCCCTCACACCTCGGCAATATCTTGGGCATATCCCATAGCTTTTCTAGTCACCTTTGGTTTTAGAGTAGTCACATTTTCAGGTATTAAAATGCCAAGTTCAGCTCAAATCACAACTTTATTCGCTCATCCAGTTGCAAATTTCTCCCTTAGTCCACTTCCCACTAAGCTTAGGCCCACTCAAAAATCTGTAGACCAGTAGGGAAGATGTGGAGTTTTTTATTCTTTCCCCATTACTCTGTCTTGCTCTTCTACTCTTCTTGTCCCTTTCTTTGTGCCTCTGGTCCTCCTGTGCTAGTACGAGGAGAAGAAATGAGAGGTAGAGGGACAATGCTGCTATGCTTGCCAGGTGGAGATGAAATCTGGCCATTGATGCCTACCATGTAGCAGATGGCTGAAAGTTGGCTCTCTCACTCTGGGAAAATTTTGTGGTTTTTTCATTTCTTGGAGATCCATGTGGGGGACCTTTGACACTGAAGTGGTCCTTAGTTTTGGAGAGCCATTCTCTAGTTGAGTTCTTATAAGGATGGTAGACTGCCAGCTTCTTTCTGCTGATGTTGTCTTACCCTGGCAGGTAGCCTTCTTGGGTGGAGAACTTTCAAGATGACAGTGAGGCTATCTTGTGAGATGACTCCTTAGTCTAGAGGAAAACTACATCTTGCCCCACCAAACCCTGGAACGATAAGCCACATATACTGTTGTCTTTTCTTCTTCTGTCACTATGAACTACACAAGTCTTTTCTTCAGACATAACCCCCAGACACTGGTGGCATTGTCTGTATCCTCTCAAAAATTTCTCAGGCTCAGCTCCAATCCAGGGACAAAGTTTTTCTTTCTTTCTTTTTTTTTTTTTTTTACATCATTCATAATAAAAGAAATGTAAAGCAAGCCAATGAGAAATTATTTTTACTTATTAGAGTGCCAAAGATTAAAAAGTGTCATCATTTCCAGTGTTGGCATAGATATAGGAAAACAGATGCACTCATGCACTATGATAAAAACGTAAATCGGTAGAATATTTAGAGAGTAATTTGGTATGAAGTCTCAAAATTTAAGACGTAGAAAATTTAAAATGTTCTTTGAGCAATTCCTCTTGTAAAAATTAATCCTACATATATGTAGGACGTTTCACTGCATCATTTTCTGTGATTGCAAAAAAGTGGAAAAAAACTAAAGGCCTATCAAGTGGCAATAGATTAAGTGAGTTATGATATGTTCACACTAGCACCCATTAAAAAGTTTGAGACCAAGATGGAGGTATTGAGAGACAAGGATGTCTAAGATACGTTCCGTGAAAGAAGCAAGCAACAGGAGATTATGTCAAGTATGATCTTATTGTGGGGCAAAAAAAAAAATCCACTAATGTCTGCACGTCTATGTGTTTTTATATACAGAAGGTTTTCTGAAGGATTCACAAGAAACTATAAAAATGGCTACATCTGAGAATAGGACTGAGTGGCTGGGAGGGAGAAAACCTTTAAAAAATACTTGTGCTTTCCTATACTGTTTAACTTTGTTCTTCTTGTTTTACACTAGCCATATCACTTTCATAATTTAAAAATTAGTTAGAAAAGTTTAAAAAATAGTAATACTAATAAAAAGGTTAGGACTTACAGTAGAGGCTACTGATGCCTTGCCCATATCCTCTCCCTTTTCCACTTCAGTGCAGGGTACCTGATGTCCACCTACAAGCCCTTGCATTTTTTTTCCTGAGAGCTTTCTCTGGCCCCTGAAACCCTCTGCCTATCCTTGCAGAAAGCTGGAAATACCAAGGAATTGATGCCCCTCAGGAGCAGCCTCAGAAACCCTGGTGGTGTAGTGGTTAAGACTACGGCTGCTAACCCAAAAGGTTGGCAGTTCAAATCCACCAGGTGCTCCTTGGAAACTCTATGGGGCAGTTCTACTCTGTCTTATAGGGTTGCTAGGAGTCGGAATCGACTCGACAGCAATGTGTTTGGTTTTTTAGGAGCGGCCTCAACCAAGAATGATGGGGGAGTTGGTGTATAAATACTTCAGCTCTCTCACTCCATGGGTGGGGTAATCTTAAGGTTTGTGTTCTCTTGTGGCTCAGAGTGTCCCCAGTAAGACTGTTTCAATTACCCAAGGTGGTGACTTGATAATGCACTCTTTATTGCCTTCTTTCCCTTCTGTGACTCACCCCTGGATGGATGTTGTCTTCACTTTCCAAATAAATGACTAGCACCCACATCCTTGTCTCATGGTCAGCTTCCGGAGGAACTTGGCCTAGAACAAGGCCTCTCTATGGTTGCAGTGCAGAAATAGATCTGCTTAACAGATTTCTAGTAAAAATAAAAACTCAGTTATCCCTCCCTATAAAATGTTTCATGACACCAACAGTATAAACACCTTTCACCAATCCAGCTGTAAAAAGCTCAACGGTTCAAAACACAGGAACTGAACAGATTTGGTTGAGCAGCTCTGTCCAGGACCATCTGAGGCAGATATTACTCATGTGTGAGCATCTGTAAGACAATGAAGAGTGCTTTGGTTTGTGGGAAATCGAGATGTCCATCATCTGTTAGACCGAGGATAATTTGGAGTGGCAAGCTTGTGGCCTGCCAGAGTAGGCTCCTTTGGTTTCTTCTCTGGATTCCTCTGCGAAGCTGAGATAAGCTGAGAGCCTGAGGAATTCAGTCCTGAAGCATTCAAAGAGCTCACCTGGATGGTTTCTTAGTATCTTCCATTTCCCTGAGTAAACATATTTATTCCATACAGGATGGTTGGGGTGGGTCGGGGGGAAGGGGGGGTTTAGCTGCAGAATCTGGGGAACTTTTCCACAGGCTTGGGTAGTGGTGTTTGTCCCAGATCCTGAGTGCCCAAATCAAAATTCAGCATTACCCACACTTGTCTTCCACCAGGATTTATAGAGCTGTCAGCTTATAATTAATTGGACTGAAGGTCTGAGTTCAGTTATGGAAACAGAATTTTCTTCGGTTCCTGTGTTTTGAACCGTTGAGCTTTTTACAGCTGGGTTGGTGAAAGGTGTTTATACTGTTGGTGTCATGAAACATTTTATAGGGAGGGATAACTGAGTTTTTATTTTTACTAGAAAAGAATGCTATCAGCCTGGCTTTGGGTACCAAAACAGAGAAGAGCTCAATTAAGGGCCGGAATTCAGGGAGGCCCAGTAATTATCCAAACTGCATAGAGATAAATGCAGGAAAACAACAAAACCAGAGAAAGCAAAAACTCATTACAATTCTTCTTCCAGATTCTGACCAGAACAATGTAACAGTCAAGGACATTATAAATCCATTCATTTATTTCAAAATTTGCAAAACAAATCCCTTCTTACACATAGTATTTGTACAACATGAAATTATTATTCAACAAGTTGACATTTTAAACCTATTACTGCCTAAACCCATCTATTACTGAGCTATTCAGAGCACTAAGTTAACATTTACCAGAACATTCATCCTCACATCATGGGGAGATAAAGCTGAAATCCTTTATTTCATATTCAGATCTTGCCAGGTCAGGATTGAAATCGGCTACCTTTCTGATACTTTACTGAAAAGCCACTGTGAAATCCACAAAAGAATTATTATCAAGTTACTGCAGTTATTCAGCTAGATGTTGACTTTGATATGTCAAATCTCTGATCTTTAATAGAAAATTGATGGTCGTGCCCTGAGGGTCAGTCATATGCATGACCGGGATAGGCCGAGGTTTGCATTACATTACAGCCAGCCTCATGGTCTCATTCCCTGGCAGCCAAAGACAAACAAAGCAAATGGCTCCCTTGCTAGTTGGGTCTCTTCATTGTTTCGTGTTGGCATATGGATTTAATTCTGTAATGGGTGACTGCTGGGCACAATCTGCCTTATTGATTTTCTGGAGAGAGTTTTTTCTTAGAGTACCCGGAAGTGTAATAAAAGAAACACAACTGGTGCCATTTTTCTGTTTCTCCGCCTTGGATGTCTGTGCTAAGAGCAGATTGATTCTGCCACCAGAAATCATATGAAGATATTAAATTAGATCATCAATCAATTAGGTTTTAGAGGATTGGCTTTCTCTGTGTTAGCGGGCTATGGAAAAGGCAACAGTAGCTCCTTTATGTCTCAATCATGGGGCAGGTTACTCGGCCCTAACGTTCCCCAGATTTGAGCTGTGCTAAAATGGACTCTTTCCGTAATGGTAATGGCTCATATGCTCCTGTTTCCAGTATTGGAGGCAGGAAGGCTGGGGGAAACTGGAGGGGAAGAGCATGATACAAGGTTCCTGGTTTTCTTGGAGTATCAACACAGGGGCAGCAGCTGGAAGCGGAGAGCTCAGCACTTCTAGCACGAGTCATACGCTGTGGGGCAGACTAGACCACCACACCTGTTCACTCCTTTCCTGTTGTGGATGAGGATGCTGAGACCCAGAGAAGTAGAGACATTTGTACAGAGTCTGAGATTAAGTGCCCTAATCCAGTCCAGTGGGTTGCTAAGTAAAATGCCAAAAGAGAAATTAAATAAAAATATCAATAAGTTTCATTTTCTTGATTCTATCATTCTATGCCTCAGTTTTCTCATCTGTAAACTATGCCTCTGTCTTAGTTACTTAGTGCTGCTGTAACACAAATACCACAAGTGGGTGGCTTTAAATAACAGAAATTTATTTTCTCACACTTCAAGAGGTCAGAGGTCTGAATTCAGGGTGTGGCTCTAGGGGGAGGTTCTTCCTTATTTGTTTCAACTTCTAGTAGCTACCAGAGATCCTTGTAGATGCGTGTCTTCGTTGTCTGTCTTCCTCTTCTCTCAGTTTGTGTCTATGTGTCTATTCGGCTCTTTTTGTAACTAAGAAGTGATTAAATTTAGCACCCATCCTACTGGAGTATAACCCAATTAACATAACAAAGAAAACCCTATTTCTAAACAGGATCATATTTACAGGTATAGGGGTCAGGATTTCAATACGTATTTTGGAGGGACACAATTCAATCTGTAACACCTTCTTTATAGGGTTATTGTAAGGATTACATGAGAAGGCCCAGTATATAACAGATGTGAAGTAAATGTTGGTGGTTGGTGTACAGTAGCTTCTCCTGGGACAGGGGCTTGCTGGGGAGGGGCCCTTGGCACAGGTGGGCTGTGACCATCATGAGATAGAATTGGTTTCTGGGTCTCATCTCATTTCTGCCTGCTCAGAAGCATCTATGTTGTACTGAACTGGAATTTGTGAGGAAACGGGGCACAGCAGTGCTGTGTTGATTTGACTGGTTTATCTCTTTCCAGCTTATAACAGGTGGGAAATGTTTGTTTGATCAAACCCACTTTTAATTCCACTGCATATATCTAAGATGAGGTGTCTTGCCTCTAATTTGAGTTTTCTTTCTTAGAGAACAGTACACGAGGTGGGAACAAGAGCACATTGTCAGACTGGAGGAGGCTAGCAGGATACAGCACATTATTCATGTCACTATAAAGATAATTGTGGAAACAACCCCTCAATAGACTATGTGATTATAACTGCCTCACTTCTAAACTGTGTCGATAACTACATATTTCTAAAATCCCCTTCTGATGTCATCATGTCTGAAAATGTTTTAGAGAGGAATAACAATAGTTACTAACAATAACAATAGTTATATTTTTTTGAAAGCCTTCCCGTATTCTAGACATTGTGCTAGGCACTTTACATGCATTTTCTCCCCCTTAAAAGGGAGTTATTTTTAATATTCCTATATTGCAGATGGGGAAAATAAAGCTTAGGAAAGTGAAACAACTTACCCAAAGTCTTATGATCAGTGGCCAAGCAGTCTTCAAACCCAGATGTGTCTGACTCCGAAGCACAGGCTCTCAACAACTATGCCTTGCCATGCTGTCTATTGGTGCAGAATGCAAGAGGGAAAAAACATTTGCTTTCTTTATGCAGCATCTCTCTGCACCTTGGATGGAGGAGCAGGAAATAAATTGATACCTGTCTTGCCATTTCCTAGGGTCTTGCTTGCATTCATTCATTTGTTCATGCATTCATTCAACAAACATTTGCTGAGACTTTGGTACATGTAGATAATCCTGTGCTAGGGACTGAGGAGACAAAGATGCTGAAGTCTGGGTTTCTGTCTAATACAATCAAAAGGGCAGGCTGCTTTGGTTAGGATGGCATGGTACAGCTGGGAACAAGGTAAAAATTTGGTATTTTGCCAAAGAAGAAGACTTGAAGAGATTGGGTTGGGTTCTGTAGGGGGCACTTTTTCCCTTTCATTCCTGATCATTATGTTCTTCAAGACAAATATCCAAGTTTTACTTCTGGGGGAAGAAAACACTGTGTGGATCTTAAAAATCTACTTTAAGGAAGGTCTTCTTCCAGGTTTGTGGGGTAGGCCCTGGAAACGACATTCATCTGGCTCAAAATAAATACTCATTAGATCATTTCAAAATAAGCCATGGGGAGGTTCTTTTAAACCCAGGGTCAACTGAAGCCACTCAGATTTGCAGCTGGCACTATCCCTCCCCACGCCCCTAAAACATGAGAGTGCTTTAATGAAATAGGAACACTAAATGCTTTCCCCGCATTTTAAGGCATCGAACTCTCCTAGAGCGAGTTCTGCCTCACAGCCAGAGCTGGCCCCTTCCTCACCCTGCCCCTTTCATCCCCCTTTGTTCCATGTCTATGCCGAGGCTGAGATTTCCCCACCTCTCTCTGTCTTACTGTGGCTCTGAAAGATGATTGCCTTCTGGTGAAGCCCTTTTCCCTTCTTCTGTACCCAAGCTCCGTGTTCAGTGAACATCAAAAAGCCTTATCATACCCTGATGATTTAAATCTTTAAACAGAGCGTAACAGCCGGAGTACATCCAGACCGCTCACATCCCAGAGCCTTGTCACTATGTGTTCCTGCAACAATTACCAGGAGAGGGAGGCTGCCGAGTGAATCAAGTAGCGAGTGTTGTCTCCCCGGACTCCATGCTGATGCTCTGATCAGGACTTCAGCAAAATTCTGTTTGAAATGAGAATAGACTAATTTTCATCCGACTCTTCTCAGAGGAATCCCATGTGGTCCAACACGCCAAGGGTCATCATTAGAAAACTGCCTTCAAAAGAGTTGAGGCTTTTTGTGGCAAAGCTCTCTCCCTTTGTTAAATTTATAAACATTTATGTAAAAATGTATACTTTAATTGTTCAGGCTCTTCTCAGCCTGGAAAGCTATGCCCAGGAATGTACTTGGGGGAAATAAACTCACAAAAATACCCCAAGTCAGGATGAAAATGGCCTCATTTTGACTGAAAATTCAGAAGAATTCAGTGATCAAAGGCAATTCAAACTCCCAGCTGTTCAAAGGGACTTATATTAAAAAAAAATCAGATGTGTCCAAGAGTAGAAAAGAAGTCATTAAGAGCTTAATGAGATGGTGACAGTTGAAGTCATCAGTTGCTTAAACACTATATATATATTTTTCCTTCCAAAGGAGTTACTCATTTTTTTTTCCTGGATTCCATTTGGATTTTCTATAAATAATTACAAGATGCATTAAATTTCATCAAGGGGTGGCGAGATTTAGCCCTGAGTCACTGGGCACCTGTGTAATTAAGATATCATCTTCCCCACTTGCCCCTCAACTCCATGGGAGATGTTTGCAAATATATCCAGGGAAACAAATAATTGAATTGCTTCTGCCTTCCCTTCTTCTTTGGTTTCCTTGGGAGGGAGAACCCGTAAGCGTGAGCAAGTGTGCCAGGAAGGGTGTGATTTGGGAAAGTTTAACAATAAGCCTCCATAACCCAAAAGAGAGGGTAAGTTTTTGGTGTCTTTTAAAAGACATAAAAATAATGAACCCTGGCTAGGTACAGCAGTGCGTCTTTTCATAGCCTTTGTTTTGCTGTTCTGGTGTTTATAAAATACCAAAACAAAGCAAAAGAAATTTCTTTTTTTTCTAATTCTCCTAAGCAGGTTAAATTCCCTTTCTCTTTCCCCAGGCAAGACTGGTTTCTCTTGCATGTTTGCAGGCTCTGGCCTTCCTGACGTTGGTCTCCCAACACTAGTAGCCAGTGTTTTTATTCTTTAAGTGCTGGAGGAGTCATGAAAAATTCAGACACTGGGTTTCCCTGAGACCAATCTGGTGGCTTTTTCTTTGTGCTAACTGCTGCTTTCTATGCATCATTCAAAAGGTACATACCAAGTCGTCAGCCCCTGAACTGCTACTTGGTATTAAACATGAATATTTGTAGCTTAGCAAGGGACTAAATTTAAAAAAAAAATTAATATTTGACAAGCCCAAAGAAAAGCATAACAGGTCCAGAAGTATCCATTTGGAAGGCTTTTTGCTGGTAAAAAGTCAAAACTTTTTGTACCACTGGGGTGATTCCGAGACACAAAAGGTTCGTTTTGAAAAAGCACTGATTACCAGACTTCCTTCCAGGAACATCCATTATGATTACACCACCAAAAATACGGCAGCAACGTTGTTTTTTATGGGGGTGGTGGGTGGAATATTCATTCCATGCATGTGCCACTAATCTTACAGGACCAGGAAACCAAGCGAGATGATATAAGGCTTATTCCAGTTGCACATCAACTATACTTACAATGGCAAAATTGCCTTTTCCCACATTTCTTAATTAGAATTAGAATCAGCTTAGAACTAATAGAATCTCTTATTAGTAACAAAAAGAATGGCTGGCTCTCCAGTTCAAGTGGCATATCTGCATAACTTACAGCCTTAAGAGCTTATAGTCCCCGGCACTCTTGGCTGACTGCCTTTAACTCTCCCATATTAATGAGTTGTTCTAAATTTAGTCTGCTGTGACAAACTAATATTAATACAGTATTTTATGGCCCAGAGCATTGATGATACATGGGAATGAAACCCAGAATCAAAGGAAGGGGGCGAAGGAGCGAGATTACTTTGTGTGATTGTCAAGCTATAATCCAAGTATGTAGATATTAAGACTTAAATATAATACACTGCTTATGGATTTTTATTATGTGAAACATTTTCTATTATTTTAAATCCTCATGGCATTAGTTTCCTATTTTCAGGGGTTTATAACTTGGCCGTACAAATTCACTCTGGGCTGAAACTTGGAATGCAGGGTCTTAACCTTGGGACATCTTACTTATTTATTTTTATTTAACCAAATTAGAAGTCAGTTTGGCTATTTTTAACCCAGGCAAAGGAGGAACACATGCTTGGAATACGACTTTCGTACACAGACCTCTAGTTTGTTTCAAAAAGTGAACAGCAAGAAAAGAAAATTATAAATGACCGATGGGGGGGGGGGGCGTAAAAAAAGAAAATAAAAGGTACAAATGCAGTCAGCAAACATGATGAAGGGATTTTTTTTCCCTTAAATGCAGAACACACCCTTTAAGGTGTGCACCTGAGTAGCAGCTCATGTATGGATATTGGTTTGGGTTGCCACCCCGTGGGTAGACAGCAGATTTGTAGAATTTGCAGAGGGTGTGTGTGTGTGTATGTAAAAATATAACTTATGTGCCATTTGTTACCAAGTAATAGAAACATGTGAGATCAATCCTGCTCTCTAGAAAGAAGCAATGCTTGTGTTTTAATGAATCCACAACTTCAGAAGAAGAAAAGCGAGTGTCACAGTTATTTTCATGGGCAGGTCCTGGCTGCCAGGTGCATCAATCAGGGAAATTGTGGGGTACATGTAAGTGAGGAAGCAGTCAGGTGGGAGCTTGTGGCAAAGACAAGTTGTGAAACTCATTTTTAAAATCCTACGGGATAGAGGAACGGGTCAAAATAAAGCGGTGTTTTCATCCTAACTAAAAGTACTAAGAGCTTACTGCAAAGCCAGCTCCAAGGATGAGACTCAAGATTTGTAGGTGTTCGTTTGGCAGATGTTTGCTTTTCTTTCTTTTGTTTTGAGGATTTTATTTCTTTAAAAGGAAAGCCTGTGTGGGGAAATTGTCACTGTATTTCCAGATTATTATTATTTTTGGCTATTTCTAGAAAAATATTCATTTACTGGAAATCAAAAAATTTCCTTTTTCTCCCTCTTTCCCTTTGATATATACTTAACTCTATGACACTTGACACTGAGATCAGTTGACAAAATTCGCTTTTCCTCTGAACGTTCTGTCAGATCACCGCTGATTAATTCATAGAGAAAACATTCTCTTTCTGTACCCAGCTTCCCAGGGACATATTTGGAAGGGCTTTCTGCCCGGACTTTCACAAAGGAACAGACATTTCCTCATAAGGGAAATGGGATCTGACCGCTCCTCAAAGCAGGAGAAAAACTCAACTGCTCTGATTCAGCAAGCAATTGTCAAACGTCTTCCCAGAGCACAGAAGTAGCTGAGCGACCCCAGTGCTGAAATGCTAGGAGACCATTTGCAAGTAGAACCAGGAGGCAGTGCCTATAATCTTTGGATCTTCAGTACTGGATGATGACATATTGATGGGTGGCAAAACATCGGAAGAAATTGAAAATAATAATAAAAAAAGGCAGAATAATACAGACATTTCAAAAACAATTTATTCCTCCATGTAAACATGCAGTCAAATCTAACACTAGCAAGGAGAAATATCTACTTTGAAGTTTCCAGTTTAAGGAGACAATAGTGTCCCTTTGTAAAATTTGTAACCTCCTAATAGCCTTCCTCTTAATGGGCTAAGATAAAGCATTAACTAATAATAAGATGCGAATTAGCAGTAACTATCTACTAAGGTGAACAACTTCCCTCAGGGCTACTTACGATAAAAATTTCAATCCCTGTAGCTACATGGGGACCATTATATGGCTTATGCTTTGTATATTCTGGATTTCCTCTGCTTGAAATGTGCAGCTCACATTGTTTATATTTAGCTGTTGTTTCTATATAACAGATGTTGATATATTTGAGCTAAGAAGATGAATTTCTGCTTTGCCAAGAGAGAAAATAACTTCTGTATTTTATGTTGCACTAGCTGAGTTTCACAATGAAATTGAAAACCAGATAGGAAAAAGATACTATTGGGCTTTTAAGCTTTGCTGCAAATTTGAATTTGAGGTTCATTTAATAGGGGTTGGCTGAGCTTCTTCGATTGGACTTGGTTTTAAGAAAATCTAGGTTGATTTTTTCATGGTAGCTAGCATTAACGAAATGATCCTATGCTCTGAGAAAGTTTCATTTGTAGCTCTTCCTTGGAATGTAATTTCCTGTTTTTTTTTTTTTTTTTTTGTTGTTGTTTTTTGAGGGGTTCCTCTTTGTGTTTACTAGAACCATCTGTTAAAATTTAGGACATTTTGCAAAAGTCTCCCATCACCTCTTGCAAAGGTGTCCCACCGCCATAGCTAAAACTATGCGGTCATTAAAATTTTTAACTATTTTTTTTCCCACATGGTTAAAAATTCAAAATAGAGTATACAGTAAAAAGTCTACCTTTCAGCTCTATCTTCCAGACATCCAGTTCTGTTCTTCTCCCCGGAGGTGACCAGTGGTATCATTCTCTTGTCTATCTGTTCAGAACATTCTCTGCCCATATTACCTTTCCCTTTCATACAAATGTACTTCAATAGTGTACCTCACACACTATTCCTTCACACACTATTCTGCACTTTGGTTTCTTTCTCTTAGTTATTTATCTTGGAGATTGTCCATATCAAATCATAAGAGCTTCTTCACTCGTTTTTTATGACAGTGTTATATTCCATTTTGTGATTATATCACAACTAATTTAACTAGTCTTCAGTTGATGGAAATTCAGGATATTTCCAATTTCTTGCAGTTAAAAACATGGCAGCAAGCATAGTCTTGTACATATGCCATATCACACGTGCAAAAAAGTAACTGTAGGATAAATTCCTAGGTATATAATTGCTGGTCAAAGGAAACGCACATTTGTAATTCCGATGGCTATTGCCAAGTTATCTCCTATAGAGGTTGTATTGATTTACCTTCAGTATTAGAGTGCCTGTACCCTGACCATGCATTAAGCTTATCATTCAAATGATCTTATCAAACTCAATGATCTTTGTTAATCTGATAGTATAATTTTAAATAAAATTTCTACTATTATGGGTCGAGGTAAGCATTTAAAAATATATTTAAAAGCTATTTGCCTTTTATCTTCTTTGAACAGTCTGTTTGTGTCTTAAGTTACTTCTATTGAACAACTCTTATTTCATATTTTCCAATTTGATCCTGCAGGATGATGGAACTGGAATTTGTAAGTAGGGAATCCAGTCAACTTTTATATGTTTGAACAAGAGTACTTTGGAAAAAACTGTCTCTGCCTGAGATAAACATGAAGAACATGATTAGATTCGGCTGACCTATTCCTTTTTTTTAGTTATGGAAGTCCTGATTTTATTTGAAAGTTTGAAGACAGAATGAAGACCAAGCGAAAAGCTTCAAGTTGTCTGGAAATGAAGTGACAATTTTCTCGTGGTAGGCTGCATCTCTGCACTTGAACCCCAGGAGGATCTATTCACATGGGTATTTGTCTGCATCTCTTATTAAATGTAGACTGACCCTATAGTCAGATGACTCATATGTTGATCAGCCAAAGGAGGTCATAAAACAAAGATTGAAAGGATTGTCATTGCACCAGCCCTATTTTAACCTTTTTACCAAGGTGCCTTACTCTTCCCATGTTTAAAAAAATTTTGTTAGTTTAAAATAATGTTTTATAATTAAAAGATACAGGGAAATACCAAAGAACAAGGAAATATACCCTTATTTTCAGCACTCAGAACTAATGGTTAGCTCTTTGTCATATTTGCTTCCAGTCTCTTGAAATAATTGATTAAAGTCTCCTTTAACCTTGAATTTATTTTTCTTTTCTATCGAGCTATTGAAAGACAAATGTGTTCATTAAAAAAAGTTTTATCCATACATATGCTTATATATATATACGCGTACATATATCCATAAACAACATACAGCTTTATTTTAGTGCTTTTTTTTAACATAAATAGTACAATGGTATGTCATTCTGTACCTTGCATTTTTTATTCATAGTTTTTTGAGACCTATCCATGTTAATATATCTATATACAGCTTATTCCTTTATATTTTCTATGATCTTTCATTGTTTGAGTATTCCACGTTTTGTTTTTCCTTTTCCGTGTTGGTGGATATTTAGACTGCTGCCAGTTTGCTATAATTCTCCAGGTGCATTCACAAATATTAGCTCATTGGATCCTTTCATAAATCCAGTGATGTGTATGAGACAGGACAAGTGAGGAGATGCAAACACAGAGGTGACGGGACTTGGCCGGAGCTTGTTACAGTCTCAGACAGAACCCAAGTTCCTTGCTTCTTAATGTAAGGATTCTGCCCTTATTTTATACAACTTTCCATTCTCCAAAGCTTGAAATAACATTTAGAAATTATAGCCGAGCCTACTTGCATATAGTTTGGGTCAAAATACCCTATATTCCCCTCCTTGGTACACATTTTAGCTCAATTTTAACGTTATTTTTCTGCATTTGAATTAGCTTCAGGACATTTATCAAGAAATAACTGTCTATAAAACGTATTTTAATAGACAAATACCAAAAAATTCCATACATGTTTAAGTTCAAAGAAAACATTAAAGGGAACTAAAAGGTCTTTGACATAGCAAGTTTCTCAAGCTAAATTCTGCTTATAGAAATATAGAAATGTGTTCTTGATATATTGCTGACATTTTTATCCAGGTCTAGAACTTTGGTAAATACTTTTTCCCCAAAACTTCAATTTCATTTTTCTTTTTCAGTGACTAATGCATTTGATTAGAAAGGGCAAGATTAAATCTTTCCCAAGCACAAATTTTTCTTCTACACATAAAGATGTCCATGGTGATTGGAGGATGAGAAGCCAAAAGTTAATAGCACTCAACAATGAATATGACACTCTTTACAATGAAGAGCAATTTTTATATATAGTGTTGCTCATAGATTTACAGAATATTTGAACTGAAGGAATCATACATCATAGATGTATGTTTCGCCCAAGATCCCACAGGGAGCTAACAGCTTTACCAGAGCATACAAGAAGTATGCATTTACAAAACAATTTAATTTTCATTTTCTTATTGTTCTAGGAAAAAAGAGGCGTCCTGTTCCATAGATGTGTTTAAAATTAAGAATGGAGAACAAAATTTTCTGCTAAGTAAATGTACTAAGATAAAAACATTTCACTTTAAATTTATGGGGAGATTTAATTCAAAGAGCACTGTGGCTGCTGCTGACTATGGAACTACCATCACTGCATATCTAACTGAGGATGATATATTGAAGAAAGCACAGAACTGTCACAGTGTCGCAGTCTTGGTGGAATTGCTTCTTCGGAAAGAAATTGGTCTGGCCAGGCATTTCCTTTAGAGAGCTTGAAGTGCTCTAGAACTCCGTGGAAGCTCAAATCTTACTTCCTGAGGGAGTGTTGTTACCTTCCCAATATTGGACCAGGTGTCCCTCCTACGTGCTCCCAGAGAGCCTCATGCCCATCCCCATCTTAAGCACTTATGACAACATTCCATAATTGCCTGATTACATAGTGTCTCTCTCACTCAACTGTAGGATCCATGTACTTTGGAGCCTGGCCCTTCTTTTACACCGTTTTATCCTGTGTGACTAGCAGAGTGCGGGTACAGAGAGGCAGTCATAAAGGATTGTTAAAAAAAAAAAAAACAGATGAATGAATGAATTAATGAGTGAATGTTCTAATGAGAAGATAGTGTCTTAGAAAGAAATTTGCACTGTTAGGATTTGCAAAGTTTAGCATACAATTTAAAAAATGCTAAATGCCTGTTACTGCTAAGCGAGTCAAATGTATTAAAATTCTGTGAAGTCTGAAAATAGAAATTTTGTTTTCTTTTTTTCCCCTCATTTGCTAAATTAGAAGTGACTAGTTGAGTTTTCTATCGGAAGGATGTAGCAATACATCTGTACAGTTTAAGAACATTATAATTCTTGACTTCACAGCAAAATGAATATTTAGAAGTTAAAACAAAACAAAACCATTGCCATCGAGTTAATTCCAACTCATAGAGACCCTTTAGGACAGAGTAGAACTGCCCCACACAGTTTCCAAGGAGCGCCTAGAGGATTCAAACTGCCGACCTTTTGGTTAGCAGCTGTAGCTCTTAATCACTACACCACCAGGGTTTCCACTTAGAAGTAAAGTATTGCTTATTAAATCAAACTTTCTGTGGGATATCCATCACTTCTTCTGTGTTTTGTTTTGTTTTGTTTTTAACTGACAATGGGAAACCATATTATCACCAATTTAATTTTGTATAAATGCTTTAGCTGAATCACTGTATAAAATAAGTATCTCAAACATTTAATATTAATTACTCTTATTGGATTATAAACTGTAACAGCCTAAAAGATATCTAAATGCCACACAAGCAACGGCATCCTACTATGGTAATTTTAATAATTTACCTGTTCTAACAGAATTTGAGAAAGAAAATATAGGCATTATCGACAAAGTAAAAACGAAGTGGAGTGTTAAGAAATATACTTATCTAGAACAACTGTGGTTTCTAGTTAATGATTCTACATGATTTATCTTATTCAGGTCTCTTTTCTTTGATACACACCAACGCTTTGTAATCCTGCAGCCTGTTGTAACCTTTCAAAGAGTTTTCTCACTAGAGGGCAGCATTTGACTAAATGTCCAAAGCGAAGGTTTTCCAGTGAACTGGGAATATCCATGCAGTTAGCAGCCTTACATGGACTTCTAATTCGATTTGTTGGGCTGGGACCAAATTTGGTTTGATAAGCCTTTAGAAAGGAATTTTAGGGATTTATTCCACTAATAAATATGAATTGTTTTTAGATCAGTAGTATATCAGGCTTGTGGAAGTCATGCTTACCCTAGAGCTTCTATTGCTTGCCTTTTAAATGCACATAAATTCTTATATCAAATTATTTATTATGGTTACAGAATAATACTCCAATAGGGTCACGGGTTTACCAGATCCTCCATTTTTTTTTAACCTCTCCAATCACATCTATTTCCCAGTTGGTCTTACCTATATATCAACTAGAATTTTTTGTTTCTAAGTGTGAGCCCTGCAGAAGTGTTGTTGAGTGACTGCAAAAGCTGCTAGTGGAGGTAGTTTCTGTTATGGAAG
Organism: Trichechus manatus latirostris; assembly: GCF_000243295.1. NCBI lineage: Eukaryota > Metazoa > Chordata > Mammalia > Sirenia > Trichechidae > Trichechus > Trichechus manatus. The sequence goes on from NW_004443994.1 coordinate 4,863,218, forward strand.
ATGCCTTTTTTGATCTAGGCCTGGAGGATAACTGATGCTTGGGGAACAAAGCTTCCCATATCCCAGAGAGGATGCCCAGAGGCTGGCCACTGAGTGAGGTTTAAGACCCAAAAGGGTAGCCTCATCCTCGATTTCCTGGGGCAAGAGAGTATAAGAAGTTGCTTAGGTCTCATCATTATTATGTCAGTGTTGGGGAAAAACCTCTTTTATTTTTCAATATAAAGTTGAACATGTAGTGGAGACATTAGGGATATACAGTTCTTTATGGAGATTAGATATGACAGCCCATTACCAAGTCATGTCCCACCATGTGTTAATAGGACTATCGCTATGGAAGCCAATGTTAGAGAAAATGGAATTATCTTAAATAGTGCCATCAAATTTGCATTTTAAAATTTTGATATGAATTTGTTCTGGTGGTGATGTGTCTTGTAGGTGAAAGTGATAATCATATTTGAGTCCTTATAACATTGAAAGAGACACTTGCTCTTGTTATTCCAATTTATATTTGGCTGAGTCCTCAAAAAGCAGCTTTGACAACTCTCCTCTGAGTTGTTTTACTGAGCTTCTAAAGACTATGTAAGCAGAACTAAATTTCTTGAACATTGTAATTGTAGGACAAGGTAATTTAGGAACAAATACTTTTCTCAGAAAGGCCAGAGAAAAATCAGAAAGCAGAAACGCTACTACATAACACGTAGGCAGAATGTTTTCATTTTGTGTTCTTTAGACATTTTGCTCATATTCAGATAACAACTACTAGAACCCACTCGATTTCTTCTTCATGCTAGGGAGGTCTTGACCACTTCCAGTTCATCTTATGTGTTCTAGGGGCCTTACTAACGGACATTCTTTTGCTAAAAGGGGGTCGCTTAAACAGTGCTACCGGTTAGTTGCTACTGGGCCGAGGCATTCTTGTCTTTGGTTTATTTAGTACTCACAACATATTTGACATTAATATTTACAGATTTCCAGAACTAGAGTGAAATTTTCTAATTGGTAGAGAGAACTGTCTTTTAAGAATGATCAAACAGAAACAATCTAACCAATTAGATTTGGTGAACAGTAATTCTTAGATGTAAGTAGCTGACCAAATACTAACTTCCTGTTTAGATCTTCGTGATTTTAATGAATGTTTTCAGTAATCTCAGAAAATGTGATGAACTGGAAAACAAAGCTGTCCATAGATTGGCCTCCTCACTGTTTCCTCTCCAGGAGTTTGAAGTCTACCCTTGACATTTCCCACTGCTTTCTCTAGCTCTCTATCCAGGTAGTGTACGTCTGTGGACAAAGTGAGAGAATTCCCAGTCGCCCAAACCTTTAACGTTCATGGAACAAACATACCTTGAATAGGCAGTCATGTCATACTCTGTGACAGGTACAGTGCTAGGCACTGGAGATACAGAGATAAGTAAGACAAATCCTTGCCTTCAAAAAGCTTATAGTCAAGAGCAGGAAAGAAAGAAGTCAATCAGTTACCGTGGTCCAGTGTGACAAATGCTTTGATAGAAGATATTCCCTGGATGTTATGAAATCATGATGAATGGACATCTAAACTCTCAAGAATCAAGGAAGACTTGTCTGGTAAAGTGATGCATGAAGGAGCTGGAATGACTTATCTAGAAGAATGAGGGAAGGAATGGGAGCGGTAGAGAAGGGTGTTCCCAGCTGAGGGAACAGCATGCATGAGGTACCGGAAGCAGGAGACAGGATTACAGGTTTGGGAATTATAAATAGTCACGTTTGTTTGGAGCAGAGGGGTTTTATGAATTTATGGAGGCTGAAAAAACGGAAGGAGCTGCATCATAAAGGGCTTTGTTAAAGATTTTGAACATGATTTTCTCTCTCTACAGCTGCCCTTGTTATCACCATATGGGTATTGATTTGGGCTCCCAACATATCCCTGTTGGGAAAGACTGTTGAGACAACATATTCAGTCTAAGGGATCTAAGAGGAAAGTCAGAAGTGGAGGGGAGGAGAGAACTGATACTTAGTGCAGTGGTTAAAAGTATGAAGTCTGCCTGGGTTCTAATCTCAGTTGTCACTTACTGGCTGTGTGATCTTGGGAAAGTTATTTAGACTCTCCTTACCCCAAGATCCCTAGCTGTGAAATGGGAATAAAAATAATCCCCACCTCAAAAAGGTTGTTATAAAAATGAAATAAGTTTATGTTTGTAAAGTTCTTCGAACTGTGCCTTACTAATTGAGTTATTAATAAACATGTTTACCAATAAAATATCGTACACCTACTGTGAACCTGGCATTTTCACATGCACTGTATTTTGATCTTTAGCTCTGTGAATAACTATTATGAATGCTATTTTCACAGATTAAAAAAACTGAGGTTAAAAAAGAGTTGACAAATGACTGAGGTGCACAAGGGATGCGAACTGTGAACCAGAGCCCACACTGTCCCTAGGAAAGGGGCAGGTAAAAGTTCCGATGGTTCAAACAGAGTGAGTCTGGCCTATGATGTTGGCAGGTGGAGTCCTGAAATATTGTGCAGGCTATGTGACCTAAGGTGAGTTACTGCACCTCTCTAAACCTCATCTGAAAGAACAGAAAACGATAACCCAATTCATAGGATTTGAGATGGCACCAAGTGAAAGAAAATATGTCTGGCACCTAACACAGTGCCTGGCACACAGTAGGCATAGTTAATAGAAGTAATCTTCTATTTGTCTGTCTATACATGTTTATAGTTTGGAGCACTCATTTCTGTGCTTGCTCCAATCCATACCTTACATGCTTACTTCATCTTCATTGTCATCGTCTCAAACACTTAATGAGCTCCTGTTAGTGCTGGGCACATTTGGGAAGAAAAAGCTCATGCTAAGAGCCAAGTCCATGTGGAACTGCTGAAATGTGCTAGAGAATTCAGAGGGGGATTGTGCCTTCCTGGTCTGCAGTGGGGTGAGCATGCTTCGTGGAAGGCAATGTTAACGCTTACATGGCATTTCCCATTTTCCAGGCCTGCTAATGTATGCATATTTTATATAGCAGTAAACTGAGTCACAGATATGTGGAATAACTTGCTGCACACTTTACAAGAGATAGAGCCAGGATTAAAACTCTGGAAGTCAATTCCAGGGTCTCTGTGCTTGTGAGCTGAGCCTTGAAAAA
>NW_004443994.1:4866440-4895691 GCF_000243295.1 Trichechus manatus latirostris
AGGCACTTCATTTTCATACATTATCATATTGAATTCTCACAGTTATCTTATGGAGCAGGATTATGACTCATGCCTTTATGATGAGGAGACAAAGACTTAGAATTGGCCATTTAATAAATGATGAAGAAACTTGCCCAAGGACTTTCCATTAGTAAGTAGAAAATCTGGGATTCAAACCCAGGAGAACTGGCCCTAAAGTCAATGCTCTTTCTACTTGCTATCCTTGTCTGACACAGAGAAGCACAAATGAGGAAAAAGACCATACCAGGCAGATGTGGCGACTGGGCTGTGTATAAGGCAGCATGGATAAGCAGGAACAAGAGTTTGGCTGGAAGGGTGTGTGTGTGTGTGTAGAGGGGATGATGGAAGATAAAGCTTGAGAGATGGATTGATATCAGACTGTGGAGGGCATTGGGCTACAAAGGTGTGGGATCTAGACTTTATCCCCATGTTAGTCAATGGGGACATATTGAAGAGATTAGTGAAGGGAAGGGACATGGTAATAATAGTATTTTTAGGTAGATTATTCTCATGTGCAAGGATAAATTGGAAATATAAGGTAAGGAGAGGATGAAGGTCTGAACCTAGATAGTGGAAGCATGAAGTGGAAGGAAGGTACAGATAAGATAGGTAAGAGAGAGGAGGTTACAAACATAGATGCAATGGCTGAGCCTCAGTAGCTGTCAGGAAGGAGAGTGCACTCTAAATTGACTCCAAAATTTCACTTCTGGGTAACAGGGATAATGACAGTAATCTAGACAGGTGGTATTAAAAGAGAGTTAATTTTCAGGGAAAAGATGATGAGGAATTACAGATCGTGTGACAATGAAGTGGAGCAGTAGGTGTGGATAGTACTGTGTTGCAAGAAGATATACCTTGATAAGATGGAGAAGTTTGAAGCTATTACTGACATGGTTAGAAAGATTAAAAAAGAAATTAATTATGTATTTTAAATTATAAGTAATTCTGATCATGTGTGTGTAAGGAGGAGGAACTGGCAGAAAGGGAGTGAGTGGCAATGCAAGGGGGTGAGGGAATAATTGTTGGCACAATGGCCTAGAGGAGGCAGGAGGGGAAGGGGGGCAAGAAGCAAGAAAGTAGGTGTCTTGGTTTCTAGTGCTGCTATAACAGAAATACCACAAGTGGATGGCTTTAACAAACAGAAGTTTATTCTCTCATATCTAGGAGGCTAGAAGTCCGAATTCAGGGCACCAGCTTCAGGGTAAGGCTTTCTTCTCTGTCAGCTCTGGAGGAAGGTCCTCGTCATCAATCTTCCCTCAGTCTAGGAGCTTCTCAGCACAGGGACCCAGTTCCAAAGGATGCACTCTGCTCCTGGCTCTACTTTCTTGGTGGTATGAGGTCCCATTCCCCTGTTGCTTTGCTTGCTTCTCTCTTTTATATCTCAAAAGAGATTGATTTAAGACACAACCTAATCTTGTAGATTGAGTCCTACCTCATTAACATAACTGCCTCTAATCTTGCCTCATTAACATCATAGAGGTAGGATTTACAACACAGAAGAAAATCACAGTGGATGACAAAATGGTGGACAATCACACAATACTAGGAATCATGGCCTAGCCAAGTTGACAGATATTTTTGGGGGACACAATTCAATTCATGACAGTAGGTTTTCCCCTTAAAGTCAAGAAAAAGGGTGAGGTGGACAGGTGGTGACTGAGCCACATCTGTGTTGTTTGTGCAGTGCAAGATGAGGCTGAGGACTGGACTTTGTAGAGGCAATTACGTAAGTGGGCTATAGTGTAGGTAATACACATCCTACAGATCCCTCTCTGACTGTGCATAGGGAGCTTGGTTTTCAGAATCAAGTGTCCAAGAACCAAGTGTGGACTCACTCATTGGCCTTGTGTCTCGAAGACTTTCAGAAGTCACAGCTACCAAAAGCTGGAGGACAGTTTATGCTTCTTTGTGACAGTTTATACCTTTAGGGTAAGTGCATTCCCTATTCTTGTCTCCTTCCCATTATTATAGAATTAATCCATTCGTTCAGTAAATATATATTGAGCATCTGCAATGCACCAGGCATTGGTGCTGTGCTGGACTCCTGGCCCACTTACAGATTTGCTTGGGGAACAATGTTTTATAGTAGAAAAGGATTAAGCCAGACATTAGAATCACCCAGACATAAATTCATATCTTAGCTCTGCCACTTACTAGATGTATAATCTTGGGCATGTTATTTGACTTCTCTGAATCTCAATTTTCCTCATCGCTAAAGTGGGGACAATAATACTGAGTTAGGATTAAAATTTAATAGCAATGATGTTCATAAAATATCTAATACTCTGCTTGGCACATATTAGGCATTCAATAAATGGTAGCTATTATTCTTATTATTGCTGGATGGTTATAACGAACTTATTTCCACCATCTTGCTCTGAGGCGGTATAGTGTAGTGGTTAAGTGCGTACTCTGCCATCAAAATTCCTGAGGTCAGCTTAAAGTTTTGTTTACTAATGTTGTGATGTTGGACAAGTCATTGAACCATTTGAGCCTCTGTTTCCTCATTTTATATGGTGCTAAATAATAGTTCCCACCTTAATGAGTTTGTGTGGGAAATAAACAAGAGATATGTATAAAGCACAATTCCTGACACAGGGTAAACTATTATTTAAAAGTTAGACATTATAATTATAGAATTACCAGCACATGTTAGCTCTTATTTCCACCTCAGTGCTACTGGCATTTAAAACAAGACTCCAATATTGAAATCCTCCAACAATCAAAGACCCTTCAGGAATAGATAAGGAGTGTTTTTAGATAAGAGGTGATTTCTCCAAGCCACCCTGATCCTAAGACATTACTTATGACAGCTTACTTAGGCTTTCTACAAATCTCCTTGATCTGCTTCCTTGCCCCCTTTTTTCAGCTTGCTCTCAGAGTAGGGTTGCCAGATGTAGCAAATAAAAAAAAGGACACCCATTTAAATTGGAAGTTCAGAGAAAAAACAAATAATACTTTTAGTATAAGTATATGCTGTGCAACATTTATCTGGCAACCATGTCTAAGAGGTCTGGGAAAGGCTCATCCCCCAGCCATGGAGCCCCACTAGAGGCTGGGATCCAGCCACGATGACAGCTTAATAAACTACATCTACGATCTCAGGGAAGGTTCCATTTCCACAGTGGTGCTATATTCTCCGTTTTGTGCTTTATCACCCGGAGAAAGGCCCACCAACCAGGCTTTCCCTTCTCTGAGTTCACAATTCCATAGCCAATGACCATTTAGAAAAAGGGATGCAGAGTAAAAACCAGCCTTGACGATACGCCAACTGTCAGTGGATACGCTGCCTTGTAATGCAGCATGTGTTCCTCATTTGGCTTTGCTAGCTAGCGGGAGGTCTTCTTATAAATAAGGCATCATTGGCTGCATCCACTGGGTCTACTTTTCAAATCTCTCTTTGGTTGCTCTCCACGTCCCACCCCTTGTCTGAACCTGGCATACCACCTTTGATGGGGGCATGCTGCCAGCTGGGCAGATGGCTGTGAACCTTGGCATGCCAGGAAACCATTAGGTTCATCAGTGGGAGCAACAGGGGGTAAGATTCTATCTGCAAATGTGAAACTAACAGGCCTTTCAGGGCAAGGGGCAGATGCCCTTTTGGTCCAGGTGGGCCGCCCTTTCAGTCCCAGACATGGTCTCTGCAGAGCTTCAAGTTTAGAGTACCACTTGAAGTAATTACCTCAGGAGAGATGGAGGTGGAGAGGAAGGGGCTGTGTCAAAATAGACAAAAAGCTGTGTTTCTACTTGGCAAGAGGGCTTTGGGGGCCAGTGCTGCTTGTAGGTGACAGATAATGGATTCACCAGCAGCCTGCTTTCCATTTCTGTTGAGTAATCCCCCGTAGAGAACCAGCAGGTCTGCCCAGGAACAGGCCATGTTCTTGTTTCTTATACTGGAGATCACAGCTTTTCCCGTAATCCTGAGTTCTTTGGCATTTACTGGTCCAACAGACACAGACAGGTAAAATGAAAACAGCCTTCCTTAAACTGATGGTGAGGATTGAAGAAGGGAGCAGAGAAAGGATAAAAATTTATTAGAAATATGTATAGGTGTCTCCTTTGTTTTTTTTTAAAGATTTAATTTCTTTTCTGCTTGAAAATGTTTGATCATTATGGAAACTTCCAATAATACAGAAGTTTTTCAACAGAAATTTACCAAAAAAGTACAAAAAATGAAAGTCTCTCCTAATCCATGTGCCTAAAGATAATTGTTGTTAATAATTTGTTGTATATTCTCACAGATATTTTTCCTTGAATAGAAGGTGTCCACTTTGAAATTCAAATTTTCTTTCGATCAAACAATGTAGTATCTTCTTCTTCATTGACATATCCCATAGAAGTAGCAGCCAATAAAAATATCTATATTTGGTGAGAACTAATTTGTGATGCATGAAGCTTCTGTTTACTCCTAAATTCTGTGAAGTATGTTTACATGTCCCCATAATCAATGAAATTGCTGAGGTCTCTTATTTTCAGTTATGATTCTCAATTTCATGCCATTTGGTGTAAGATAATTTCTTATTTAGATATATTAAGGTTGCGGTTGATGTGTTATTAAATTTGCTTTTCTTTTTAATGGTCTCCTAGGATCCTCTTTCCATCTTGGTCTCTTAACCTTTGTTTCCAAAGTTTTCTCTTGTTGTCCTGTTGTTCTGGTTACTGATCACTTTTCTGAGCTTCCAACCCATTCATCCAAATATGTGCTGGATGTCTTACAAGCACCTCAAACTCTGCATATTCAGATCTCAGTCCATCAGCTTTAACTGTCCCTTAGTACCTTGATGGCACCGTCATCCATCTGATCATCCAAGTTGGAAATCTGGTTTTCCTACTCCTTCTCTCTCCTTCGTTGGCCGCATCCAATCAATTACCAAGACCAAGAGATTTTATCACCTAAATATTTCTCAAATCGTTTCTTTCAAAGCCATCTGTATTACCTAAATTCAACCCCTGAAAATAGGCCAACTGTATCTGCCAAAATGCAGTTTCAGTGAAAACATCTTGCCAGAGCACCTGAACTAATGGTATCCATGTATCCAGCTCTCTGTGACCTGACTTAACCCAGAAGAAGAACTTAGAGATCCTGGAGGAAAGTATCAGCTTTTTCTTCCAGGAAATTCTCCCAAATGGCATTTCTCCACTGAGATTTTGAGAAGACTGTACTCGCTGAGAAGCATCTGCAGCACAGCTGGCACATAGTGCCAGGAAAACAGTTGTGTCTACCTTAACAGACAATTGAGCAGGGGGTAGGGCTGGCATTCCCTGTGGAAGCTGAGCAAGGAAGGCTGCCTGGAGAGAAGGGCTCTGTCTCTGCTCTAAGATGAGCTGAGAGGGTATCGATAACTAGGGCCAGAATTAAACTCAGAATCGTTCTGAATCTACTCTAATGTCAGAACAAACGTGTGATTGAGGGCCCAGATTTTTACCCCGTGTCATAAGACTATACCATGGACTGCCTGAAGAACAAACAAATCTGTCTTGGAAGAAGCACAGCCAGGATGCTCCTCAGAAGCAAGGATTGTGAGACTTCATCTCATGTACTTTGGACGTGTTATCAGGAGGGACCAGTCCCTGGAGAAGGACATCATGCTTGGTAAAGAAGAAGGTCAGTGAAAAAGAGGAAGACCCTTAATGAGATGGATTGACACAGTGGCTGCCACAATGGGCTCAAACACAGCAGTGATTGTGAGGATGGCGTAAGACTTTATTGTGGGGCAAAAAAGTGATGTTGCAAGTGGAACCCTGCAGTTTGCCAACTGTACCATAGTTAAGTGGATGTATCCATCTCATCTATTGTACATATGGTTGCTATGAGTCAGAGCCAACTTGATGACATCTAACAAGAACAACAGGCTGGGAAGGTGTTAAAATGGATTTAACTAGATGCCTGACCTTATCTTTACAAAAAAAAAAAAATAAATTAAAACAGCTGTAGAATGTTCAGCTTTAGCAATTATGTGTCCTGTTATGTCATAACCTCCAAAATAAACTAGGATGAAATGTACCCCAACGTGTGAGTAAGGCTACTTGTTGTTTGATATTATTATTTATGATCCAGTTAAGAGCTGGGCCACTGCTACTAAAAATAATAATGTTAGGTTTCAAATAGATATTTTGTAGCCACCCTTTCTGGCAACAATTAATAACAAGTACTAAACGTCTTCTAAGACAATACCAAAGTTTAAAAAATTATTTGTCATTCTTCTCTCTAAATAGCAGCTGGTAGTGGTGGCAGGGTAAGTCCTCATTCATTCTGTTTAAGTGTGCTATAGTTTAGTTTTCCCGTCTGAAAATGGGTATTGGAAAAGAGTACTGATATAGCTAATGTTTATCAAAGAAATGGGAAGAATATCGATATGTTATCATTGGAACAGATTTTTGAAAAACGCCAAGGATCAGAGTGATCCAGCCCTCATTATTCTCCAGAGAATTCAACATTTGGTTCTGAGTAGCATGCGGTTTTAAAAATTTCATGACCTGGAATGGTCATCCTGGGATGAGGTGAGGATGACCAGTTATGCTTGAGGAAGATAAACCTTACTGACTGTTTTTGGATGCATTGTCCGCTAAATGTTCTGAAGTCAGTTGAGAAATGTCAGGCTTCCTTTTGTTTATCTTTATACATCCTTTGGACTTCCAGGATTTATCAGTGGCTTTATGAGGGTGAGTGACAGGCCCATTCTGGAAACACTCATTGTCTAAGCCATCTGAACACTGGGATCAAGAAGAAGGAAAGATGATGTTCCTTCTGAGGAAAATGAGCCAGTGGTACGCATCCAAGCTATTGCTGTACATTTATGAACTAGGAAGCCACAGTCTCTTTGGCATTTAAACTGTGACTGGCCTGAGGACAGATGCTTAGCTTATTTATCGTGGTTATCCTCAAGGTATTGGACATAGGGTCAATATCCATAAACTTTTGGAGAATGGAAAGTGGGAATCAGGGCATGTTATTGGAAGGTAAAATGGCTTTGCAATCGGCATCAGTGAGGAAATCACTGATGAACAGAAAGATTCTATCACCTCTATGACGAGAAATATACAACTTCTTATTTAAAATTTCAGCTAACAGCGATGGAATCACTTTACCTTAGGTTGGCACTGTAGCCAAATGCTGCAAGGGTTCTCCTGTGGAATCACCAGGAGAAAGTATGACGGGTGAGCTAGACGTTCTTAAATACCTAAGCTAACCTGAATGAATTCCTGTGCTCATGGCGGTGAAGATAGTGGGGGAAGTCTACGAACGGTCCAAAACCAAACTAAGCAGATTGCATTATTAAACCTCATCTTATTAACTACTTTAATGTGTAAATATAATTTTTATGGATTTTTTCAACGGCAAAACTTTCCTTAGTTATTAAACTTCTAAATAGGCCAATTATTGACAAAGAGTTCCTTCATGCTTTTAACGAGGAAGTCAGACACCTAACTAGACCAAGCTTTCAAAGGGAAGTTGGAAAGAAACTGCAAGCTCTGACATGGAGCAGGAAAGAGGGAAAATTCTAAAACGTCGCATAGTAATAAAGAGAGATGTGAGGTACTGCTTTTCGTTTTTCACGTGGGGCAATAAAGTGATGTTGCAGTGGAGCCGTGCAGTTTGCCAGCCTCGCTGTAGTTAAGTAGACCGTATCCATCTTCTACATCCCAGCCCATCTTTCCTTTTTCTCCTTCAGATCAAAACCGTCTTTTCTTAAGCCTTGGTATTTCGGGTGGTAAAACATGAAATGGTCTTTTGAAGACAAAATGTTTATTTGGTTTATCGCTTGGTCATGTCCTTGAACATTCTTGCAAGAGCAGAGTCTAAATACATACATACTGTGATTAATCTGGCACACCAGGTGGTTTTCCTGGCTTGGAAGACTGTAGAAAATGAATCTCCTATTTCATTGCTTTGTAAAAATTCTCCTTATTTGGCATGATTAATCTAGTCAGTGCCCACTAGATTTTTATTAAAAGTGTACTCTCTAAAAGAAGACTTCTTTTTATTTCTTCTTGAATATTTGCTTTGTAGAAAGAATCTCTGCTAATAGGCAGTGACCCATTTGTAGCAGGGCTTAATAAAGTTATTTTTTAAAAAGTATCATTAAGAGCCTGGCCGTTTAACATGCAATAATAATAACGCCATGGTCAGCACGGTATTTTATTTTGGTGCAGAGTCAATGCCCAGCAAATATTTGTAGAATGAAGGCTTTATCCTGATTCTGTGAGATTCAGTCTAGAAGGTGATTATAATGATGTTTTCTGGGGCTGCTTCTGGGCTAATTAAAAAAAAAATTATACATAATTGATATAAAGAAAAGAATGTGTGCAAAATTCCTAAAGAATGGCCAGTTGTTTTCCTTCTACATTAAGGAGAGAGCAAGACTGAAATGGGTTTTAACTTGAGTCAGAGAAAATTTGGCTAGAGGCTATGAAGAAGGCCCTGGTGACATTTAGTAAATTCTGGAGTGAATGACTAAGGTTGTGGTCCGAGGTGTTGATGCATCTTCTTTAGGGAAAGAATCCTTTAAAAAATTGCCGAAATTTCCTCTTTGGGAGGGTTACAATAAGATCCTGTCTGTGGGTAGGGGTGAAAATAGATGGCTGTGAAGACCATCTGCATGAGACTGTCTGTTCATTTCATTCCAGAAATCCCTAACCTTTTGAAGACTGTCACTGCCTGCCCATCTGTTGGGTGAGGAGGGAGAGCCTGCAGGTCATCTCTGCTCTATTGTGTGTGCAGCTCCTGAGCTGCCACCCCCTGGACGTCCACCTTCTCTCAGGAAACCCACCGCCCTAGCTCTTGCCCCTGTCCTTGAGATCTCAGGGGAGGGGGCGTTTCCTGTTGCCACAGTGTTGCTGCTTAGAGATTTTCCAGGATTTAGGTGTAATCCCCAAGGTGTTGTTAAACACACAGCAGTGAGTGCAGCACTGGAGGGAGGCAGTGGGATTTAAGTTCCCTCTGAGACAATTACTTTTATTAAAGGCGCTCTCTTACACAAGAAAAGAAAGACGAGAGACAGTAAAGAACCAACTGTGGTTAAATAAGAGTTACTGTGCCATCTGCTTGCTAAGAATAGTTATAGAAACATCAAGAAATAATTTTGGGCAGAAGAGGAGCAGGTCAAATAATTAAAAGCTCAGGTTTTTGATGCTGCATTTAATACGGTCTTTTGGGGCCCTTTTTCTCTAGGACCCTTAGATTGAATTCTGTAGAAGATATGTCATTTTGGGAACTTAGAGAAGGTAACATACAGATTAAAATGTCCTGATACACTGATAGGCACTATACCAAGGAATAATATCTAGTGCCTGAGGTGGTGTGAGGAGCCCTGGTTGCCAAGTGGTTAAAGCGCTCAGCTGCTAACTGAAAGGTTGGCGGTTTGAATCTACCAGCCACCCTGCGGAAGAAAGAAGTGGCAGTCTGCTTCTGTAAAGATTTACAGCCTTCAAAACCCTGCGGGGCAGTTCTACTCTGTCCTAATGGGTTGCTACGAGTTGGAATCCACTGGATGCAGTGGGTTTGCGTTTTTTTTTTTAATTTTTATTTGGGGTGGAGTAGCAGAGTTGTCGGGGGATGTGTGCAGAGATGTTTGTATTTGCTTAAAAATAAGTTTGCAGATGGCTAGTGTGGATGGAAGGAGCCCAGTGAGGCACTTGGCTGCTACCCGAAAGGTTTATACTTCAAATCCATCCAGCGGCTTTGCTGGAGAAAGACCTGATGATCTGCTTCTGTAACGATTACAGCTTAGAAATTCCTGTGGGGCAATTCTACTCTGTCACATGGGGTCGCTATGAGTTGGAATCGACTCAACAGCACCTAACAACAGCAGTGTGGATGGAGTCAGCCTACATTGGTCCAAATGCTCCTAAAGCTGGGATGAGAAAATAAATACAAAGACAGACAGAAAAAGTTATGATTCTTTAATTTTGAAGGATGGGCGCTATCAATAGAAGTGACATGAATTTATGAACAAATCTTGGATAAAGACTAGTAGACACATTCCTTGACAATGAAATGAAGTAAATTTCAGTTGAATTTTGAAAAGCAGTGAATGATAAGCACTGAATTCATAATCCCAAGATGTACAAACAGAAATAACTTTTTAAAGAGATAAAGAGAAATTCATGGATGGTAGGTTGATGAAGCTAATTAATGGGAATATTGATGTTTGTGGAAATTATTCATAAATGTTAGAATTGATACCATGGAGGATAGTCCTGATCTTTCTGAACTAGACCCTTGTTACCATAGTTGCAGAATTTTTTTTTTTTTTAAATCAAGAATGGTTCTGTTCTCCCTTTGTTTAACTGATGAACTCCTATTCATGCTTCAAAACCCAGCTCAGATCTTTGAGAAATTATCTGACTCTCTCTATTTCCTGCAGCCTTCTTTTTCTCAACTATCTTCTCTTGTACAACAATTCTATGGTATGTATACAGCATTCTGGTTGTTTATTTCTCTCTCTCCTCTCTCCCTTGCTGGACTGTGGAGCCCCCTCTGCCATCGGCATTCAGCAAGCTCTAAAAGAGAAGCCCAGCGTTTATGAAATTTTTAAGCTAAAGGGCTAAAATTGTCTTTTTAAACTCAAAATTTCCCAGTCAATTTTGATTCTGTGTAGTGCTTGTATTTTCTGTGGAATTAAATAATAACCTAGACAATCATTTTGTCCTTATTCTAATTAGGAAAAAAAAAAAACTCAGTGATTTTTTATTTATGATTTTTAAATTTATTTTATCTTTTATTTTGCAAAAGATGCCAAGTGATCCCTCAAATTGTCTATCTTTCCTCTCTCTATATATATCTTTTTAAAATGCGGGTAGAATTATGTCACCCCTTCTTCTAAACTTTAGATGCTCCCTATTATCAATAAAGACAAACTCTTCAGCATGGCACACATGATCACGAGGACACAGCTCCTGCCTAGTTTTGACACCTGGTCTGCCACCCCATCCTCTGCGTGTCACTCTTCCAGGTGTACCAGATCACTCAGAGCCCCTTTCTGCTATTTTGCCTTTCTTTTTCCTTGCTCATCTGTTGTTCCTTCTTCCTCACCTTCCCTTATGGTTAAGCGCATATGTCACCTCAACCGTCCCTCATATCCTCTCACCCAGGCAGTGATTGTATCTCTATTTAGCATTTATTTTTAAATGCCTTGTATGTCTTCTTCCCAGGTCCCTGGGTGGCACAAAGGGTGTGCGCTTAACTGCTAACCTGAAGGTTTGACGTTTAAACCCACCCAGTGGCGCTGTGGAAGAAAGACCTGGCAATCTGCTTTGATAAATATTACAGCCAAGAAAAGCCTATGAAGTAGTTCTACTCTGTAACACTTGGGGTCGCCATGAGTTGGAATCAACTCTACATCAATGGGTTAGGTTTGGTTTATGTCTTCTTCCCCACTGGACTAAGGTCATTGAGACTTTGAAAGCCCTAGCACAGTACGTGACACCAAGTTGAAAACAATACATTGATTGTTGTTTTTCATCTCCTACCCCTGAGATAATTTTCCAAGATGTGGGATCAAGAGTTCCGAATCCTGAGAAGAAGAGGTTAAAAATATTAGACTGAAAATAGACGGAACATCTTCCTATCCCATTGCTCCTCCAGAGCGAGGGTGAAACAGATGGAAATGTCTGTATTTAAAGGACGTTTCCATAAATTATCCTGTGTAAAAGGCACCTAGGAGCCCACTCAGTCAGAGAACTCAGGCCATTCAGCCTTTGCTTTCATTGATTTTTCAGTTATCTTGTCACAGCTGGGCACAAAATCATGCTAATTGGATGAGACTTATCTAAGGACACCTTATTAAGAAACCAAAAAAGGATACGGGAAGATATAAAGGAATGCAGAAACCTTAAGAAAGGGAGAGAAAAAGTACTCTATATTTGTCAGAAGAAATAGTTGAACAGGTCCTTAAGTACCTGATAAGAAAATATAGGGCATTATTTATCTTCCAAAGGAGCCCCGGTGGTGCAGTGGTTAAGAGTTCGGCTGCTAACCGAAAGGTCGGCGGTTCAGAATCCACCAGCGGCTCCAAGGGAGAAAGATGTGGCAGTCTGCTTCCGTAAAGATTACAGCCTTGGAGACCCTATGGGGCAGTTCTACTCTGACCTATAGGGTCACTATGAGTCAGAAATGACTTGACAGCAATGGGTTTTGATTTATCTTTCAAGATGGCACAGCATCCCACCTCTGCCTCCTATTATCAACATTCATGTAACTAGTTGGTATTTAATGGGTTCTATGTGCCAGGCACCCTGCCAGGGGCTGGGGAAACCAACGCCATCTCTATTCTCAGGGCAATTGCAGTCTAGATATTGTTACAGTAAAGTGAGTTCAGTGATAGACAGAGGTACAGAACAAGACGGTGTGATCACCTCTAGTTGAGTGGGTCTGAGGAGGTTTCATAAAGGACACTTGAGTTGTGTCTTGAAGCATGAGTAGGTGTTCACCAAGTCCCTGTGGAAGGCATTCCTGGTGAAGAAAGCAGCCCATGAAGAGGCACAGTGGAGGGAAACCTACTGATGATAGAGAGTATATGCTTCATGATTGCTGGTAGCAGGTTGTCTCCTTTTCAGGGGTGTAAACTTGTGATCGAATCCTTTTCACTGGGGAGTTGTTGGGTTGGAGTATGGCTGTGGATCTAAGTGTACATACAGTAGCTTACTCTACATCTTTGGAAGCAGCTAAGCTGCTTTGCATACCTTTACTTGGAGGGGTTGCCCACTCCTAACCAAGGATAGATTCTTCTTAGACACTCCCACTTATTAAACAGAACTTTTGTAACAGAAGTGGACACATAGGATGTGGGGCTGCTAATAGAGGAACTGATTCACTCCCTGAGAATCTCTCTAAGGCTCACCAAGTGAATCCAGCCACTGGCCAGTGCCATAGGGGTGGTGAGGGAGGGAACTACTGCAGCTGTGTGTGGTTTGTCTGCTTGAGACCCACTCTGGCCCTGTCCAAGGAAGTTCTGTTACCTAATTGCTTTAGCTTTGTAAGTGATCTCTCCAGGTAACTAGCTCTGGAACCTTGGGGGATGTCCCTGAGAACTTTTGCTTGGTGGCTGGGGGCTTTGAACTTGCTCTTCAGCTGTTATTTTGGCAAACTGCAGGTCATTTGAATCGGAGGACTTGTCATAGAGAATTACAGTTTTTCACTGGAGTTGTCCAAACAGAGCTAGGGAAGAGATACAAGAAAGAAAGGGGGCTTGATTCTGACAAGTTAGTGTATCACCGCATTGCTGTGCCTCATTTTCTCCTTTCTTCCTAGACATCCCTTTTCTGGGTGCAGCAAATCAGTACCATTTGTTACCATAATTATGAAAAGCCAAAAGAGTCTTTTCTCTTCTTTCTTTCACATTTGGATACAACATCTTTGCTTATGACTCTCTAATATCGCTTCATTTTATTATATGCTTCTAGCAACAGTAATCTGTCAGCTGGCATTCATTTTGATTCATGACCAAGCACCCTAATAAATGTGCTGATGAATTGTTCCTGATGTTTTGAGTGAGCAAGCTCCTTGTTAGCCTGGACATGGACTCATTTGTTGTAGCTATAAATTCTTTACTCAGCCCACCCCACAAATCTGGCATAATCTGTAAAATGAGTAGGGAGCGGGGTTCCCAGACTAGCAGGGCTGGAAATGGCAGGGCTGCTGCAAATGATCTTGCAGCTTGTGCACTGCAGAACTCTAGGGGGAGCCATCTGCACACATTATGATGTAAATGGTGCCCACTAGAGTTAATTAAATTGCAATCTTCTTTTTCTCTGGAGTCTTACAGTTCATGTGCCACCTTTCAAGTCACATCTTCCCTCACTTTTATTTTTCCCCATCCTTCTTCATCCATTTCTGAGGCCAGTTGGGGATTTTGCATACTTGTACGTGGGTGTCAGTACAGTATTGTCTTCATCAGGACTGGCTAGGTTACGCTGCGGTGACCAACAGCCTCAGAATCTCAGAGGCTTAAATAACAAAGGTTTATTTCCTGCTCACTCTTCATACACATGGTAGGTTGTCTATAGGTTCTGCTCCAAGTTATCCTCAGATCCAGACTGAGAGAAATATCCATTTTCCCTCAATCTTCTGGCAGGGAACAGCAGACATGATGAACCATACAGTAGCTTTAAAACCGTCTCTTTACATTTCCTTCGTCAAAGACGTTTACAAGGCTATTCCTAACTTCAAAGGAGGGGAAGGAAACAAGACCTTTATCATATGCCCAAAAGAATGAGCCCCAGAATATCTGTGAACCGCCCTAATGACTGTCATTAAGTATAGTGGAAAGGGATAGTGGGATCACGGACTTTGATCTCACATAAAGGTTCAAACCCTGGTTCTCCTTCTTGTTAGATGTTTAAGAACTTGTGAGCATGTTACAGAATCTCTCTGAGCCCCCATTTCCTCACCTGTATGATACAGATAACGATATTTTTCTGTAGATGACGGTGGTACAGTGCCAGTTATATAATAGGCGTTGTTTTGTTAGTTGTCGTCTAGTCAGGTCTGACTCATAGCGACCCCATGTGTGCAGAGTAGAACGGCTCCATACGGTTTTCAAGGCGTGTCCTTTTGGAAGCAGATCACCAGGTCTGTCTTCCAAGGCAGCTCAGGTTGGGTTTGAACCGGCAGCCTTCCGGCTAGTAGTCGAGCACTTAACTGTTTGTGCCACAGGAGACCAATAAATATCTTTTCTCTTGCGCCCCTCCTCCCTCCACCTAGGATCGCCTGAAGTGCCAATACTTTGTATCAATCTGTTAAATGAGGGGAGAAACTGCCCCGTCTCTCAGTCAACAAACAAGAAAGCCCTCGTGACATTTGCCAAAGCTCATGAAAATAGCTATTAGGAAGGCAAACTGTGCTTAGGGAAATATTAATTGGGCTTTAAACTCATTAGGAATTAAAAACAGCAACAAAAACTTTCACCTTTAGCATAAGGAAAAAAATAAATCCTTGAGAGCCACTTCGCTTCCTCCTAAAATGCAGAGCTGCTGACCCTCTGTAAATGTCCAGAGGATTCTCTTTGCCTGGCTACAGAGGTTCAAGATAACACAGCAGATGCGAATGACTTCAGGATACCTTTCATGCTTGGCAGGCGTCCCCATTTTATTTATGATATCAAAGCTGCAACGCTGTGTTCTCTTCTGCGGAGACATAAAAGAGATTCAGAAGTCATCCAAATCATCTTGTAATTAATGCTACCACGCACGTCCAGGATATTAAAATGTTAACAGTGTTAGAAATCATGTGCTTTGGAATACCGAGTGAGGGCTTTATTAGAGAGAAATGCTCAGCAGATGTCATCCACCCTAATTGAGGACATCAGGGTGCCTGCTGCTTGTTCTTATCAGTGGTGCGGAGGTTTTTTTTTTTTTATTTAATTTATTCATTTTCTTTACTGCTAGAATCTGCTCTCATTATTAGACTATCTTGTCACTCATTTGCATTTCAAGTGCTGGGACTGGGGGTGTAGCAGCTATCTGCCTTAGAAGAACACTTCAAGGGTTACTCTATCAAATAGCAGCACTGTAGCACAGTGAATCTGACATCTGGGTTATCTTATTCCCAGATGCTCTGTGGTGTCATTAGCAGGATTAATCTTAGCTTTAATTTCATAATGATTCTTATTCTAATATATGTGAATGAACACAAAGTCTCTTGACTCATTATCACCAATTTACCCAAGATATGTAATCAGGCTCTTACATTCACCAACATTTATTTTTGCTAATACATCTAAAATCATAGATTAAGCAAATACAGTTAGTTCCAGCTGAGTGAATGCCTACCGAGGTAGCACTATAGTATTTATGTTTTAATTAAAGTACATTAATGGTGTTGTTTTTAAATATGTACTGGCCAAGAATGTGTTCACGGGGAATAGTAAAGCCATTGTTGGAGCAGCGTCCAGCTGTAAAATTAGTCACAACAGCATTACATTAGAAGTCATTACCCACTTCTTTGGCAAATTACTGAAATTCCCTGTTATGTTTTTAACTTTTATAAACAAGATGGCAGTAGGTAGCCTTAATTCCAAACAATTCAGGTACCCTAAGGAAACAGAACGGCAACTCCTTAATGGTAAGCGTAATTATAATAAGCCTTGTTGTCTTTATTGCCATTCAAGGTTAACATGTCACATCAAATATTGTCACTTTTAGCTTATGATCCAGAGTAGGTAAGAGGCCATGTCCCCTTTTCTTTGACACTAAGTTTAGTGATATTCTTAGTGAGAGTGTAATATACTCAGTGAGGGAAGAAGAGACGGGGGTGAACAAGCAAATTCCCGATCCCTCTTCACTTTCTTCAGCACTGGACTAACTTTTTTCATTTACCAGATCTCGTCACCCAGCAGCATGTAGTGCTTTATTATTGATGGATAAAATGTTCAAACATTTAAAGAAATGAAAGTCAGCTCTGCATTTTTAATTGATTAATTAAAAGTACTGTAAATGCCAGCTTGTTAATTGCTTTGCACCTGCAAGCCAACACAGGTTTTGCGCACTCTTTCTTTGAATATTAAAATTTTTTTCCTTGCATGTCTTTATAATGCTTGGGAAGTCTCTCCAGCAAACATATTAGTAAAGAGTAAATATTGAATCTTAGACAAAACTCATGGCTTCATCTTTCACTGTACCCAGAATAGGATTTAAAGGAGGATTTAGATTTCCAAGACTTCTAATTAAGGAGTGATAATCAGGCTTTCTGCTGAGGGTCACTTCCTAGGAGTAATTTGAGTTATTAAAATGCATGTTTTTGTTTGTTCTGCTTTGCGAGCTAAAACTGATCCCTTTTAATATAGCAGCAAATATGCAAATTGGTGTTTCATTATATTGTGCAATTTATGGCAATCTTCTCTAATTTACTGAAAGGTCAGGAGTCTGACCTTGTCATTCAAGGTTTTTTTTTTTTCTGGTAAACCTAAACTAATTATGTGAATTTTTTTTTTTTATATCAAACTCTGAAAGTGTGCAGCATGGTAAAGAATGTGACAAATTTAACTTTCATTTAGCTCTCATATTCATCAACATGGTCTTCAGTTTTGTTTGGATCCCAGGAGTGAATAGTAGGTAATTTCAACTTTGATTTAAGGAATCAGTTGGTTTTAAGTACTGCACAGAAGAAAGCCAGAACTAAAAAAAAAAAAAAAAATTTTTTTCTTCTACCTTAGGAAAATGTGGCAACTGGAATGGCCTAGCTTTAATGAAATAATTCACATGTGCACACTTTAAATTGTCATTGGCCAGAAGATGTTAAAAAGAATTATAAAAGGCTCAATAGCAAATTCTCTGCTCAAAAGAGTCACCAAAACTCTTTTATATTATTTTTGCTTTTTGTTTTTTAATTGTACTTTAGGTGAAGGTTTACAGAACAAATAGTTTCTCATTAAACAGTAGTACACATGTTGTTTTATGACAATGGTTAACAACCCCACAACATGTCAACCCTCTCCCTTCTCGACCTTTTTTTTTTGGTGAAAAATATACATAGTCAAAGGTACACCATTTCAAAAATTTCTACATGCACAGTTCAGTGACATCAATTACGTTCTTCCAGTTGTGCTGCTATTCTCACTTTAGATGAAGGTTTACAGAACAAAATATTTTCTCATTAAACAGTACACATATTGCCCTATGACAATGGTTAACAACCCCACTACATGTCAACACTGTCCTAACTCAACCTTGGGTTCCCTACCACCAGCTTTCCTGTCCCCTTCTGCCTTCTAGTCCTTGTCCCTGGACTGCTGTGCCTCATTAGTCCTGTTTTGTTTTATGGGGCTGTCCAATCCCCAGCTGAACTGTGAACCTCGGGAGTGACTTCACCACTGAGCTAAAAGAGTGTCCAGGGGCCATACTCTCGGGGTTTCTCCAGTCTCTGTCAGGCCAGTAAATCTGGTCTTTTTTTGTGTGTTAGAATTTTGTTCTACATCCTTCTCCAGCTCTGTCCAGAACCCTCTGTTGTGATCCTGGTCAGAGCAGTCAGTGGTGGTAGCCGGGCACCACCTAGCTATACTGGACTCAGTCTGGTGGAGGCTTTGGTAGCTTGGTCCATTAGTCCTTTGGACTAATCTTTTCCTTTCATCCTGTTCTCTTCATTCACCCTTGCTCCCAAAGGGATGAGACCAGTGGAGTATCTTAGATGGCTGCTCGTACGCTTTTAAGACCCCAGACACTACTCACCAAGGTAGAACGTAGAACCTTGTCTTTATAAACTGTGTTATGCCAATTGAGCTAGATGTTCCCCGAGACCATGGTCCCCACAGCCCTCCGCCCAGCAATTCAGTCCCTCAGGGAGTTTGGATGTGTCTATGAAGCTTCCATGACCTTTCCTTGTACAAGTGGTGCTGGTTTCCCCAGTATTGTGTACTGTCTCACCCTTCACCAAAGATACCACTTATCTATTGCCTATTTAGTATTTACCCCCCACTCCTTATTTTTACTTTTGATTAATGCTAAATATGCTTTCTTATCTTTTATCCTTGCTTCCTAGGATTTCTAACTTTAACCAGAAAAGTTTCCATTTCAAATATTTTAAAATCACTAGTGTAACATAAGTAGGTTCTGGTGAACTGTTTACTCATTCCTTTAAAATTTTAGATAACGGCTGTCTAACTTTAGCCTATATGGGAATCACTTGGGTTCCTAGCTAAAAATTTAGATTCTACGGTTCCTTCTCCCCAAATTCTGATCCAGTGGGTCTGGGAGATGTAGGAAAAAGACACTGCTGACAGAGAGGAGCTTGAACCAAGGTTCAGAAGGAAGAACATGTATGGTATGCTCAGGGAAGAGGGGGCAGACTAATGTGACCACAGATTATGTTATATCAATGATTGGTAGTGGGAGTGAGACTAGAAAAACATGTTGAGGTCAGAATTTGAAGGACCTGGAATGCCTCAGTGCTGAACAGTTGGGGTTTTATTTGGTGGGTAGTGGGACGTCAATGTAAATTTTAAGGTGAGGGCCTGACCTAAGCTCGTGTGTAGCAATAGGTTGGAGGGACAAAGATTAAAAGCAGGAAGATATTTAAAGAGGCTATTTGTAGTCTTGACTGCTGCTTCCATGGGTGTTGATTGTGGACCTGAGTAAAATGAAATCCTTGACAACTTCCATCTGGTAGTAGCAGTCAAGAAATCAAACAATGCACTGCACTGGGCAAATCTGCTGCAGAAGACCTCTTTAAAAAGTTCAAAAGCAAAGATGTCAGCTTGAAGACTAAGGTGCGCCTGACCCAAGCCACGGTGTTTTCAGTTGCCTCATATGCATGTGAAGGTTGGATGATGAATAAGGAAGACTGAAGAAGAATTTACGCCTTTGAATTGCGGTGTTGGCAAAGAATATTGAATATACCATGTACTGCCAAGAGAACAAACAAATCTGTCTTGGAAGAAGTACAACCAGAATGCTCCTTAGAAGCAAGGATGGCGAGACTTCCTCTCACATACTTTGGACAAGTTATCAGGAGGGATCAGTTCCTGGAGAAGGACATCATGCTTGGTAAAGTAGAGGGTCAGCGAAAAAGAGGAAGACCCTCAGTGAGATGGATTGAGATGGTGGCTGCAACAATGGGCTTAAGCATAACAATGATTGTGAGGATGTCGCAGGACTGGATGGTGTTTCGTTCTGTTGTACATAGGGTTGATATGAGTCGGAACTGACTCAATAGCGCCTAACAACAACAACAATTTGTAGTCTATGGAAAAGATAATAAAGACCTTAGTTAGCTAAGATAGTGGGAATGAAGATGGTGGACTGGATTCAAGAGAAAAATACCACTTGGTAATAAGATGGATTGAAGGTGGGATGGGAGCAGGAGTGAGAGATAAGGAATTTAATGCCCAAGTTTTTAGTTGGGTAACTGAGTGTGTGGTGATGCCATTAACCAAGATAGGAAATGTAGGAAGAGAAACATGCTTAGTGAAAATAATGATTGGTTTAGAAGCTTGCTACTTTGACCAGCAGCATTGGCAACTCCAGGGAGCTTGTCAGAAATACAGAATCTCAGGCCTCCACCCATACTTACAGAATCAGAATCTGCATTTTCACAGGATCCCCAGGTGATTTATATACACATTAAAATCTGAGAAGCACTAGTTTAGAGCATACAAAATACGTTGCTGGAACACAGTCTTCCAAAGAACTCTGTACTAAAGAGTGTTTCATGGTTATGTGGTGATCTGTTTCCAAAAATCAGTCAGTGAAGATCTTGTGGATCACAATGGTCTGATCCCATTGTGCATGGGGTCACCATGAGTTGGGGGCTAACTTGATGGCATATAACAACAACAACAAAGCTTGGGAAAAGCTCCATATGATAACCTATATGATAATTGCCATTAGAAATTCAAAACTACAATTCAGATTAGGTTATTAAAGGTTCTTAGAAGTTCTACAGTAATAAAATTTGTCTGATTTTACTTAAACCAACATTACCAAAATATATTTTATCATGAGAACCTTCAAAATAATCAAATGAACAAATAAACGAAACTTAACACCAATTAACATTCTGTGAATCACTAGGTTAGGAAATAGTAATTAAGAACATTATGTGGAGCGAAATGTCTATTTCAAATAGGCTTTGGAAATTGAATATAAATTTCAGAAGAGAGTATTAGGATAGAGGAGACATATTTGGGAGTAAAGAGTACAGCACAGAGAAAGGAAGGGTTCCTATCTGCAACAACAAGGTGAAGATAGGTCAATTGACCTAATTAGTGAGTCTATCTATTTAAGGTACCTTCACAACTCCTCATGGCCAGTGGAGTATGAGAAGAACCTTTGGCAGAGAAAAGAGAAGGAAGTAGGATGATCCCTAGCCTAAGGAGAAAAAGAATTCAGGAAAAACTGGTATTCCTTTAACAAAGGGATTTTTTTTTTTTTTTTTTTGGGGCAGTGCAGGAGGTAGGGAGGAAGAATTTGTTGTAAATTTTTATACTATTTTTATAATGTCTTTTCCCCCCTGGGGCCAGACAAAAATACTACTTCTCTAAGACATTGAAAATTATTAGTGAACTGCTTGGCATTCATTACTGATATCCTTATAGATATAAATATTTACAGAGCTAAGAAGATACTAATCAATCCATAAATAGAATAATGTTTTCTTCAGTTTCTAATAAACATAAAGCACATTAAATCTATTCAGAATCAATGTGTTGGCTTTGATTAATGTAGATTTTGTTAATCTTTAGGAAATAGATTATTTATTTTACAGATCACAAGGTTTAATAAGAAAATAAATTCACACTCCTAAGTCTCTGAGTTCTAGTTTTTAACTTTAAGATTTATGCTTTCTTACTCTGGTTGTTTTGAATACCTTGTAGAATTGTCTTACACTTAATTACCTTCCTGTGGGGTAAAAAATTTAACTTCACCCAAAGATTTTGGTCTTTGCCCTTGGTTCTGAAAGATAACCTCTAAAACCAATGATTAAAGTGTCTTTGATGAGGCCTTCAGACCACACCTGAGAGTTTATGCTAATACAGTGACTCAGGTGGGGGCTGGGCCAAGCCAGAAAGACCACTACCTATATTAGCCCAACCTCAGGGGAGGAGGGGTGATTCAATCAATCATGTCTACATAATGAGGCCTCTGTAAATGTTCTGGACAGGAAGCTCCATAGTTGGTGACAGATATGGTGCGCATGGAAAGGTAGCACCTCCTTTGGGACACAGACTCTCCGCATTGGGAACCCCCTAGGCTTTGCCCTATGTGGCTCTTCATTTGTATTCTTTTTACTATAATAAAACTGTAATCATAAGTACAGTGCTTTCTCTGAGTTTTGTGAGTTGTTCTAATGAGCTATCAAACCTGAGGGTGTAGTGGGAGTCAGCAGGTCAGCAGCGAGGGGAGCCCTGGAAATCTCCAAGCATAACTTATATCCTCAAGAGGTAGTGGGAAAACCCTAATTTATAGTCAGCAGGTCAGAAGAGAGGGTGTTGTGGAGGACTTCCAAGCTTGCGACGGGTTCCTGAGGACTGTTCCCTTTAACTTGAGATCTGACTAGCTCTGGTGGTTAGGGTCAGAGGAAGAAGTACTGCATGTGTAGGTGAACTGAATTAATTTGAATTGCAATTGATCTTTACAGTTTGGCATCAGGGAAGTGGGATTTGGTTTTCCACACACACTTCCTAAAGAGGTGCAATGCTTGATCCCCCTTTTAGGTGTCTCTCATTGAAGTGTTTCCCATTTCTCCTAGAAATCATGCCTTGATAATTAGTAAGACTCAAAGCAATGTAATGGGATATGCACTCAAAGCAATGTAATGAAGTATTTCATCCCTTCCCACTCCTCCTTTAGTTTTCTTCTAGTTACTCTTTTGCAACGTCTTTATGCTTAACAGTTCTCATAACCAGATTTTTCATGACGTCAAAATACTGATGGTGTAAGCTGATGAAGGAAGAAAGTATGATCGATGACTCCATGCTAATTGTGTTCCCATTAAGAGCCACATGGACAATAGGAAAGAAATCTGGAACCCTGTGGTATAAAGCGTAAATGGTATCTGCCCCCAAAGCTATTTTAATCGATCAGACATCAGCTCAGCCTCACGATCTCCCTTAAGATGATGATGACCTTCAATTGGTACTCTTGTTTTTCAGCTAATGGCTTTGAGTTGAACTGGCTGGGCAGGTCTTTAGAAATTAATTTGAATGGAGAAACCCATCTGCCAGGGCACAGACCCTAAGTTCATCTCTCAGTGCCCTTTTGCAAGAGAGTCAATTTTCCCTGCCTGATGGAGAACTGTCTATTCCTGATTTGGGCTTTCTTTGTAGAACTTGATACCAGAGGACCATGCGTGTGTGTACATGTATTCTGCTTAGTTCACCAAATAATGCAACTCATGCCCCAGGCTTGGCATCCAAGACTGAATCGCCTGAAAAAAAATGTGATTTTATGTTGTTAGTTTTTTATTCTTATGATCGTAATTGTGCCACAGTTGGTTTGGCTGCTAGGACTCTATCTGTGTACTAGCTGGGCTGAGGCATTTAGTATTAGGGGCCAAGACAGCTCTCAGACTTCCTTTGGACTGCGTTGGCTATCTTGTGTTTTCTTGGCTCCCTGAGAGTGCAAAAGGATCAAGAAGGCCCTCTCCACAGGAAGGTCCACTATAAAGAAAATGTAAGAACTCCTTAGGGCCTCACATGTACAAGAACATCACTACTCCATAGGCCTGGCACTAGAACATATGAAACTGGGGGCAATTTTCATCATATTAATGAACAGCACCACCAACCACCCAGCCAGAAATTTGGAATTATCCTTGATACCTCTCTTGCCTTCATCTTTCACATATAATTTACCAACAAGTCCTTTTGATTTTACCTCAAAAATGTATGTTGAGTCCGTCCTCTTCTTCCTATTTCATGCCTACATTCCCATCCCAGGCTCTCATTACCTCTTGTTTGAATTATTACAAATTTATAGTTTCTCCACTCCTACTCATTCCCTCTTCCAGCCCCTCCTGCGTTTCCTGTATAGTAGCAAGAGCAATTTAAAACATAAATGACATCATGCCACTCTCCTGTTTAAATCTTCAGCAGCTTCCAATTATTCTCAGAATAAAATAAAACTTCCTTATCACGGCCTTCAATATCCTACATAATCTAGCCCCTGCCTAACTCTCTTTCACCATACTCCAGCCACAGTAGTTTCCTTTCAATTCATGAACACACCAAGTTCTTTCACTTCTCAGGGACTCTGGGTGTGCTGTTTCTTCTGAAAATGTTCTTTCCCTAATTCGGTATGGCTGACATCTTTACATTTTTTATGGTTCAACTTATATGTCACCCATTCAGAGTAGCTTTTCCTCCCCATCCTACCTAAAGTTGTATCCCACCTCCTTTATTTTCTACCTCAGCCCCCTGTTTCTTTCTTTCTTAATCTTGAAAAGATTCATACTTATTTTAGTTTGTTTATTTACTTTTTCTTCTCTCACCTCAAACACTTCAAAGGCAAGTATGCAATCTGTCTTATTCTGTTCTGTGCTGTATCCCCAGGGCTTTGTACCTAAACCAACAAAACCTGTTGTCAATGAGTCAATTCTGACTCATAGCGACCCTATAGGACAGAGTAGAACCTCCCCATAGGGTTTCCAAGGAGCGGCTGGTGGATTCGAACTGCCGACCTTTTGGTTCACAGCCAAGCTGTTAACCACTGCACCACTAGCACAGTTCCTAACAAATAACAGGCAGTCAACATATGTTTGTTTGACTGGATGAGCAAGTGAATCCGTTCTCTCAGACCATATATGAATGCAGAACCCTTGACTGTTGTACATGATCATACCATGTTCCCTTTTATTTCAGAGTTTTAGAGAAAGGCATAGTATCTTGGAATATTTCATTTTTAGAATCCTTTGAACTAGAATTTGTCAAACACCAATAAATTTTGAAAAGCTGAAATCTGTTATGTGCGATGCAAAGGCATAGTCTGGAAGATGACCTAGTCTCTTGCTAGTTTGCGTTGGTGATGGATGTTCAGAACCATCCAACTACAAACCAATTTAACCCATCAGACTTCAGCAAGGCCCTGATCACTTCTGGCAACACAGAGTTGCTTGTTTATATCAGCTATCAGAATTTGGAGAAGCCCTGGTGGCTCAGTGGTTAAGCACTTGGTTGCTAACCAAAAGGTCGGCTGTTCGCACCCAGCTGTTCCATGGGAGAAAGATGTGGCCGTCTACTTCTGTAAAGAATATAGCCTTGGAAACCCTACAGGGAAGTTCTACTCTGTCCTATAGGATTGTTATGAGTTGGAATCGACTTGATGGCAACAGGTATCAGAATTTGGCAAATGAACAGAAAATGGATGTTGATGAAGACTTTATAAACAACATCCGTCAACTGAAAAAATGAACTACCTATGGTTTATGACTAAGAAAATCATATGGTATATGGGGGGAGGGTGGGAGCAGAAAATGTGAATCAGATTATGTAAAAACAAACAAAAAAACAGATGACTTTGGAAGAATAAACATGCCTTTAGGTATGTTTGCTAGGTTGGGGTTTTCTTGTCCTCTACACATCCTTCCTTCTAACACTAATGATAGGATAGAAAACTTTGATCTTAATAATGCATGACCTACTATAAGCCAGTATAGATAGCTATAAGAAACTACCTATACTGCCAAGAGAAAGTCTGCTTTGTCTCATACAGGTTTTATACAGAAGAAGCTGAAAGATCTCAGATAGCTCCTACAGAGAACTTGAAGGAGTTATTGACTAAAGGATCCCCTATAACTGCGCTCCTCAGACTGAGCCAGGAATTATGGTCTCTGTGGTTTGGACCAAGGGGTGCAAAACCAGGATATCTCTGGGACACTCTGGGGAGGGTGGAAAATCAGAAGAGAAAGAAGGGGGATCCAAGGAAGAAGGGAATTAGATAGCCATCCAAGACTCTTGGGCATTCATCCAAGACTCTCTACATATGAACTGGAAATTGGCACCATTGACCAATAAAGAAATATTCTGACCATTCTTCAGAGTCTAGTGTGAGCTGGGAATCAGCTCAAAGTAGGATATTTTCTTTCTGGCCGTGGACGATACCTGCACCGCATGCTGTCCTACATATTTTGGGGGACGGTAGATAAGGTTGAATTCACATAGAAGTTTTATCTAGAATCTCACCAGTAGAAGGGTTAACCTGTTAACTTATTGCCATTGAGTCGATTGCTACTCATAGCAACCCTGCAGGACAGAGTAGAACGGTCCCATGGGGTTCCCAAGGCTGTAAATCTTTATGGAAGCAGACTGCCACATCTTTCTCCCATGGAGCGACTGGTGGGTTTGAACCGTTTACCTTTTGGTTAGCAGCAAAGTGCTTAACCACTGCTCCACCAGGGATCCTTAGCTTCTCTAAATATTCTCCAAATTGATGTTCGGAAACTATAGGCCTTGGCTGTTTTTCCAAGGGTCATCGAGGCCCCCTTTCCCCCACCATATATGTAAGTGACATCACCATTTTATCTTTCTCATTTCCATCCTCAAATGAAGTCAGTTTAAGATCTTTTTTTATGTTTGGTAGAAAAACACAAAGATTCTGGCAGGATGCACTTAAACATAATGTAGCTCTTAAGTCTACTATTTCATTGTAGCTGTTAAGGTAAAATTTGATGATGATATCTCAGCTGGTACAATTAGCATTTAATCATTTTTTATCACTGTGATACTGCATTTATTGCCTTTCTGCTTTGAAGATGTCAGCAGTTTCCTCTATTCATTTAGAATTTTATGTGTTGGAAACTTTGTTTTTAGCATTTTAAGGTTTTAAGGCCATGAACACTTAGAGAAAATTATTTGCATTCCTGCAGACCACAGATGATTCCGGTTTTTTGGTCCTTGAGCTGTTCTGTACAGGTCAACAAGATGAAGAGCTTTGACATTGTCTGAGCCTTCTGCACAGATCCATTAGCTGCATAAACTTAGACAAATCATTAGCCTCACTGAGTCTCAGCTTCTTCATCTGTCAGATGGGGATTATAATAACCAACCACTATCTCCTTGAGGTGGTTAGCTGTGTCAGATAAGAAGTGTGTGAAAATGGCTTGAACACCTATAAACTGTTAAATGAATAATGATTGCTGTCAGATAATGATTACTGTCATCATCACCATCATCTCAGCTAACCCAACGTGGAAGGTCAGATAAATCAGGGGTGATTATCTGCTGGGCTAGCCATTGTTTAATAAAACTTCCCACCACAAGATTTCTTTAAGTGGTAAGTACCTTTAGAGCT
The DNA here is from genome assembly GCF_000243295.1 of Trichechus manatus latirostris. Taxonomy (NCBI): domain Eukaryota; kingdom Metazoa; phylum Chordata; class Mammalia; order Sirenia; family Trichechidae; genus Trichechus; species Trichechus manatus. Next base: position 4,893,183 of record NW_004443994.1, read on the forward strand.
TTTCAGTCTGGATTATGTTCACAAGAAACTTTTGAAGAATATTGTATAAAGGGAGGCGCTCCTATAAGGAGCACAAACTGGTTCTTCATAGATGTGGAATCTAAATATTCCTTCCTCCTTGTTTGTGGGTGACAAGGCACTGTCATATTGATTACCTAAATTCATCCTCTACTACCCATCTGTGAGTCTGTGGTACTGTCGTGGCTTGCACGTTGCTATAATGCTGGAAGCTATGCCACTAGTATTTCAAATACGAGCAGGGTCATCCATGGTGGACAGGTCTCTGCAGAGCTTGCAAACTAAACATACTAGGAAGAAAGGTCAGCTGTCTACTCCTGAAAATTAGCCAATGAAAACCTTATGGATCACAGCAGAAGATTGCCCTGTTGGACTTGCACTGGACACATCATCAAGAGGGATCAATCACTAGAAACACCATGTTTGGTGAAGTAGAGGGCCAACTAAAGCAAGGGAGACCCTCAGTGAGATCGATTGGCATAATAGCCGCAACAGTGTACTGGAACATGCTTGGAATCATGAGGATGATGCAAGACTGGGCAATGTATTGTTCTGTTGTACATAAGGTCATCATGAGTTGGAATTGCAGCTACCTGTCTCTATCTAAGTTTATCCTGTTTGCGAAAGGCAGGACAGGTGATATTAAGCCACTTTGATGAAAGAGAAAGCTTAGGCACAAGGAAGCTAAATAAACGGTTCAAGGCATTCTAACAAGTTTGAGGTGAGGCAGGATGCTTTGTAACGGATACCCAAATAAAATACAATGATCTTTGAGCAGGGGCAAGGGGCTGAGTTTAAAGAATCCACAGTGAAGGGAAATCACGCTGGTGGGAGAAGAACAGGAACTGAAAGCTACCTTAGAGAGGCAAACAAAAGGAGGCGTGTGATCAGGTACTTGGCGAGATCCCTTTTTGAAGTCTAGACTCTCCAAGTCAATATTGCTTTGTTGTAAGACTTTCTGTTTTTGGTTTCCAGATTATCCTCCAAATTTGTTGAAACCAAACCCGTTCCATGGAGTTGATTCTGACTCATAGCGACACTGTAGTTGAAACACGCAAGCTTTAATATAGTGGTTGCAGAGGCAAATGAATTATAAAAAAGAAATTTGTATTTAGGTACAAATGCACACATGTACTTATATATGACAACCAGTTGCTGTTGAGTCTATGCCAACTCATGTGACCATTATGCGTGTCAGAGTAGAGCTGCACTCCATAGGGTTTTTAAATGGCTGTGATCTTTCAGAAGTAGATTGCCAGAATTCAAATTGCCAACCTTTTTGTTAGTAGTGGAGTGCTTAACCATTTGCACAATGTATATACTTGGATTTTAAGCATTATTTTAAAAGGATTGGTGGGTCACGTGTGGCTGGCAACTTAGCTCCTGAATGCCTGGCCTTCTCAAAATAAATCACGACCAAACTTGATATGCCTGATAAATAGAGAGGGTCAGCTGTCTTTCTGTGTAGCCTGAAGCAATAGGTAATAGACCGATGCTGTCCATGTGACTACTGCTACACTTCTGGAAGCCCACTGATGGAGTTCCTCTTCTCCCATCCCAACTCAGGATCAACTCTGGGTGCTTGAAGTCACAGTGCTTGTTTAAACCAGGGCCACTGCTGGACCATGTAAGTACCTTTATGCAAATTAGGGAAAGATGATCTTCTGGGTCAACTCAGCCTTACACTCCTTGTATAGTGACAAGCATATGGTACCTCTGAGTAACCAAGGTACCCCTTCATCTGAGTAGTTGCAGCCCTACCGAAGCTAGGTTTCATCTCTCACTCCCCTCTTCAGCTAGGAACCTTTGTGCAGTTCACATACTGTACAACCGTACATGTCAGCCCTGGATAGAGCAACTCCATCTTTTTATCTTGAGGTACTCTGCTTTGAATGGTGAGAAACAGAACCCCTTACGTTCTGTTTGACTAATGATACTGCTCTTTCTTCACCAGTAGATCTAGGTAGGATGGCAGGCAGTGTTCACATTTCCTTTACTTTACTCATACCTTGAGACTCGTATTCTTTGTGTAAAGGCCTACACATTTAGGAAAAAAGAAAAAGAACTTCCCATTATCACACCAACTCAGAGGTGGATGTGGTCCCTGACTTGTCTCAGGGAAATCAAACTGATGGATATGGAGTTTAAGTTCTCTGGTTAATGCAGGGCATGGATCTAGGAAGATGTGTCCCAGGCAGATGAGAAAAATGGCTCCATCTAATGGTGTGGGCAGGCATGAGTGGTAGGTTCTTTGTCAAGATTCAGATTTTTTTTTAAAAATATTTTATTGTACTTCAGGTGAAGGCTTACAGAACAAATAGTTTCTCATTTAACAGTTACTACAAATGTTGCCCTATGACAATGGTTAACAATCTCACAACACATCAACAATATCCTTACTCAACCGTGGGTTCCCTATCACCAGCTTCCTTGTCCCTTTCTGCCTTCTGGCCCTTGTCACTGGACTCCTGTACCTCGTTAGTCTCATTTG
>NW_004443994.1:4896086-4925681 GCF_000243295.1 Trichechus manatus latirostris
TAAGACCCCAGACACTACTCACCAAGGTAGAATGTAGAGCATTGTCTTTATAAGCTGTGTCATGCCAATTGAGCTAGATGTTCCCCGAGACCATGAAGATTCAGATTTTTTGTGTTTCTGGAAAAAGTGATGATACTAGGGGGTAATAATAACTACTAAACATTGCTACCCTTTAATGAGTGCATAATATGGGCCATATATTATGCTATGCACCTATATACATTACCTATGACAACAGGTGAGAAAACTTTACCCAGATTATATAGCCAGTATTTGGAGGAGCCACTAGAATGTAAGCTCCAAGAAGTAAAATCTGTCTTTCACCAGAACCTAGAATTGTGCTTGGTTACATAGCAGATGCTTTTTATATATTCTTTGACTGGATGAAGCTAAGATTGCTGTGTCATATGTTAAGTGTATGTTTAATTTTATAAGAAACTGCCAGACTCTTCTGTATTATTTACATTTCTATTGGCAATGGGTGAGAGTTCCAATTGTTCTTCCTCCTCACCAGCCATCAGTATTCTTAGTCTTTTTTTATTGTAGCCATTCTAATAGTGTACGATGGTATCTCATTGTGGCTTCAATTTACATTTCCCTTATGAGTAATGATGTTGAGCATCTTTCCATGGGGTTATTTGCTATCCATGTATCTTCTTTGGTGAAGTCTGTGTTCAAAACTTTTGCCTACTGTAAAAAAATGGTGTCCTTTGTCTTTTTATTAATGAGTTTTTATATAGCCAATAAGTTGTTTATCAGATATGTGTTTGCAAGTATTGCCTACATATACGTGGCTTATCTTTTTATTTCTTAACTGTCTTTCCCAAAAAGCAGATGTTTTAAATTTTGATGAAGTCTAATTAATCAATTTTTTTCTTTTATGGATGGTGCTTTTAATGTCATATCTAAGAAATCTTTGCCTAACTCTAAGTCACAGAGATCTTATCCTATATTGTCTTATATACATTTTATAGTTCTAGGTTGTACACGTGGGTCTATGATCCATTTTGAGTTAATCTTTGTATATGGTGCAAAGTATGGGTTGGGAGTCTTTTTTTATTTTTCTGCATATGGATTTCCAGTTATTCTAGCACCATTTGTTAAAAAAACCATCCTTCCTCTGTTGAATTGCTTTTGCACCTTGTTCAAAAATCAATTGACCATATGTATATGGGTCCGTGCTCTCTATTCTATTCCATGTTATAAGCACTTTTAATAGATCACTTCATCCTCACAACACCTCTGTAATATGATGGAGGAAATGGAGTTAGAAGGAAGTTAAGTAACTTGCTTAGGGCCACAGAAGTGGGAAGTAGTGGAGTTGAGCTTTGAATGCAGTCAGCCTGCCTCCTGAATCCAAGCCCTGTATCACTACACTAGTCTGCCCTGCTGGTGTCTCAGAGAATCTAAGGGATGGGACGCTGGCAGCCACAGAAACAAATTGGAGCCTGGGAATTAGAATGCCTCTGGGACTCTTTTTATCTTGGGCCTCTGCTCCTTTAGGGTATATTTTTCTCTCTCAAATTGGTTTTCTCTGATTTAAGCCCACATGCTGGGAGATATTCTACAGTGTTCAAGTTTTTATCTTCTCTTGTCAGGAAACTAGCCAGACTCTGGCTGGACGTCAGAATCAAGCCCAAAGTCAAGAGGAAGAGACTGATTGGACCAACTAGAGTCAGGTGACTCATCCCCAATTACTCCTCACCCTCTCCTGCCCCAAACCAGTCAGCCAAGTCCAGGGTGAGAATTGAGTGGAGTCTGATTAGCCCAGTTTGAGTCAAGCACAGAGTCTTGGTACAATCAAGCTACCAGAGCAGAGTCACCTGTACAAATGGCTACTAAGGACTCAGTGCTGTAAGCATGCAGATGGGGTGTGGGCAGAGATAGATCTCCAAAAAGGAGAGTGGGGACTCATTATGGCTTTCAGGGACCCTAGGCACTTATGCCTTTGTAAGTCATATTTTATGACTGAATTGGTATAATGATGAATATCATCTGGGTTAAATCATATGATTTTTTTTTCTTCTGACTTTCAAAGAACTTAAATCATTTCTGTGGGTCGCTAAAAGTACTATGGCCCTAGGCACTGTGTCTACTGTGCCTAATAGATAAGTCAGCCCTGGGCAAGGAAGAAATAGGAAAAGTTTCTACTAAATATTACTGTTCCAATTTTTCCAAGCAGAGAAAATGAAGCTCAGGGCAATCACAGAGTAACTAGCATGTATTTGATTCCAGAGGCATTGGTGGTTAGTGACAGAACTTGTGCCTTTCATGCAGGAGACCTAGGTTTAATTCCTGACCAATGCACCTAATGCACAGCCACCACCTGTCTGTCAGTGGAGACTTGCCTATTGCTATGATGCTGACCAGGTTTCAGCGGAGCTTCCAGATGAAGATAGACAAGGAAGAAAGGCCTGGAGATCTACTTCTGCAAATAAACCAATGAAAACCCAGTGGATCACAATGGTCAGGTCCCCAACCGATCATGGGGTTGGTGTAGGACCAGGCAGCGTTTTGTTCTTTTGTGCATGGGGTCACCATGAATTTGGCCTAATTTGATGGCAGCTAACAACAACAATTTAATTCCAAGACCTTTTCAGTATGACAGGCTTTATCAAGTGATGGCCTTACAAAATCTCTCCTGGCTAATTGGTCATGTTCTTTAGTGGCATCAGGTGGAAATAGTCCTGATTCTATCCTTTGAGTTAGTTTTCATCCTTCCCTCTCTCTGCCCCGTCTCCTTCTACATGCCCACTTTCATGTCTGGTAGAGCTATGTCTTCTCTCCTTCATGGCTGTGTAGCATTCATGGGCTTGTTGAACTGCAGAGGCCAGAAAGCTAGTTCTGGGTAAGAGTTAGGTTTCCCCAGTCAGATGTCTCTGAGCGAGACGTTGAAGGCAGGAATGGAGCACCCTGAGATGGAGCTGAGGTTCTGTCAGCTGCACGATCGGGAGCACTTGATTTTTCTGCTGTAGCAGAGGCCCTAGTGTCCTGTCCCTGACCCACTGGGCTTTGAGAGGCAGAGTACAGGGCATCCATCTTGCTGGTGCTGGTTGTGGCAGAGGCAACACGGCTTTGGAGTCAGCAGCTTAGCAGTGGCTTCCTGGTTCTCCAGGTGCCCGACCATGACAGCGGCAGCAGCAGCTCCTGCCGTGACCCATGTCTGAGGCAGGGCTTTGGGATTATTTCCTGAAGATTAGAATGGAGTCAGTTTCTCCAGTCCTCCCTATGAGTTTATAAACTATTTAAAGCCCTGTTAGCAAAACCAATGATAATGAATTCCATTATCTCCAGCTATGCCCTAATTGAAATATGGTGGCTTCACAAAGGTGGTGATTCCGGCCAGGGAAGATGTGGGGAAAGTTTCTCAGGCAGGGGCACCGTATGTTCAGTGGCATGGTTGTGTGCTTTGTTAGGGCCCAAGGAGTGGGAGGAGCCCCCACAGCTGTGTCCGAGGGCGCAATCTTGGATGAGGCTGTCTTCCACTGGGCTGCGTGATCCTCTCTGGAGCAGAGAAATGGAGGAGTGGCCAGACACTGCTCATCCCTCTTCACTTCTTCTCTCCTTCCCTTCTAGGTGAATGAAGTCAAGAGGGTTGCCCTTGCTTAGAGCTGCTATCTTTGCTTGAAGTAGAAGACAGGAAAGCTTATTTTACTGTACAAAGGTAGGCGTGAGGGTTGCTACATGTTTCCAGTTTTTCTTTTTCCTCTCTTTTTTTTTAACTTCCAACTACTAAATTGCTATTATTCTGCCCCTTTCACCACTCCCCCCACCCCAGTCTCTCTATACCCGGCCCTAGATTCTCACTGATCCCCCACTCCTAAATGCTTACTTATCCTTTTCTACCCCAGCCACCCCTTATGCAGCCTCCCTGCCTTCTCGAGCCAACATGTCATGGCCTGGCTCGAGTATGGTTCCCATGGGCACCTCGCATCTCTATCCTGCCCTAGCCACATCCACTGCCCATATCTTCTGCCTTAACTGTCCTCAGTCACAAAGGCCTCTTCACTTTCTCAGTTCCCTTTCTTTGTCTCATGGCAGACAAAGCCTTTTCAGTGCTGGCCCTAGTTCAAGAAGATATTGACAATTTATGTGTCTAGCAGATCAACTGTCAGTTGACATAGTGTCCAAATGCTGAAACAAATGAGCAGCTCTTCAGACTACAGCCTGGAGCAGGGAGGTGGTGGAGAAGCCCACTTCTTCACAGTCTCTTTATTCCTTCAGGTGAGCTCTCTAGTCCCTCCACCCTGGCAAGAATCTCACTAAACAAACAAGCCAACTATCTGAGAACTTATTAGTTGGGCTTTGGTGTAGCCACATCTTTGTAGAGCCCCATTCATGTCTGGTCATTTGTTTGTTCATCACGCATTCAAGCAGCCCTTATTTTTCGTCAAGTACTATGCTAAGTTTTGGGGATACAGAGTGAACACATATGATAGGGTCCCTTTTGGAGCTTACCATCTAGTCTGGAACTACTTAATTACAATTGAGAGAAGACCGAAAAAAGAAAAAGCACTTGTTTTATGACAGACTATATAACCAGGGAATATCAGGGGGAAGAGGGGAACGGTCTGTGAATCTTAGTCTGAAGTCAGGAAATACTCACCTGGGAAAGTGACCTTTTGGTTGAGCTCTGAGGGATGAGCAGAAGTGAGTCAGGGTTGGATACAAAAGGTGGCAGAGGGAAAACAGGGAAGAGCCTATGAGAAGCCCCTGAGCAGGTTTGCCGGTAAACCAGTTGCCATCGTCAACTCTGACTCATGGTGAACCCAGGTGTGTCAGAGTAGAAGTGTGTTCCGTAGGGTTCTCAATGGCTGATTTTTCAGAAGAAGATCACTGGGCCTTTCTTCTGAGGTGCCTCTGGGTGGACTCAAACCTTCAACCCTTTGGTTAGCCGTTGAGCGCATTAGCCATCTGGTTTACCCAGGGACTTCCAAGAAGGTTTAAGAACCTGAAAATGCCGATGTGGCTGGAGTACAGGCAGCAAACAACGGGTAGGGTGGTGAAATGAGGCTGGAGGGGTAGGCAGGGGCCAGATTCTTTAGGGCCTCTTAGGCAATGTGAAGGACTTTGGAATTTGTCCTAAGAGTCATGGGAAACCATCAAAAGATTTTAAACAGAGGAGTGACATGATCAGATTTATTATTATTTTTTAAGCAAAATCACTCTGAGTTTCTGTTCCATTTTCAGATATGTGCAGGTCTATAAAATCTTAAAACATATGCATTTTCAAAGTGTTCACCTAACATATTCTTCTATTACTAGGAAGGGACCTGCATTTCTTTAAAGGCTAAATATTGAGAGAGCTTAGCCTTTAGTTAGATAAAACAAATTGGGAATTACTAATACCAAATTCACAATACCTTAATTTAACATTCAGTGACCATAACCCGACCTTGAGCAAGAACTCTCACATGTGCAGAAGCCAAAGCTCCGTTCTGGATGGGAAGGGACAGTTTGTTTGGACCAGGCTTCAGCCAGTGTTGTACCTACTGTTGTATGGCTTGGTCATGTAGAGGCAACATGAATTATTCATGTGAGGAAGACAAATTAGAGCTAGAACCAGGTGCTCTGACTTCCCTAGTGAGGACTCTGCCAATTATGATAAAGAAGGAAGTCTTACTCAATCAAGCCCCCAGTCTCACTCTGTTATACTGTGCTTAACCCAGATTCCCTAACAGGGTTTGGAAATGGATTACTGGATGATGAGCTTGTTTTAAAGGTTACGCAGTCTTCAAGAGTGAGAGAGAGTTATCTATCTCTACCGGTGGTTTTAAAAGTAAAATGCAAGGTTCAAAGCGAATTGTTTTAATAGCTTCTGTCATGGAAAGCCTGTTAAACAACGTCAGTTCACTTTGGAGAGGCAGCTGTTGCTTTCAAGGTATAAAAGCTATCATTCAGACACATTTTCAGACCAGGACATACCCTGCTGTGGTACTATTGCCTTAGGTCTCTGAAATGACAGAATTGCAAGGGACTTCAGGAATCAGTTGGTTTGATTTGCCAAAGTTATTTCTTGTCCACTCTGCCTTGGGAATGTGAAAAACTGGTTATTGTTCTTAGTTGGATTAAGGGCAGGTGTGCTCAGAGGAAACAGTCTCATCCTACCTGCCTTATAGCAATCCAAGAGCTTCCATCTTGGGAATAGGAGGTCTTGATTGGAAATTGGGGGGGTGGGGGGACAGAGTGAAGATTCAGAAGTCACATCTATGTTACTAACCAGGGCCATATTATGGTCTTTCTACCTGCATTCTCATCTGTTCTCAGGATTTGTCCTAAATAGAGGAATAAATAAAACTGAACAGTTTTCTTGTAATTATTCAAATCTTTTAAAACTTCCATATCAGGGGTAAGTAATCAGTCAATCAACAAACACTTATTAAACACTTACTGTATATCAGGCACTGCTAGGAGCTGTAGTGAGTTCAAAGGTCGTACGACTTTGGAACTAGGGAGATAATATTAAAGACAAATGATATCCAAGACCAGATAGGCCATATACCTAAGAAATGGGTTTCCTTCAGGGAGGATAAACTTTCACTGATCAGGGAAGGCTGCCCAGAGGCGGTGAAATTGGGACTGGGCCTTGAAGGGTAAATAATAGTCAGTGAAGAGGAGGAAAGAGGCCAGCACAAGTGGGCAGAACAGAATGCATCACTGAATTCCATAGTCAATAAAGTGTGGCTTCCCTTCCATATTAGATGTTCCAGTAGCACTTTTGGATCTGGAGTGACCTAAATGAGATACACACTATATTGTTCTCAACGTTTACTATTCTCCTCAAACTCTCTGCTGTTGTTATTAGGTTCCGACTCATAACGGCCCCATGTACAACAGAACGAAACACCGCCCGGTCCTGTGCCATCCTCACAATGGTTGCTATGCTTGAGCCCATCGTTGCAGCCACCATGTCAATCCATCTCATTGAGAGTCTTCCTCTTTGTCACTCACCCTTTGCTTTACCAAGCATGATGTCCTTCTCCAGGGACTGGTCCCTCCTGATCACATGTCCAAAGTACGTGAGACGAAGTCTTGCCATCCTTATTCTAAGAAGCAACCTGGCTGTACTTCTTCCAAGACAGATATGTTCATTCTTCTGGCAGTCCATGGTACGTTCAATATTCTTCACCAACACCATAATTCAAAGGCATCCGTTCTTTACCTCTTCCTTATCTATCTTTCTTAGAAAAATGATTCCATCCATTTTTCTCAATGGAAACAAGGGGCATTTCTCTTAGTCTCCCTTCTCTACTTGCCACTTCTAGATTTTAGTTGTTCTCATATTTGTTTCCTTCCCTATATTCCGAGTGAACAAATGTTTCTCCTACCCAAGACAAACTCTTCTAGTGAGCCTACCTACGTAAATTAGTCTTTCCTTTATCTTCAATTTCTCCCAACTGTTTGGCTCTTTAAAGAACCCTGGTAGCTCAGTGGTTAAACTGATCCACTGCTAACTGAAAGACTGGTGGTTCTAAACTATCAGCGGCTCTGCAGGAGAAAGATGTGACAGTCTACCTCTGTAGAGATTCACAGCCTCAGAAACCCTATTGCATTGCTATGAGTCGGAATAGACTTGATGTCAGTATTTGGCTCTTTGGAGCTCTGGTGGCACAGTGGTTAAACACTAGGCTGATAACTGAAAGGCCAGCAGTTAGAACTCACCAGCCACTCTGAGGGAGAAAGATGTGGCAGTCTGCTTCCATAAAGATTACAGCCTTGGAAACCCTATGGGGCAGTTCTTCTCTGTCCTGTAGGGTTATTCACTATGAGTCTGAATCAGCTCAGTGGCATCAGGTTCGGGTTTCATTTGGCTCTTTGCTTTTCAGTTTGTAAACCTGCTCAGATTTCTCCCAAACCAAAAACAATCTTTTCGTTTGATGATTGCTTCCCCTCAAGTTACTGCCATATCTGCTTCTTTATTTTGTTACCAGTCTTCCGAAGTAAGAGTCTATCCTCCTTGGTTCTTCTTCCTCACTTGTATCACTAGTAATCTGGATTCTGCCCCCCTCTACTCCACTGAAAGTGCTCTTGTTAGGGACTTCATTAGAGGTCCTCATTAGATGTGGCATCAAGGACCTCCCTAATGCCACATGTAATTTTCTGTCTTCAGTCATCATCCTACTCCATCTCTGCAGCATTTAGCTTGAAGGATGGGTAAGAATTAGCCAGGTGAAGAAGGGGAGGAATGAGCAAGAGACTGAGTGTCTCAAGTGTTTTATTTAGGTTTTGCATTTCCAGAACTTATTGCACAGTAGACATGAAACAAATATTTGTTGAATGAATAAAATGAGCAGATAGAAAATCTCCAGCGTTTTAATGCTGGATAAACATATCTTACATGTCAACACTGAAGAAAGCAATGGTAATATACTCTAGCAAAACAACAACAAAAAATCAATGAACAGATTCTGGTACAATGTTGTTGGATATCACGAGTGGAGAAAAAAGTAAGGTAGCGTATAATAAATAAGAATACATGTAATTCAGGATGTTCAGGTTGAGAAAGTGATCAATCATCACAAAAGTAGTCATTTTGCTGAAAATATAGTAAAAAAATTAACACAATTAACATGAAAAAATAGACACTCAATGCCCATCCTAGGGGATTAATGATAACATTAAAATATGACTTTTTTTGCAATACACAACTTACTACAAATCAGTGTGATCGTAAACATGTACATAAAATCAATACAGCCAATGTTATCTAAAATATTGATTTAAATAGAAAAGGATAATTAAATTACCCTGAAGCAACAGTGTCCTTTTACATAAAAAAACAGGTAAATATGAAGTGACTTTACTCTGCAAAAGAAGTTCTTCCTTTCAAAAATTATGCAATTCATATTTCCTTTTAATAGTGAATTCTACATAAGAATTCTGTTAAATTTTAAATATGATCCTCTTTGCCCTTTGTGGGTCCTCAGTAGGGAAAATTGATAGTTATCATTCCTCAAAGTAATTTGGGTTGAAGAACAGTGTTGAAGGATAATATAAAATGATTTATTATCAGAATTAGGAGTGTGTGAGTGATCATTGAAAGTACTTCAAGAATTTCAAGACAAATTCATAAAGTCTTTTTCTAAGAGAGTCCTATGTATCCAGCCCTTAAAAATGGCCTTGACTGAGTCTGAGATCATATGTAAGCCATCATACTAGGATTCATAAATTAGAATATTTTTATGCTGAGTTTTAACGTTGAATTATTTTTCCTCATCCCCTGGCTCTAATTAAAATTGTCTCTCTAACAGTATTACTGTACTCATTGCATCTAAACTTTGCTTCTGTTGACTTTCTGTGTACTTCCTAGGAGGTAGTTTTGTTGCCTGGATCAATGAAGCAACTGGAAATTTGTGCTGTGAGATTTCCAGATTCTTCCCATAGCCCCATAATACAGACGGCAGAAAATTTTCACTCTGAGAAGGTGAAATTGCTCAGTTTAATGATGCTCTTCCCAAGTCCATGCCTTTTGACTCATATTCTACAGGGCATTACATGGGTTAATTCTTCCCTAAGATGATTTCTCTCTAGGTCAATAAATTTATACATGAATGCATATATGAAGAAAGGATACGGATGACCTATTTGTAAATATATTTCCCTATGCAGTCGGACTAATATCTGAAGAATGTCAGGGCCCTCATAAAGGTTCCTAAAGTAGGAATTTCATGAATTTCTGTTGGAAACTTCAGTTGGTGGCATGTGTCAAATGGTCACAGATTTGGAAATTGCCTAGGAGAGAACAGCTATTCTGCTTTCTGGAAGAAAGGGTGTCTGTGAGAGAAAGTTACTCCCAGGCTGAAAAAGTTGTTGACGTGTAGGTCCAAAGTATTGGAGCCACCCCCTAGGAAATTCTGGGAAATAGAAACTTTAAATTAAAAGGAAAAGGTAATTAGAAGTTATTGATTCAGAGATGGCTGATTAAATTTTGAATCTGGGAATATAACACATAGATATAATATAGACCTGTTTGGTGAGATAGCCCCATACCTTTCCCATACCCTCTTTTCAGTTTGAAATTTTTCAACAGCACAGAAAAGTATAAAGAGTAATATAGCATCCATCCCACCGTTCCTATTTAAATTTGCTTTTTGTCTTCATGATAAAGTTCCTCCTCTTTTTCACTCTATGGAAGAGTTGTATAAAATAGGGATAATGGTTTCTTAAGAGTTGGGAGAATGCTGTTAAACTAATGCACCTGGTGCCTTTTTGGGGAGAAGTGAAATTTGACTGCTGAGTCACCTCTTTAATTACTATGTGTTTATTTAGTTTTTAACTTTTTGAGCCCATCTGGGAATTTAAATCTTTCCAGAAAATTGTACATGTTATCTATGTTTGAAAACATTACCATAAAGTTGTTGATAGTATTCTCTTATGCATTCTCTTATGTATCTATAGTTATGTCCCATTTTTATTTCTATTATGATTGATATGTATCCTCATTATTCAGTTTAATTATGCACTCAGGGTCTTGGGACAGTAGCTATTTAGCAACTGGTACAGAATTACCTTAATACTTTAATATCATTTAATAAGAAGTTTAAGAATAACCGTTTACTGGTGTGCACTTAGTGAATGTCAGCTTATTCTATGCTACTCCACTGAGTCAGATTTTCTAATGTTCAGGTGCTGGACCTGGAATTCTGACTAGCATGGTGATCATTCTATTTGTCAGAATGCCTGTATCTCTAAATATTAAAAAGAAAGGGAGGAAAGGAGGAAGAAAGGAAGGAAGGGAGGGAGAAAAAAAGAAAGAAGGGAGCAAGAAAAGGAAGGAAGGAGGAAAGGGAGGGAGGAAGGAAGGAAGACAGGGAGGGAGGAAGAAAGGAAGAAAAGGAAGGAAGGAAGGAAGAAAGAAATGAAGAAAGGGGGAAGGGAAGAAGGGAGGAAGCAAGAGAGAAAGAAAGGAAAGGAAGAAGGAAGGAACGAAAGGAGAAAGGAAGGAAGGGAGAAAGAAAGGAAAGGAAGAAGGAAGGAACGAAAGGAGAAAGGAAGGAAGGGAGAAAGAAAGGAAAGGAAGAAGGAAGGAAGGAAAGGAGAAAGAAAGGAAGGAAGAAAGACTTATTCCTTCCTCACCCACATGCACATAACCCAGAGGTTTCCCAGTGCCCGGGTCCCGATCACTGAGTGCGCTTCTGTAGGATGGCTCACAGCATCACAGCTCCTCTCAGCCCTTCCTAGAATTTGACCCTTGTTTGCTGACCACCTTCTGAGGCTTCTTGCTTATCTCTTTGGGCTGCCATCTCTTGACTGACACCTTGTTCCAGGTGCTTTCTATGGGCTTTTAGAAAGGGGAAACCTACAGTCATCTGTGTTTGACAATGTGGCATGCCAACCAGTGTTGACCCTTAACAATGATCAATATGGTTCAAGAGACTATGTTGTTCATTCTGCAGCCTATTTATAGATATCTGGTTATTTTGTTGTGATACTTTCCAGGAATGTTTACTGCAATGCTTTCTGAATGGAAAGGATCTTTGTGAATCCATATGGAGGAGACACCTGGTCTGTCTGAGCTTGAGTCCATTGATGCAGATTTCTTCTGATTAGCACAGTCTCTTCCTTTCATTCTCTGCTCTCTTTTTCTTTCTCTCCCTCTTTCCCTCTCCACTCTCTCCATAATGTCTGTACAGTGAGTGCAATTTCCTGCATTGCAACTGGAAGCCTTTGATGATTTAATTCACAAGAAATATACCACATTACTGATGCTGCTTAAAAAATTGGCATACAAAATGTACATCACCAACTGAAGGTCACAGTGCAGCCCTGTGTGTGGCCCGTTGAAGCCTAATGCAGTGAAAGCTCTCTTTAATGAATTGCTCTATTAGGCTACGTACAGAAACCTGGACTGTGGTCGGGTGTGCTTCAAAATGGCTTACTCTAGTCCTGCAATCTGAGACAGACATTCTTTTTGTCTTTCAGAAGGTGTAATGTGGCACGATAAATTCATTCTAGACAGAACAGTACAAGTGAATCAACAAGCATTTATTGAGCATCAGTTCTGTCAGGTACGAAATACAAGGTAAAGTATAAGCCAGCATTCCTGTCTTCAGGAAGCTTATACTGTCTAATTGAGGTTCCAAGGGTAACACCCATGAACTAACCAAAGAGCAGAATAGTATTTAATTGTGTTAAATAGCAGGAAACAGACTCCGAGAGTTACAGAAGTGTGCATATGAATGAGTCTACTTGTATAAACAACCACTGATTCCATAAATAGTCATCGGGCAGTTTCTTTGTGTAGAGCACTGGGCTAGTTGCTGTGTGGGACCCATATACACATATGTCTTAGTTATCTAGTGCTGCTTTAACAGAAATACTGCAAGTGGATGGCTTTAACAAAGAGAAATCCATTTTCTCACAGTCTAGTAGGCTACAAGTCCCAGTTCAGGCAGTCAGCTCCAGGGGAAGGCCTTCTCTCTCTGTCGGCTCTGGTGGAAGGTCCTGTCACCATCAATCTTTCCCCAGACTGGGAGCTTCTCTGTGCAGGGAGGGACCCCTGGGTCCAAAGGACACACTCTGCTCCTGGCACTGCTTTGTTTGTGGTGTGATGTCCCCCACCCTCTGCTTGCTTCCCTTTTCTTTTATCTCTTGTAAGATAAAACGTGGTGCAGGCCACACCCCAGGGAAACTCCCTTTACATTGGATCAGGGGTGTGACTTTAGTAAGGGTGTTACAATCCCACCCTAATCTTCTTTAACATAAAATTACAATCACCAAATGGAGGACAAACATATAATACTGGGAATCATGGCCCAGCCAAATTGATACACACATTTTTTGGGGAACATAATTCAATCCATGACAACATACAATCTGACTCTTTGCCTTCAGGGAGCATAAAATTGCCTTATGGTGACAAGACAAATAGGCATGTATGAAAAGTGAATAACCCTCACAGAGCATCTTTAAGACGCAATTCAGGTTCAGGAGGCATTCTTTTTCTTTCCTTTCTTCTCAGTTTATATTTCCTTTAATTTTGAAATTGAAACAGCAGAATAAACTAGTTTGGCTGAAACAAACTTCAGGGGAAAGAAAAGTGAAGTCATTATCAGTTAAAAAAACAAACGTAAAACTTTAAGTCAGCAGCTCTACTTCCCTCAGGCAAAATAAAGAACAGATTAAAGGAAGGAAGGACACAATCAAAATTAGAGTTGGTTATGATTAGCAGATTTACAACAAAAGTCAGCTTTCAAAGTTTCTGCAATTACAGAAAAAAAAAAGGGTAACATTTACATTCAGAATCAATCAAAAGCAGACAAACTCCTGCTGTCCTACTTGTCTTACATTCATAGAAATCTTTGGTCCTTTCTTTGGGAATGTGAGGACTTGGGACAGGTGGATGATCCCAGCTCTTTTTACCTCAGGGTAGAGAACTTTTTGGTTTATTATGCTTTTGAGGAGCAGGTTGGGGATGGGGTGAGCGCATTCCTCAGTTCCTCCTCAGTCACAATTCCCATGAGCTCTTATCGGTTTCCATCATTTCTATGTCCACCTCTTTGCTCATGACTTCCAAATACATATCTCCAACCTAGTTTTTACTCCTGAGCTTCAGGCTTGTGTATCTAACTGCCTCCTACTTGACTGTCTCATAGGCGTCACAAACTCCTTAGGTCTAAAATAAAATTCGCCACTTTCCTCACCAAACCTGCTCCCTGTACTATTTCTATCTTGGTAAATGCCATCCCCACTCCCTCAGCTGTTCTAGTCAGAATCCCCAATCACTCTGACCCCCAATATAATCTTCCTCAATCCTTTAAATCCAATCTCCTCAGAATTATCTGTCCCTTCTCCTCTACATCCCCACTGAGACTGCTTTAATATGCTTAGCCCCTCATACACATTTCACCAAAATTGCTTCCTAACTTGCCTGTCCGCCTAGATCTGTCCTCTGCTTCAATCCACTCCTGCCTCAGTTAACATTTTAAAAGAAAATATGATCAGGTCATTTCCCTGTTAACAATCCTTCAAACGTTCTCCATTTGCTTGAGGATAAAACTTGGGCTTGTCAACATAGCATATTCTTTCTTAACAGCTCATGCTTATTTTCCATGCTCCTCTTTCCGGTCTTCCCTACACATCAGCCACATTCAACTCACAGTGCTTTCTATTCTTGCTGCCCTTTCATATGCTTCTCTGCCTGAAAAGATCTTGCCTCTCTTTACCTGGCTCACTCCCATTGGTTCTTCAGCTCTTGTAACACTACCTCCAGGAAGCTTTCCCTAATCTCCGTCACCACCACCCACCATCACCTGCAGACTATGTTAGATGGCATCCTTAGTGCTTCCATCATGACATTCTGCATTAAATGTTTACTAGACAATATTTGGCTTCCAGTGAACTCAACTCTTTGAGGACAGAAAATATGCCTCCTCCATCTGTATCCTCAAAGTTTAGCTCAACCCGCACATACTGAGCATTCAGTGACTATTTGTGTAATGAATGGATGACAATTAGACATACTGTTAGGTGGTAAGGGAGCCTGGTGGTACAGTGGTTAAGTGCTCGGCTGCTAAACCAAAAGTTTGGCGGTTTGAACCCACCAGGCACTCCTCGTGAGAATAACATGGCAGTCTGCTTCCATAAAGATTACACCCTTTGAAACCATATGGGGCAGTTCTCCTCTGTCCTATAGGGTCGCTATGAGTCGGAGATGAGTTGACAGCACACAGCAACAACATTAGGTGGTAAGTGAGTGATACAGAGTTCTGGGGAGGGAAAGATCTTGATCCTCTAGATAAAGGAGGGAGTGTGGTTCAGGTTATAGACACAGCTTGAGCCAAAGTGCAAGAGTTAGAATGCAAGTGAGTTAGGGAGACTGTGAGGAATTAGCTGGTATTTTGGAGAAAGTGGCCATTAGGCAGGTGAGGGCCAGATTTTGGTGGGTGTTCCAGGCCAGTCTCAACAGTCTCCCTTTATTGAATAATAAACTCACGCCAACCCTTCTTGCTTAATTACTGTCAAATAAACTTGTTTCCCAAACATTTATTATGTCCGCAGTATGTGGAAGGTATTACATATAATTACATAAAAATTGTTTCAGCTATGTGAATTTTTAACTCTTCAGCTAGAATGCAAGCCTCTCTGAAGGCAAGGACAGCCTTTTTAAACTCTTTAGGTCATTAATTAAAAAAAAAAATTATTCAGCCAGTATTTATTGAGACTTTACTATGTGCTTGGAGCTATGATGGGCAGAGGACAACGAGCTACTCTTGATTTCGTGAGAGTGATGCCAATAAACATAAATTGTAAGATCAAAGAAGTGCTGTACTTGAGCTATGTAAGTGGTGTTTGGGGAACATAGATAAAGAAATTCCTCACTGTCTGAGGGGAGTCAGGAAAGATAGAAGGGGTAAAATGAGCTCAGCACACACCTCTCCATATACCATCCCAATTTCCTCTAAGCATCCTTGATAGGTGTCTCTATGAGTTGGAATCAACTCAGCTGGCACTCAACAACAACAACAACAACAGCATCTTGACAGAAGGTCTTCCCATTTCTCTTAGTGATGGAGAGCTCATAGCTACGTAAGACATACATTCCATTTTTGAGCCATTATGTTGGGTAGAGAGCTATTTGTTATAAACTTATCCAGTATTTCTCTCTCTGTAATGTTAATCCATTAATTCCAGTTCTGGAGCTACAAAATATAAATCTAATTAAAAGAGATAGTATAGTCATTTCCCAAGAATATTGTCAGTTCTTTTTAACCATTCCTCATTTGAGCAAATATCCAGACATTTTTTAGGTCTGTTATTTTGGGTTTCTTTCTCTCATGGTGCACTGGTTAAGAGCTCAGCTGCTAACCAAAAGGTTGGCAATTTGAATCCACCAGCCACTCCTTGGAAACCCTATGGGGCAGTTCTGCTCTGTCCTATAGGGTCGCTATGAGTCAGAATCAACTCGACGGCAATGGGTTTGGTTTTTTTTGGTTTTCTTTCATGGCAGGGGACTGGCGCAGGTAAAGAATTGCTGAATGTCCTGATGCTTGTATTTGTAAAACAATTTTTGAAGCTCATTAAACAAATGCAGTTGATATCTTCGAATGTTATGCTACTTTCCAGAAAAGAACATGAGATGAGGAAAGTGTAGCTATTATGTCAGCCCCAACCCACTGCATGGAGCTGTGGAAAAGCTACTGGAAGGGGCCTTGGAGACTTATCTAGTCCAATCTCCTCATCGTACAGATGGTGAAGCCGAGATCCAGGAAGATAAAGTGGCTTTAAAAGCAAACACAGTTAGTTTAGTTCTCCAATCTTTGTATGTTTATAGCTGGTATTTGAAGACAGGGCATGGGAGAGCTTGGGAGCTCATTGAAAGATGAAAGTGAAGTAATTATTTACCCTAATTAAAGGGGAATCTAAAACACTTGCTTAAAGCATTTTCCAAGTAACTGTTTATATAATTAATGCTGTTGCTTTTTCTCCCTTTCCCCAAAGCCTCAGGGATTGGCTACTCTGACCCACAGTTTTATCTGCTGTGGACAGTCTTGTATGTCTGTGGTTTATTGGGTAATGATTTATATTTGCAAGGGAATGCTTGACTGGCATGGGCTGGGTTAGCTCAGCTAGAGAAACTTGCTAATGAAGCCAGGGTTGAGGGGTTTAGTCCCTGTGAGCCCCTTAGCTTTGCTGTGATCCTTAGCCGCGGCCGATACCCCTAATCCTCTCCCCACCCGTCATCTCACATGTGTGGGCTTTTGAAATCAGTGGGGGTGCCTGGAGAGAGTGAAGAAGGATCATTACTTCCAAATGTTTGCCTACAATGGTAAGTCACATGTGTAATAAATAATGATAATGATGATAATAGTTATTATAGCTAATATTTACAGAGCACTATATATACTACTAGAACTATGTGAATGTGCTTTTACAGGCAATGTTGTATTTAATCCTCAGAGCAACCCTATGAGGTAGGCACTATTATTATCTCCATTTTACAGATGGGGAAAATGAGGCTTAGGATAGTTTAATAAGTGGTTCAAGTTTTTTTTTTTTTTTTTTTGACTGAGTAATACAGCATAGAGCCCATCCAGGATTTGAACCTGAGTTTGTCAGTCTCCAGGATCCACAGTCTATTTGAAGTACCCAACTTTACCAGCCTAAATGCTTGGTTATGCAACGATTATCTCTGAGTTCTGAGTCATGTATTAATTTATCTGTTCTGATTTTATCAGTAGTGGGGTTGACAGGCATTATGGTATCCTACTTAAGAGCATGGACTCTGAGGCCAGAATTCCTGTGTACAAATCCTAGCTCTACCATGTGTTAACTTTGTGACCTTGAATAAGTTATTAGACCTCTTCGTGCCTCTTCTCCCTTGTCTCTAAAATGCGAAAAACCATAGCACCTACCTGGTGGTGCAGTGGTTAAGTGCGGCTGCTACCCAAAAGGTTGGCAGTTCAAATCTACCAGGCACTTCTTGGAAACCGTATGGGGCAGTTGTACTCTGTCCTATAGGGTCGCTATGAGTCAGAATCGACTCGACAGCAATGGGTCTGGTCTGGACCTCTTAGATGTGTTGGGGGATTAAATTAGTTAATACCAATAAAAGGTTTAGAATAGCACCTTGTACATAGTACGCATGTTAGAAGTGTGTGTTATTATTGCTGGACAACCTAAGAAAGAACAGCAGCAGCTTAGCTTCAAAAAATGCTCATTTGCATTGTCTTGTTATTCCAGGCTGTATCGCTCACTCCCAAACTGCAAGTCTGCTTGCTCACAATGGGAAAGTGAAAGAGCTGGGCAGGAACCAAGAGCCACTGGGGAATGGGTATTGAAAATTAGCATAGATTCCTTTAAAAAAAACAAATCAAGAAGGTGGCCTTGTGAAAGTTTAAACTTTCCTTGCCTCAGCCCTTTCCCTCCTTTTTGAGCGTGCCAGGAGCGCATCAGTAATAGAAGGTCATTGTGTACCATGCATCTTCCTTTGCTAGGAATACAGATCGTAGATATTTCGTTCCCTCCTGTGGCAGATCGACTCCTCTGCTTGTTATCTGGCTCCAGCCTCCCATTAAGGGAATCCCTGGGGAAAGAGCAGTTCCCCTACATTGGGTAGTAATGCTGTTGTTAATGATAAGTTGATGAAGAGCTACTTTTTTACATTTGGTGAATGGCCCTTTGATAATGGGGTTGGAATCAGACCAAGGGTTTTATTCTGTTTTGCTGGGAGAGTTAGGAGCTACCTAAAATATTCTTTTTTCTTGTCTGTTACTAGAAAGTGATACAGTCAAAGCATTTGGCTTCCCATTTTAACAGAACAGCTCAAGCTATGTGTATGTGACAGGTGGCTTTATTTTTTTTTTCTTTTAAATTGTCTTTTGGAACTTGAGCTTCAAATACATCTTAGGGCTTCATCACACACTGTGGTCTGTTGGCGGTCCCACAGATATTCACCTCACACCCCTACCTCCCCATCCAATTTTGATGAGTGGTAAGGGTATGCTTTCAGCTGCATTCTGGGTCTTATCCTCTATAATGAAGAGTAAAGTGACGCTCTCCAGGCAGGCCTTGGGATTTGGTTCATTTTCAGTTGAGCCTGGCCTTGGAGAAAGAACTGAGTCCTGGGACTATAACTGATTGTTGAGGCTGTTTGGAGTCTGACTAACATTCTAAACAATCTGGCCTTCACTTTCACCTCCAGGCTGGGAAAGAACGAGATCAGCTTCTAGGACTGAGAGATGAGGCTCTATTTACCAAGGAGTTGATCCCACGGTGATGGATGCCTTATCTGTCATGATCACCTAAATGAAGAGACCTGGGGGCCAGCATACGCAGCTACATAGTCACCTTTGCTAAGGTCCATGTGACATCTAACCAAAAGTCTCCTACCCTAGGGTAAAAATCTCTTATAATTTTCCCCAAGGATTTATAAGAAAGAGGACCCTCTGGGAACTTCACTAGGTTCCTTCCCAATCTATACAAATTGGAAACCAATCAAAGCAATGTTGACTTGTTGATTTAGACCCAAGGCTTGTATCAACAAGCATAATCTCCCTTTGGGGTAAATTATCAAGGGCAGATACTTTGGATGTAATTAGTGTAGCACACACATTTGAAAAAAAAACTTAGTGTTTGTATTCTGTTTTGTTTGGATGATTATAGGCTCATAATAAATTGCCTATTTTCAGGATTGTTCCTTACTTAGTGGTTTCTCCCAAAAAGTTTAGTGGGGAGAGTAAGTCCTGGGTAGGGATATGCTTTTGGAAGAAGGAAAGCAACATTTATTGAGTACCTACTATGTGTTGGGCATTGTGCTAAGTGCTTTATATAAATTATTTTAATTTTTAGGACAAGATTGTGAGGTAAATTTTTAAATCAAGTATTTACACATTTTACCAACAAGGAAAACAAGATCCAGTGGTTAACACATTTGCCAAGGCTGGGATTCTAATCAGTCTGACTCTTTCAAGTCTGCTCTGCAGTGTGACATTGATGAGCAGGAAGCTGAATGGAAGGCAGAGTCTTAGGGAGTTGTAGGCCACTGGACAGAGTGCTACGCTAAGGAACAGCAGCAGAGCCTATTTATTCAAGTTTTCAAATTGTACCCTTTGCATGAGTTGCCTCGGGCATGAGGCAGCTAGGGATCTTATTTTAGCAGAATTAAACTCTTTAATGGATTTTCCTTCCCATGCCCTGAGAATATTTCTGGTCTAAGAGATATCTTCTTTTTCAGGAACGTCTGTTCCACACACACAAGAAAAGACAACAAGCAAAATTTATTTCTAAAAAAAAAAAAAAGATTAATTAGGCTTTATTTTCTCTGCACATCAGGCACAGTTTTAAAAAGATATTGTTCTTAATTCTAGGTTCACATGGATTTGGAATTTTGCAGGAAATGACTGCACTAGAAAAAAGCCAATGAAAACAACATTGTGTTGATAACGCATTAATGAGCGGGCATGTGACTCTGCCTGTTGAACTTCTTCCACTAAGGGTTGGCTGTGGATTTGAAAATGGGGGCCTTCCTCATTCTTCCTTTCACTACACGGAGCTTGAATATTAACATTTCAGATGAAATATCGTAAGTTTCAGACTTGCAAATTTTTGTCATGAAATCAAAGGGACTAGAGAATTGTAAGAGCAGAAGGGGAGTGGGTGGGAGATAAGAGGACCTCTTAGTGTCAGTGGGATGCAAATCAACAGGATAATGAGGATTGCTAGAGTAAATAATTTCCATTTTATCCCCAATAAGAATATTCCCTCCCTCACCTTTCAAATTCTCTGCTCACGTTGCGTGCCTCCGAAACAAATGATTATCTACTCTTTGTTCCTGAAATGAGTCCTGTAGTAGGTGTTGTTATGGAATTCTGAAGTGTTTCTCCCTGGAGCCCTCTATTTTAAGCTGGTAGACCATGGGCATTAACATGTAGGTTGGTTTTCTACATGTTTTTCAAAGCCCTATTTGTTTTTTATCATTTGAATTTGTGAGCGTAGCAACACCTCCCAAAGTGTATTAGGTATTCTCATCTTGGGGGTTCATGGAAAACTCTGAAATTTCCATAGAAAAACAAGAGAATCTGTATAATGTGTCCAGTGAAAGCTATCAGAAACACAAAATAAAATGGATAGGCCGTACATATGCCTCCATCTTAAAAAAAGTTTTTTTTTTTTTTTCCTATCTCATTATTACATATTCTGATACTTTCTCTGGCCCACATGAAGAGGGATGATCTTGCATCATTTCTTAAAGCAATGCTCCAACTGTCTGACATGAGTTTAGTTTCTCTTTATACAAATGACTCTGAAACAGCTACACCAAGTTAGCCAAACTACCACAAACAAGCACTACAGTCACTGGTCTTCAGTGAGTGGAGGCGAACATTAGGACCAGCTATCCAAGTTGCTACTCACCATTTATCTGGTTTGCTGTAAACATGAGTCACTTAACTGTATAGTAGGCACATCTTTTCATTCTCTTTTATTGTTGTTAGGTGCTGTCCAGTCATTTTGACTCATAGCAACCCCATAGGACAGAGTAGAATGCCACATAGGATTTTCTTGCCCTGGTGTCACAGTGATTAAGAGCTCAACTGCTAACCAAAAGGTCATGGGTTCAAATCCACCAGCTGCTCTTTGGAAACGCTATGGGGCAGTTCTATTCTATCCTAGGGTTGCTATGAGTCGGAATCAACTCGACAGCACAGGTTTGGTTTTTTAATCTTTATGGAGCAGATTGCCAGGTCTTTCTCTGGGTGGGTTTGAACTGTCAAGCTTTCGGTTAGCAGCTGAGTGCTGAACTATTGTGCCTCCAGGGCTCCTTTTCTTTCTCTCTTCCATGTGTAGAAACGGCCTCAGGTTAAGATAAAATAAGTACATAGAACGTGAGGCGCTGGCATTCAGACCTCAATAAATTATAAAATAACCTTTGTACGCACTGCTTTCTCCTCTGTCCCCTCACCTTTTTTTGTTGGATTTAGAAAAACTACCATCACAGAATATCGCTTGAAAACAAGGAAAGATTTACCAAGTCTCAGTGTTTTTTAGTGGGAAAACATCTTATATTCATATATTTTAGTGGCAGAATCAGGTGGTGTATGAACTTGTTGTTCTTGACAGAAGAGTCCATCGAGAAGGGAACATGGATAGGTCAATGTTGCCATGGGAAAAAACGATGGATTATACATCATGAAAACATAGTCGTCTATGATGCTTTCTTTAGAAAGCTACATACAATCACAAACTTTATTTACTTATCTGTTTATTCACCTCATCTTATTCTGCAAAGAATTTTAAATGACTGATATTATTATTATTTACCTGTTGGGATCTTTAAGTTCTTTTATTGTTTCTATCTTGTTAGGAACATATCTGATTCTTTTTCTGCCACCACTGGACTGTAACTTCTTGAGTTCGGGGACTGTGTGGTTTGTAGGTATATCTCCAGGACTTAAAGCTGTGCCTGGCACATAGTAAATGATCGGTCAATATTAGCTAACTAAATGAGTGATTAATATTTAACCTTTAATGGAGACAAATGTAGTCCAGCATAATCTAATTTTTCTAACAGAGGAGAAGGTCCATTTGAATGAGTTAACAGTTTGAATTGTGAAACATGTACAAGGAACTGTAGAGTGTTCCATTTGCATGTGCTGGCTAACTGGAATGCTAATGAAGTATTTTCACGTAAACAACCTTCTGGGCCTGCTTTAATCAATAGATTTAATCACTCGATAAACCAAATTTGAAATTAATTTTTCTGCATGGACCAAAACAGTTTAGAATTATTTAATCTCTTAAGTTGACATGGCCTTCCTCTCCCAATTTTTTTTTTTTTTTTTTTAATTATACTGCTCTTTGGAAACTCCTCCAATAGATCAGTGTCAGCCTAACTGGTGGGGTCTTGGTGACTAACTGGTGGCCAAGGTGACTCTCCTTCCTTATAATATGCTAAGCTTTATTTTCTAAAAGTAAGTAGCATATTAAAATAGATTTTTTATTTTAAAATAATATACTCTCTTTTTAGAAGGTCATATTGTTAGCTACTGTTCAGTTAGCTCCCACCTCATGGTGACCCGATGCACAATGGAATTAAATACTGCCCAGTCCGGCGTCATACTTGTCATCAGTTGTGTCCATAGGGTTTTCATTGGCTTTTTTTTTCTAAATTTTATTGTTGTACTTTAAGTGAAAGTTTACAATTCAAGTTAGTCTCTCATACAAAAATTTATACATACATTGTTATGTGACCCTAATTGCTCTCCCTATACTGGGACAGCACACTCCTTCTTTCCAGCCCTGATTTCCCACGTCCATTCAACCAGCTCCTGACGCTCTCTGCCTTCTCATCTCACCTCCAGACAGGAGCTGCCCATTTAGTCTCATGTATCTACTTGAGCTAAGAAACACATTCTTCACGAGTATCATTTTATGTCCCATAGTCCAGCCTAATCTTTGCAGAGTTGGCCTCAGGAATGATTTTAGTTCTGGGTTGACAGCGAGTCCGGGGGCCATGCTTTCTGGGATTCCTCCAGTCTCAGTCAGACTATTACGTCTGGTATTTTTACTAGAATTTGAGTTCTGCACCCTACTTTTCTCCTGCTCCATCCGGGACTCTCTGTTGTGTTCTCTGTCAGGGTGGTCATTGGTGGTAGCCGGCACCATCTAGTTCTTCTGCTCTCAGGCTGACGTAGTCTCTGGTTGATGTGGCCCTTTCTGTCTCTCGGGCTAATACTTTCCTTGTGACTTTGGTGTTCTTCATTCTCCTTTACTCCAGGTGGATTGGGACCAATTGATGCATCTTAGATGGCCGCTTACTAGCTTTTAAGACCCCAGACGCCACTCACCAAAGTAAGATGCAGAACATTTTCTTAATAAACGCTGTTATGCCAATTGACCTAGATGTCCCCTGAAAGCATGGTCCCTAGACCTCCACCCCTGCTACTATGTCCCTCGAAGTGTTTGGTTGTAGTCAGGAAACTTCTTAGCTTTGGTTTAGTCCAGTTGTGCTGAGTTCCCCTGTAGTGTGTGCTATCCTTCCCTTCACCTAAGATAATTCTTGTCTGCTATCTAGTTAGTGAATAATCCTTTTCCTCCCTCCCCACCCTCGTAACCATCGAAGAATGACACTGGCCAATTTTTAAAAGTAGATTGCTAGGCCTTTCTTCCTGTCTGTCTTAGTCTGGAAGCTCCACTGAAACTTTTCAGCATCATAGCAACACACAAGCCTCCACTGACAGACGGGTGGTGGTTGCCCATGATGTGCATTGGCCAGGAATCAAACCAGCATCTCCTGCATAGAAGACAAGAATTCTACCACTGAATTACCACTGCTCTCATCCGAAAGACCTTAGGTGAAATGTGTTGTACCTTGAAACAAGTCTGGTGATAGACTGACTATTTGCTGAACTGAACTGAACATGAAAGTTCTTAGATGAAAGAAACAGGTATTTATAAACACCTATTGGCAGGTTGTATTTTTAATATGTGGGTTTATAGAAACAAACTTTTCTTCAGTAGCTATTTTTCTTCACCCTGCTGCTTCACTTCTACACTCAATAGAAAAGCATGCAGGAGACCAACTCGTATGTTTAAAACCTCCTAAATATTTCCACATTAAAATACTGAACTTCCCTGTCTGAAGGCCAGAACGGCCTAAGGAGAGGTCTGTCCCAGCCAGAAGGAGGAATGGTGACCAGGTGCAGTACCTGTCTCTTTTCTTTTAGGTCTTAAGGGGGGAGGGATCTCAACTCTTTACCACAAATGTATTTCTGCACTTAAATATATAAATGATGGAGTTCCTTACCTTTTATAAGTTTCTATCTGACAGGTAGGCTCAGAAAACATCTTTCCCTAAAACTGAAATGTTGATATAAATATCTGAAGAAAAATTCTAATCACAGTGTACATCGAACAGGCTCACTGATCTTGTATACCTGGAAAAAAATTTTCAAACAGACTTTGTCAGCTCAGCCTTGGCATTCCTTGTCAAACAAAGCATGCCTAAAGACACATTTCAAAAGCAGACGATGCAGCACTTGCTAACCTGCAGAAAATCGAAAAGGAACACAGAGGCCAAGAACAAGCAGAATAGGCAACCAATGAGGAATGGAGCGCAGTTCTGAGAAAGCATTGCAGAGAACCAAATATGTTTTCAAAAGGCCCCATCAATAATCAAACATCAGCAAGTCAAATTCCATTTTTTATTTGCACAATTGTCTTAAGATTTGTAATAAAGAAATGAAGTTATTGGTTCAGCCTCAGAGAAAAAGAAGCCAACATAAACTGGGGCATAGGAGAGGAGAAAAGAAGAAAGGAGAGGGAAAGAAACCTTATTTTTGTCCAGGAATGCTTGTAAAAATTGAGCTATTTTTAGTTATGTCAGAATTTAAACATTTCAATCAACTCTAGATTTGAGTCAGATGGCGCTTAGCAGAATTAAAGTTCTAATTCTTTATTTCTTTTAAAGGTGAGACCCTATCTCTCCACTCGTATTTATGAGTTAATTTGGGCTGTTTTTGTTAGGTACCATCGAGTTGGTTTCAACTCATAGCAACCCCATGTGACAGAGTAGAACTGCCTTATAGGGTTTTCTAGGTTGTGATCTTTATGGGAGCAGATCACCAGGTTTTTCTCTTGCAGAGCTGCTGGGTGGGTTTGAACCACCAACCTTTCGATTAGCAGATGAGTGCTTAGCGATTGTGCCACTAGGGCTTCTTTCTGTAAAAACACTGGACGTGTTATTTAACCTCTCTCTGTGCCTTAGTTTTCTCATCTGCAAAATAGGGATAATAATAGCACCTGCCTAGTAGTATTGTGGTGAGGATTAAATGAGTTAAAATGTGTAAAGTGCTTGGATCACTGCCTTACACATACCAAAACCTAAAACCAAACCTGTTGCTGTCAAGTCAATTCTGACTCATAGCAACTCTACAGGACAGAGTAGAACTGTCCCATAAGGTTTCTAGGGAGCAACTGGTGGATTCAAACTGCTGACCTTTTGGTCAGCAGTCAAGCTCTTAACCACTGTGCCACAGTAGGTGCATAAATGTATGTTGTCTTATAGTGGTATTAGTCACAACTATACAAATACAAATTATCATGTTTTTCTTTCTTTTTTTTTAAGCAGCTTTGTTGTCATTAGTTGCTGTTGAGATGGCTCTGACTCATGGCAACCTTATGTATAACAGAACAAAATGTTACTTGGTCCTATGCCACCTTCATGATGGTTGGTATGCTTGAGTCCGTTGTCTTGGCTATTGTGTCAATCCAACTCATTGAGGGTTTTCCTTGTTTTTGCTGACTCTCTGCTTTACCAACTGTGACATCCTTATCTAGCGATTGATCTTTCCTGATGACATGCCCAAAGTAAGTGAGCTGAAGTCTCGCCATCCTTGCTTCTAAGGAGCATTCTGGTTGTATTTTTCCTAAGACTGATTTGTGAGGTGTAATTGGCATACCATAAAATTCACCTTTTTTAAGTGTAGAATTACAATGATTTTTTTAGTTTAAAGAGTTATGCATCCATGAACACAATGGAATTTTGTTAATCTATTTATCAGTTAATGGACATTTGAATTGCTTTGGTTTTTTATCTATTGTGAAAAATGCTACTGTGAATATTCATGTTCAATCTTTGTACGTACATAAGTTTTCATTTCTCTTGGGTAGATACTTAGGAGTAGCATTCTTGAGTCATATGATAAGTTTAGGTTTAATATTTTAGACAATGGCCAAACTGTTTTCCAAAGAGGTTACATAATTTTACATTCCCGTAAGCATTGTTTGAGGATTCTAGTTTCTCCATGTCATAGATTGAATTGTGTCCTCCAGAAATATCTATCAACTTGGCTAGGTCATGACTGCCAGTATTGTATGATTGTCTACCATTTTGTAATCTGATGTGATTTCCCTATGTGTTGTATATTCTATCACTATGATGTAATAAGGTGGATTAGTGGCAGTTATATTGATGAGATATACAAGATTAGATAGTGTCTTAAACCAATCTCTTTGAGATATAGAAGAGAGAATCAAGCAGAGAGACACGGGGAACTTCATACCACCGGGAAAGCAGTGCCGGGAGCAGAGTGTGTCCTTTAGGCCTGAGGTTCCTGTGCAGAGAATCTCCTAGACCAAGGGAAGATTGATGATACAGACCTTCCTCCAGAGCCAACAGAGAAAGCCTCCCTGGAGCTGACACCCTGAATTTGGACTTGTAGCCTACTGGACTGTGAGAGAATACATTTCTGTTTGTTAAAGCCATCCACTGTGGTATTTCTGTTATAGCAGCGCTAGATAATTAAGACAGAATTTGGTACCAGGAGTGGGGTGCTACTCTAACAGATACCTAAAATGTGGAGGCAGTTTTAAAACTGTGAATGGACAGAGAAGCGGCAGTGGCAGAGGACCAGTGGCAGCAGAGAACCAGCAGCAGCAGAACCAGGAGACCAGTGCGAGATGGTGCTGGAGCTGACCCATGGAGTGACAGAGCTGAGTGCCTGTGTGCAGGAGGCTTCCTGGTGGAGTGGGGTGCCTCCAGGCACTTATTGGTGGAGCTACAGAGCTTTGGAACACTTGCCCCAGCAGGGCAGATGCGAGTGTGAGCCCCAAAGAGCTGAGAGGCAAAGAAACCAGGAAGCAGAAGCTGAAGAGACAAAGAACACAAGAAACTGAGCTGCCTCAGTCTCAAAAAGTATGTCTATGATCTCAGGGGTTTCAAAGGGTGGAGCCATGGCCTCTGGTGTTTCTAATGGTGGAGTCGCCACTCAGGTGGACTAGGAGAATGGTGCCCCTAAAGCCGAGGCAGCAGAGTTGCTGTCCCAGTGGGCCTGGAAGGCAGAGATGAAGTCCAGGGCCTAGGGGCCTCCACTCTGAATTCGGAGAGTGTGGCCAATACCCAGAGTCTGGAGGGCAGGACTATTGTGTGAATGGTCTCAGAGAACAGAGGATTATTTTCAAGCCTTGAGGGCTAATGTAATGTGTTCTGCTAACCTGTCTGGTGCCTGTTATGCCTTCTTTCCCTCCAATTTTTCCCACTTGTAATGGAAATGTCTAGCTTGTGCCTGCCTGATGCACCTTTGTACTTTGGAAGCAGATAACTTGTATTCTAGATTTCACAGATGAAGAGGAATTTTTGGATTTTGGACTTGGAATTGATTTAAGACTTCTGCTATGATATGATGGGGTGAATTTGTTTTACACGTGATAAGGACATGAATTTTGGAAGGCCAAAGAGTGGAATGTTGTGGATTGAACTGTGTCCCACAAAAGTATCTGTCAACTTGGCTAGGTCATGATTCCCAGTATTGTATGATTGTCTACCATGTTGCCATTTAACGTGATTTCCCTGTGTGTTGTGAATTCTATCACTATGATGCATTAGTGACAGTTATATTGATGAGGTCTACAAGATTAGATAGTGTCATAAGCCAACCTCTTTTGAGATATGAAAGAGAGAAGTGAGCAGAGAGACATGAGAACTTCATACCACCAAGAAAGCAGTGCCAGGAGCAGACTATGTCATTTGGACCTGAGGTTCCTGTGCAGAGAAGCTCCTAGACGGGATGACTGATGACAAGGACCTTTCTCCAGAGCCAACAGAGAAGAGAAAGGCTTCCCCTGGAGCTGATGCCCTGAATTTGGACTTGTAGCCTGCTGGACTGTGAAAGAATAAATTTCTCTTTGTTAAAGCCATCAACTTGTGGTATTTCTATTATAGCAGCACTATATGACTAAGACACTCCACATCCGTGCTACCTCTTGTTACTGTCTTTCTTTTTTATTGTAGTAATTCTACTAGGCATGAAGTCGTATTTCATTGTGGTCTTAAGTTCCTTTCCTTAATGACTAAATGATGTTCAGCGTATTTTCATATGTTCATTGGCCATTTGTATATCTTTGTTCAAATGACTATTTGTCTTAGGCTGGGTCCTCTAGAGAAGCGAAACCAGTGAAGCATACATGTTGTTAGGTTCCATCAAGTTGATTCTGACTCATAGTGACCCTATGTACAACAGAACAAAACACTGCCCAGTTCTGCGCCTTTCTCACACTGGTTGTTATGCTTGAGCCCATTGTTGCAGCCACTATGACAATCCATCTTGTTGAGGGTCTTCTTCTTTTTTACTGACTCTCTACTTTACCAAGCATGAAGTCCTTCTCCAGGGACTGATCCCTCCTGATAACATGTCCAAAATATGTGAGATGTAGTCTCACCATCCTTGCTTCTAAGGAACATTCTGGTTGTACTTCTTCCAAGACAGATTTGTTTGTTCTTTTGGTAGTTCATGGTATATTCAATATTCTTCATCAACACTACAATTCAAAGGCATCAATTCTTCTTCAGTCTTCCTTATTCATCATCCAGCTTTCATATGCATATGAGGCAATTGAAAACACCATGGCTTGGGTCAGGTGCACCTTAGTCTTCAAGGTTACATCTTTCTTTTTAACACTTTAAAGAGATCTTTTGCAGCAGATTTGCCCTGTGCAATACTTCTTTTGATTTCTTAACTGCTATATATATCTATATCTATCTCTCTATCGTCTCAGATGATGATGAGCTGGATGCAAGATCCAGAGCAAGCAAATGAGCTTTGCTATAATGTCCACATATATATTGGATGCAGGCCATATCCATGAGGAAACTCCCCTTAAAACTGATTGGCTGATCACATTAGATCACATCATGGAGGATGATTACATCATTACATAACTGCCAAACTACATCATTACGTAACTGCCAAACCACAGAGAATCACGGCCCAGCTAAGTTGACACACACATTAACCATCACACTATTCAAATATTTTGTACATTAAAAATTTTTTTTTTTATTGTACTTTAGGTGAAGGTTTACAGAACAAATAGTTTCTCATTAAACAGTCAGTATACATACTGTTTTATGACATTGGTTAACAATCCCACAACATGTCAACACTTTCCCTTCTTGACCTTGGAGGACCTTTTTTTGGGGGGGGGAAATATACGTAGCCAAAGGTACACCATTTCAAAAATTTCTACGTGTACAATTCAGTGACATCGATTACGTTCTTCCAGTTGTGCTGCTATTCTCACTTTAGATGAAGGTTTACAGAACAAAATATTTTCTCATTAAACAGTACACATATTGCCCTATGACAATGGTTAACAACC
>NW_004443994.1:4925781-4956841 GCF_000243295.1 Trichechus manatus latirostris
ATTGAGAGTTTTTATCAGGAATGGGTGTTGGACTTTGTCAAATGCCTTTTCTGCATCAATTGAGATGATCATGTGATTCTTTTCTATCCTTTTATTTATGTGGTGGATTACATTGATTGATTTTCTACTGTTGAACCATCCTTGTATAACTAGTATGAATCCTACTTGGTTGTGGTGTATTATTTTTTTGATATGATGCTGAATTCTACTGGCTAGAATTTTGCTAAGAATTTTTGCATCTATATTCATGAGAGATATTAGTCTGTAATTTTCTTTTTTTTGTGGCGTCTTTGCCTGGTTTTGGTATCAGGGTTATGCTGGCTTCATAGAATGAATTCTGAAGTGTTGCTTTCATTTCTAGTTCTGAAATAGTTTGAGTAGTACTGGTATAAGTTCTTCTCTGAATGTTTGGTGGAATTCTCCAGTGAAGACATTTGGGACAGGGTTTTTTTTTTTTTTTGTTGTTGGGAGTTTTTTAAATTACCTTGTCAATCTCTTCTCTTGTTATGGGTCTGTTCAGATTTTCAACATCGCTTTGTGATAGTTTGGGTAGGTAGTGTGTTTCTAGAAATTTATCCATTTCCTCTAGGTTTTCAAATTTGTTGGAGTATATTTTTTCATAATACTCTGTTATGATCCTTTTTATTTCATTTGAGTCTGTTGTAATGTCCCCAATTTCATTTCTTATTTGTGTTATTTGCATCCTCTGCTGTTTTTCTTTTGTCAGTCTGTCCAGTGACTTGTCGATTTTGTTGATTCTTTCAAAAGAAGCAACTTTTGGTTTTGTTGATTCTTTATATTGTTTTTCTATTCTCTGTTTCATTTATTTCTGCTCTGATCTTTATTATTGCCTTTCTTCTGGTGGCTGTGGGCTTTTTTTGCTGTTCTCTTTCTATTTGTTTGAGTTGTGTAGTTAATGTTTTGATTTTGTCCCTTTCTTCTTTTTTGATGTGTATATCTATTGCTATAAATTTTCCCCTGAAGACTGCCTTTACTGTGTCCCAAAGGTTTTGGTTTGATGTGTTTTCATTCTCGTTTGATTCTAGGAATTTTTTGATTCCATCTCTGATTTCTTCTATTACCCAGTGGTTTGTAATTAGGGTGCTACTCAGTTTCCATGTAATTAATTTTTCTCCCTTGCTCTTCCTGTTGTTAATTTCTACCTTTATGGCATTGTGGTCAGAGATGATACTTTGTATTATCTCAACGTTTTGGATCTTGTTGAGGATTGCTCTGTGGCCTAAGATGTGGTCTATTCTGGAGAATGTTCCATGTATTTTGCACATTTTTAAACAGGGTTCTTTGCCTTATTATTGTATTTGTTTTATTCATCAGTGGTGCTATAACAGAAATACCACAAGTGGATGGCTTCAACAAACAGAAATTTATTCTCTCACAATCTAGTAGACTAGAAGTCCGAAATCAGGGTTCCAGCTCCAGGAGAAGGCTTTCTCTGTCTGTTGGCTCTGGGCGAAGGTCCTTGTCATCAATCTTCCCCTGGTCAAGGAACTTCTTATTGCAGGGACCCCAGGTCCAAAGGACATGCTCTGCTTGTGACATTACTTTCTTGGTGCTATAAGGTCCCCCTGTCTCTCTGCTTGCTTCTCTCTTTTATATCTCAAAAGAGATTGGCTCAAGACACAATCCAATTTTGTAGATTGAGTTCTTCCTCATTAACCTAACTGTTGCTAATCCTATCTCATCAACATCATAGAGATAGGATTTATTACACGTGGGCAAATCACATCAGATGACAAAATGGTGGAAAATCACACAGTTCTGTGAATCAAGGCCCAGCGAAGTTGACAGATTTTTTTTTTGGGACACAATTCATGCCATGACAGTATTGTAAGAGTCCTTTTTATATTCTGGATATAAATTGTTCATCAGTAATATAATTTTCAAACATTTTCTCCCAGTCTGTGGTTTGTCTTTTCATTTCATTAATGGTCTCTTTCAATTTTGATGAAGTCCTATTTATCAATTTTTTCTTTTATGGATCATGATTTTATTATTATATTTAAAAATTCTTTGCCCAACCAAAGCAGTGAAGATTTTGTCCTAAAAGTTTTATAGTGTAGTTTTAGCTCTTTCATTTAGGTTTACGTTCATTTATTCTTTCAGTGAGCAAATATATATTTTTTTAAATTTTACTATGTTTTAAGTGAAAGTTAACAACACAAATTAGTTTTTCATTCAAAAACTTATACAAAAATTGTTTTGTGACATTGGTTGCAATCTCCACAATGTGTCAACAATCTCCCCCTTTCCCTTTCATTGAACAAATATTTGAGTGCTGTGAATACACAGATGAAAAGATTTGGTTCCTGCCCCTTAGGAAGTTTATAGTCTAGTGGGGAAGACAGATGCACACAGAAATGATCATAGTACATTGTTGCCATACCAGAGGTAGGTAGACTATGTAAAAGGAGCCCAGGGACAGAAAGATCCTAGTCCATCTGGGGAGTCAAGGCCCATTTCACTGAGAAGTTACTGCTGGAGCTGAGACTTGAAAGAGAAGTAGGAGTTGCTCAGGTGGCACGTGGGAGAGGGCTATTATGCAGAGGTAACAGCACAGGCAGAGGCATAGGAGGGGCATGAACAAGATGAGTAAAGAATCGACAGTCAGGTGGAGGATGGAGGGTGATGAGGCTAATGGTTAGGCAGAGACCAGCTCACAAAGGGCTTTGAAGCTCATGTGAAGAAGTTAATATTTTGCCATATAGCTTTTGAAGAGTTTTGAGCAGGTGAGCAAAATCAGACTGTATGATGGAAAAATAACTCTGATGGCAGTGTAGCGATTAGATTAAAATGGAGGCAATAGCAATATGTTCTATAGACCACCCTTTCCAGAATCACTTTGTCAGGCTCGACCTAGACTCATTGACTAGAAACTCGGGGCTGAATCCCATAAATCTGCATTTTTTTACAAGCACCCTAAGTGATTACTATACTTTACAAAATATAGGAACCACTGGGTTAGAGAACAGAGCAGTTAGGAGTCTATAGCTGCAGTTCCGATAAGAGATGACTAGAGCCTTAACCCAGCAGTGGTAGTGGGAGTAGAGAGTAAGAGAAGGATGTGAAGGAGATTGAGGAGGAAGAAGAATAGGCAGAATTTGATGATTTATTGCATGTGGGGGATGATAAATTTATAACACTTGCATAGATGGTGGTGTCACTAATTTAGAGAAGTTCGGGAGAGGAGTAATATGGTGGTGGCAGTGGAAGGAGGGAGATGAGATCAGCGTTAGAGATCTCAAGTTTGAGGGGCCTATGGAACATCCAGCTGGAGATTATCTAGCAGTGATTATATATAAGCTGGAGATATCTAGCAGTGATTACATATATGGCTCTCTGTTTTAGGAAAGCAGTCTGGGCTGGAGATAAAAGTTACACATCTTCAGGTAATGTTTATAACCATGTGCTTGGGTAGCTTAGAATATACACTAAAATCCTTTTTTTTAGGGTTGGTGGAACATGCTTGAATTCCTCATTAAATTACAGAGGCACACTTTGGAAGCCAATTAGCCTTCAGTTTGATAACAACTCATCATGTATTAATGCATGAGTGTTTAATTGCTTCTCATCTTGAACTGCTCTTCCCTTCTTTGAAAATTCTACTCATTCAGAGGTAGGTAAGTGGAATAGCTAGCTGTAACAAATAAAGTCCACATTTTCAGTGGCTAAACACAATAAAAATCTATGTCTCATATATGCAACAGTCCAATGCAAGTACTCCTGATTGGCAGGAAGTTTCTTCCCATGTAGTGACTCAGGGACTCAGTTCCTTCCAACTTCTGGCTTACCCATCCTCTAAGGCCTCAGAAGTCTACATCCAGATGGCCCTTGGGAGAAGAGAGGGTAGAGAAGGCATAGCTACTTCTTAGCCACCTTGGCCCAGAAGTGACACTCATCACTTCTGCTTGCATTAACACTAGATGCAAGGAGGCTAGGGATGTAGTGCCTGGCTGGGCAGCTGCTTTTAAGAAACAACTCTATTAATGGAAGAGGTGCACAAATTTTTGGAAGATGGTTAGTTATCTCTAGCACAGTAGTTATACTGGTATGTGAAGAATATTCCAACCTGATATCCAGAGTAGACTTAAAAAAATGCTGCACAAAAGTCTAATTATTGATTAACTAGAATTTTTGAGTCCCTGCTATATACTCAGCACTATTTTAGACTCTATAGAAATAGAATTAAAGCGTGGATCAATTGACTAATCAGAAGGTATTTATTTAGCATCTACTATGACCATGTATATATATACATGCTTTATTGCATGTGGGGGATGATAAATTTATAACACCTGCATAGATGGTGGTGTCACTAACTTAGAGTTCGGGAGAGGAGTAATATGGTGTTGGCAGTGGGAGGAGGGAGATGAGATCAGCATTAGAGACCTCAAGTTTGAGGGGCCTATGGAACATCCAGCTGGAGATATCTAGCAGTGATTATATATAAGCTGGAGATATCTAGCAGTGATTATGTATATGGCTCTCTGTTCTAGGAAAGTAGTCTGGGCTGGAGATAGGAGTTACACACCTTCAGGTAATATTGGTAACCATGGGCTTGGGTATCTTAGAAAATACATGACCATATGACCATGTATATATATATGTATATATATATACATGGTCATAGTAGATGTTAAATAAATACCTTTTGATTAGTTAATTGATCCATGCTTTAATTAGTGCTACGGCTACTAACCAAAAAGTCAGCAGTTTGAATCCACCAGGCACTCCTTGGAAACTCTATGGGGCAGTTCTACTTTGTCCTTTAGGGTCGCTATAAGTCAGAATCAACTTGACAGCAAAAGGTTTGGTTTTGGTTTTCATAACCATGTAGGAAACCCTGGTGCTGTAGTGGTTAAGAGCTACGGTTGTTAACCAAAAGGTCGGCAGTTCAAATCCACCAGGTGCTCCGTGGAAACCCTATGGGTCAGTTCTTTGTCCTTTAGGGTCGCTGTGAGTTGGAATTGACGTCAACAGGTTTGGTTTTTTGGTTTTTATGACCATAGCACTATCTGGAAACATGTTTAAATTACGATCCTGCTTGAGAAGGCACGATTGAGTCCCAGGAAGTGATCAGCAATCAGCACTAAAGAGAATATTAACTTTTAGTAGTAACAGGGCTTTGAATAAGTTCATTCTGGGGTCAAACCCCTGCTGAGAATTTGCATTCCTACCCCTGATATACTGAATCAAATTCTACAGTTTAACAAGCTTCCCAGGTGATTCTTATGTATAATAAATTTTGAGAACCACTGTTTTACTAGTGGTTCTCAGAATTGGTTCCTAACTAGCAGTGTTAGTATTGCCTGGGAACTTGTTAGGAATCTTTAAATTCTCAGCTCAGGTTCGAACCTCAACCAACTGATTGGAAGCCCTGGTAGTAAGTAGTACACAGAGGACTTAAAGCACTTGCTGATGAAGATCAAAGACTACAGCCTTCAGTATGGATTACATCTCAACATAAAGAAAACACAAATCCTCACAAACGGACCAATAAGCAACATCATGATAAACAGGGAAAATATTGAAGTTGTTAAGGATTTCATTTTACTTGGATCCACAATCAATGCCCATGGAAGCAGCAGTCAAGAAATCAAATGAGGTGTTATTGCATTGGGCAAATCTGCCTCAAAAGACCTCTTTAAAGTGTTAAAAAGCAAAGATGTCACTTTGAGGATAAAGGTGTACCTGACCCAAGTCACGGTATTTTTAATCGCTTCATATACATGTGAAAGCTGGACAATGAAAAAGGAAGACTGAATAATTGATGCTTTTGAATTATAGTGTTGGCAAAGGATTTTGAATATACCATGAACTGCCAGAAGAACGAACAAATCTGTCTTGGAAGAAGTACAGCCAGAATGCTCATTAGAAGTGAGGATGGCAAGACTTTGTCTCACTTACTTTGGACATATTATCAGGAGGGACCAATCCCTGGAGAAGGACATCATGCTTGGGACAGTAGTGGGTCTGCAAAAAGGGGAAAAAGACCCTATTGACAAAGTCGCTGCGACAATGGGCTCAAACATATCTGCTATTGTAAGGATGGCAAAGGATCAGGCAACATTTTGTTCTGTTATACATGGTGTCTCTGAGTTGGAACCTACGCGATAGCACTTAACAACAACAACAACAACAGTAAGTAGTATTGTACATACTGTTTTCAAGGATAAAATAATGGAGGGTGGGGGTATTTAGGGCAAGGGTTAAATCTAGGACTGAGCCTTACAGAGTGGGATTTGGATGGAAGATGTGGAGAGGAGGGAGCACCTCAAGAAGAAGAGGATGCAGATGTGAAGGCACAGAGGCAGCGTGAATGAAGGTGTTCTTGGGACATGAGGCTAGTCTGACTAGAGCAGAGGATGTATGTTGGGCAATCAGCCATCTCAATAAAATTGCTTCTCTTTGTTACTACAGCATGAAAAGAAAAGTTTGATAGATTTGTGACAAATTTGGCTTTATGGGGAGGGGGACTTTTTTTGTGGTGATGAGGTGAGTGAGCCATAGACCAAGAAAATGGATAGAGCTCTAAATTGTAATTCACAAGGGCAGGTGCTTCAAATTGCAGGCTTTACTTTTGTGTTTTATGGTTTCTCACATTGGCAGCTCTGTATAAATTGTTCACTCTTTGTAGTGGGCTCCAGGGTGAGCAGTAGCAGGGATTTATTTATTCAATGACGGTTAATGATTCTCCTGAGTCAAGCAGGGTAAGACAGCTCGTGGAAAATAAGGCTATCTTGGTTGAATGGGGTCATCTTACAAAGGGCTTTGACAGTCAGACAGTCGAGTTTAGACTTGATGTGGTAGGTACCAGGGAGCCATTGAAAGTTTCCAAATAGGTGGGTAACTTTTTGAGATGTTAGTTAATGAAGATTCATCTTTCATCAATATGCAGGATGGCTGGAGGTGAGGGAGGCTGGTGGAAGGGAGTTCCAGCAGACAATTGTAGTAATCTGGGGTGTGCAGCTAAGCACTGACACAGAGGGAATGGAGGAGAAGTACAAGGAGGAAAATGTAAGGGAGAAGTCAAAATACTAAGATGATGAGCCTGGGAGAAGGGCATTACTGGGAAAAGGAATTAGTGGGTGGCAGAGTGTTGGGCGGGTTGAGAAGATGATCCTAGTGATTACAGCAGAGCTGTTGGTTGACAGCATGGCTGATAAAGAATGCTCCCTTCAGTCTCTCATCAGTCAGGGAAGTACATTTGTGGCTTTCTGCAGCTCGTGGTCTTTGCTCAGTCTCAGGTGCCCAGGAGCCCTCTAATCTGAGGATAAAGGATTGCAAGCTAAGACTGCTGGCTTTGGAGTAGTCTCTGATTTTTATTGACAGCTCTGAAAAGTTCTAGATGCACTTAGCACCTCCAAAGAAGCGCTAAATGATTTAACATTTTGGGGACAAATTGGTTCTATTAGTCTCTAGTGCCAAATTCACCAAAAGTAGCTCATTAGCTGTGCATTGTGATTTCACTAGGGTGCCCTGCTCTTGGCTGGATTCCAAAGAACACATTTGTATAAAAATGTTCCTATTATGGAGTGTGATACCTATTAATGGAACACCATATGCAGCCGAGCATCTCCCCTTGCCTCCTCCTAGTCTTTCGACCTGAAGTTTGTATTTTCCATCCATTTTTGTCAGGTGACCTGCTTTGCAGGGGTTAAACTTTACCTAATGGGCTAAGGCCTAAGACGCTGCAGCAATCAATCTTTCATCTGGATTTAAACATCTTGGTTTTCCCTTTCTCTGTGCCTACTGCCAGTCCTGACCCTTTCATTCCATCCTAGCCTGGGGGAAGGAAAGGGAGGGAGTAAGGTTGAGAGTGGGCTCCAAGCCCAGACCTACAGCTGTGCCTGATTGACCGACATTTCTGTTATCAGCCACAAAAAAGGCCACTTTTAATGGCTGAAGCAAGAACGACCAGCTGGTGTGACAGGCCTTGGGTTTTTGCCTAGTTGCATTAAAATTCATCAGTTCTGGTCCTTTTTCATCATCTGCATGATTTCAAGGGTGGTATTTCCAGACACATCTTTCACTGAAGTTCCTGACTATCAAATATCTGCAGTTCTTTTTTTTCCCTTCAAAATGATATTCTTCATTTTGTAGGTGGCTTTAAACCTGCATTAAAAATGACTTAGTATTTCACCTAAAATGCAATAAAATTTTAAAAAAAAGAAATACAATGACTATTAAAAAATGACTTAGTAAAAATAAGATGCTTGTTATTCATCAGGAGAGAATTGTTGAGATGATGAGTAATAACAAAATCAAGAAATCATACTAAATTCAAATCATATGTTAGATAGAAAGAATCATTTGTCTGAAAAATGAGTGTTTTCTGTTTTTCTGGATCTGATACTTACTAAGGGCCTTCAGAGTTTAAACTGAGCATCAACTCTTTGGATCTGGGATCCAGATTTTTTTTTTTTTTGTGGAGGCGGTGGTGGGGTAGACCTAGGTCTAGAGGAGAAGAGCCTCCATCATAGGTTAGTATGATGGGAAAAGTATATACCATTGGAAAACATCATTAGCACCAACCAGGTGCATTTTTTCACTGAACTCAGTTGAAAAAAATATATTTGTCTTAAAATTAATGTATTAATTCAACAACCATACCAGGAACACCTACAATGAAACAGAACTGTGGGTGATGCAGAAATGGACAAGACATAATCCCCAACCTTAAGATGTTTACCTACAATGTATACACAAATAAGTATTTAAAAAAGTCCAGAAAGTGAAATGTGTTAAAACGAACAAGCAAGCAAAAAACTAAAACAAGAAAACAGGAGGTATGAGCAAAATAATTTACTAATTCTGTGGATGATGAGATTGCTTTCTATTGGAAATATTGGGGAAGAAAGCCTTCGTGGAGGGGTTTGAACTGGGCTACGAAGGCTATACAGGCAAGTTTTAATTTGTTCATTTTAATTTTCAAAAATGCCACAGCACTAGTCTTTAACCACAACTAGATTTAAATCTGTCTGTGAAAAGACTCAATTTGAATTAAGAACATGAAATTTCCTTTTAAGAACAAGAAATTTTGTGAAAGTCAAATTTCTATTTCCATCGAGTATGTAACTCCAAATAATAAATTATCTGGGACTAACATGGGAGATCTTTCTAAAAAACATAACACAGAATGATGTTAAACTTTATTGCTAGATCAAAGAGGTCTGGATAAAAATCTCTATGTAGAGCTTCCTAATCAGATGTCCATAATTTTAAATTAATGATTCTCAGTTGAGAATTTCAGGGGGCAGGTCCCAGGCTTCTGTACTGGAAACGATTTCTGGAGGAGAGGCTGATAAGCAGCCGGGGTTGAGCGCCACTGCTTTACGCCTTGTATCAGAACATATACAATTAACCACCTAAAGAAAAGAAGCACAATCTATGGATACCACATTGTAATGGGTTGACTCGTGTATCCCAGAAAGTACAAGTCCTAGTCCCTAATACCTGTGAATATGACCTTATTTGGAAATAGGGTCATTGCAGATGTATCCAAGTGAAGATGAAGTCATTAGGATAGGCACTAATCTCTTTATGAAAAAACCAGTTGCCATGGACTCAATTCTGACTCATGTTGACCCCATGTGTGTCAGAGTAGAACTGTGTTACATAGGGTTTTTAATGGTTGACTTTTTGGAAGTAGATTGCCAGGTCTTTCTTCCAAGGTGCCTCTGGGTGGACTCAGACCTCCAATTTTTCAGTGAACGGTCATGTGTGTTAACTGTTGGCAGCACCCAGGGACTCCAATATCTTTTTGACTGGTGTCCTTGTAAGAAGAGAGGAGACACAGAGAGAGACACAGAGGGAACACAGGTACGAGAAGAGGGAAGGAGAGATTTGAGTTATGCTGCCACAAGCCAAAGAACTCTTGGGACCACCAGAAACTAGAAGAGGCAAGGAAGAATCCCTCCCCTAGACCATTTGGAGAGATCATGGCCCAGCCAACAACCTGAATTTGGCCTCCACAACTGTGAGAAGATACATTTCTGTTGTTTTAAGGTAGCCAGTTTGTTATACTTTGTTATGGCAGCCCTAGTAAACTAATACACACCCTAATTGCTGTTTTTTTTCTTCCTAAATTTTATTTATTTTGTTGTTGTTGAGAATATATACAACAAAACGTACACCAACTCAACAGTTTCTACATGTACAATTTAGTGACACTGATTACATTCTTCATGATGTGCAACCATTCTCACCTTCCTTTTCTGAGTTGTTCCTCTCATTAACATAAACTCATTGCCCATGAAGGTTCCTATCTAATTTTTCAAGTTGCTGTTGTCAGTGTGATCCCATATAGACAGTTTTTAAAGGAGCATATTTCTCAAGGAAGACATTTTTTTTATCAGTTAAGCTAAACTATTGTTTGGTTTTTAGAAGACTTCAGGGAATATTTTTAGTTTAAGTTTTAAAGATTATCTCAAGACAATATTTTCAGGGGTTCATCCACCCTCTATGGCTCTAGAAAGTCTAGAGTCCATGACAAGTTGAGATTCTGTTCTGCATTTTCCCCCTTTTGATCAGGATTCTTCTACGTAATCTTTGATAAAAATGCTCAGTAATG
Organism: Trichechus manatus latirostris; assembly: GCF_000243295.1. Taxonomy (NCBI): domain Eukaryota; kingdom Metazoa; phylum Chordata; class Mammalia; order Sirenia; family Trichechidae; genus Trichechus; species Trichechus manatus. The sequence continues at coordinate 4,936,373 of NW_004443994.1, forward strand.
GTAACGAGGCACCATCTAGTTCTGGTCTCATGGCAAAAGAGGCAGTTGTTCATGGAGGCAATTAGCTACACATTCCATATCCTTCTCCTATTCCTGACTGTCCTTCGTCCTCTGTTGCTACAGGTGAATAGAGACCAGTTGTTGTGCCTTGGATGGCTGCTTGAAAGATTTTAAGACTCCAGGCACTATGCAATGAACTAGAAGATAGAACAGAAGCACTAAACACATTAGACCAATTAACTGGGAAGTCCCATGAAATCACGACCCTAAACCTCCAAACCAAGGAACCAAACCCCATGAGGTGTTCGATTGTACGTAAACAGATGCAGCAGCTGCTCTTTTTGTCATTGTTGTACATATATCTACCACACAACTTTTGCCAATTTAACTTTTTACAGGTGTATGACTTATTGGTATTATTAACTTTAAAGAGAAAAATTCCTTTGTTTACATGTTTCTGCAACCCAAAGAGACTGATGTAGCACAAATCTTAAGACCATGTGATAGAACCATGATCGCAAGCAAGGTTATACTACTTCTGTTCTCTAAAAATTAAAATGACCTCTATTTTCCAGTAACACCAATCAAGACAATTTAGAGTAAAACAAGTAAGAATTCCTTGGATTTCCCTGGAAGGTAGATTGTGCAGGTAAAATTTTACTTTGGTGAATGGGGTACAGTTTCGTTTACAAGTTTGGATACAGGCACTTTCAACACACGGTGCTGGGTATTCACCACTTGCCCTTCCTCACCTTCCCCATGAGATCCATTCTCTGCCCCTTCCTTCCCTGCCATGGACTCCCCTGGGTTGCAGAACCTACCTCCTCCCCACCCAGCAGAGGATGCATCCTTCCAGACTACAACTCCTGCCGGCTAGTTCCTTATCTTTGGCTCCAGTTCTCACCAAGCTCCAGTAACACTATTTCCTTCCCTTCAGGCCTGTGGTCACAATGGCTTCGCACTGTTGCTAGTCCTGGCTACCTCGAAATCTCTTACTGGATCCCCTAACTCTGCTCTGTAAATAGTGTTTCTTTAATTTTCTTTATAATCCCATCTGAGGGTGGCTTCTGCTTCCTACCAGGACCTTACTGCTACACCAACCATATTCTAAAAAGCGCCCCTGGATACTCACACAGAGAAGCCGCGAAGATCTGTCTCTTTCGAGCATAAAATAACCAAGTAACATGATAGTACCATCAGGAAGGAGAGACTGGCAAAAGGTGAAAAAAAAAATCTAGATAATTAAAGCAGATAGGGACATAGGGAAGGTTTATACTGACTGGAGAGGTTTATATGGACTGCAGAGAATGTCTAAGAACATATTTAAAAAAAAGATTGGATTTACCCTGCATTCACAATAGAACATTTTGAAAATAGATATTGCAAGCCAAATGATGAGAACTTGGCAATCTTACCTCACAGTACAGCCAGGGATTTGAAAGGATGGAGCTGACAGGGGATCAGAGTGGGAATAAATATAGTAACTACTAACTATGGGCAGGGCACTGTCCTTGCTCTGGTTGCTGATGTTCCTGGCATCAGCGGCAGCATCTATATGTCACGGGGAAGGTAGGGAACTGCTGATGACAGCTGGGCTTGTTGGGAAATGTTTTCGTGTGCTGTCAGACTTTTAAAGTCTTGTCGGGTTCCAGAAGGCAAAATCTGACTTTGTGTATGTCTTGTTTCTCAGTTGTATGTGGATACTTTCAAAGACATATACTTTAACTACTGATATAAAGGCATAAGTTTGATATAGATACTTGGATTTTCCTCTTGGTATAAGATTATGTCATCAAAAAGTCAACAACAATATTCTTAGAGCTTAGCATATGCCAGGTATTATGTAAACGTCACGTGTTTGTTTTTGATATGTATTAATTGTACATGTATATGAATCAACTACAAGGATAAGAAAGACATCATCCTGGTGATTTACAATCTAAGGTGGAGAAAGAAAAGTGGGAAGGGTTCAAGGAAAGAGCTTGTAGAGAAATAAGTTCTAGTAGCATTCATACTTAATAGCTAATACTAGCGATTATCTTCTATTGAGTGTTTACCACAGGCTAGATACTGTACTAAGCACTTTTCATGAATTGGGTTATTTGAGTCTCACAGTGCTTTGAAGTAGATTCTATTATTCTCCCATTTTACATATCAGAATATTGAGGCACAAAGAGTTTAAATAACCTTCCCTGAGTCTCATAGCCAAGAATGTGGCAGGGTCAGCATTAATCCTAGGTCTAACTTCAGAGTTGGGGAAGAGGCCATATATGGTGGACAGAACCAATAAAGATTCTATGGAGGAGACTGCATTTGAGAAGGATCTGGGGAAACCATTAAGATTTTGATAATTTGAGGTATGTATTGGACTGGAGCCCTCATGGCATAGTGGTTAAGAGCTTGGCTGCTAACCAAAAGGTCAGCAGTTTGAATCTACCATCTGCTCTTTGGAAACCCTATGGGGCAGTTCTATTCTGTCCTATAGGGTCACTATGAGTTGGAATCGACTCAGTGGCAATGGGTTTGGTTTTTGGCTATTGGATAGACAGAAGGAGCCCCAGTGGCTCAGCAGTTAAGCACTAGATTGCTAACTGAAAGGTTGTTAGTTTGAACCTACCAGCTGCTTTGCAGTAGAAAGATGTGGCAGCATGCTTCTGTAAATATTACAGCCTTGGAAACCCTATTGGGCAGTTCTACTCTGTCCTATAGGGTGGTTATGAGTCAGAATTGACTTGCCGGCAATGATTTTTTGTTTTTTTATTGGACAGACTGACAACGGATGGCATTCTAGTCTGAGAAACAATTTAAACATCTAAAAGTTTTTAATCCTAACCATATCTCATTTGTAGTTACTTTTCCATTTCTTCTATTGCCACCATATAATATAGACAGAGGACTCAATTCCAAAGTGACCACAGAAGTCTCTGGAAAACCGAAGGGTGAACCGATAGCATCACTGAACAGAACCCTTAATTAGTGACAATACAGAGCTGGCAGTGGATATTGAAGGCCATGGAATGTGAAACACAAAATTCCATGTTAAGGAAGGTCTCTCATCTTCTCCAGCCAGGGGAGGTAGAAGGTGAGTTCAGGATAAGCTGAAGTTCTCTTGCCACATCAATGACTCATCCTTAAAAAAGTGAAGTTACTGCATAAAAGTGAATTTGGGCTTCCAAGTGCCTTTGGCCATTTTTGAGTCATGCCTTCAGTGGGCTCCTTGCTGTGAAGATGTTTCTTCTTCTCAGTGTTTTTTCACCTTAAAGCAGGGCATTCTTGGGCAGTAGCAAAGCCTTTAAGGGGAGCCATTGGGAGTCTTTCTGGACATGGGCTGGGAGAGGAGACTTGATCAATTCATCAATCAACAATATTTGTTGAACACTTATTCTATGGGTCTAGACCTGTGTCAAGCATGTTTAATAACAAATAGATTTTTTTAAAAACCATAAAGATGAGTGATGGTAGTACAGATGATTGATATAATTGGTGTCACTAAATTATACATGGGAAAAGTGTTGAACTGGCAAATGTTGTGTTATGTATATTTTTATAACAATAAAAATAAATAAATAAAGGCAATTAGTGTTATAGATTGAATTGTGTCCTCCCAAAATATGTGTTGTAAATCCTAGCGTCTATGCCTGTGGTTCTTCTTCATATAGTTTGGCTTCTTCAATTATTTGCTCAGTATACAGATAGAATAAGTGTGGTGAAAGGATACAACACAGCATCAAGATTGGAGGAAGACTCATTAACAACCTGTCATATGCAGATGACACAACCTTGCTTGCTGAAAGTGAAGTGGACTTGAAGCACTTATTGATAAGGTCAAAGACTACAGCCTTCAGTATGGATTACACTTCAACATAAAGAAAACAAAAATCCTCACAACTGGACCAATAAGCAACAACATGACAAATGGAAAAAAGATCAGAGTTGTCAAGGATTTCATTTTACTTGGATCTGTAATCAACGCCCATGAAAGCAGTACTCAAGAAATCAAACATGTTTTGCATTGGGCAAATCTGCTGCAAAACGTCTCTTTAAAGTGTTAAAAAGCAAAGATGTCACTTTGAGGACAAAGGTGCCCCTGACCCAAGCTGTGGAATTTTCATCACCTCATATACATGGGGGAACTGGACAATAAATAAGGAAGACTGAAGAAGAATGAATGCCTTTGGATTATGGTGTTGTCAAAGAATACTGAATATACCATGGACCGCCAGAAGAATGAACATGTCTTGGGTGAAGTACAGCCAGAATGCTCTTTAGAAGTGAGGATGGTGAGACTTCATCTCACATACTTTGGACATGTTATCAGGAGGGACAAATCCCTGGAGAAGGACATCATTTGGTAAAGTAGAGGGCCAACAAAAAAGAGGAAGCCCCTCAAGGAGATGGATTGACACAGTGGCTGCAACAGTGGGCTCAAACATAGCAATTGTCAGGATGGTGTAGGATGGGACAGCATTTCATTCTGCTGTATGAAATGAGAACCAGCTCAACAGCACCTAACAACAACATGCCTGTGGTTATAATCCCATTTGGGAATGGGTTGTCTTTGTTATGTTAATGAGACAGGATTAGTGTAGGGTGTGTCTTGAGTCAATCTCTTTTGAGATTTAAAAAAAATTAAACAAGCAAGCTAAGAAGCAGAAAGGGGGTAAAATAGATGCTAAGGCACATGGAGATCTCCCAGGAACATGGAGATCTCCAAGGAACCAGGAAGCAGAAGCTCTAGAGACAAAAATCTTCCTCCAGAGCCAGCAGAGAGAGAAAGACTTCCCCTAGAGCTAGCACCCTGAATTTGGACTTCTAGCCTCCTGAACAGTAAGAAAATAAATTTGTTTGTTAAAGCCATCCACTTCTGGTGTTTCTTTTATAGCAGCTCTAGATAACTAAGACAGAACTTGGTACTGGAAGAGTAGGGTGGTACTCTAATGAATGGCTAAAATATGGAAGCAGTTTTGGAACTGGGTAACTGGTAGAGGCTGGGGAAGTTTTAAGGTGCCTAAGGGTCACTATGAGTCAGAATTGACTCGACAGCAATGTGTTTTAGTAGTAAAAGCCTAGAATGCCTTGTAGAGACTGTTGGTGGAATTATGGACATCAAAGGCAATTTTGGTGAGGGCTCATTAGAAAGTGAGAGCTATAGAGAAAGTCTCTTCTGTCTTAGAGAATACATATAGTGCTAGCAACAGAATGTTGCTAGAAATGTGGACATTGAACGTGTTTCTGGTGAGGCTTTAAAAGAAAATGTTGAACACGTGATTGGACACTGGAGGAACGGTGATGCTTTTTATGCAGTGGCAAGGAACTTATCTGAATTATGTTCAAATGTTTGGTGGAAGGTAGAACTTGTAAGTGATGAACTTGGCTATTTGACTGATGAAATTTCTAAGCAAAATCTTAAAGGGGCCACATGATTTCTCCTTGCTGCTTATAGTAAAATGTGAAAGGAAAGAGATGAACTTAAAAATGAACTGTGCAAGATTAAAACAGAACTTAAAGATATGGAAAATTCTGTTGTACAAACTAAGGACGCGTGTCCTAGAATGTTCACTGAGGATGTGGCTACACAATCATTTGTTAAAGAGATTAAGTCTGTGACTGATGGATCTAACCAACTACCACAGCAGAAAACCCACCATTTTAGACTGAAGGGGACAGAGAAAGAATAAGAGGAAAGAACATTGTCTGCCTCTTGGAATTCTACAGGCACAGGCCAAAGGAGCTACATCTGTTGTCCCCCAAGAAAAGAAAAGTACCATCCCTAGAGAAGCTTGGAGACCAACACAACTGTTGGAAGGAGCATGGGAAGCGGGGCCTTCTTGATCTCAAAGGGTAGAGTTACAGCCTCCTAGGTTTCAAAGAGTCGGATCTTCACTGACTGGATTCCAGAGTGTGGAGCTGCTGTTAAGGTGTGCTAGGGGGATAGGGCTGCTGCTAAAGCTGAGATAGTGGGGCTGCCACATCCAAGGGGTAGCAGAATGGGGTCTGCCGGGGCTGAGGGGGTGAGGTCGCCTCTCAGATAGACTAGGAAAATGGGCCCTCTCAAAGCTGAGGGGGTAGAGGTGCTGTCTCCATGGGCCTGGAAGGCAGAGCTGAAGCCCAGGGCTAAAGGACCTCCACCCAGAATCCGGAGGGCATGGCCCACATCCAGAATCTGGAAGGCAGAGCCCTTACCCAGATGATCTCAGAGAACAGAGGATTATTTTCAAGGCTTGAGAGCTAATATAATTTGTTCTGCTGGGTTTTGAACTTGCGTGGTGCCTGTTATCCCTTCTTTCCCTCCAATTTCTTCCATTTGTAATGGAAATGTCTACCTTGTGCCTGTTCTGCCATTGTGCTTTGGAAACAGATAACTTGTATTCCAGATTTCATAGGTTCGCAGATGAAGAAAAATTTTGCCCCAGGATGGAATAAGCCTGAAGTCTCACCCATATTTGATTCAGATGATTCAGAAGATGAGATTGCAACTTGGAGTTTACTGAAGACTTTTGGGACGGTGTTATGGGGTGAATGTGTTTTGCATATGGGAAGGACATGAATTTTGGGGACCAAAGGGTGGGATGTTATGGACTGAATTGTGTCCCCCCAAAATATGTGTTACAAAACACACACACACACACACACACACACACACAAAAACAAACCTGTTGCCATCGAGTTGATTCTGACTCATTGTGACCCTATGGGACAGAGTAGAACTCCCCCATATGGTTTCCAAGGAGCACCTGATGGATTCAAACTGCCAACCCTTTGGTTAGCAGCCATAGCACTTAACCACTATGCCACCAGGGTTTCTGAAATATGTGTTATGTGTTGTAAATCCTAGCTTCTATGCCTGTGGTTATAATCCCATTCGGGAATGGGTTGTCTCTGTTACGTTAATAAGACAGGATTAGTGTAGGGTGTGTCTTCAGTCAATCTCTTTTGAGATATAAGAGACTAAACAAGCAAGCTAAGAAGCAGAGATGGGGTAAAATAGATGCTAAGACACATGGAGATCTCCAAGGAAGCAGGAAGCAGAAGCTGAGGAGAAAAGTTCTTTCCTCCAGAGCCAACAGAGAAAGAAAGCCTTTCCCTAGAGTTGGTGCTCTGAATTCAGACTTCTAGCCTCCTAAACTGTGAGAAAGTCAATTTCTGTTTGTTAAAACCACCTTTTTGTGGTATTTCTATTATAGCAGCAGTAGGCAACCAAGACAGTTAGAATTTGTCTTCTTCTTATACTATGCCATCTTAGAGACAAAGGCAGTTCTGTTCTTCAGTTCATACCAGGAGCTTTCATTTCTGTGTGTTACAGTGCTGTGGAGATTCTGCTGTCTCTCTCTGCAAGCACAGAGGCTGGCATCACCGCTGTACTTCTGGGGAACAGGCTGGGTCGAGGAGTGACGGGTTTATTCAGAGAGTGCCACTGTGAAGAAATAATGAATGAAAATGAAGGAGAGGTCATGATATAAAAGCAGAACATGACTGTCTTGTCATGGACACAGAGGATAGTACTGCAGAAAGCCATCACTGATTGTAGGCAGAGCTAGAAGGATGGTGGCTTTTTGTCTTTGCCATCCCCACTCAGTTTTCCATTACTGAGTTAGCCTGTTTTAACAAAAGGATTTTTCTGTCCTCCAACCACGTGAGTTCACAAATAGATGCAAAACATTTCCATCTGGAAGTCAGCCAAGTGTGGGGCACCCTGCCTTGCATTGCGAACACTTCCCATGAGCCTGGGGAATGCAGAAACCCCTGCTCACACACTGATGGGCCTGGGTTCTCCCATTTTCGTGCAGCCTCATGGCTCTTTAAAGAATGAACATTCTTTAATGACTTTTGGTTTCCCAACCGGTAACTCTCAGACGCTCTGTTGGAGAGACAGCTGACTTCTCTCCAGTCTTAGAGAGAGCTGATGGGTGCCAGGCCTTGGTCATGCTGGCAGTTCCCTGGTTTCTCAGTGCTGCCCCCATCTCTGCTGTGACTGGCAGGAGCTGAGTGTGCGGCACTCGTGCAGGATGAAGGGAGGAAGGAGTCTTTGTGACAGAGAAGGAAAGGGGACAGGTGGTCAGATGGAATGAGAGGGCCCCCAGCCAGCTCTTTGAGAAAAGGTAATGCATTTGATGTACTCTAATGGTACCCCTGACTGAGGGGCCATATGGAGCCCTGGATCCTGCATAATTCCATCTTACTCCCTGGTCGAGGCCACCTTTTCCTGCCGAAATCATAGCATCAATTGGGTCAAGCAGTTGCCACTGTTAGTACCTACTGCTCTCATTCAGAAGGGGAAAGTAAAAAATATAAGGGGGTACCCTGATATCTGATTCTAGTACTTCTTTTATAATCAGAGTCTGCTCAAACTTTAGCAATATGAAGCCTCTGGAAATGTATTATTTCAAAGACCTGCAACTTTATTTTTTATTTTTTTTTATTTTATTTTTTTAAATATTTTATTGTACTTCAGGTGAAGGCTTACAGAACAGATAGTTTCTCATGTAACAGTAACACACATGCTGTTTTATGACATTAGTTAACAACCCCACAACATTTTAACCCTCTAAATACTCAACTTTTTTTTTTTTTTTTGGTGAAAATACACATAGCCAAAGATATGCCATTTCAAAAATTTTTTTTACATACACATTTAAGTGACATTGACTATGCTCTTCTAATTATGCTGTTATTCTCACTTAAGATGAAGGCTTACAGGACAAAATAGTCTCCCATTTAACAGTTACTACAAATGTTGCCCTATGACAATGGTTAACAATCTCACAACACATCAACAATATCCTTACTCTACTCTGTGTTCCCTATCATCAGCTTCCTACTCCCCTTCTGCCTTCTGGGCCTTGTCACTGGACTCCTGTACCTCGTTACTCTCATGGTTTTACTGGGCTGTCCCCTCGCAGGCTGATCAGTGAACCTCGAAGGTAACTTTACCACTGAGCTAAAAGGGTGTCTGGGGGCCATACTCTCGGGGTTTCTCCAGTCTCCTTTAGGCCAGTAAATCTGGTCAAAGACCTGCAACTTTAGAGATAGTCCAGGTTTGCTCGTTAAGCCATAGGATATAAACTGGTAGGGCCAAATCTGGCTACAGTCACACCTGGAGAACTTGAACAACTTTAGGCCAGACTAGCACCGTTTCATCAGGTCATGTCATTCCCTATTGCTGTGCCTCCTATTGATTCTCACAGCGAAGTCATACACCTGGGCTCCAAAGGCATTTTGGTTTGTTATCCTTGCTTAGGCAATTTTAAGAGAGTTTTTGATGGACGTATTTCTAACAGGTACTGTGCTTCCCCGCTTTCTGAAGCAATATGCAATGAATATAATTTTCTTTTCTGCTGTCATCATATGCTCTAGTTGTGGCTCTACTCAAACTATAAATTCAGAGTTAGAATATGTGTGGTGTGGATAAACAGTTGGCTGGGGCGGACCCAAGTAGGCCTCGGAACTTGCTCTGAAAAGGTCCCTGAACCCAGGCTGCCCTTTGATCGCTTGTCTGATTCCTGTAAAGGCCGGGTGAAGCTAGGGCAGCTGCCTGACCTCCTTGGGAGGGCAGGGTAGCTGCTTTCTCAGACTAATTAATAAGTGAATCAAGGGCTGAAGCATTCCTAGCCTGTAAGGAAATCACCATCTTCTGTGTTACTCCCATGTCCCTGGTTTTGGCTGCTCATTCAATAATACTGGGAAACTTCTGCCTCATAGACACAAAGGACCAAACTATGCAGAGACCCATCAAATTGAATATCTCCTCTTCCAAGCTGTGGTTTTCTGGACCTTTGGAATCCCAGTGGCTTTTTGCCTCTGAGCTTTATGATGGGGCTTCCAATGGTTCAAGTGACCCTGACAGAATGCCCTTAGTGTGAGCCCTCAGACCTAATGCTGTCTTCTTAATGAAGCCTTCCCTATTTCCTTCAGGCAGAAGCTCTTGCCTCTCAGTAAACACCCCCGAAAACTCTTTGTCTCTTTCCAACGGTACTTTCTAAATGATGCTGTATAGATCTGTGTCTTGTGTGTGTCATCTTCTCAATTAGACTGTGAGCTTCTTAAGGACTGTGGTATCTGTTATTCATATTTGTAGCTCCAGCACAGTGCTGGACACATGGAGGATTTGGTGAATTTATATTGAATGGGATGTGTATTTCCTAGTAATGGGAATGCAGTTGTTATTTATTTGTGGATCTCACAGAATCTAGCATAGGACCTTGTTTCTGGTAGACATTCAATGTGTGTTTGATGTTTGCCCACACTGACAGCTATGCAATTATTTTTTATACTCTATAGTTTTATAATGGAAACTTGGTGGCATATATGTTGCCCTTTACTCTTAGCTCCTGTAAAACCAGTGGCATGATTAGAACTATTAAGAAGTAGGAAGAGGAGGGAGCATTAGAAGATAGTAGAAGTGAAAGACATTGGCAGCAAAAATTTCTTTTAATATTATAATAGAAGCTGTGGCCACTGTATCTTCCCCTTCCTCTCTTCTCATCTACTTACTTATCCTTCAGATTTGAAGCAAATTTTGGGATATGTCTAAGCTGGTGGTCTGTTTCACAAATTTTGCTTAGAATGGGATGAGCCTGAATTCTTTTAGTTCAAAAAATTTTTTTTTCTTTTACATTTTTCGTTATTGCTTCAGTTCCAGGGGTCTTGTTGCTTCCCCAGAAATATCTATAATGATTAGATTGGGTCTAGTTTTCCATCTTCCATATGTATTGTCTTTGACATTGTTTATATTCCATCTCTGTAGAAAACAAAAAGTAATTTCGAGAACACTGTTGAGAATATTTCCCACAATATAGAGGTAAAGGCTAGTGATAGTTATCCTTATTCAGATATATTTTATATTTGACTATTACATTTTAGATTGCCTTTCATTCTTTCCCCAGCTCAATTCTCATCTCTGCTTTTGCCTCATAGTATTCTAGCCTATGTATCCTTACCTTTGTTTCTTGAAGGACAAGCATATACTTTTTGATATTTTGTTTATTTTCCTGTAGAAAATTATTTCGGAGGTATATATGAATCTTAAGGGTCATGCTCCTTTTGGTCTAGAATTTTCTCATAGGCTCCAAGTGTCTTCCCATTTCTCATTCTCTAAGTGAGGTAGCATCTATCCAGGTGAGGTGTTTGCCTTCGGGGTGGAATGTAGTGAGTGTCTTAACTCCCCTCAGTGTCCACTTGGGTGTAAACAAGCTCTGCTGCTTATATCTGCATGGGGGAGGGGGGCGGTCTGATGTGCTCAGCCTCCAGCTCTGCACAGATCACCTGGGTTTCTAACTATGCTGGAGGGTGAGGCGGAGGCTGCAGTCATTCTAGGACATGGAAGATTCTACAAGGCAATGCGCTCCACATGCCCTGCTCACACAACTCTTCCTGAATCCTCCCTTGCTTATCATACTTTTTCTGCAGGAGACTCTATATCCCAAGATACAATTTACTGCGACTTTTCTTCCCAGATTCCTCTACTGACACCTTTTGAATGGTTGTGCAATGACAGGAGCTGTTGGGGCAGCAGTATTCTGGAAGCTCGGAAGGCAGTCCCAGACAGCTGAGGCATGGCCACCTGATTCCTGGTTGGTGTACCTTGCATCCTGGGGGGGTGAGCAGACACTAAAAGTGAGTCAAAGTCCTTTTCTATAATTTTTAAAGTTATCCATATTGTTTGGATCAGAAGATGGTGTATATGTATTTGAAGAATGTATTTTTTTAATCTATCCCCGTTTATATTTTCAGTTAATGGAATCTTCCTTGACTATGGCCTATGGTTACCTGTCATGTTTAGATTCTTGGAATGTTGCCAGTTTTTGTCCTTTTGTAAATTCCTTTGATAATTTTCATCAGAAGTTGAGGAAGGGGGTGGGCATAGCAGGCACTGTTTTGTACCACCATCTTGGTGTAGAAGCCCTCCATCCCCTGCTTTGAAAAGAGAGTCAGTGGCAGAGCAACATTCTGACCTTATTTCTTTTATTTTTCTATATAAATGCTTTTGTTAAAATTGTATCTTTTAATAGAAAATCAATGTTTCCCTCTAACATCTTCTCATCTGCTGTTTCAATTATTTGAAATTGTTGTCCTCATTTTAGTTTTGAGCAAGAATCTCTTGCTGCTAATTCTGAATCTCATGTTGACACTGGGGCCTAATGGACTGCTAAGCATCTGATTTGAAATAAGAAGGCTAAGAGTGGAATCCTGTCACATTTTCTGTCAGTTCTTTTTTCCTCAGTAAATTAGAAGCAGGGACCATCTCACATTTTTCTACCTACCCTATTACCTAGCACAGTGCCTGACACAAATCAGTAGGTCAATAAAATGTGGAATAAATGTGGAATAACTGCTCCTTGTAGCCACTCTCTTTGGAGTCCCTGGGTGGTACAAACAGTTAATGTGCTTGGCTGCTAACTGAAAGGTTGGAAGCTCGAGTCCACCCAGAGACACCTCAGAAGAAAGACCTGGCAATCTACTTCCAAAAAATCAGCCATTGAAAACCCTATAGAGCACAGTTCTACTCTGGCACACATGGGATCACCGTGAGTCAGAATCTACTCGATAGCAACTGGTTTTATCCACTCCCTTTACACTCCCCCATTTCATCTTACCGCAGACTATTCTATATTACTAGAGCTGCTGTGGCCCTGATTAATTTTCTCACTCAAAGTTCTCCTGGAAACCGACTTTTATATAATCTGCCTTTTCCACTGGTGTGTGTCTGGGGGGTGGGGGTGAGGGGGTAATAGAGAAGAAGATAAAGGTGAAGAGACAAAGGGAAAACTATAGAAAGAACATAGGAAGATGAACATTCCTTTATACAAAAGCCTTTCCTTAGTGACAATCTAAGATGGTGCCTTTCTAAAAAATTGTCCTTATTTATAACCATTAATAATCAAATACTATAAACTATAGTACAACTAGAGCGCCAGTAAGGTTTGAGGAGCAAGACTGAAAGCCATCTCAACAGAAAGTCAACTGCATCATTTTTAAGTGAGCATAGCTCCTAGCAATGGCAGATATTTAACAATTAATAGCGGGCTGACAAAACGCCTCACTGCTCTGCCCAAGTATGACCTGGATACTTATAAGCACAGATGGAAACCATTTGGGGGACTTACAAATTCTGGTCTTTGACCTACAGGTCTATAATGTATCAGCCGAACTTTCACACGGCAATGCATTCATTTGTATAACACAGAGTAAGGTCAGTTGAGACCATCCCTTCCAGCGACTTAAAAAGTCAAAGGCCAAATTATGCACTATGATAAGCAGTTATCAGAACTCCTGACCCAGACTGTCAATAGATTCTCGCCACTTTCTTTTTTAAAGGCAACATACAATTGTTTATTGGCTGCATAATATCATTAGATTTCCAACCATTTTGCTTTTACATCTATAGGTTTAGTCAATTATTGTGAGAGTTTTTTGGTCTCTCTAAGAAAAGCCACTTAAATTTTCTTCAGGGTTGCCACAGACAGGTAGTGATTAGAATATATTGTCAAATCCCTTCCTTTTTTTTTGTCACATAGCTCACCTGCCAACTTGTTCTTGTTAATTCAGCTCTTCTAGCTCTTGCTTGTTTCTACACTTACTTGTGGGAAGATGAGGTGACTGAGATGGAATAGGAGATAGCAGCGGTAGCTGAAGCAAGATGAAAATGAACGATATTTTCCAATCCTAAGCAGGGCGGCAGAGGCTAATAATTACATTAAAAAGGCCCTCTGTAGGTAGGTGCAAATAGGCTAGTCTAAACAAGTGCCACTGTTTTAATATGGGCTGTTGGAGAGATGTCATTACCTGACGAGACTGCCACCTTTCACCTCCAGCCATTGCGATCCGTTAGGTCTCACTAACGGGGAGAGTGAGGAACTTGTTTTCAGGGGATTTGTTGTCTCACGCTCAGAGGCAGCTGAGAGACTTGCCAAATGACAGGAAGACGCTTACATCCACAAGGTGTGATTGCCTAAGTGTTTGTCTGTGTCTAATTAAGTTTGCCTTTGCTGGTTGGTAGCTCCACAGCCAGGAGGCAGATTGACTCCGCAGGCTGTAAGCAAAGAGGGTTGATTGGTGTTGTTATCATTTGTTTATTTAACCCTCCCTCGAACCAGGAAATGTTCTCAAAAGGAGAGCCTTTTCTGCTGCCTTGTAAAAAGCCATTTTTTTTTTTTTTTTTTAACGATCAGGAAAAGAAAAGAAAGAAAGAAAATAGCTCGCACCATTGCTGTTGCACCGTCTCCTTTGTCACGTACCAGGAGCATATAAGTCACACAGGTCACAGATGCTCTCTGTTCAAGAACATGCAGAATGTTTTGCTTGGAAAGGATGGACCCAAATTCTTCAGACGGAGGAGCAGAAGATTAATTTGAGTCCAGTGCTTCTTTTTCCTTCTTCAATTTTATAAACAACTGTGGAAAGGAAAGCAGTGGCCTGGGCCCCTGCCGTTGCTGACTTCTAGTGCTGTGCACACCCTGCAGAAAAATGTGATGAGAAGTTAATTTAAAGAGAGGGTTAGTTTATGTCGTCTTGGTTGCCTTTCTGATGTGTGGTAGTGGCTCTGCCATAACAACCACCATTGATAGACATTCCCTGGTCTGGATCTTTCAGGTTTGGGGAGGCCTTTTTAGGCCAGCCTCCAGGGCAGCCAGGTTCCCTTGCTTACCCCTTTTGAACTTGTCTTCAAAGCTGCCTCAAATACCTGCCTGAGCTCAGGGGACCATTACTTCAGGTAGGTTTTTACAAGCAATCAGTTTTCTCAAGGATACTGTATAACCTCAGTACATACCCTTAGATCTTTGTTTAGCTAGCAAAAAAAAACAAAAACAAAAACAAATGAACAAACAAACAAACAAACAAAACCCAGGAATGTTATAAGAATTATTTTGTTTTTATGGGTTTGCTTCTTCCAATATGTTGTGAGTATGCTGTGAGTTTCCTATTACGGGATTCTGCCTCATTAACTGAACACAGTAACTAGCACTAAGTATTTACTCAATATAGTGTCCTAAATGAATGAACAGGCTTACATGAATCAACTATAATATTCATTTATGCTTTATTTTTAAGCTCCATTTCTTTAAATGTTGCTTGTTACCCATTAAAGGACATGATCTGGATCCTGTGCACAAGGATGGGTTACAATAATACCTAACTTTTATTTAGTGTCTAAGGAGCCCTGGTGGCGCAATGGTTAAGCACTTGGCTGCTAACTGAAAGGTCGGCAGTTTGAACCCACCAGCTACTCCGAGGGAGAAGAGACCAGGCGACCTGCTCCCATAAAGATTACAGCCTAGGAAACCCTATGGGGGCAGTTCTACTCTGTCCTATTGGGTCTCTGTGAGTCAGGATCGACTCAATGGCACACAACAAAAACAACATTTAGTATCTACTATGTACCAGGCAGGAGTCCCTGGGTGGTGCAAACGGTTAACGTGTTTGGCTACTAACTGAAAGGTTGGAGGTTCAAGTCTACTCAAAGACACATGGGAAGAAAGGCCTGGTGACCTACTTCTGAAAAATCAGCATTGAAAACCCTATGGAGTACAGTTCTACTCTGACAAACATGGAGTCACCATGAGTTGGAATCAACTTGAAAGCAACTGGTTTTTGTTTTGTGTCCTAGACACTCACTGCTGTACTAACTGCTTTATATACATCATCTCGTTTCATCCTCACAACAACCCACTGAGATAGGTGCTATCATCACTCCCATTTCATAGGTGAGTAAAACTGGACACCACCACTGTAAGAACACCGACAAAGATGGTAGAGCTAATTAGTGGCGGACGCAGGACTCGATCCTAGTTCTGCCTGACTTGGAAGTCTGTGCTTGTGACCCTTCACTCCACTGAACTCAAGAGGGTGTTCCCTGGGGGCCTGTGTGTACATTGAGCCAAGCAGAAATCAAGAAAACCCAACCAGAAAGAAGTCAAGATCAAAGCTCAGAGAGAATGGGCCAAGTGACAGGGTGAAGGGATTAGCCAAGACTATTTATACCCAACCAAAGTCAAGCTAATGGAATGAAGCTCATGGTTTCTAGCAGGTGAGGACAGTTTTATAAAATACATCCATACCTCCCTGGGCTCTGAAGAGGGTATCACTTTTCTGTGGATCTGATGTATCTTATCAAATTAAAGGAGGCTTACCAAAGAAACACATTATTATCATTACTACCATAATTATTTGCTTACTATTCATAGGCTATACTTTGTCATGGAAATATTTGGGAAATTTTTTGGCAGGAAAAGTGAAGCAAGTAGAAAGGCTAGCAGACAAAAAGCCACAGGCCATGAACAGAGACAGCAGGCATCAATAAGAACATCAGAAATAGAGTGTGGTGGGCAGAGGCCCTAAGCAGGATGGAAGAGCTGTCCATCTCAGGGATAAAAAGATACTATTAAAAAGGGTGGAAGCAGAGGAGGGGGCAAACAATCAGTACAGAAAATTGCAGGAAGAAGAAGTCTCAGGGCATCCAGGGGAAATAAAATATTTTTTTTAGGTAATGATTATTATAGTAGAGTCACGCTCCACACAATGCCCGTTTGGGCATCATCCAAGCACATATACGTCTGCAGTCCCATAAGGTTATAACAGAGTTCAGAAATTCCAACTGGAGAATGGGAAGTATTGGAAGTAATCAGACAGGGTGAACGCAACAGCTTCCTGCGCTCAACACGGGTATCGTTTCTCCTGTATATAAAGCGATTGTGCCACTAGGCATGTAATGGTACAGTACATATATAACCTATAATAATATGTCTTGATAGTTATAATAAACACCTATGTTACTGGCTTATGTATGTACTGTATTGTATTTTCTATTATTTTAATGTGAACTTTCCCTACTTAAATAAAAAGTTTACTGTATAACAGTGTATGCTTTGACTTCTAGGTAGCAGCATCCAATCTCGTGTATTGAGCATCTCTGGAGTGTTGTAGCATTATCTCTCTGTTTAATTTTCTTTTGAAAATATTACCATGAAGTGTATCATGGTTCCTAAACAGCAAAACCAGTGCTAGTGATTGCAGCAGCAAGAGGCAAAGGAGAAGTATTGATTTGAAAGTGAAACAAAAGGTTATTAAACAACACGAAGGTAGAAAATCAGTGGAAGCTATTGGTCATGGTTTAGGCATGTCACACTTGACAATCACAGCGATTCTCAAAAACAAAGAAAAAATTCTCAGGGCTGCTAAAGGATTGGCTTCAGTGAAAGCTACAAGGCTAATGAAAAGGTGAGAAGTACTTTTATCAGATATGGAAAAATTGTTAATGACGCGGATTGAGGACCCAACACAAACAGGAACCCCTCTCAGCATGTTGATGATCACTGCTAAGACACAAATCTTGTTCCAGATGCTTAAAGAAAAAGCAGGACCTTGCCAGATATATTAGCTGAAATACAGTACTGTATGTGTACAGTATCTTGGCTATTTAGTCAATACATATACACTAGAGTATCCCATATAGCTTTGCTAAGTATATAATATGGTGTTTGCACAATGTCCAAATCACATAGTGTACTATTTCACAGAACATATCATGGACGTTAAGCAATGCATGACTACATTAGGCTAGTTTTTTTTTTTTTTTTTTTTGTGAGCCAAACCAGCGATTAAGCAAAGTCAATAATTATAAAGCCAAAGTGGTTTCAAAGTAACCCTTATGTTCATATTGCCACCAAGAAGGGTCCAGGTCATTGTTCTTACCCTCTGATAGCCATGTCCTTGTGGCACTTGTAAATTCACATTTTACAGCAGATCCAGTTTCCTCAGTCCTCACTTTTTGCAAGCACTGTTTGCATAAGATTGGAGCAATAAGTATAATTAAAAGAGAAAATACATAATATGCATACCAAGCCTGACCAAATCTCCATTTCCAGTGGGCATATGTGAATCTTTATGATTCAACCCGAAAAGAGGTAAGGTGGGAGAAAGTAGGAGTTTTGCTTGTAGCTCCTGCCTGTGTTGTCCTCTCTGCTGAGCAGCTTGCTGGCTCCTAGCATGTGGCTTCATGGTTGAAATCAGCAGGCTATTCCCAGAACGCTGGATCGCTGTGCAGGGGCCGGGAGTGGGGGTAGCTGTTCTATTTCTGCTACCACTGTCACCCACTCCTTTGGGCAACCTTGTCGTATCGTTTGCTCACTTGACGGTCTTGGAATTTTAGAAGTGGATTCTTCTAGGGTTTGGTGTCTAGTGCGTTCTCTCGGGGCAAGGGTAAGTTTGAGAGAAGAGTTGTCTGCAAGGACAGTGCCATGTATTTTGTATGCTTTTATTTTATTTTTTAAGTAATCTTGAAGATAGGATTTATAGTATTGGTCTGTGATTTTAAAAAACAAAAACTTATCCTTCACTACAGTTAATTTGAAAACTAGTATAGACTCTCCTTGATCTTGGCAGGCTGGAGAAAGGAAAAGTTCTCAGGTCTTCTCTTGCATCTCTGTCTCTGTCTATATCTATATCATCTATATCTACCTTTTTCTGTATTATTTGAATCTGTTTTTTTTTTCTTCTCCTGGATGTCTTCCTTCATTTACACAACAGACCACCTCTACCACCACCCAGGGACAGATTACCCAATAAGCAAGGTATGCATCGATTTACTGTGCTTACTAATCTGTAGTGGTGAAACCCATATAAAATTGTGCGCTACAGATCAGTTAAGTAAACACAAGTAAGCCTGTCCGTACCTTGCTTACTGGTTAACCTGCCCCTGCCACCACCACCACCAAGAGCAACAACAACATTCACGATCACCATTTTGTCATTAATCATTAATCTTAAGATTTGATTTTCACTTTCTCTAACAATAAACCTAATGAATTTCTGGCTGTAGTAACCATTTTTGTTTTTCTCTAATACCTTTCCTAGGAATGAATTGGAATTTTTTTTTTTTTTAATTGTGTTAAAAACTGTGGTGGTTTTTATTTGGAAAGGAGCCCATTTAGCATGCATGTGAACCTGGCAGGATGCCACAATAAACCAAGCTGCCCTGGCACCTCTAAATGGATCAATGAACCATAAACAAATCTCTGCAAGAAACCAAGGGAAGAAACCCAGTGCAGTCTCCTGACACCATTTCCTGAGACTACGTTTTCCAAGTTGAATGAGATTCATCCATTTACTCAACAAATATCTGTTAAGCAGCAAACCTAAGATGAGAAGTGAGTTCTAGCCCACTATTTCCACAATCACTTCCAGACTTTATGAGGGATTCTCTGGAATTCTTTGTCTTCCTGGGAAGACACATCAAGTGTGCTCCCTTCCCACCCCCTCACATCCCTCCTACCCCCTCCTACCCTCCCAAATTCCAGAGCTGCTGAGGAGTGCAGGGGTTTTAGCAGGAGACTCGAGAATAATGCCTGTGGACTGCCTATGACCTACGCATGGCTTAGAAGGATCTCCAACAGTTTTCTGTGAGCTGATGGAAGAGGCTGCATAGGCCCGGCTCACTATTATTGACCCCCCATTGCTGACCGCCACATTGTCTCGGGATTTTTCCCTCTGGTTCTAGTCTCTACTAAAAGGTTTAAGATTAACCCATGTTCCTCCCTGGAGGGTGGAAAACAGCTGATAATGATCTAAGAATGAAAAACCAAACAAAGCACCCATCTTGTGACAAGAAAAAGTAGGATGTCACCAGATAATCTCCAAAGATGTCACCAGATAACCTCTAAGAATACCAGTAGAAGGTTAACTCATCTAAGACATCATCACCTCAAGGGGAAACTACCACAAACTTCTAAGATCCATAATCCTGTCCTTATAAAAGTCTTCAGCCGATCTCTAGCGGGGGAGACGGGTTTTTTGGAGGAATCTATTCCCCTCTGTCTCCTATATATCAATAAACTTCTTGCTGCTCACCTCACTCCTATCTCAGAATTGGCTATTGCAGCAGGGGGCTGCAATCCATGTTATTGCGGTAACACTGAGAGTTGACCATGGGCCAAGAGTTCACTCTGGAAAGTATTTGGGAGCATAAGGCCTGGTGGAAGTGGGGCTTAGGGGCTTGGGAAGGGACAAAGAGTTTGTACTTTTTCTTCATACCTTTAGTGTGGGTTTATTGTAGGCCAGATACTCATCTAAGTACTTTATACACATTACCTCACGTAGTCCTCAAAACTCAACAACTCCGTGCAGTAGGCACTATCATTACTCCTAGTTTCTGAAGGAAGGAATAGAGACCTCGAGAGGTTACATACCTGTCTAAGGTCACACAGCCAAAGAGTGGAGGAGCAGGGTATAAAGCAGGCTGTCTGACCTCAAGGGCTGGCCCTTCTCAGACTTTATCATGCACAAGAATCACCTGGAGGCCTTGTTAAAACAGAGTCCTGGACCCAACCCCAGGGATCCTGATAACCATGTGTTTGGGTGGGATCCAAGATTCTGCATTTCTAACAAGCTTCCCGATGATATTGATGCTGCTGGTCCTTGGACCACATTTGGAGTTACTGCCAGGCCTACACTCTTTTTTTTTTTTTTTTTTTTTTT
>NW_004443994.1:4956941-5015591 GCF_000243295.1 Trichechus manatus latirostris
TTTTTGGTTGGGAGTTTTTTTATTGCCTTTTCAATCTCTTCTCCTGTTATGGGTCTGTTCAGATTTTCAATATCACTTTGTTGTAGTTTGGGTACAGGCCTACACTCTTAATCGCTGTGCGTAAGGCTTCCTCTAAACATCTCTCCAACTCCCCTCTCTCTCTCTTCCAGCAGAGAGGGAAACAACCCTGTTTAGTTCCTTTGGTTTGCAAACTGAAGTCTCACTCATACCCAGCTAGCTCTTTAGTGAATCCAGCTGGATAAAATTTCACGTGGTCTCTGTCTTTATGTGTGTTGGGAAAGGGGGAGGTGCAGGCATAAGGGAAACAGAATTCATTGTTTTGTGTTCCAAGTTACTACTCCAAGTAACCACTTCATTCACCATCCGTTACTGCATGGAATGTGAGGCAGGGAAGCTAAGCTGGGCCAGGCTCCTGTGGGAACTGTGGCCACACTCTTCTGTTACCACAACCCCGCCAACAAAGCACAGTTAGGAACATTGGAAGTTAACCTTGTAAACGTACTTTGTGAAGCCTCCTCTGTGTGGCTTGCACACTGCTCTCAGTTTCCCACCACTGGAGAGTTTGTGGATCTTAAGGGTGTACATTTCGAAGTTCAGTTTCCATTCACTTTATCTACTGAAAGAACAAGATTGGGCTTGCTTCTTGCATCTTTACCCCGGGTCGTTCCCCCCAGGTGTCTGCGGAGGCACTGGGAAGCACGGCCTTTCTGGAAGAAGTGGGCTCTGCAGTCCTGCCTGGCCGAGATCGTTTTAGCACTGACTCAGCATAGCCTGGCTTTCAAATCCCTCTCCTGCTAAGCCAGGATGGTAATGCTGACCTGCCTGCCTAGTGGTGCTTACCAAACCAAAAACCAAACGCCCGGCCATCGAGTGGATTCCGACTCGTAGTGACCCTGTAGGACACAGTAGAACTGCCCCATGGAGTTTCCAAGGTTGTAATCTTTACGCAAGTAGACTGCTGTATCTTTCTCCCCCAGAGCGGCTGGTGAGTTAGAACCACCGACCTCTCGGTGCACAGCCCAGCAGTTTACCACTGCGCCACAAGGACCCCTTGGCAGTATGTAAGGGATGGTAAATAAGTGATTGCAGAGCACCTGGAAAACACCGAGCACTGCCTTAAGAGCGTGATAATAATGCTACATCATGCCACCATGGCTGACCCTCTGCATCGGGTTCGGCGCATTAAAGGCAGGCCCAATAAATCACACCCATCACAGACACAGTGTGGAACTCATGCTCCTCCAGCAATCCTTTCTAGTGTGTCTGGGTGAAGCCTTTCCTCAGGTAGGGAAGGATAGTGATTCCTTCTAAAAAGAACACAAAACAAAAACCCCACAGAATAATTCCATTGAATGTATCAAGAGCCCAACTAAAGCTCAAGGGCACTTTCTGTCCAGCTTGTAGTTTTCATTACAAGTAAATGTGTCTAGGAAAAAAATGTAAATGTGTTTTCTGTTGTGTAAAGGACAGGGAGAGAGAAGTGCAGAAACTCAGACTGGCTGCAGTAATAGACTACCCCTCCCCTTGCCCCCAGTTTCGTGTTTGGTTTATTTGCTTGATATGATTTTTACTTAAAAACATTTATTGAGCCTCTGTTATGTGCTCAGGATAGGCCTAACCAAAACCAAAATCCATTGCCATCAAGTCGATTCCAACTCATAGCGACCCTATAGGACAGAGTAGAACTGCCCCATAAAGTTTTCAAGGAGTGCCTGGTGGATTTTGAACTCCCAACCTTTTGGTTAGCAGCCATAGCATTTAACCACTATGCCACCAGGGTTTCCAAGGACAGGCCTAGGCCCAGGGAATTCAGGAATGAATATAGCATAGCCCATGCTCTTAAAGTTGTTGTTGTTAAAAGCTGCTGTCAAGTTGGCCCCTGACTCATGTGTACCCCATGAAAAATGGAACTGCACAATGGGATGGTCCTGTACCATCAAACCCCTGTGATCCATAAGGTTTCTTCATTGACTGATTTTTGCCAGGCCTTTCTTCCTAGTCTTAGTCTGGAAGCTCTGCTGAAACCTGTTCAGCATCATAGCAACACAAAAGCCTCTGCTGATAGATGGGTGGTGGTTGCACATGAGGTGCATTGGCCAAAAATTGAGCTCAGGTTTCCTGCATGGAAGGCAAGAATTCTATCACTGAACCAATGCCCCTGCTCTTGAAGTACTCTAAGTTAAATGGGGCAGAAAACACACATAGAGAAAACATAGGTATCTGTGTGCTGAAGGCTGCTTCCAGGACCTGGAGTTGTGGGAAACTCCCTCCTAGCTGGGGATGCTTGAGGCTAAGCATGTGGATTCTGAGGTTGAAATTTTCTTTCCTGTATCTGAATCAGAAAGTAGATTTGTGTGTGCTGGACCTGCACTGAATTCCTAATGTGACTCTAGAACACAGAGATGCAAAATTACCCAACTTCATTCTCAGGGACGGATTACCCAATAAGCAAGGTACGCACAGGCTTGCTTGTGTTTACTTACTAATCTGTACTTTAGTAAGTAAATACAAACAAATCTGTGCATGTGAAATTGTGAGCTACAGATTAGTAAGTAAACACAAGTAAGCCTGTGTGTACCGTGTGTACTGGTTAATCTGCCCCTGTTCACACTGTTGTGGCTTTAAAAAGCCAGCTGAACTGCTGGACACATGCTCTGAACACTGGGGACGGACTCCAACATGGTGCTGGGTAAATACACTCACAGTTAGCACCGGTTGTTGAGTTGATTCCGACTCATGTGTTACGGAGTAGAACTGCTCCAGAGGGCTCTCTTGGCCGTAATCTTTATGAAAGCAGATTGCAAGGCCTTTCTCCCATGGCGCTGCTGGGTAGGTTTGAACGACCAGCCTTTAGATTAGCAGCCAATCGCAAACCGTTTGCACCACCCAGGAACCTACTGTTATTGGAAAGGCCTTTTTTAATGTGTGGGGCATCTCATGGGTGGCTTAGAAGGCCCAGGGAGTGGAAAAGAAGATTGGGAACATAAGAAGGGAAAGGATTGGATGAGAAATGTGAATAAGAAACCTGAAGAGTCATAGATGGGGTGTGGAATTTGAGAAATAAGGCAGCCATGTGCCCACTATTTATTGGTTGAGGACACCTATTTTGATAATAGCTCCATGCTAAGGATTCTGCTTCTCTGTCTCCTCAGAGCCATAGAAGAGGGTGATCTCCTTAGGGTAGTGGGAACACACACTCAACACACACACACACACGGTACGGGGTCAGAAGATGCCATTACCCTCTTGATGCACAGCAGTGTTTCTCAAGGTTCGACACTGGGATCCCTTCCCACCCCACCTAACTGAATCACCTGGTGCCTGATATAAATACAGATTCCCAGGCCTTCTGCAAAACCACAGGTTAGGTGTTTCAGGGGCAGGGATCTTGGAATTTGTATTTTAATAAACACAAGGTGATTCTGACACATAAAAATTTGAGAACCACTGATGTGAATTCTTCTTTTGGGATATCCTGTGTGGTTCCATGCCATGATTTGATTTTATCCTTTTGTATGCATCAGATGAGATGAAGTGTAAGGAAGCAGTTTTTCAGATGTCTAAGTGCCAGACAAATATAAGGTATAACTACCATTCGCTAAGGAGCCCTGGTGGTAAAACAGTCAAGCGCTTGGCTGCTAACTGAAAGGTTGGAAGTTTAAACCCACTCAGCATCTCCTCGTGAGAAAGACCTGGTGATCAGCTTCTGTAAAGATTATAGCCTAGAAAACCCTGTGGGGCAGTCTTCTACTCTGTCATATGGGGTGGCTGTGAGTCCAAAATTGACCAAATGGCACACAACGACAACCATTAGCTATTTTATATAATTTTGTAGTTGAATCATGAGGGATTAGTCTTCCAAAGCAAAAGATTCTTATAAACACAAAACATTATCGTTAGTTTCTGTTGAGTCAATTCCGACTCATGTCTACCCCATGTGTGCAGAGTAGAACTGCTCCATAGGGTTTTCAAGGCTGTGCCCTTTCGGAAGCAGATTGCCATTTGTTGTTGTTCTGAGGTGCCGTTGACTTACGGCAACCCTATGTATAACAGAACCTAACACTGCCCTTTCCTGCACCATCCTTGCAATTGTTACTATGCTTGAGTTCATCGTTGTAGCCACTGTGTCAATCCATCTTATTGAGGGTCTTCTTCTTTTTCACTGACGTTCTACTTTACCAGGCTTGATGTCCTTCTCCAGGGACTGGTCCATAACATATCCAAAGTAAGTGAGATGATATCTCACCATCCTCTATTCTAAGAAGCGTTCTGGCTGTACATGTTCTAAGACAGATTTGTTCATTCTTCTGGCAGTCCATGGTATATTCAATATTCTTTGCCAGCATCAAAATTCAAAGGCATCAATTCTTCTTCGGTTTTCCTTATTCATTGCCCAGCTCCCGCACACATATGAGGCGACTGAAAATACCATGGCTTGGGTCAGGTGCATCTTAGTCTTCAAAGTAACATCTTTGCTTTTTAACACTTTGAAGAGGTCTTTTGCAGCAGATTTGCCCAATGCAATACGTCATTTGATTTCTTAACTGCTGCTTACATGGGAACTGATTGTGGATCCAAGTAAAATGAAATCCTTGACAACGTCAATCTTTTCTCTGTTTATCAAGATGTTGCTTATTGGTCTAGTTGTGCGGATTTTTGTTGTCTTTATGTTGAGGTGTAATCCATACTGAAGGCTGTAGTCTTTGATCTTCATCATTAAGCGCTTCAAGTCCTTTTCACTTTCAGCAAGCAAGGTTGTGTCATCTGCATATCGCAGGTTGTTAATGAGTCTTCCTCCAATCTTGATGCCGCGTTCTTCTTCATATAGTCCAGCTTCTCAGATTATTTGCTCAGCATACAGATTGAATAGGTATGGTGAAAGGATACAACCTTGACACACACCTTTCCTGACAAAGCCATGAAGTATTCCCTTGAGATTGCCATTAGGGTTGTAGTAATATAATTGTTCTAATTTAAAGATGATTTCAATGGACTTGTTAGGAAATTTTTTTCATCACAGATGTTGTTCTTTCTGCCCTGTATCATTAGTAAAAGGTAATCCTGTGAGTTTTGCTGATAATATTTTAGTTCTATGCTGATAATATTCTAGTTCTTTTTCTAGTTTCTTGGAGGCATGGCTGTACTGGGGTAGGAGTCAGACTTTAGAGCCAGACCATCCTGGGTTTATGTCCTAGCTCAGTTACTTGTGAACCATGTAATTTAGACATGGAATTTTGCTCTCTGCCCCTTAGTTTCCTCGTCTGTAAAATGGAAACTACAGTGCCTACTTGATCAGGCTGTTGGGAGAACAGCACTCAACCTAGGTACAAAGGCACTCAGCAAATGGATATTATTACTATTCTTTTAAATTCTAACTTTCCTCAAAATTTGAGAACTTAGTGGCAAGTTACTCTTTTGTAACCTTGTCACAACCCTGCCATGCAAAGCGCCCTAATCTCAGCTTCACTAATGTGCCTTGTGGAATGCCTGCGATGAAACAAATTGTAATTACATTGGAAGATCGCTTAGAACGTTAGTGCTGCTGCTTGTTCCTCTGGTGCCGTACTTGCTTGCTAATCTGCGGCAAGTACCTCCTTGGGTGACAGAGCTGGTTGCCTAGGACCTTGTTAACCATTTTTGCAATGGCTAACAAAAGCAGAACACCGAGGAGCCGAGCTACTGTTTAAGCTAAAGGAAGTTATTTCCACATCAGTTCCTTCCCCCCTTTTCATTTTGTGATTCATTTTCAATCTAGTGGGAAAATGTAAAAAGTAGCCATGTATCACACATAACTAAGCCTGTAAGGACAGAGCAAACAATTTATAGTATTCATTTTGTACGGTGAGAGTTTAAAAAACTTCATCAGTTTATGCGACTTGTTAGAAAAATCTAGGGAATTGACAGGAAAACGGGAGGAGACATCTTTTTTTTGAGTATTGGGAAAGTGCCAGTGAACGTGTGCTTCTGGGTAAAAGGAGTAATCACAGTTGTCAAATCTAAAATTGGTTGACTGAAATTTATTCCTAGTTTTACAACAGATCTTAATCAAAAGGTTATAGCTGTGGGGGCTTTCATGACAAAATATGTATATATTTAAGTTTCATTGGTTGCAGAATTACATCAGATCTAACTGATGTAAATGTAAATTTATTCTGTGGAAAAAAAACCCCACTACTATAATGCATTCATTTGCATGTGCAATGCCAGTTCAATTTTTCTCGGGTTTTTTTTTTTCCCCTTCCTTTTTTTAACTCCCTCCTTTCTAATGCTGTCATTCAGGATAAAAATCTATAGCAGTGAAAACAGTCTAATTGAAATTTAAGCTACAGAAAAGATAAAATTCTAGGCTTTGACTTGATTTCCTTACAAAAATGTCAATTTCCATGCTATATGCCTGATAGGAGCAAACTCTGATTATGGTGACACTTAAATCCTTTTTGTCTGACTAATGAAAGGATGAATTTTTTTCATATCATCAGATCTCCAATTTTATTGTAATTGCGCTAGTTGCTCTGAGGTTTCCTCGTCTCTTTCTCTTCTACCCATCTCACTGCACACCATTTTTAAGAAAACACAAATAACGACTCTGAAAAATATTTGAATCATTAGATTTTTGAAAAAACAATTGAATCAGAAGCTGGTGGCCGAAGTTGCCGTAAGTCTGTGATTTCACGGGGCCGTGCCGGGGCCAGGACTTGATGTCCCTGGACTCCATGAAGAGGGTGTTCTGTGTGTCTGTATGTCCAATGCTTTCCAGACCACGGGCACTTCAGCCCCTTTTCCAGACCATGGAGGTGGCATGGCAGGGGCTGTAGGCTTCGGCTGGAACTAGGAATTCTGGCAGCATCTTGGTGGTGATAAATCCTACACTCTACACGAGAAGAGCCACCCCTGTGTCTGCCTGTATGCTTCCCGACCTGTCCTTACTACAAAGTAAGCTTTGGGGGGAATCTGCAAGGTAAGGTTGTTGCTGTACTACTGCTGTAGGTCACAGTGCTACTAGATCAGGTAAAACACTGTGGTCAAATATTTCTTCTACCACCCTCTTTTCAAGACCTCGGTTTCGGGTGGCTACCTAGCTACTGACTAGGAATCGTCTGGTCATTCTCTGCTGGACACATGCAGTCTCTTGGAGTTAAGATGAATACTCCACCCTTTAGACACAAAGTCCTCAAAACCATGGATCAAACACAGTTGGTTCAATTCATTCTTTCCATTGATTGGGCTACCTGGACAACCATTTTGTTAGTACAGTAAGTTCCAGGGTTACAAACGTCCGACTTATGGGCAACTCATACTTGCCCTTGAATGTTATATAAATTTGCCCCCACTTCGAAATTATTAAACCAATCCCTACTCACAACAAATTCTTCATCACAATCACTTTCACTTGCTGCACTTGCAGCTTTTAAATCATTGAAAAGGCTTCAAGCCTTTTCTTTCACTAAAAAAACAAAAACCAAACTCCTGCCGTCGAATTGATTCCAACTCATAGTGACCCTATAGGACAGAGTAGAACTGCCCCATAGAGTTTCCAAGGCTGTAAATCTTTACAGAAGGAGACTTCCGTGTTTTTCTCCTATGGAGTAGCGGGTGGGTTCTAACTGGCAAACTTTTGATTAGCAGCTGAGCACTTTAACCACTGCACCACCAGGGCTCTTCTTATACTAACCCAAACCCATTGCTGTTGAGCTGATTCCAACTTATAGCGACCCTATAGGACAGAGTAGAACTGCCCCACAGGGTTTCCAAGGAGTGGCTGGTGGATTCGAACTGCTGACCTTTTGGTTAGCGGCAGAGCTGTTAACCACTGTGACACCAAACCCACAGACATCAAGTCGATTCTGACTCATAGTGACCCCATAGGGTTTCCAAGGCTGTAAATCTCTACGGAAGCAGATTGCCACATCTTTCTCCCACAGAGCAGCTGGTGGTTTTGAACTGCTGACCTTACAGTTAGCAGCTGATTGCTTTAAGCACTGCGCCACCAGGGCTCCTCTTTTGCACTAAAGTAAGGCTAAATAAGAACTATATGCACCTGTTCCAACTTATTCGCCTTAGGAACGGATTCTGTT
The DNA here is from genome assembly GCF_000243295.1 of Trichechus manatus latirostris. Classification (NCBI taxonomy): domain Eukaryota; kingdom Metazoa; phylum Chordata; class Mammalia; order Sirenia; family Trichechidae; genus Trichechus; species Trichechus manatus. Next base: position 4,965,038 of record NW_004443994.1, read on the forward strand.
CTCACCTGGGGGCTACCTGTAGTCAAAGCCTTAAGGATATTTACAAAGAAAGGACATAAACCTGTGATTAATCCAGGGCTTCCTATTGGTTTGTTCTGGTTTGAACCCCTACTGAGAATTTGCATTTCTAACAAGTTCCCAGGTGATGTTAATGCTACTGGTTAGGGACCAATTCTAAGAACCACTAGCAGACCAGTGGTTCTCAAAATTTATTATACATAAGAATCACTTGGGGATCTTGTTAGACTGTAGACTCTGATTCAGTATATCTGGGGTGAAATGCAAATTCTCAGCAGGAGTTTGTACTGGAACGATCCTGGTTCGAAGCCCTAGATTATTCTATGTCCTGAATTTGACTCAATACATTAAAGTAACCCCCATGCCTAACAAATTTCTCAATTCTAGAATGAGTTTTAGTTTAGTTGAACCTTCTTGATTTAGCCACAGTTGTGAACATATTTTATACCTATGATTATTTCCTTATGATTGGCCCTGGTTTTTGTTGTTTCTTGTTCAACAGATCTCAAGAGTTTTACTCAGCGAAAGATAGTACACACAACCCCAAAGCCTAGGTTAGGGCGTTTATTTTTGTACCCTCCTTGGAAACCCTATGGGCAGTTTTACTCTGTCTTATAGGGTCGCTATGATTTGGAATCAATTTGACTGCAACAAATTTGATTGTTTTTTTGGTATCACCTCTACTTATCCTTATTATAACACTTTTCACACAACCTGGAAATTTCCTTTTGCTTCTCACTCTCTTTCAGAAGATTGCAAGCTCCTCGAGGTGAGGGAGTAACTCATATTCCTGGGAGTATTTCCAGCCTTAGCCAGTGCTTGGACTAAGAAAGATGTGCCAACCCTGATGAATGAATGAATGGTTGAATGAATAAGGCACTGTAATAATTATTGGCATTTTTCACTATTAGGCATTCTGGATGGGGTTAGGTGCCCAAATACTTTTTCCTTCTGCAGCACGCTTGAGAAGTTAGATGCACAAGGTGTGGAAGCCCAGTGGCTTAAATTGGAATCAAAAAAGCACCTCATGACCTTCCTCCAATTCAGTGTTTCCATGGTGAGTGGGACTGGCCTCTCCAATGAAAGTTCCTACTCCACCCTCATACCCACCCTTGATTTAGAGAGCAAACTCCAGGTCTAGGTCTAGGTCTAGGTCAACCACTGGTCTAGAACAGATAGCTAGGAGAAGGCCTGGGCCTGCAGAGCTGCCCTACCTTGGGTGAAATACCCAAGTGAACAGGAAGCAGGATGGCCAGTTCTATAGACCACTGGGAACCAGCAGCAGGGAGGATGCTGGACTCCTCTGCAAAAGAAAGAGCCTGGCTTTGGCCTAGCCTGAGAAGTGAGCATAAAAAGGAGTGTCCTTATCTCTATGTATGTGAATCACCCTTCTCTGTCATGACCTTGCTCACTAGTGCAACAAGGCCCAATGACTGCCAGATGAGCCCCTATGCTGGTGGGTAGGAGCTGAGAGGGGGTTGATAGAGAGGCTAGGGAGAGAGAATGTCCTTCCTCCATGGAGTAGCGCAAATGGTTAAGTGTTTAGCTATTAACCAAAAGGTTGGCCATTCAAATCCACCCAGAGGTACTTTGGAAGAAAGGCCTGGTGATCTACTCCCCCCCCCCCCAAAAAAAAAAATCAGTCATTGTAAACCTCATGGAGCACGATTCTACTCTGACACACATGGGGTCACCATGAGCTGGAAGCAACAGTTTTTATTTTTTATTTTTATGGGCTGAGACAGGAAAATAGAAGGCACAGGGAAGGCGTTCCCTGCCCTCCACAGGCACAATCAGGCTGTCCAGCATGAGGGATTTCTCTGGCCTTCAGGGGTGACTTCAGCTGACTGGGAGGCTCAGCACACCTACAATGAATACTGTATTTTCTCATTGCCAAGACAGCTTAAATTATAAGGTAATTTAACAATAGCTTTTGAGGAAGAAAAGGAACATATCTATGGAAATTGTACATATTAGTATTTGTTTGCTAAATGATCAATTGTGCCATCCCACTTGCCTTTCCTCAGGGGAACCGGCCAATTTGGCAAAGTGGGCTCTGACTGGGGAAATACACCAGGAAGGTGAATGTCCTGGGGGAATCTCCACAGAGGCAAACCGGGTCCTACTTTATGCAGCAGCAAAATTGACAAGGTGCTCAGCCATCAGAAAAGGAGCACATTACAGGGCTTGTCCTTCAGTGTATCCTGTCAGCTTATTTACATATTTCCCGTAAAAGGTACATCTTCAGAGTTCAGCTCCTGAAAGAGTACATGCTAATTTTTCTACAGATCTATTATGTATGAATGAGAAGAGTCTATTCTCTTCTTGGTGTGTGGAGGATTTGTGCTTGTAACCCCCCATTAGTGTTAATGGTGGATCTATGCATAATTTCCCTAACTCCAAGAATCCAGGGCGCCTAACTAAGCCACATGCAATTACTTACACACGCAACGACAGGGAGCAGATAGCGGGGCTAAGGAAACCAGGGTCTGAGGCTAGATTTCAAGTTCTCACATTTTAGTGGTCTGTGTTGAAAACAGAAGGTACAAAGGATGTGAATAGATTTGCTTATCTTAAAACACCTATAAAATATTTTTATGGCTTTTCTTTGTTAAGATATCTCTTAGCCCCAGAAAAACATGAACTGGTTGGGACCAGAGACTGCACAGTGCTACATGTAGTGTGCCTGGCTCAGAGAAGGTGCTTAATACATACACACGTTGTTGTTGTTAGGTGCCATCGAGTCGGTTCTGACTCATAGCGACCCTATGCACAACAGAAAGAAACACTGCCCAGTCCTGTGCCATCCTCACAATCGTTGTCAATCCATCTCACTGAGGGTCTTCCTCTTTTTTGCTGACCCTCTACTTTACCAAGCATGATGATAACATCTCCAAAGTATGTGAGATGTAGTCTCACCATCCTTGCTTCTAAGGAGCATTCCAGTAGTACTTCTTCCAAGACAGATTTGTTTGTTCTTTTGGCATTCCATGGTATGTAGTATTCTTTGCCAACACCACAATTCAAAGGCGTCAATTCTTCTTCGGTCTTCCTTACTCATCATCCAGCTTTCACACGCATAGAAGGCGATTGAAAACACCATTAAGGTGCACCTTAATCTTTAGTTAGCACAGAACTCTTAATTACTGGGCCACCAGGGCTCCATACTCACACTTAACACTGCTCTAAATATAAAAACCTACACTTATGATCAGGTAAAGAGCCCTCAGCTTGACTACTAGCTGAAAGGTTGCCACTTTGAACCCACTCAGAGGCTCCTCAGAAGACAGGCCTGGCAATCTGCTTCAAAAAAGTCACAACCTTGAAAACCCTATTGGGCAGTTCTATTCTATTCTGCACATGTGGCATCTCCATGAGTTGGAGGTGACTGGGCAACAACAAATTAAAGTTTGTAGAGGATAAATTACTTGTCTAAGATCTGATGGCCAGTACAAAATAAAACTAGAATTTGAACTTGGGTCTTCTGACTATAAAGTTCATGTTCTTTCTGCTACAACAGCTGCCTAGTTCTCTGTTATATTACCCTAAACCCTCTTCCTTGACACTCTTCCTCTCTAAAACGATTAACAATCTTACCTCCACCATTTATACTCATACCTAACCCACTGCCATGGCGCAGATTCCGACGCATAGTGACCCTATAGGACAGAGCAGAACTGCCCAATAGGCTTTTGAAGGAGCTGCTGGTGGATTTGAACTACCGACCTTTTAGTTAGCACAGAACTCTTAATAACTGGGCCACCAGGGCTCCATACTCACACTTAACACTGCTCTAAATATAAAAACCTACACTTATGATCAGGTAAACAGCCCTCACCCCATACACACACCTTGTTTTAATAGAAGAACAAATTCCAGCAAGGTGATGCATGCTAGATTACCAAAGGCCACAGAACAGGCCACACAGGGCCTCATTGGCATCAAAACCCACAGATATGGATCGCCTAACTTGTTCCTTGTTCTCTGAACTACACAAATATGTGAGTTTTGTTGGGAGAGAAAGAAAAATTAATTGTGAATAGAGTAAAAAAGAAAAGAAAAAGATGATTTAAGCACCATTGCTTCTTGTTCATGGAGATAAACTATAGCTAACTCTGGCACACCAAAAGTTCACTGGGTATTTCTCTTCCATCCCAATAAATAGAGTTTTACTTCCATAGACATGGATACATCAAATCCTTCTGCAGTGTAATTGTTACCTTTATCTCTTTTTTTTAAGAGCAAAGGGCCATTTGATGCAATTTGAATAACTAGCTTGTCCATTAGCTTTGCCTAGCAGTTTGTCCTTTCCACAGTTGACATGGTACAATTCTATAATAAATACATATTTATATAATTCTGTAATAAATAAATAATAATGTAATTAATAGATATTAAAATTTGCTATGTCCTCATTGACAAATGACCGCTAGTACTCTTGGTACTCTGAACATGTGGCGTAGAGTTATGAGACTAATGGCCCATGGAACAAGTACTGTTGCTTTATAGTGATTTGTTGTGGCTGTATTTCCAGAAGTTCAAACCCCCCGAGCATTTCCTATTCTGCTAATGGATTCTGTTCTACATACTGTAGAAGCTCAAACCTTTAGCATGGACTCAGATGAAGTACTTGAAAACACTTGATAAATTACGAAGTATTCAAAGGATAGAGATAAGCATTGCCGTCATGAAATTGTAATTAGAAAGCATCTGAAAGAAGAGGTGCAACTTAATGTTTTTTCGTTTTACTAAGAGTTGGCTCTGATTCCTTTCAGGGCATACTAGGCTTCATAGCTGCCATACTCTCAAAAGCTATGTGATTCCAAACACCTAGTCAAGTGTAGGTCCAATGTTTTGGATTTATTTGTGGTCATTGTGTGAGGACTATAGTTTCTTTTTTTAAAAAATGCTTTCTGAGCCCAATATTGAGTCCTTGAAAATTGTGTTTTATGAATAATTTAATTTGGGAAATTCATGGCCCTGGATAGATTTGATAGCCAATTTAGAAACTAGTTGCTTGTTTTCAACCTAGTGATAATTAAGAACTGTTAAGATTGTAGAACCCTCCATAATAAATGAGAAATTCTTTGGTATTTAGTAAAGGAAGCACATTTATTTGTGTCTTATTTTATTAGGAAGATGCATGTTAGATGGAGGAATATAATATAATATTTAGAGACTGCCTGAGGGATAAGAAGGGAATATTTCACTTCTAGACATGGAAGGAAAAGGGAGTATGAGAATAAGGTTCTTTGGAAACAAATAGCTTTTTTCTCAAGAAACTTTCCATCCACGCTCAATTGTAATGTATGCAAAGAAACTTACATAATAGCCAGAGACTTAAAAAATATACAAAAGCTAAATTTTCTACTATCCACCTTCACTTCCTTCTCATTTTTCAATTTCTGCCATGTGAAATTGCTTTGGGTACCATAGCAGGGAAGATGGTTGTCATGGATTGAATTGTGTCCCCCAAAAAATGTGGGTAGCAACTTGGCTAGGTCATGATTCCCAGTATTGTATGATTGTGTTATCTGATGTGATTTCTTTATGTGTTGTAAACTCTACCACTATGATGAGATTATATGTGATTTCCTCATGTGTTATAAATTCTATCACTGTGATGATGTTATACTGATGAGGTTGACAAGATTAGTGTCTTAATGCAATCTCTTTTGAGAGATAAAAGACAGAATCAAGCAGAGACACATGGGAACCTCATACCCCCAAGAAAGCAGTGCTGGGAGCAGAGTGTGTCCTTTGGACCTGAGGTTTCTGCGCAGAGAAGCTCCCAGACCAAAGAAAGACTGATGACATGGACTTTCCTCCAGAGGATGGAGAAAGGGTTCCCCTGGAGCTGACGCCCTGAATTTGGACTTGTAGCCCACTGGAATATGAGAGAATAAATTTCTCTTTGTAAAGCCATCCACTTGTGGTATTTGTGTTGGAGCAGCACTAGATGACTAAGACAATGGTGCCCTGTATCAGGCATCCTTAGAGATTTGCCCAGACTGAAAGCACCTGAGCTGTGGTCCATCAAAGTTCAAAGTTAACCCATCAGGCAGGAGAATTGCTGACAGTCTTACCGTCATGGTGTGAGAAAGATGTGGCAGTCTGCTTCTGTAAAGGTTCTACATCCGTTGAAACCATATGGGGCAGTTCTACTCTGTCCTATAGAGTCACTATGAGTCGGAATCAACTCGACGGCAATGGGTTTGATTTTGGTTTACCTTCATGATTACATGATCGAATGATTAATAAACAGACACATTTTATGCCAAACAATTCAAAGCAGTAAGGTATCACTTAGGCAACATTAGGATTTTATTCGACAGTACAGGGAGAAGAGAGAGAGATCTTCTTTCTCTAGAGAACTTTTGGGTTAATAAATGAAGCTAGTTTTTTAATTTACATTATGAATGGTGTTAATTTACTTACCACGGAGGAGAAGTTATTACTTGATGTTGCTTATTCATCACAATGCGTGGAAAGAATCTGGACTTTTGTAGCTAGAAAAATAAAAGTATAAACTGGAATGTGGGATCTCCAAAGATTTTCAGGCAGTAAAGGACACTTCTTACAGCGTCTGACACCGTGAGCCTGTAACGCACCACACCCGTTGCCCTTGAGTTGATTCCAACTCATAGCAATGTTATACATAGGACAGAGTAGAACGGCCACATGGGGTTTACAAGGCTGTAATCTTTATGCAAGCAGACTGCTACATCTTTCTCTCATGGGGCAGCTGGTGGGTTTGAACCACCAACCTTTTCTGTTAGCAGCCAAGTTAACCAGGGCTCCTCTTCATGAGCCCATATTCATACATAAATATGTGGAGATAAATGTTTGCTTGGGGAAGCCTGACTCAATCAGTGTACATTTGGATACATGCATTGTGAAGGGCTGGATACATTCTGTGAATTACTATATAAAAAGGATGTAGGAAAACATATCCAGACTTTTTGTTTACCTGATTTATTGATCTAGTGGCCAGGAAAAGAGCCCCACCTCCCCAAGCAACTTGCTATCTTTGCTTTCCTACACCCAGATGTTTGGAAGCTTCTTAATGCATCATGATATCAGCTGGGCTATACTTTAGATACACTTTACTGTGAGCTGAACCGTGACTGATTGGGAAAGAAATTGACATGATGTGATATGTAGTGAGAGGGGAAGGTGTCTGTCAAAGTACAATCAAGAAAATCAGGATTGCCTCTTGTCTAACTTTGCAAAATATTTTATATCCTTGATAGTTTTCTGTTTATCTCTTCTATACATTACTGATAGAGGAGTGTCAGCAACTATAATTGTGGATTTGTCTATATTCCCTTTCAATTCTCAGTTTTGCTTCATGTATTTTAAAGCTCTGTTACTAGGTGCATAAATGTTTAGAATGGTTATATCTTCTTCATGAATGGACCTCTTTATTATTACAAAATGTTCCTTTTCATTTCTTTATATAGTATGTCTGACATTATAGTTTTCCTCCTTCCCTTCCTCCCTTCCTCCCTTTCTTTCTTCCTTAATTTAGCATTTACATAGTATGTCATTTGTTGTCTTTTTATTTTTAACTTATCTGGGTCTTTATATAGAAAGAGGATCTCTTATTGACAGTATACATTTGGATTTTATTTTTTAACCCACTATGACAATGTCTGCCTTTAACTGGATTATTCAAACTATTGACATTTAATTTATTAATTACATTGTCAGATTTAAATTTACCACCTTGCTATTTGTTTTCTCTTTGCTTTATCTTTTCTTTGTTCCCTTTTCCCTATTTTACTCCCTTCTTTTGAATTTGGTTTTTTTTTTTTTATGATTCTATTTTATCTTCATTACTGGCTTATAAACAATACCTCTTTGTTTTATTTATTTATTTTTAATGATCTGGGATTTACAGCACACATCTTCAATTTATCATAGTGTGTTTCAAGTAATATTATGCCTATTCACATATAATGTATGAAATTTACAACAGGCTAGTTCCTACTCTATTTTCCTATCCTTTGTGCTATTGTTATACATTTTAATTTTTAATATGTTTTAAACCCCACATTACATTGTTCTTATTCTTGCTTTAGGGAGCCCTGGTGGTGGGGCGATTAAGAGTTCGGCTGCTAACCAAAAGGTCAGCAGTTTGAATCCACCAGCTGCTCCTGGGAAACCCTATGGGGCAGTTCTACTCTGTCCTATAGGATCGCTATGAGTCAGAATCAGCTTCATGGCAATGAGTTTGGTTTGGGTTATTCTTGTTTTAGAGATTTCTAAGTGAGAAAAATATCTTTTATATTTGTCTACATGTTTACCATTTCTGGTTATCCTTGTTCCTTTGTGTATGTCCAAATTTTCACTTGGTATCATTTATCTTCTGCCTGTAGAAATTCCTTTAATTTTCCTTGTAGTGTTGATCTGCTGATGGCAAATTTTCTCAGAGTTTGTCTGAAAAATTCTTTATTTTGCCTTCATTTTTTAGTTATTTTCACTGGGCGTGGAATTCTAGGCAGACAATTTTTTCTTTTAGTACTTTAAAGATGTCAGTCCATAGTCTTCTGCTTTAAATAGTTTCTGACAAGAAGTCTGGTATCATTCTTGTCTTTATTCCTGTGTTGGTAATGTGTCTTCCTCCCCACCCCTTAATGCTTGTAAGATTTTCTCTTTATCATTGATTTTAGGCAATTTGATTATGATGTGCCTTAGTGTGCTTTTCTTTATAGTTATTCATCTTGAAGTTGATTGAGCTTCTTGGTCTGTAGGTTTATAGTTTTTATTAAATTTGGAAAAAATTTTGGCCATTATTTCTCCAATTTTTTTGTGTATGTGTCCACTCTCCCTCTCTTTCTGAGACTCCAGTTACATGTGTGTTAAACTACTTGGTATTGTTCTCCAGGCCACGGATGCTCAGTTCATTTTTTAAGCCTTTTTTCTTCCTGTCAGCGCTTCATTTTAGACAGTTTGTATTGCTGTGTCTTCAAGTTCACTTATTTTTTTTTCTTTCACAGTGTGGTGAATCCTGTGATTTGCTGTTAATTCCATCCAGTGTATTTCTACTTCGGACATTTTAACTTTTATTGCTAAAAGTTCCATTAAAAAAATATCTTCCATATGTCTTCTCATTATGCCAGTGTTTTTCTCCATATTCTTAACCCTATGGAACATATTTATTATAATTATTTCATTGTCATTATCTCCTAATTTTATCATTTCTATCATTTCTAGGACTGATTCTAGGAATTGATTTTTTCCCTCCTGATTATGGGTAATATTTTCCTGCTTATTTGCATGCCTGATAAATTTTGATTAGATGCTAAGACTTGTGAATCTTCTGTTGGTAGGTATTGGCTTTGGTTGTATTCCTTTAAATAGTTTTGACTTCTTTTAGTATGCAGTTACTTAAATCAGTTGAGTCCTTTTGTGGCTTGCTTTTAAGCTTTGTTAGGGAAGATCTGGGTGGCCTTTTTAATGGCTAATTTAATTAAAATACTAAAGTGATACCCTTCTTATGATTCTACCTGATGCCCTGTGTATTATGAGTTTTTTTCACTCCTTCTTGTGGATACATGAGTGAGCTTTGGGAATTGTTTAGTCTTCTGTTTTCCAGGATCCCCCCAGCTGCGGGCCGTTTACTATCATGCATGTGCAGATCAGTCATCAGCCAAAGACTTGAGAGGCCCCTCTCTGCAGATCTGCAGAGAAATCTCTGTACGCAGCTTTCCCTCTATAGCTTTTTATCCTACCAATTGTAGCTGTTTTGAACTCCCTGAACTTCCATATCTGTCTTCTTAATAAGTGAGATGGTTGGGCTTTGTTTGGGTACCTTTCCCTGTGCTGCATTTTGGAAACTGCCGCCAGGCAGTAAGCTGGGACAATCGTAGGGCTCACCCTTTTTGTTTCCATTTTCTCAGGTATCATGGTCCTACTCTGTCTATTTTCCAATGTCAGAAAATCATTGTTTTACATAGGTTGTCCATTTTTCTAGTGGCTTAATGCAAATATCTCTAGTACTCCATTTTGGTGGGAAGTAGAGGCTAGTATGAGGCTTAACTGTGGTAATAGTGCATATAGTTAATCCTCAGTAAAGGTAAGCTATTGGTAATTTTCTCTCTCTCTTCATAAGGTGGAATTAGGACCAAAGGTTAGAAGTTTCAGTTAGAAGTATTTTTCTACCATAGCTTTCCATCAGTGAAAACAGGCAGGGAATAGTAAGATTTTTCTTGTTGCTTGTTTATTTGCTTTTTAATCAGAGAAAGTATTTACCTAGACTACAGAAGGGAGACTTTCTGCTAAAGAAGACACTCCTCACTGGGAGAGTTAACTTCTATATTCCCTCCCAAATTTCAGATTCCATGATAGTTTTGAATAATGTCTCATAGGTAAATAGTGCTAATTAGAGTTGAAAATAGAGATTGGTTCTTGTGAATCCCAGGTTAGTGACATGTCTGTGACTAATCCTTAGAATTCTCTCTTCAATTTTAACCAAACTATCCATGAAAATGGCTATGTAAGGGATTGAAATTTAAAAAATTTGTAGGAGAATATATGCTAAGTGTAGAATTTACAAAGATTTTATTTCAAGTATTTACTTAAACAGTTCTTGTCTTCTTGAATGTATCAATATCCTAGCCATGATAAGATCAATGATTTTACTCAAAGGGTGGAAAAAGACTGAATGACCTAAATTTTTTTTTTTCCCAAGCAGTGCCTTTACAATACCCCAATGAATTTCTAAGTGATAAAGTAAGTGAGTTTCAGGAAAACAAACCAGAACCCTAAAGGTGGATTCCTTTTAAAAATTATACGAAATTGAGAGAAAAAGGTAAAAAATACGAGGAGAGGGGTGGGATATGTTGCAAAATATTGACTGGATTTATCGAATCTCCAGATTGCTTGAGTTGTTTGAGAAAACCCCTGAGGGGCCACATGACTGGTCTCTAAAATTGTTCACTTAAGGAGTATTGCCTCAAAAAAAAGCTTCCAAAGACGATTTGAGTTTCAGGAGCTTGTTCTTCAGCCTTTGTCTTTAATTTGCCTGAAGAATACTTTGGAAAACTGTGATAGGAACGATTGCAGTTTAATGAGCCCCTACTTGGCATCTTATAACACTTCTTTTCCAGCCACTTGACATTACAAACAAGGAGATTGAGGCCCTGTAAGACAAAGTGACCTGACCCAGATTACAAGCTAGTTATAGGCAGAGCTAGGGCTATTCTCTCATGTACAGATATTCACTAAGTACCTAGTGAGTGCATTACATACAGTAGGAGCTATGTATTCTTGCAACTAGTTCAGTGCTCCTCACCCCATACAAGGAGCCTTCCTTTGGTGATTATAACAACATGGAGAGAGCTTACTGGGTTTTAAGATTTTTTTTTTCACTCTACGATTAACAAAGAAGCTTCTCTGAACCTATCATTGGTATGTGTTCAGACACATTCAGTAGCTCTGGTGATAGGAAAGAGTCCAAGTCAGCATCAGCAGTGAGTGGCTGCATGCCAGAGCATGATGTGTTTCTACTGAGAGAGAGATTTCCATGCACAAGTGGGACCAGAGGTCGGGGACCAAACACAACGATCAAATGTGAATTTAGAACTATTAATGAGTCTGGACACAAATTAATTGAGTTCTTACCAAATAAACAGTCAGGTCATACTGACACTTGAATTCAACATTGCAATAGCAGAAAAATAGAAGGGCATTGAACTGGTTATATTATTATTCAGAAGAGAAGGGATGCTAGTGCTGTCAAGTACAAACTCTTGTCAGATACTTCTATCTGCTCAGATCTCCAGTTACTGTTCAAAGTTCAACTTTCACTAGATATGAATCACACAATTATGTCAACTATTCAGGTTCAGTTGAGACAACATCAGAGAAAAGGGAAACATGTTCAGTAGAAATAAGCAAAAGCTGTTTGTACTTCTGGAGTGGAAGAGAAACAACAGTGTGCGGATGTGAGACAAGACAAGGGATGCTACCTAGGAAAACTGCCTTCTGATATGTGAATATTAATAAAGTTTGGTCTCTTCTTTCAACTTAAACTTTACAAAAATTCTAAGCAAGGAAGACAGCAGTTTAAGGTGTTCTATTAAGGTTCTTACTCTTGTTTTTAGGAAGAAAAAAAACCCTTTGTGAATCTGAGTCATGGTTGACTGGCCTTGAAATTTTCACTTCTTTTGTACGTACAGTGTCTTCGGGAAAATTAGGAAAAAGTGCTCATATAAAGACATCTGCTTTGAGAAGACCAATTAGAAAAGGGTGCCTGCCTCTGGGTTGACAAACTAGAAAAAGACACTGCTTCCTTTAGGCTATAGTCTTGGAAACCAAAGCATGGGCTGGATATCAGCGCCAACTTGACTCTTTGACTGAGCATCTTACGTAGGTCATGGTTTACCTAGTGAGGCTGCCTTGAAACCTTATGATTTTCTGAGCTTCTCTCCCAGTCATTTAAACTCTCATGGCCTCTTGCCAGGCCTGGAGTTTGAGGCAAAGACGTAAGTCAGCAGTAACTTAAGACTTTAGGTGCAGAAGGATTTCCAAAGAGACAACATGTAGGGGCAAAGGTGGGGCTGAGGACCAGACAGTTGAAATGAATACCAAATCTAAAGGGACTGGACAGAAAGGCAGAAACTGGCTTTGGATCAAAGGGACTGTGACCAGAGACAGGAAGGTGGTGAAGGCGGGTTCAGGAGGGAAGTTGACAGCTGAGCCTGGGTGATTTGGGGAGGGGCAGGTCCTGTAAGCATGCTGAGCTGGACTGGGCAAGGATCAGTAACAACAATCAGTGGAGCTCTGGGGGAAGAAGCCAGTTACTATGGTGGTTGAGTGCTGGCTGGCTCTGGAGTAACACTGTCGGGGTTCAAATCCTAATAGTCCTCAGACTAAAAACTCAGAATCACCCTGACTTCTTTCTCTCATGTCTTATATCCAATATAAATCCTATTGACTCTGTTTGCAAAATACATCCAGAATCTGGGCAGTTTTCACCATTGCCACTACTCTTGTCTGAGCCACTGAAATAGCTTCCTCACTGATCTCTATGCTTTTGCCCTTGCTTCTACCACCCACAAGAGTCTATTCTCATCACCGCAGCCATGGTGATTGTTTGTAATGGATTTTTGCCACTTCTCTGCTCCAAGCCTTCCTATGGCTTCTCATCTCACTCAAAGTTAAACTCAGAGTCTTAAATAACTTACAAGACCTCTACGGTGTGAACCCGTGCCATCTCTCAGACCTCATCTCCTAACACTGCCCCCTTGCACCTGACACTCAAACCACATTGACCTCCTTGCTGTTCTTTGAACAAGGCGAGTGTGTTCTAGCCTCAAGGTGTTTGCACTTGGGATCACTCTGTCTGCAACACCCTCCCTTTGGATTTCACTTCCTTTGGATTTCTTCCTCAAATTCCACTCAAATGTCTTTTTCTGTATTCTCTATTCTGTTCCTTTGATCTATTTGTCTATCCTATTCCTCACTGCTTAGATTACTGTGACTTTATTGTAAGACTTTAAATCAGCCAGTACAAATCCTCTAACTTTGTTCTTCTTTTTCTAGATTACTTTCGTTATTTTAGGCCTTTGTCTTTGCATATAAATTTTAGAATCAGCTTGTTAATTTCTACAGAAGCACCTGATTTGGCTTTGATTACAATCTCATTGCGTCTATAGATCCACTTGGGGAGAATTGACATCTTAACTATATTGACTTTTGATCATTGAACATGGTATATCTCTCCATTTTCTTTAGGTTATCGTTAATTCTCTCAGTGTTGTATAGCTTTCAGTGTACAAGTCTTGCACATATTTTGGTAGCTATGAGTCGGAATTAACTCGATGACAACAGGTTTTATACATTTTAGGTCCCTGGGTGGTGCAAACAGGGAGACTGTGCCCTCCCTGCTGCCTCCCCACCTTGTGAGAGATTTTTGTAAGTGTTCTATGCAATTTTTTTTTTTTTACACAACACGTGGAAGAGGGTTAACATGGCAGTGCTTATGAGGGTGCCTCACAGGGGAAGGGCATGGCTGGCAAACAAACGCAGAGGGTATGCATTATTTACATAAAAATTCGATAAGTGCTCAACTACTAATAGAAAGATTGGTGGTTCAGACCCGCTCAGGTACCTTGAAGACAGGCCTGGCGATCTGGTTCCAAAAGGTCATAGCCTTGAAAGCCCTATGGAGCAGTTCTTCTCCACACACATGGGGTCGCCGTGGCTCAGAATTGACTTGACGGCAACCAAAACAACAATACATAAGTATTCATATTTAATGTTTTTGAGTGTTCTTATTAATAGTTTCAAATCTAGTTGTTAATTGTTAGTATATAGACATAAAATCAATTTTGAATATTGACCTTGTATCCTGTTACCTTGCTAAACTCATTTATTAGTTTAGTAGCTTTTTTTTTTTTTGGTATGTGAATTCCTTAGGATTTTCTACATACATAATCATGTTTTCTATGAGAAAAACACCATCTTATTTATTTGTTTGAAATGTGTATGCTTTTATTTATTTTTTCTTGCCTGTATCCACATGCTAAGACCTCCTCTACAATGTGAAATAGTAGTGATTAGAGCAGACATTCTTGCCTTGTTGCTGATCTATGGGGGAAAATATTCACCACTAAATATTATGTTAGCTGTATGTTTTTAATAGATACCCCCTATCAGAATTAGCGAGTTCTTTTCTATTCCTATATTGCTGAGTTTTTATTATGATGGTATTTAATTATGTCAAATAATTTTTTTATCTATTGTGATGATAATGTGGTTTTTCTCCTTTATTCTCTTAATGCGATAAATCAGCTGGCTATTGAGTGTTAAACTAACTTTACATTCCTGGGACAAACTCCACTTAATCATGTGGAGTTGTTCTTTTTAAATATTGTTGGATTTAATTTACTAATATTGTTAAGGATTATTGGTCTGTAATTTTCTTTCCTTGTTATGTCTTTGTCAGCTTTTGGTATCAGGGTTATGCTGACCTTACGAAACAAGCACAGCAATGTTCCTTCCTTATCCATTTTCTGAAATATTTTATGTAATATCTGTAGACTTTATTTTTAAAATATTTGATAGAATATATGCATAAAGCCATTAGGAATATTTTAAATTATGGATCTGCGTTCTTTTACAGATACAGGGCTATTTGTATGTTCTATTTCTTCTTGTTTCAGCTTCAGCTTCAACTTGAAAGTTCTGTCTTTCAAGAAATCTGTCCATTTTATATAAACTGTCAAATTTAGTGGTATACAGTTTTTATAATATTGCCTTATTACTTTTTAAATGTCTGTAAGACCTATAATGATGTCTCTTCTTTTTCCCCTAATATTGGTTATTTACATTTTATCTTTTTTTTTTTTTTTTAAATCGTATTGCTGGAGGTTTAGAAATTTTATTAATTGACAACTTTTGGCTTTGTTTCTTTGTTTTCTGTTTCACTGTGATCAGAGAACACACTGTGTACAGTTTTGTTTCTTTGACACTTATACAGACTTGGGCTATGGATCACCATATGGTTTGTTTTGGCAAATATTCTATGCATACTTGAAAAGAATGTATGTTCTGCTCTGATTGGGTGAAGTACTTGAGTCACTTACACCAATTTGGTTGATAGTGTTATCCAAGTTTTCCGTATCTTTAATGATTTTCTGCATACTTATTCTGATGGTCAATTACTAAAAGAGGAGTGTTAAAATCTCCAAATATAATTGTGTGCTTATTGATTTATCCTTTTAGTTTTCTGAAGCTCTGCATACATATACATTAAGTATCGGTATGTCTTTTTGACTAATTTGCCCATTTACCATTATCAAATGTTTTCCTTTATCTCTAGTAATATCTCTTGTTTTGAATTCTACTTTGTCTGATATTAATATAGCCATACCAGGTTTTACATGTTTACATTTGCATGGTATAAGTTCTTCCATCCCTTTGCTTTCAACCATCTGTCTTTATATTTCAGCTATATTTCTTGTAGTTGCACATTGTGTTTTTCTTTTATTCGGTCTGATAATCTCTGACTTTAAATTGTTGTCTGTATTCCATCTGCAATTAATAAAATTATCAATATTGCTGGGTTAAATCTACAATTTTATCTGTGCCCTATTTGTCCCCTGTTCTTTGTTTCCTCTTTCTAGATTTCCAGCTTCTTCAAGTATTTCTATTATTTCATTTTGTCTCCTCTATTAGCTTTTTAGCTGTACGGCTTTGTTTTATTTATTTATGTTTAGAGATTGCTCTAGGCATTACAATATCCCTAACTTAATTTAAGTTTACATTAAATTAATATACTAATGTTTAATGTAAGAACTTTGCAACAGTATACACCCATTTTCTCCCTCCTTTCCTTTGTGCAACTGTTGATAAATGTGCGGCATATATTATTAATAAATTACTAATCCCACAATACCTTGTTATTATATTTATCTTTCACAGAGGTTAAGTAATAAAAGAAATAGTCTATTATATTTCCTTACATTTTTACCGTTTTCTATGTTCATCCTTTCTTCCTGTAAATCTGTCTTTCCATCAAGTATTATTTCCCTTCAGCTTAAAGAACCTTCTTTACCATTTCTTGTAGTGTAGATTTCCTCACTATGAATTCTCTCCACTTTTGTTTATCCTAAGATACCTTTATTTCATCTTCAAATTTGGGATATCGTTTCCCTAGATATATACTTCTAGGTTGACAGTTTTTATTTTCTCTCAGCAATTCAATGATGTCACCCATTGTCTTCTGGCTTGTATCGTTTATGATCAGAAGTCAGAAATCATTTCTATTTTTGTTCCCCTGTAATGCATCTTTTTTTCTCTGTCTGCTTTAAGATTTTCTTTTAGTCTTTGTGTTTTATGCAATTTGAACATGATATGTCTCGGCATGATTTTCTTTGTATTTGTCTTGCTTGAGGTTGATTGGGGTTCTTATGTCTGTGGGTTGATGTTTTTCATCAAATTTACAAAAATTTAGCCATCCTTTTTTTCAAATAGTTTTTCTGTTCCTTCTCTCTCTCCTCTTATTTGCAAACTCTAACTACACATATGCCTTCCTTGACACATTTAGTTGTGTATTATAAAAACCAAACCAAACTGTATTATGGAGGGTAATTATTTATTTGCATGTATCTTTTGCTAGAATAGGAGCTTTTAGAGAGGTCAGAATCTTGTCTTATTTTTATATATTCTCATAACTTAACATACGTATCGAAAAAGCCCAGAATATGCTTGTGGAGTTAATGAATAATTGAATAATAGTAATAACCATTTACTGACTGTTTACTATGTGCTGTATACTCTTTTAGGTACTTTCACATGAATTGTTCATTCCTACCTGACAACAATCTTGAGAAGCAGATAATATATACCCTTATTTTACAGAGGAGTAAACTGAGGCTCAGAGCTCAACAAACTTGCTCAAGTTATATAGTTAACAAGTGGAGAGTTGGGATTGAAACCGTCATATCTCTTAGTGATTAATAGGAAAGGAGAAAGTGAACTAGTTTACTAGTAGGTTTGATTTTTCCTTTCATCCTGTATCATCCTTCATTAATGAGAGGAAAATAAATTGTGGGCAACACCAGGAATTGAGGAAGCAGATGGCATGATGGCCTTAAGCTGAATGAGACTAGATGTGCCCAGCAGGGGTGTGCTCCAACTGAGACGGGCAGAGAGAGGGCAAGGCTGGGGGCAGGTGCCCCATTTGCACCTTCTCATAAAGTTTAGGAAGATGGCAACAGTCTTCCCAGTGACACCAGGAAGCTTGTTGCTTGCTGCTTCTTCCCTATTTTGGTTTCTGCAAACCCGATCAATTTTGGCTTCCACTGGGAGCAACTTTTAAGGGTTTAGAAAGAAGGCATATTACCTATGAATTCTCAGGGAAAGCATTTCCAGACACATCATGAAGGTAAACAGAGGAGCAGCATTTTGAGTTTATTTCCCCTTATCTGCTTTTTGTGATCCTGGTCATTCCTGTGAGGAAAAGAGTTACCTCCTGCCGTAAGAAGAAAATGATGATTAGCTAATTATTTTTTATATCAATTTCATGTTATTATCTAAGAGTCTAAAATTTATAGTTATTTTTCTCTCCATATCTTCTATTTATTCATCGATCTATTTATCTATCATTCATCTCTATTTGTGGCTTTTAAAATTTATTCTGCTTTGTAGAAATCTCCAGTATCCCTATTCCAATTCATGGCATTTTTAATGTAGCTTGTTAGTGTGCGTTTTGGACAATGTTAACATAATTCCAGGTATTGAAGACAAGCGAGGAATCTGCTTAAGTCCTTAGGAGATGCTAAAAAGACTATTAACAGCCCAAGTCCATAAAAAACATCTGTTCCAGTCATGCTGGTGATTTTTTATTAGTCCTTCAAATCCATAACAAAGATCTCTAGAGCAAGACAAATGTTCTAGCGGAATGCAATTTCCAATTTCTCAGCTAACCTGATTTTGTTGATTCATACATATGCATGATTCAGCGCTGTTCCTGAACACACACACAAAGCGGAAGAAAAAGAAAGAAAAATTCTTTGGGGCTCTACTTCCTTTTTATATTATTTATATTCCTTGAAATGCCCTTGAAATTTCATTTGCAAAGGGAAACTAAACAAATAATTGCATACTAAAAGGGAAACGAGGACTAGCAAAGTAGATAATTTGTAACATCAAATATTCCTTTTCCACAGCTAACATTTTCTCTGTGAGGAAACATGAGGCGTAAACAGACCCATGTATCTTAAATGCAATAATAACAATGCCAAATGCATGAAGTGAAAATACCTCAGGATACACTTTCACAGTTCTGCTCCGTCATAGCTGAATGTAATATGCTATAACAATAATAGGAGTCACGCTTGTCATATTTCCCCTGATCTCTAAAGAAGGATGCCAGTGCAATAGTAATGCACCTTGCTTCTCTTTCTTGCTAGCAACATTCTTTTTTGTTACTGGGGCCTATTACATACCTTGAAAAGTTTCTTCTGAAAACAAACTTGACAGTACTCTGAGGCCAAGGTAATGAGATAGACACCCAGCACTTTCTTTGAAATCAATCATGACCACGATCTGGACGAGTGGGTAAACATATCAGGCGTTATTTGGGCTACATAGCATTGTTCTCTGTGCGAAGGCAGGAAGGCAGCACGGGGTGGAACTTCATTTCTGTGGCATAACACTCATTGTTTTCAACTCTACCATCAGAAGAGTTTGCGTGGCGAGACATACTTCTCACTGACTGCAAACTGAGAGATGTTTTGAAAGTGAGATAGATTGTAATTTAAATGAGCAGGATTGAATTAGGGAACAGTTTGATGTCCAATTTCAGCTTAGCAGAGTGTCCATATATCTGCTTCCAGTTAGATTTCTCCAAAAACAGACTATGTTTTAACGCTCATAGCTTCATGGTAGAATTGGGGTTCTGAGTGCTTAAAGATTATTTCAGAAAGAAACAATTCACTTCTTGGTATCTAACATATTGTCCTAAATCCTACCTGATCACCAACATAGAAGATTTTTACAGGTGCAAGCGATAGAATAAACCAGAGCAGAGAAAGAAGAGGTAGGAGATTAATGAGATTGCTAGGCTACTGGGATTCCAGGCCCCTTTCCTAGGCCAAAGCCTTTTTTCTGTTTGCCTCTCTTCCCAGTTGGGTCTGGGGACTTAAATTGTTTTACTCTCCTTCAGTAATGTGTACCACTCATTGCATGCATATTTTACCCTTTCCTCCCCCAATCACACCTCTGGTTGATTCTTTTCTTGCTTACCTCCAGATACCTGCATCTTTCTACTCCTTCCTTCCATGTCATCAGCGATAAGCCCACACACTGCTGCTCATTGCTGGGAATCATGGGCATAGCGCGACTATAATAGTGGGTGTACCCTAGAGGGATTTACAGGACCAACGGGCAAAGGAAACCGAGGAAGATGATTTTATAGAAAAGAAAAAGATCTCTAGGGAAACAAACTAAATTATCTTCCATGCCTTCTACAGAACTGGAAAGAATTCCTTGTCGTGGAACTAAGGGTTAAGAAAAGCCAGATCCGTAGCTGTGATGATGGCATGGTCCAAGGTTCCCAGGAGGCAACAAGAGGTCCAGATCTCAATGTTATCCCCAGGGAGAAGACTTGCACAAATAGCATTGTTTGAAAAGATCTGAAATGAATGTGTTTAGGGCTGATCCTACATACACAGGAACTAATCACTTCGAGACACACAGTTTGTCATGTGAATGAGGTGAAAAAGGTTTGCAGATTAAAGTCTCCGAGGAATTCTCAATCTCTATGAGCACTCTATCAATTAAAGTGGAATACATGTACCACATATTATGTTTTAGTCATCAAAGTCCTTTGTATGTCCCTGTGATAAGAGTGGATCCCTCGTGGTACAGTGGTTAAGAGCTCAGCTGCTGACCAAAACATCAGCTGTCTGAATCCAGTAGCTGCTTCTTGGAAACCCTATGGGGCAGTTCTACTCTATCCTATAGGGTCGCTATGAGTCGGAATCGACTTGACAGCAACAGTTTTTTTTTGTTTTTTTTTAACCTTTGCTTTATACTGACTTTGAGCTAATGGAACTCAGAAGGCAAAATAAAACATAGGATAGTCAGAAATTTGAAATGCTATAAAAGCTTGTGATGGATAATTTAAATGGCAGCTATTTTGGTTGTCACTGAAAATAGCAATTGAGGGCCCTGCTGACACGGATAGTACAATAAGCCTTTGGCAACTGTGGATTTAACATTCATGGTTTTAAATGTTCTTAAAGACGGTGATAAGAGTATAAGTATGCAAGAAGCAGTAGAATTAGTAGTTAAGAGCTTGGAATCTGCAGCCAGACTGCCTGAATTTGAACCTTGGCTCTGCCAGTTACTACCTGTGATCTAATAGATGCTTCCTCATCTAAAAAAAATGGGGATAATAATAGTACCTACCTTATAGATGGTAGAAAGGATTAAATGAATTAATGTATGTAAAATACTTGGAACAGTGCCTGGCATAAAGTGAGCATGATGTAAGTATTTGCTGTTATTATTACTCTTATTAAAGATGCTATCTGGTTGCTCAAGAAAGAGGGTTGTCTCCACTTGGGCTTTGTGGTTCAGTTCCTTATATAGCTTAGGTCAGGCCAGCTGCAGTGGCTGGACCTCTGGCCATGATCCTGGCTTGGGGTTTCAGATTGCTCCTGGTCACCCCAATTTATGTTAGATTTTATTCTTTTCAGTGCCTTATTTGAATCTATCAGAAAGATCTGATAAAGCCTAATTAAATGAGGTAATTTATACAATGGACAATGGGGTTAAAATAGGAGAGCAAACATGGAGGGGTGAGCAAGGTTTCAGATCATTACAGGCTCTCACAACAGTGGTCCTTGGTCTGTAGTTCCTGCCACCCTTCTAGGATGCTGAGTGGAAGATCCTGTTAGCTGCTGCTCTTCTCTTTTATTTTGGGAGTAGGTTACATCAGTCCCTGCAACCTCCCAATTCCCATCTAACACAGGCCATGGGAATGGCTGATTGGACCTTGCTTCATTATGGCCCCTCTTCCCACCATGAGTCTTAAAGAAGCTACTGAAGCAGAGAAACCTCCTGCAGGAGAAATTTCTGTGAGATATGCTATATAAATGCTGGGACAATGAGTTAACTATTTGAGGAAAAGATATTTATAAGTTACCTAGCACAGTACCTGGCACACAATACAGCATCTAATAAATGATGATTCTTTTACCTATTGTGTTATACACACAAAAAATATCACTTCAGGGTATTTTCTCATGGGATTAATGAGGTTATAACATATGTAAATTACCAGACAATGTTTGGTATATGGCAGATACTTAGTGAATTCAACCGTGCCCTTTCCTTTGACCCAAATTAAATGACTATGTCAGGGCGGATCTGAGACTAAGCACCCAATTAGCACATGTTGCTTCATTTCTAGAAACTTCAACTTTAGAATTTTAAAATTACTTGCCAAAAAGAACTAGCTTTTAACTGAAGAAAGATTTTTAAAAAAGAGTAGCTATTTTGTTCAAATACATTGCAAATTAGAGAAGCATTGAATAGATTTAGGTGTATTTATTCAAATGATAAAATTTTTATCAAATGCATATAATTATTTGTGCGAGACCAAAAATGCATTTCAGTCCCTGCTTCTAAAATAATTTATAATCTATTGAAGAATTAATGTCTTTCCTAATAAACACATGAGGTTGTTGTCAGAATAATATCAATTACATAAAAGTGCTTTGAAAATTGAAATCAAAAGCAAATTATATAGACATGAAATATTAACTCATATTACAAACATACACTTGTAGACATTACTAGAAGATACTAATACAAGTTAGTTCACTAATGCTTTCTTCAACTGTGTCTAATCTATTTTTAACTAATTCTCTAAGTTTTTAATTATGTTAATTATGCTTTTAATTTCTACAAGTTCTACTTGTCCCTTTTTCTAATCTGCCTGCCTGATGAGAAAAATTCCGGCTGATCATTTTTCCTAGTCTCTTATTCTTTAGTCATGCTTTTATTAAATTATTTTATTTATTTAAAAATATTAAACAAATGCTTTTTCATATTTTATATCTGGTAATTTAAATATCTGAGATCTTTGCAGATCCAATTGTTCTGATTTTTGTGTCTATTAATTATCATTCATGGTGGCTTGATTCCTCAAACACTGTGTGTGTGTGCTCATTTTCCTTGAAACTTTTATCTATGGCATGTTTCCCAGAGAGGATATATGTGTAAGTCTACCAGATGCTTATGAACACTTTAAGCTAAATTTGTGACTTGGGTACTTGGGCCAGACAATTATGTGATTTCCAGTCCCAAACCCATGTGAGGGCTGGTTTGTGATTACAAATTCTCATGGATATTTTTTTCCTGCTCCCTTAAGAACCCAGACTGAGGCTGGCAATTTTCCTTATTATCTTCTTATGAGAGATGGCAGAAAATTTTCACGTTCGAAATTTGAAAGAATTGCTTTATAGTGGTTCCAGCTTTATATGGGGGTCTGTATACAGCTCCTACTTTGCCTGAGGCCTAAGCTTTGTTTTCTTAAACCCACCAAAACCAAAACCCATTGCTGTTGAGTTGATTCCGACTCATAGCGACTCTATAGGACAGAGTAGAAATGCTCCACAGGGTTTCCAAGGAGCGCCTGGTAGATTTAAACTGCCAACCTTTTGGTTAGCAGCCGAACTCTTAACTACTGCACCACCAGGGTTTCCTTAAACCCACAGATAAGCCTATTAAAGCTGACGCCACCAGTTTTGTGGCGTGCTTACCTCTCTCGTCAATTATGACCTGTGAAAATTTCACTTATTTTAATTCCAATTGAGCTATGGCTTGAAAAGTTTTTGTAAAAACATTATACAGCAGTTTTATACGTCTTTTTCTAGAAATGTTTTTCATCTTGTCATATTGTTGAAAAGAAAGTGTCAGTTCCTTACCTTTCCGTTAGTTGTTATATTATTAGCATTTTCCTGTAAAACTAAACATGATTCTAAAACAGAATGGATATTATTTCACTTGTAGATGTCCCCGAGTGTTGGAGGGTGGGGTGCTAGTCCCTTCATGTTCTTACTATTAAAAAACAGCCACTAGGAGCCAGGAAGGGAGCAAAGTATCCTTATGCACTGAGGCTCCATGATTTCCAGAATTCAGAAAGTCTTGGAGAAGTTAGATTGGAGAGATTGGGAGATGAGACTCCCATCTCCTACTATTGGATGCTTCTGTCCAAAGAACTGAGTTTGTAAAGTGAATTCCTAGACACTTATCTAGTCAGTTGCCTGGACGTTTTAGGTCTGCTTCATAAATCCAATTACGGCAGAATGGAGACTCTGAGAGAGTGCAGGTCTTGATTTGGATACAGGTCAAATCATTTGTTACGAAGAAGCAGAGAGGCAGGTCTGGCCTTTTCTAAGAATACTAGTATAAGGGAGAATAGAGTATGTATGTTTCCTGCCAACCCTATGTCAAACATGGCCCTATAGACTTGGCGCTCTTTGAAATCAGATAAGCTATTTATCTCTGGGAAAGCAACAAGTTAGGAGTGAAAGAACTGTTGAATATATTCTCCTTGCCAGTACTTCCCAAATGGGAGAAGGATAATTGTCTTGTCTTAAGGTAAGGTGGGACATGCAGATAGCAATAGTGTTACTTCCCATACGTAATTTATTTAACCATTCCCTTAATGTCAGACCTTTAGGTTGTTTTCAATTGTTTATGCCACAGTCAACATATTTGCATATACACTTTTGACCACATCTTAAATTATTGCCTGGAGAAATATTGGTTCCAGGAAAAGAGCATGGTTAAGGCTTTTGCAGTATGTTAACATAAAACCTGTTGCTGTCAAGTCAATTCTGACTTATATTGACCCTAGAGGACAGACTGGAACTGCCCCCAGCGTTTACAAGGCTGTAATCTTTACAGAAGCAGACTGCCACATCTTTCTCCCGTGGAGTGGCTAGTGGGTTCTAACTGCTGACTTTTTGGTTGGCAGCTGAGCACTTAACCACTGCACCACCAAAAGTAAACCAAACCAAACCCATTGCCATCAAGTCGAGTCAGACTCATAGCGATCCTATAGGACAGAATAGAACTGCCTCATAGTGTTTCCAAGGAGTGGCTGGTGGATTCGAACTGCCAACCTTTCATTTAGCAGCCAAGCTCTTAACCACTGCACCACCAGGGCTCCTTATATTAACATAGTATGTTCCAGAAAGGCTGAATGCTCTCATTTATACTCCACCAGAATGGTCTTACCATACTGTGCCAGCATTAAGAATGACTATTAAAAAAGATTTTGACAGATTAATAAAAAATGGCATTTAATTTTTTCAACTTTAATTTATTGTTAAGTAATGCTGTATAATTTTCATGTTTATAGGCCATTTATATTGGTTGTTCATGTCCTTTGCCTACTTTCTATTGGTTCATTGGTGTTTTTATTTTTAATTTGCTATATAAAGCTCTTTATATCTTAATGGGAGTCCTGGGTGGTGAAAATGGTTAAACACTCAACTACTAGCCAAAAGGTTGATGGAAGATAGGCCTGGTGATCTGTTTCTGAAAGGTCACAGCCTGGGAAATCCAATGGAGCCGTTCTACTCTGCATACGTGGGGTCACCATGAGTCCGAATCCACTCAGTGGCAACTAAGAACAACAACAATAATGTTTTAATGACAGGAATGTTTTACCATATTTGCTGCAAATATTTTTCCTCAGTTTGTTTTCTGCCCTTTACTTGTTATCTGAGTTTTTTCTCCCCTGTTTTCATGGGAGTATTATAGCTGGGCACATGACTACCTAGCTAATGACTAAATATTTAAATTCTCCTTGCAGTTAAATGGAGCCATTGCCTAACTTCTTGCCAATGGAATGTGAGCAGAAGTGATGGTTACCATTTCCTGACCAGGTCTTTAGACAGTGAGTGTGCTTCCTTCATGCTCTTCCTTCTGCCTACAAACTGGAAACCCAGCTGTGGTAGAGGCCCAGCGTTGACCATGCAGGAGAACAACAGTGCCCTACGAGATGGCAGAGCAAGGACTTGGAAAGAACTTGGGTGAACCTGATTCTTAGGTGAGAGATCATAAACTACTTTAAGCCATCATATTGCTGACTCTTTGTCGACTCTTAAACTATTTCTTTATGACTCCTTGTATTGCTTTTATATAGAAAGTTCTTTCTCATTCCAAGATGTTATAAGTATTTATCAATATTTTCCCTAGACTTTGATGGTACAGTTTTAAAAGTGTAGCTATTTATTTAGATTTAATTTTGGTGTAACATGAGGTGGAGTTGCAACATTCTTTTCCTCCAAAATTTATTCACTTGTTTGAGCACCTATTAATGAATAATCTTTTACACGCCACTGATTTATGGTACCATCTCACTATGTACTAAATTCTTACAGAGATTAATATTTCTGGAATATCTATTCTGTTTCATTTACTGCCCTTTTCCATTATTGTGCAAATAATATAATGTTTTGAATATTATAACTTCCTAGTATAACTTAGTGGAACAGGTCTTTTTTCTGTATTTCAAAATTTTCTTTGTTTTTTTGTACATTTTCTTAGATGTATTCCGAATCACTTTGTCAAGTCCTCCTTCTGCATTCCATATCAAACAAGTCTCACTAAGATTTTTATTAGTATTGCATTTAAACTTCTACATTAATTTGTAAATAATTGATATTTTTTACAGTAATGAATCTTCCTACCTAAGAATATGGCATATCACTACATTTATTAGTTATAACTGAGAGAAGCTCCGTAGTTCTCTTCATACAACCCTATAAATTAATTTTTTGTTAATATAAATAAACACATTAAGTAAAAATATAGTTAAATACTATGTTTTCTCATACAAATAGAATCTTTTCCTATTATATTTTCTGAATAATAATTCCAGTATGCTACAAAACTTTCACTTATTGAATCATTTGATATGTGACCTGTTGTTTTGTTTGCCTCCTCCTGGAGAAGGGGTCCTGGGGATGGCCAACACACAACATCTAGCACTGGATAGATGAGATGGACAGCATTTCATTAATCACATGTACTCACATCCTGGGGGAGAAGGACAGTGCACACCATGCAGGACCACATGGAGGGTTGCCCTCAGGAACAGAATGAACCAGCAGGAACTGTGGGAGGCAGGCTTTGTAGTAACAAGAGGGTGAAGTGCCCTCTAGTTCCTGTGAGAGGATGTGATTGACTTGTCTGAATAATTCCAAAGGCTGGCAGGGAAATGAAACCAATTAGGTTGAGGACTGAGTGGAGTGTAGCTGATCCAACTGATAGGAGAACTAGCCAAGCAGAGATCCCTTCCTTTTGGGTGGAAGGCATATCTGGTGATAGCAAGGGAATTCACAATTAGGCCTTTGGGTCCCCGTGAGGCTCAATGATGTCAAAGTAGCATATGAAATTTTAGTTCCTACTATATACTTGTTTAGTAACTTTGCTTATCGTCTGGTTTTCAGCTGATTCTTTTTAGGCATTTCCTCTGCGTTATGACAAGGCTCCTCAATTGAATTCTTCACAACCACTGGCTTGATTTTATTCAGTGACAGTTCTCTTTGCTGCTTCTAATGCAGATCTTATTTCTGCTATTCCATTTTCAGTTTCCTTATAACCTTTACTTATCCCAGACAGATCCTTTTCATCCCAGTCTATTGATAAATATATGTTTATATATACATTTTTCAGTTCCTTTATTGAAAGGAGTTTGTTTTAGATGTATAAAAGAAAGACGAATGTACAAGATTTTTAAACAGTTTTTGTAATACTCAGTGATTGGAATTATAGGCTTCCTAAGTATAGGAAAGCCGTATTATTGATATGGCTTATTTGTTATAATTTAATGCTTTCTTATATATCTTAACTCTAACAAGAGTTTTTCTCAGCCTATGTTTATTTTTATCACTGCTTAATAAATAGAAACCTTATTTTATTTACACACTCTGGGTAGGCAAGGCATCTTGCTTTGGTAAATTTCATTCTTCTAACTGTGTCAGTGAGTGTCCCAGCAGGAAACAGATGGTACACTCTAATTGGGTAATTTGAGGACAGTCTAATAAAGAGACTATTTACAAGAACATGAGTGAGGAGCAGGGAAAACCCACAAGGGATCATCCCGTGCTCCAGAGCTAGTGAACCTCTAGGCCTGAATGATCAAGAAAAGGAGTAGTTATGAGAAACCAGGGAAGGAGATGAAGCTGTGGGAAAGGACCTCCTGATTGGAGCTGTGTCCTTTGGTTGAGAGACACTCCTAGATAACAGGAAGCAAGCATGATGAATAAACAACCAGCCTTACTCCCATCCTTAGGTCTCCTTTTGGTCCTCTCCATTGGCCAAACTCAACTGGAAATCAGAGGGCCAGGGATTCTGTTAACTAGGCCATATAGCTCAACCCCTAGGGGCTCAGACTGGGGTGGAGAAGGGTTGATCTAGTAGGGCTGGCAAGAGATAGCAAGTATATCAACCAAAGAGTTCTTACCTTTTCATTGATTCAAACTCTATTCTCTCCTCACTGGCCAAGTCTCAATTTGGCAAGTGCTCTGGATGGAAACAGCAGCTTGCTTCCATTCAAGGTCAAATGTGTATTTATGGAAGAAGATAAGAGAAAGATAGCTCAGAGGCTGATTCTTAGAAGGTAAATTGAATGAGACAAAATATCATTGGGGGTCGGAGAAGAGATGGTAGATAGCTCAAATATGTATGGAGGTACCCTCTGGACACTCTTAGAAAACTTCTACTGTGTGATCCCATACCAGAGCAATGCCAACATTTAAAGAAGTAGAGTCCAAATAAAAATTCAAATCTTCCCTTGTGTATCTCATTTAAATAGGTTAAAGTAAACACTCCAAAGAAAAGTATGGTACTATCATCTGTTGTCTTCCTTTGTTTTGCCCCAAGGAAACTTGCAGGGATTTCTCACTCACTTAGTTTAGAAAAACGCTGTCCTATTGCCCCTACAATAGTCTTTACATCACCTTTCTCCTCCGGACTCCTAGTCCTGTACTACAAATGCCTCCTGATATGCCGCATTTCCCCTATTTCATACAGCCTCTTGGGGCATGCAGTTTTTCTTTTATTTTTATTGATTTTCCTTGTAGAATTTTCCAGTATGACTTTCTTTC
Organism: Trichechus manatus latirostris; assembly: GCF_000243295.1. NCBI lineage: Eukaryota > Metazoa > Chordata > Mammalia > Sirenia > Trichechidae > Trichechus > Trichechus manatus. The sequence continues at coordinate 4,993,708 of NW_004443994.1, forward strand.
CTCACACTAGGAAATGGAGATCAGGTAAGCAGGCAAGATCCAAAACCTCTGAATCAGAGAGGGAGAAAGGTGTGAACAAGTTAATAACTTTCTCCTGTCTTCTCTTCTCCTCCCTGTTGTCTTCCTCCATTTCCCTTACTAAGAAGGCAGAGGGAGGATTTACAAAATGACTGCCAGGGTCTTCTGCCCAACAATGTGAATTCCTGTGCCAGATTTGCCCCCATGATGTGTAGCACTTTGGAATTCCACAGAGGGAAGCACATTTGTAGGAAAGCTGCTGTTACTGTTATATTTGCATGGTGGAGCTTTGTGTGCCCAGAGAATACCCTGCAAAGGTGTGTGAGTTTTGCCCACAGAAGATTTTTTTAAGCCTAGTTAGTCCTTTTGAGTGAGGCGTGTACCTCTGGAGACTTTCTTTGTCAGGGCAAAGGAACAGACGGTGAGGTGCCATTGTCTTGACTGGGGGTGGGTAGGTGGTTGTACCTGCCGCCCACGATACCTGCTGAGCTCCCTAGGAATCTCATCTTGGGTTATTCCCAAGTGTCACCGTGAGGACTGTTAGTGTGCCATTTCCTGTGGTTTTTCAAGGGATACGTGTAGCAGCAGCATTATGTCTTTCCTGGCCTGCCAACCTGATTTCACGGAGTTCTTGAAAAACAGTCCCCTCAGGGAAGCCCATGGTTGTTTTGACATTTGGGATTGAAAATATTTGCCATGTAACCTTTACATTAGAGGACCCAAAGCTAGGGACAAACAAAGAGTGTATTTGTTTGCTTCAGTGTGAGCATTTGGGGTGGTGCCCAGAGTGAATCCTCCTTTAAATGGAGAATGGACAAGGGAGAAATGTAGGGGAAGGAGAGAGAAGGGAAAGGAAGAGAAGATAAAAAGGAGACTGTGTACATCAAGACTTCCATCTGCTGATACATATTTCCCACTTTGAATCAGAGGCCTGGACAATACTTACTAAGTGTAAGAATGTGAATTACTATGGGCCAAGGTCTTTAGTCTTCAAGATCTCTGCTGAGGATGAGGAGTTGAGGAGGGGATCTGGGACTTAGAGCACGCTTAGATTATAGGGGCATCACCACACCTGTTCACCATTTAGTTGTACTCTCTTTGAGCATTCCCATACAGAACTTCCAAGAGATAAATGTTTTTGGATAATGAAGCGATGAGGTTTGGGGGGTGGGGGTAGGAGGCACTCTCAGTTCTGGAGGATTTATAAGGTGGGACGGGAGTCTTTGAAAGAACATATGATGTTCCCCTAACACCTTCCTCACTAATTCCTTGAGCATGGAGACTCTTAGTGATCTTTGTAGCTTTCATAGAATCTTAAGCTTCTTTATGATAGACAGCTTAAGAAACATTTGCTGAGTGACAGACTCTGTAAAAGAAACATGCCAGCTCATAGTAGGAAACAAGACAACTCCCTCATGGATCCTTGGTCAGTCCACATTTTGGCAGAAGGACTTAGAAGGACATTAAAGACCACAGGCTCCACCTCACACCATCCGTAATGCACTCCCTATTTATAACATGGTGTTCTTATATCCATGTCCTCAGAGTCAGTCTGGGTTTACAGGAGAAGGAGAGGGAATAGAAAGGGGAATCTCTGATGCTTCCACCTCTCATTTAAATGGAGTAGCTCCACTCTTATCTGTTTTTACATAGTTCTGCATAGGATTTGTTAAACAAAATCACAAATGCCTCTGGGACATCTGTTTAAACATGGCAGGTTCACTGCACGGATTTCCCTCCTCTCCCACTTGAATTTTCCATTAAAATCATACTCAAAGAACAGAAATGAAATTGTATAAACCCACAGGGACAAAGAAGCAGGAAAGCAGACAACAGACAAGGGAGGTTAACACATTTTTGGAAGGTAGCAAGTAGATGGAGAGTGGTAAATGACTCGGCAGAGCAGAGGGATTTATAACGCAAGTATTTGAGAGGATGCTACTGATAAGAAGTGAGCTGATTCACCCTACAAAACTTCAGTAAAATTCGGGTTGGAGACCCTGATACCACAAAAGGAGGTGAGCATGGAGCAGAAATCAGGAGCTGTAATAGATGGTTGGCATACGGAACATTTGGACTCCCAGAGCACTGCCCAATCCAGAACAGCCGGGAGATGCTCCTCCCCCATTACCATCCCCCTTCCCCCACATCTCACCCCCCTCTCCACCCCTACTGACCACAGAGATTTAGTCTCTGGAGAAAGAAGGAGATCAGAAGCTGAACATGGCCACATTGGAGGGCAGAGGATGAGGGGCAGAGTCAAAAGCAGAGGAGTTAAGTAAGAGTTTGCATATTGACTGATAGGTCCCCTCATCCTTTCCCTACCTTGCTTGCAGACTAGATGTATTTGATCATATAGAATGCCCAGGCAGGAGTCTGGAAGAGTCTCCTCTTGAGAAACTGAAGAACCCTGGAGAAAAACCTGTGGGTATTGAGATTTGAGGATCCATGGACATGAAGCCAGCTCAATACTTCCTCACCTACAACAAAGCCCAAAAGTTGACAATCTCAGCTCATGCAAAGGAATTTTCAATCATCTTTTAGTACTTTATTCTTAAGCAGAGTTAAAGATTCTCACACATCTGAGGAAAGCCTCCCAAAAGAGAGAGACTGACTGATGGAAAACAGAGAATAAAAGTTATGGCGTTTAGAATATGGAGCAAAGGGGAGGGGAGACGGAGGAGGGGAATAGCTATTTTTTGTTATAGTACAACTTGGCCCTTTAAACCAGTGGTTCTCAACATTGGCTGCACATTAGAATCACCTAGGGAGCTTTAAAAATGCTGATGCCTGGGCCCCATCCCCTGGAGATTCTGTTTTAATTAGTCTGGGGTGATGTCTGGAGATTGGTTCTAACAGCTTCCCGAGTGGTTCTGATATATATTGAAGGTTAACAATTGCTCATTTAAACTATGGACATATTTTACTTAGATTAAAAAAATAAAAGTTGATTTTTATTAAAATATTATACTGCTTAAGGAAAAGGAAAAAAAGAAAAAAACTGGACTACAAGATCAAATAACTCTTTAGCCGGGTGCTCAAGGCATCTCCCCAAGCTTAGCTTCCTAAGTTCATCTCCCACAACTCAGTGCCCAGACCATGGTGCTTCTGCCATTCCCACACACCTTGGCAATCCTTCCTTTACTTTTTGTTCATATTGCTTTTCCCACTTTAAATGCTCTGGTATTTAATTATTCTTCTCTTGTTGATGTTAGAGCCCTGGTGGCACAGTGGTTAAGCATTTGGCTGCTAACCAAAAGGCTGGCAGTTTGAATCCACCAGCTGCTCCTCAGAAACCCTATGGGGCAGTTCTACTCTGTCCTATAGGGTTGCTATGAGTCAGAATCGACACAACAGCAATAGGTTTTTTTTTTTTTTTTAATTGATGTTGAAATTGTCCTGAAATGTCTAGCTCCCATCTCCCTCTACCAAGACCATCTCACTCTACCAAGACCACTCCAGCATAAAGCAAGGTCTTCCTCCACTGATCTTTACCGTTACTTGCTGTCTCATTTATTTGGTAATGAATCTATTGGTTGTATTAGCATCTCCTAGTAGCCAGTAAATCATGTGGCCATTCGGATTTGTCTAATTGCCAAAAATTTGAGATTGTCTGACATACTACATTTTAGTAACTTACTGTTTGCCACTGATGAAATTCATTTTACCCAAGTCCTGTGATCCTGAAAATTCCCCCACCCTTTTGTGTTTTGGAAAATGGCAGACCAAGGTGGCATTAACATACTCCTCAGTTTGACTAAACTTTAGACAGCTTCTTCCTGATTCTAGACCTTGACCTCTCTTTCCCTGGCCCTTACAGAATCTACATGGAACATGTTCAATTTACCGTTAACAGCAAATTCAGGAGATAACTCCATGTGATCAACATACCCCATCGCTTTGTTGTTAGGTGCCATCAACTCAACTGATTCCTAACTACCCTATGTACAACAGAATGAAACACTGCATGGTCCTGCGTCATCCTCACAATCTTTGCTGTGTTTGAGTCCATTGTTGCATCCACTGTGTCGGCCCATCTTGTTGAGGATCTTCCTCTTTTCTACTAACCCTCTACTTTACCAGGGACTGGCCCCTCCTGATAACGTGTCCAAAGTACATGAAGTCTTGTCATCCTTGCTTCTAAGAAGCATTCTGGCTGTACCTTTTCCAAGACAGATTTGTTCATTCTTCTGGCAGTCCATGGTATATTCAATATTCTTCACCAACATTATACTCCAAAGGGATCGATTCTTCGGTCTTTCTTATTCTTTGTCCAGCTTTTGCATGCATATGAGGCGACTGAAAATACCATGGCTTGGGTCAGGTGCACCTGAGTCCTCAAAGTGACAGCTTTGCTTTTTATCACTTTAAAGAGGTCTTTTGCAGCAGATTTGCCCAATGCAATGCATTGTTTGTTTTCTTCACTGCTGCTTCCATGGGCGTTGATTGTGGATCCAAGTGAAATGAAATCTTTCACAACTTCAATATTTGCTCTCTTTAACATGTTATTTATTGGTCCAGTTGTGAGGATTTCTGTTTTCTTTATGTTGAGCTGTAATCCATACTGAAGGCTTACCCTCCCCTAATGACCTTCAGTACTTCAGTATTTGTCTACTAACTCACTTAAGACTTTAAAAACTTTCCTGACTACATCTACTTCAGGAGAGTAATAACTCAGACTTAGTTCTAGTCTCTTTCCTCCACTGTGATGATCCCCTCCCTTTGCAATGTCCTTTCCTTGCCCTCCTTTCCCTTTGTCCTTCCCCTCCCTTATCATCATGTTTTGAATAAAGTCATCCTTGCCAATTTTTAACATTGTCCAGTGCAATTTTTTGACGCCACAAATATTATTAGCGTTATCTTCTTTAATTTTCATGGCAACGATGTGAGGTAAGTACCAATATCCCTATTTCACATGTGAGGAAATTGAGTCTCAGAGATATGAAGTGACACGGCTGGTTTTTTTTCTAGGCAGCAAATGGCAGAGCTGGGACTTAAACCTAGGTCTATAGATGGTAGGTCTTCTCTGGTTCCAGAACAACACTTCTGCCTTTGTTTTGAGGTTTAAGTGGACAAATGCTCATGTTTTCCAAATAGATTGTTAATACCTTGAGAATGAGAACCAAATATTATACTTTAAAATTTCAGTTATAGGTGCAAATTCAATGCCTTGTCCACTACAGGTATTCTAAAGGTATTAAAAAAAAAAAAAAAAAAGAAAGAAAGAAAAAGCCAAACCAGTGACTGTTGGGTCAGTTTCAGCCATGGGAACCCTATGTATTTCAGAGTAGACTGTGCTCCATAGGGTTTTCAATAGCTGTGATCTTTTGGAAATAGAGTGCCAGGACTTTCCTCTGAAGCATCTCTGTATGGGTTCAAGGTGTCTCTGGGTGGATTCGAGGTGCCAGACCTTTCCTCTGAGTCACGGTCCTAACCACCAACCTTTTGGTTAATAGTTGCCCACTTAACTGTTTGCACCACCCAGGACTTCTTTAAAGGTATTAGAATGCATAATACCTTTGTGGCAATAACGATTGTGCCAGGCCTTCACAGGGATTATCTCATTTAATCATCACAAGAGCTATGTGAGTTGGTAAATTATTATCTTCATTTTATAAACCAATAGTCGGGGCTTAAAGATGTGAAGCAACATGCATGAGGTCACACAGTTGTCAGGGGTGGAGCTGGGGCTGAACCCAGGACTGTCAGAGTGTAGCATTCTGTGCTCTGCTTTGCTTCCCTTCTCTGTATGAAATCACTAAGACCATTTCTAATGAAGATTTCACAATCCAAATTTGTAATCATCATTTTAAAAAATTTCCCGAGACACAGCTGAGAGTGAAGGCAGGACAACATGTGACTAATCTGGTGGATGATATTAATTATGGCAGTGCTCAGAGAACTATTCAAGCCAAACCCATACAGACTAACAAACTGCTGCTTCAACCTTTGTCCCGCAGTCTATTCCTGCTTTTTAAAAATAGCTCAAGTTCAAGAAAGCTGATGTGTTTGTCAATCGGAACTTTACATCTTGTGAAAAGGAGAAAAATAACAACCCGCAAACGACATTTGAAACTTGGCCTCAAAGTTTTAAAAAATAAACACACACACACACACACACACACACAAGTACACGTGTGTGCGCATACACGTACGTATATTTTTTGCCACGTGGCAGTGGTTGTGAAGTAAATATATCCCACTGCACTGATCTTACATCCTGTCACATTAATGTTTCAGAGCACTCAATATAAATATTAAAACTAATAGCTTCACTCTTCAGCTATTACTCCACCAAACCCTGAAATCATCATAAAACTTTCAAAGCCTTTTAGAACATTTACACACTTGAATCTGATGGTGGGGCAAGGAGATTCACACAACGCAGCCTGTAAGCTTAAATAATAGTGAAGAACTGTTTATGGAATATGCTTTATTTATTCGTCATTTCAAGTAAAGTTTCCGTTTTGATGGAGGGGAAAAAAAAAATCAAAGTATAGCTGTCAAGGGAGAAGGCTGAAGTATTGCTTTTCTATACTGAGGACTTGTAAAAAAAAAAAAGATGTCCATGAGAATCTCAGTCCAAGGTCAATCAATGCTAAGACTGTGGGTACGTAAACAGCTAATGGATTGTAAAGACACATACCAGTGTTATGAATTTTTAAAGAGCAACTCTTCAGCACAGAACCCCATAAATCAATGATGACTTATTGGCTGGATCAATTATGCAAACTTTTAAAACATTTAATGACAGGTAATGAACAGGTCTCTAGAGGACGCCAGTCAACAGTGTTTTTGCGGTTGTAGTTACATTAGCTTAAGTGAATTGGGTAGAGGCAGGCATTTTAAGGAAGCAATTAAAAGTTAAATCTAAGAGTCTCGCTAAAGGGAAAGAGTAATTACTTTCATCTTCATACATACCTCAAATAGTCGAGGAAATGGATTGCATCCTAACGTATTCATAGACAGCCCAGGTTGGTTTCAGACTGGGCATGCCATCCTCCAGGAGCTTCTATTCTTAAGCATTTATTTGGAAGGTTTCTGCAAAGTGATGTGGGTGCTAGGGAGAAAAATAATTTTTGAATGCAGAAAACAGACAGCGTGGGTTCTGACATGGATAGGTTCTTACTATTGTTTATTTTGAAATTAGTTTAAAAGAACTATCAGAGGAACCGACAGACAGAGGTGGGGTGAGAGTGCAGGCTTCTGCTCAATCTAGAAGCAGAGGACAGAAAGCTGAACGTGAGTTGACTGATCCAGCAGAAAGTCTCACATCATCACTTGTGGCATTACAGTGCTTTAATTATGTATTAAAATAGTGACCCAGTTAAAGATGAAGGACTTTGGAGGGTAGATTTCTGAACTTAATAGTTCATTAGAGTTTAAACATTGGTCTTCCTTACTGTACAACTTCAGGTAAGTCTTTAGATTATGAAAAAGATAGAAGTTAAACATGCCGTTCAGTACTAAGCATGGTTCTTTACGTCTAAGCCACTGACATTGATGCTGTATTCCTGTGTTAACATAGTTAAGGCATCACTCAGCTCGGATAAAGCCTTCTGACTAAATCTGAAAACACTCAAATTTCTGATATTCCCATATACATCTTGCTCATTTTACTGCACAGCAGGACCTTAAAAATGAAAAATATAAAGTAGATTGGTTCTAAAGTACCTGAGTTCAAATGTCTCTGGCCTAGGTTGGTTTCCTATGTTAGAGAAGCTTCCTTAGAATTGTTACTGGGTTTTCAAAATACTTTCATTTGAAGGAGAAAAAAGGTAATATCTTAAGGACATTACTGATTTTTGGATATTTCATTTTCTCAAAAGCCTTTTGATAACTACCAAACTCACCTGAGAAGCTTGAACATTATTTTGTGTGTGTGTCTGTATATGTTTGTTAGAGACAGACCTCCTTGGTAATGAAGATCACAAGAGAATTTGGTCTGATAGCTACACCAAACCCTATGATGTGTGTTTATTGTCATATTCATATTCCAGGCCAAATAAAATGAGTGGAACACTTTAGGACTGAGATCCTTTGTTAAAATGTATAAATCCCACTCTGTGTTAATAGTAAATATAAACGAGCTCAAGGCTTGGAGGTAGATAGATGGGGGTTCAAATCCTGGCTGTACCATTTACTGACTGTATGATCTGACCACAGACAAGTTTCCTAAGCAATCTGGTCTCATTTCCTCATCTGTATAATGGGTAGCATAATTCCTACCTTGCAAAAAAAAAAAAAACTTAGCATGTAGGAGGTACTCAATAAATGTCAGTGGATATTATTTTCTGCCAGATAGAAATATCCCTGGAGCAAAAACAGTGAAATAACATCAGAAAAGAGTTGCTGCTAAATTCAAGGAAGTAACCATCACTCCGAGGGCCTAGAGGTTCAGTGATAGAACTCGCCTTCCATGTGGGAGACCCTAGTTCAATTCCTGACCAATGTATCTCATGGAAAGCCTGTCTGTCAGTGAAGGCTTGCCTGTTGCTATGATGCTGAACAGGTTTCAGTGGACCTTCCAGACTAAGCCAGACCAGAGAGAAAGACCTGGTGATCTACTTCTGAAAATCAGCCAAAGGGGGTTGGGGGGGAACCCTACGGATCACAATGGTCGCATCCCTAACGGATCATGGGAACGGTGTAGGACCTGGCAGCGTTTTGTTCTGTTGTATATGGGGTCATCATGAGTCGAGGGCAACCTGATGGCAGCTAACAATAACAACAACCATCTCACCACCAAAGGACACTGTCCTTTAGAATAATAATAGCTGTTAACACCAAGCTTTTAATTATATATCAGGTCCTTTATCTGCAGTAGCTTATCAAAACACTATTACTACCATTTTACAGATGGAATCACTGAAGCTCAAAGAAATTAAGAAACTTCCCAAGTTTACACAATTACTAAAAGGGAGAACTGAGATGATTCAAACTGTGTTTGACATTAGTGTGTGTGCCACAATGCTGATCTTGTAATTGACTAAACCAAAAACAAGGAACTAAAATAAAAATAGTATACCAAGACTTCTCTCTGTTGATATGCATGGTTTTTGTGGAAATAAAGAATGTAAGTCTCACAATAGTGGATTTCCCCAATTTCAGGGAGAGCAAATGAGGGTGAAACTTATCCTAAGTATAAAGGAACAAGAAGCAATGGTGTGCAGCTTGGTGCACGGTCTTGTCTACATGACTTAGCTAGTGATTCTATCAGACAGGAGTTGTGCTATGTGTAATAAATGGTCTGCTTTTCTGATCCACAGGTCTTGTGTCTTCAGTCAATGTATTTATATGAAACTATGGCAGGCTAACTCGTTAGTTTCCAAGTGGGGTAAAACCTCAGGCCCTTCACAGTTTGTGACTTAACATTGGGGAGGAGAAGTCATGACTGTCACATCTCCACATGAAGGAAAGAAACATCAGGAACATCCCCTGAAATACAGGTTCTCAGAGTTTTCCAACAGAATTGGGGCTGGGGAGTGGGATGGTGGAGATAAAACTTTCAGAACATCTTATGCTTGGGCCTGCATTTTCATAAAGTAAGAGTTGGAGATATGCAAATTAAAATCAGTAAAATGTCACTTCTCATTTATCAGCATGGCAAACATGAAATGTTGGTCATACCAAGTGATGAGAGAAGGTGGGGCAGTGAGGACTCCTACACACTGCTGTTGGGAATAGAAATCAAGGCAACTACTTTAATTTGCTAATACTAGTCAAATCGAAGATACCTGCTCAGTGTTCCAGAAATTCCACTCCTAGGTATATACCTTAGAGAAACTTGCACAAGGACACTTACATAACAATATTTATTTCTCTTTATGGTAGAGTAATATTCCATTGTATGTATACCACATTTTGTTTATCCATTCATCTATTGATGCGTAGCTGGGTTATGTCAAGCTTTTGGCTATTGCCAACAGTGCTGCAAAGAACATTGGTGTACATGTGTCTGTTTCTGTGAGTGCTTTCAAGTCTCTTGGCTATATGAGGTCCTGATACATGTCACAACATGGGTGAAACTTGAAAACATTATGCTGAGTGAAATAAGTAAATCACAAAAGAACAAATATTGTGGGATCTCACTAATATGAAGTATACAAAATAGGTAAATATATAGAGATCAGAGTTTAATAGCAGTTCCCAGGCATGAGAGGGAAGGGCAATGGGAGGAATTATTATTTAGGAAGCATTGAGTTTTTGTTTATGGGGATGAAAAATTTCACAAAGGAGACTGGTAATGGTTGCACAACATAATTGATATAAGTGATCTCACTGAATTGTATATGTGAAAAATGTTGAATTGGTAAATGTTGTGCTATCTGTATTTTTTAAAAACAATGAAAAAGTTTTCTTTTTTTAAAAGACTATTCATTGCAACTTTGTAAGACTGAAAATTAGGGAAAAATCTTAAATATTCATCAAAAGAAGAATGGATAAATAAATGGAGGTATATTCATACACTCCAGAAGTTTAAATGAATAAGCAAAAACTACATGTATTGATATGGATAAATATAAGCTGTATATATTAAATTAACAAAGGCAAGTTGTTGACAAATACGTAGGGTATGATACTATTTGTATGAAGTTTTAGAACACATAAAAGAATAGCGTGTGTTTTAGGGGTACATTCAAATGTAGCAAGGGTGTGAAAACGTGCACAGGATGAACGTTTGAGAGTGTGAAGAAGCAAGGGAATGGAATGGGGGAGGCTCATACACAGGGATTCTTAATTGTAGTTGTGATATTTTACTTCTTAAGCCTGGTGGCAGGTACATAAGGATTTTTTGTATTTTCCTCTATATTTTTGTGTGTCTGAAATGTTTCATAAAAAGAACTTTAAAAGAGTATTTTTTGTTTATATTAAGGAAAACTGCCAGAATAACTTAATTTATGGTACAGTGATTTCAACCTTAGACATTTTAGAATTGTTGTAATGTAAAAATGGGTTAATTGGATCATCTATCAGTTGGATCATGCAATTCTTAAGTCATTGATCGTTTCTATAGTAGTATATGCAGTTCCAGAAAACTCTTCCCTATCAATCTGCTTGCTTTTTGAGTCATTTGTGCAGTTTTTGACTTACATTATTAATGGTACCTAGGCCAGGAAGTAATGCTCCATAGCTTAACTTGTCAACAAATGGGCTCACACATCTACCCAAAAGATCATCTACATGTCCTGGAAGAGGAAAGATTACTCAAATTATCATTCTTTTATAACTATCAAGAGTGAATTTTTAAAAATTCTGGCTTCTGATGAATAGCTTTGAATTTCTATAAGATGTGTTGTCTCTAAACGAAAAGCAAATCATGATTTCCTCAGGAGAGGAGGTGTCTCCACATATCTAATTAACCTCTTCCTGAATTTCTACCTCAGTGTCTCCATCTTAACGACAATCAGGGAAGATAACATAGATTCCTTCTTATGTCGTGGACATACTGTGAGGGGAAAAATAAGATGATCACCTCACTTGTGAGGCCCATCTACAATTGGACACATATTTTCATCTTAAATCACAGGCTTTGAAATTGTGACCATTTCCAAGATATGTACTGGGATTTAGTGATGTGTCATAACTATTCCTAGGAAATATTTTATTCTAATTTTCAAAATGTATTCAATTTCCAAATAACAACTCAAGTCTTACGTCCTCCATGGAATTTCCAAATGCATCCTCTGAACCACAGACAATGGCATCAGTGTCCCCTTACCCTGAGCCAACAACATTTACAAGCTATTACTAAATGGGCATGATCTGGTTCTGGTATACAGACCAAGATAAGATTTTTGCTTCTATTGTTTGCTCAATTTTGCAGTTAAAAAGTCAAGGAAAGGGCTTACAGGGCAGATACATACAAGTTACAAACAGAGCTCTCTGTGAACCACTTTCATCTCTGTGAAGAAAGAAGGTGCTGGGCTCTCCCAGGTTTCAAGATTTGTCCAGGTTTCCTTGATGGACAGACCAGCAACAATTTAGAAGTTCACCTACTACCTGGGATGGAACTGGTCAAAGCCACCAACTTGTTGGAAGTACTCTTACTTACAAAATACCAATTATTTATGATGAATACAGCCATTAGTAACTCTAGACAAACTAAGCATACTGTGATGGCTGAGATTGTGTGTCAACTTGCCTGGGCCATGATCCTCAGTGTTTATATGTGATCACTTCCATGATGGGATCTGCTGTGAGTAGCCAATCAGTTGAAAGGGAGTTTCCTTGGGCATGTGGCCTGCATCCAAATATAAGTGGATGTTCTGGCTTTTGCCTGCTCTGGATACTGCAGCTGCCTCCTATTTGTCTGACCTTTGGTTCTTGGGACTTGAGCTTGCAGCTTATCGGCCGATCTTAGGATTAGTCGATCTTCACAGCCTGTGAACAAGAGCCCTGTTCTCTTGCCAATCTTGGGTTCACCAGCTCCTGAGGCTACATGAATTGGGAGAAGCCTCTATCCTGATCCACGGACTTGGGACATTCAGCCTCTCCAATCGTGTAAGCCATTTCCTTGGTATAAATCTCTCTGCTTTACTGGTTTTGCTTCTCTAGAGAACCCAGCGTAAGACACATACCAATTAATACTTAGTAGACATAGGTCAACTTATGTCTACCAAGAACAATAGAACAATTAGAAGAAAGAAAGCCTCAGAGATGTGTTGCCTGCCCAAAGTCATGGAGTTAGTTAATGGGAGAGCTAAGACTAAAACCAGCAAATATCAGTAAACCAGTATTATACTGTAAATCAATATTACTTTCTCTACCATGTCCATCATTCTAAGACTAGTAATATAGTTATCAGTGCTATTATTAGTGATAGTTCTAGAAGTGATTTTTCATAGCACAAAAAAGAAGCAAAGATACAGTGAATATGGAAGGAGCTAAAAGAATCCAATATGATTAAATGATTGAGGTTAGGATATGTATTATTTGAGTTTTAAAGACTAAGGGAGTTACTTTATGTGGAGAAGAAAAGACAGAGGAAAAAAAATAAATTTCTTCAGACTGTGAAGAGTTTTTATAGGGAGGTTCAATTTGTTCTCCTTTTCCTTGAAGGACAGACTTTTTCTACAGATAATTTAGCAGGAAAGTTTTTATTTGAACATAAAGAAAATTTTTGGATAGTATTTTAAACACCATAAAAAATTATTGACAAACATCTTGGTCTTGTAGTTTTGAAATTAAAACGGCAATAAACCCTCAGCTGTGTGATACAGTTAAGTCTCTGTGGCTGCTTGACTGCCTTTGCTCCTCAGCTTCAGGAATTCAAGATTTAAGATTACTCTCATTTTACTACTGGTAAAGATAACTCACTGATGGCGTTGGTGGCTCAGTGATAGAATTCTTATCTTCTCTGTGGGAGATCAGGGTCTGATTCCCAGCCAATGCACCTCATGCGCAGCTACCACCCGTCTGCCAGTGGAGTCTTGTGTGTTGCTATGATGTCCAACAGGTTTCAGCAAAGCTTCCAGATTAAGATGGACTAGGAAGAAAGGGCTGGTGATTTATTTCTGATAAGCAGCCAATGAAAAGCAAATGAATCACAACAGTCCCATCCCCAACTGATCATGAGGATGGTGCTGGACCCGGCACGGGGTGACATGAGTCAGAGGCTGACTTGGTGGCAGCTAACAACAAGAAGAAAGATGACTCAGAGAACCTGGGTGGTGTTGGTAGAAAGAGTCCCTATTAGAATGTAAAGAAAATCAGATTTCTTTAATCCACATCTTTGCTATGTATCAGTTGTATAAGGGGCTTGTGGATGAATTCAGCCAAAGCCTTCCTTAACTAAAATAAACACAGATGACTGATACTGTGTGGGATGGCCCTTGAGTCATTACATGGGCAGTACATAATTTGTCAGGTATTTTATATTTTGTACAGTTAAATTCAATTTCATTCAGTTAAATTCAACAAACACTCTTTGAGGACCCACTGTGTGCCTTACACAGACCAAGTGCCAAGGATATGCTTCTAAACGAGGCAGACACAGTTCTCACCGTCATGGTGGTTCAGTCTAGCGGGACAGACAAATATTAAGCAAATAATTTCAAGTGTGATGAATATCATTAAAGGAGAACTAGATGGGGAGAAAAACCTAGGTAAACTTAGTGTGATTTTTACTGTAGCCTGAAAAAGGCTATTTCTGTCACATGGGATAAGGTAGCATTTTAAATCCATGGCTTCTTGAGAAGTAGCTATTCATTCACTTTTACAGGTAGGCACTTTTTTAAAAAAATAGGTAAATATTTGTTATGGTGCTGAAAGCTCTACCACCAGTATTTCAAATACTAGTAGGGTCACCCATGGTGCACAGGTTTTAGCGGAGCATCTAGACCAAGAGTAGGAAGAAAGACCTGGTGATCTACTTCTAAAAATTAGCCAGTGGAAACCTCCTGGATCACAACAGAATAGAGATTGTCCCTGACTTACAATGTATTTGAGTTATAACGAACTCCGCTTATGACTGTCTGTTTTTTTTTGTACATTTTATCCTTAGTAATACATACTACATATAATGTTACAGCGTGTGATTTGCTGATGTTATCATTTACAGATGTTCACTCACAGATGTTCAATGTTATGATTTATAAAGATACTGATAATAAAAGGCAATAATAATGAAAACAAAAAAAAATATGAGATATTCCACTTACGTCAGAACCGACTTACAACAGAGTCATCGGAACAGAACCCTGTTGTAAGTCGGGGACAACCTGTATTTTACAATATAGTGCTGTAAAATGAGCTCCCTTAATTGAAAGGCACTACACAACAGCCACAGCAATAGACTCAAACATATCAACGATTATGAAGGTAGTGCAGGACCTGTCAGCATTTCGTTATATTGTTCAACTGTTTGCCATTGAGTCAGAGCCAACTTGATGGCAACTAACAACAACAACTTAGGAAAACATATTTTATTTGTCTAATATCTTGTATATATCCAAAGGAAGAATGTAAGTTACTAAAGGACAGTTGCAATTTTGTAGAAAGGTTAATTTTATATACTTAATTATCGACTCCGTTATACACTCTGTATTTTATGAGGACATAGACTCAGGCATTACATACCTTCATTTTATCTGTCGTCATGGTCAAGTGTGAACCTAGTCAAAACACTCATCTAAATAGGTAATATGGGTGGTTTAACCACACCATGGGCTGCTCTTTGCCTGGGCTCTCCCAAACAGTGAAGCCTGTGACAAAGGCTTGTATGCAGGTGGCTTCTTTGGGAAGTGGTCGCAGAGACAAGATGGAATCGAGCAGAGTGAAACCTGGAAGGATTCCACGGGTGTGTTATTGAGCTGATCGTCACTGTGGGCAATTGGGCCTCAGTCCTTCTGGAGACAACCTGGGAAGCCTGGGGGATGTCGGAGAGCAGTATTCATCCACTGGCCCCGTGGTTTATCCCATTGGTCAAGAGTTGCCCCAGGGAATATTAATCTCTAGCATGCACCAGGATGGCTGAGTGGGCTACAGCAGACCTCCCAGGCTCTGGCAGCAAAGTTCAGGCTGGAAAGCAAGATATACGTGTAGCAACAACTAAGCCAAAGTACTGTCAGGCTCGAACTGGTTGTTGTAGCAATGGCTAGAACAGGTGAAGAAATGGTATCTTAGTCAGGGTTCTTTGGAGAAAGAGAACAGTTTCAAATACACACACACGCATGCACACACACACCCAGACATTTATAGAGAAATTTACTTCAAGGAATTGGATCATGTGATTGTGGAGTCCTAGCAAGTCCAAAATCCATAGGTGAGGTGTTGAGAAGAGTGAAGAGTAAGAGTGTTCTGGCAAAATGTGTGTTATCGTCTGGAGGCAGAACACTCTAGGGAATCTCCCTTTTTGCTCTTAAGGCCTTTAACTGATTGATTGAGGCCTGCCCACATTATGGAAGGTAATCTGCTTTACTTGCGGCCAACTGATTTAATCACATGTAATTATTTTATAATAGCAACATTGTTGTGTGCCATTGAGTCTATTCCAACTCATGGTGACCCTATAGGACAGAGTAGAACTACCCCAAAGGGTTTCCTAGGCTGTAAATCTTTACAGGAGCAGATCACCACATCTTTCTCCTATGGAGCCACTGGGTGGATTCAAACCACCAACCCTTCAGTTGGCAGCTGAGCGCTTAACCATTGTACCAACAGGGCTCCTTATAACAGCAACTAGACTAGTGTTTTACCAAATAACTGGGCACCATAACCTAGCCAAGTTGACACATAAAATTAACCATCACAGTTGGGACATCAGACATCCCTCACAAAGGACTATTCAAAATACATCGTTCCTTTCCATAACTGAAGGGTGGGTGTCAGAGCACCTAGCACACATTACAATTCAAATGACAAACACAGATATTCTTTTCAGAGAAGTCTCCTTCTGAAGCTTTCCTTGGACATGATTCAATGAATTCAGTGTACAAAACGGACCCTGGTGTCTTCCAAGATGTTATTTAGGAATTTAATGAGTTTTTGTTAGCCAAAGTTGTATCGAGTGAGAAGAGAATCCTTTCAAAATGCTGCTGTCCAAGATTTATTCATTTATTTATTAGAGCAATGTTCTCAAGCCACTTCTGTGTAGCCTAGGCACTTGTGGTAGGTAACAGGGGTAGAAGCTTGAATAAAATGTGGTTTCTTTCCTCAAAGAGGGTTCAGTTAGTGGTAGAGACAGATCAGTAAACAGAAAAATAACACAACAATAAATTTTGAAACATGACACAGATCTGCAGACAGTGGTGAGAGTACAATCAGCCCTTCCTGGGCTATTGGGAAGGATTCACAGAGGAAGGGTTTTGGAAACAGGCAGGACACAATGACCACCTTTTACAGTAACCATAAGCATTTTTTTTTTCTATCTGTAGTCATAAGTTGTTGGATATGTACAGAGGTACAAGAATTAACGTCCTAATGATTTGTATTGTGATGTAGTGCTAATATATGAGAAGTCAACCCTGTCTTCAGACAGTTCACATATCAGTTTTCTGAACAGAATGGATAAATTCCATCAAAGCTGCTTCTTGGTCACTAAGACTTCATAAATTCCTCTTGGTAATTGACTTGCTTTCATACAATAATTGTTAACTGATAAATAGGAGAATTGTCAGGTGTGGAATCAGTGGTGAGAGAAAGATACTTTCTCTGCTGTGCACTTACAAAGAATAGCCGATAAGACCTCTGTTCCCATTAAGGATAAAAACTCTTCAGATGGAGTTGATGACAGCCCCACGAGCTGCCTGAGCCCTCACCAGCTTGGCTGTTCTCAGTGCATGTTCAGCCAAAGGAGGGTGAAATCAATGCAAGAATTTCATGGCCTCCAAGAAAATTACTGTTGAGAGATGACCCAGTTCTTTGATTGGTGTCACCAGAAGACAGGCCTCCTTGAGAAATGAACGTAATGACATCCACTGGCTGCTTAAATTCTTTCTATTATATGCATTTACTTTCAAACGGCTTTAGCATTTTAGCATAAACCACCGCTTGCTTTCTTCCCAGATTTGGGCTCTGGGCATTATTGAAACAGCAGGCAGAGAGAGGCAGCCTGGCACAATAAGTGCATCCCTCTACATCTCACAGGATGGGAGAAAGCATTTTTGCTTCTATCCCTTAATGATTAAGAGCTAAGAAAGTGACACAAGTGGATTAGTGATTACAAATTGAATTCTTCTATTTCCTTCATTGCGTTCTCATTCCCAGGGATAACAATGGAGCGAGCTTAAACCCTGTGTTATGGATTGAATTGTGTCCCCCCAAAATGTGTGCCAACTTGGCTAGACAATGATTCCCAGTATTGTGTGATTGTCCACCATTTTGTCATCTGATGTGATTTTCCTATGTGTTGTAAATCCTATCTCTATGATGTTAATGAGGCAGGATTAGAGGCTGTTATGTTAAGGAGGTAGGACTCAATCTACAAGATGTGATTGTGCCTTAAGTCAATCTTTTTTGAGGTATAAAAGAGATAAGGGAGCAGAGAGTTGTGGGGACCTCATACCACCAAGAAACAAGAGCCAGGAGAATGGTGGTCCTTTG
This sequence comes from Trichechus manatus latirostris, assembly GCF_000243295.1. NCBI lineage: Eukaryota > Metazoa > Chordata > Mammalia > Sirenia > Trichechidae > Trichechus > Trichechus manatus. Next base: position 5,011,771 of record NW_004443994.1, read on the forward strand.
GACCTAGGGTCTCTGTGCTGAGAAACTTCTCCACCAGGGGAGATTGATGACAATACCTTCCCCCAGAGCCAACAGAGAGAGAAAGCCTTCCTCTGGAGCTGGCACCCTGAATTTGTACTTCTAGCCTCGTAGACTATGAGAGAATTAATTTATCTTTGTTAAAGCCATCCACTTGTGATATTTCTGCTATAGCAGCAGTAGATAACTAAGACACCCTGTAACCCTGAACATAATATTGCCACCTTCCCTTCATTGACCCACATTGCTTTTTGCATTTGTGAGCTCAGATTTTATTCATCCTAATAACTGCATAGACTTCTGAAAACCCTTGAAAGGATCTTATTTTATCCCAATGAAAGATCTAGATATAGATGAAAGAGAAAGTGAGCTATAATAATTGAAAACATAAAGTAAAAGTGAGAGCAGGAAGCTGCAGCTAACTTTGCAAATGAATAAACCTCCAAGGGACTCCATTGATCTGCCACAGGGCTATACCATGAAACCTCCTCCCATTTCTCACACCAGTATCTGTTGCCTCCCTGCCTCTCTTTCCTCACCCCCAGGATACACCGGACGGTGGATAAGACGTTACAAAGATATTATAATAATAACAACAACAACGACAATAATAACAACAACGGCAACTTTTTAAATTGAACTCTTTACTGAGCAGTTACTATGTACCACACACTATTCTATGCACTTTTCACACATTAACTCACGTAATCTTCACAATAACCTTATGTGCTATTACACTTAACATTTCATAGATGAGGAACTGAGGCACAGAGAACTAAAGTAACTTGATAAGATTATACGACTAAGTGTGTGCCATTTCTTTCTTTTTTTTTAAATTGTACTTTAGATGAAGGTTTACAGAACAAACTAGCTTCTCATTAAACAGTTAGTACATATATTGTTTTATGACATTGGTTAACAACCCCACAACATGTCAACATTTTCCCTTCTCAACCTTGGGTTCCCTACTACCAGCTCTCCTGTCCCCTCCTGCCTTACTAGTCCTTGTCCCTGGGCTGTTGTGCCCCATTAGTCTCGTTTTGTTTTATGGTGCTGTCTAATCTTTGGCTGAAGGGTGAACCTAGGGAGTGACTTCATTACTGAGCAAGAAGTGTGTCCGGGGGCCATACTCTCAAGATTTTTCCAGTCTCTGTCAGGCCAGTAAGTCTGGTTTTTTTTGTGTGTGTTTGAGTTAGAATTTTATTCTACATTTTTCTCCAGCTCTGTCTGGGACCCTCTGTTGTGCTCCCTGTCAGGGAAGTCAGTGGTGGTAGCCGGGCACCATCTAGTTGTACTGGATTCAGTCTGGTAGAGGCTGTGGTAGTTGTGGTCTATTAGTCCTTTGGACTAATCTTTCCCTTGTGTCTTTAGTCTTCTTCATTTTCCCTTTTTCTTGAAGGGGTGAGACCAGTGGAGTATCTTAGATGGCCTCTCACAGGCTTTTAAGACTCTAGACGCTACTCGCCAAAGTGGAATGTAGAACATTTTCTTTATAAACTATGTTACGCCATTTGAGCTAGATGTTTCCTGAGATCATAGTCCCCACAGCACTCAGCCCAGTAACTCGGTCCCTAAGTGAGTTTGGGTTTGTCCATGGAGCTTCCATAACCTTACCCTGAACAAGTTGTGCTGGCTTCCCCAGTATTGAGTACTGTCTTACCTTTCACTAAGTTACCACTTGTCTATTGTCTATTTAGTGTTTTTCCTCCCCCACCCTTCTCCTCCCTCGTAACCATCAAAGATTGTTTCCTTTTGTGTGTAAACCTTTTCAAGAGTTTTTATAGCAGTGGTCTCATACAATATTTGTCGTTTTATAATTGACTTATTTCACTCAGCATAATGCCCCTCCAGATTCATCCATGTTGTGAGATGCTTCCCAGATTCATCATTGTTCTTTACTGTTGCGTAGTATTCCATTGTGTGTATGTACCGTAGTTTGTTTATCCATTCTTCTGTTGATGGACATCTAGGTTATTTCCATCTTTTTGCTATTGTGAACAATGCTTCGATGAACATGGATGTGTATATGTCTATTTGTGTGATGTCTCTTATTTCTCTAGGATATATTCATAGGAGTGGGATTGCTGGATCATATGGTATTTCTATTTCTAGCTTTCTAAGGAAGTGCCATATCATTTTCCAAAATGGTTGTACCATTTTACACTGCCACCTGCAGTGCATAAAAGTTCCAGTCCCCCTGCAGCTTCTCCAACATTTGTTATTTTGTTTTTTTGATTTGTGTCAGTAGTGCTGGGGTGAGATGTTATCTCATTGTGGTTTTGATTTGCATTTTTCTAATGGCTAGTGATCGCGAGCATTTCCTCATGTGTCTGTTAGCTGCTAGAATATCTTCTTTGGTGAAGTGTCTGTTCAATTCCTTTGACCATTTTTTAATTGGATTATTTGTCATTTTGTTGTAGAGGCGTTGGATTTTCCAGGAGATTTTCGAGATTAGACCTTTGTCAGATTTTTAATAGCCAAAATTTTTTCCCAGTCTGTAGGTTCTCTTTTCACTCTTTTGGTGAAGTCTTTTGATGAGCCTAAGCATTTAATTTTTAGAAGATCCTAGTTATCTAGCTTATCTTCTGGAGTTTGTGTGTTGTTAGTTATGATTTGTATTCTATTAATGCTGTATATTAGGGTCTCTAGTGTAGATCCTATTTTTTCTTCTATGATCTTTATAGTTTTTGGTTTTCTATTTAGTCTTTGATCCATCTTGACTTAGTTTTTGTGTATGGTGTGAGGTATGGGTCCTGTTTCATTTTTTTGCAGATGGACATCAAGTTTTGCCAGCACCATTTGTTAAAAAGACCATCTTTTCTCCATTTGATGGACTTCGGGTCCTTGTTTAAGATCAGGTGACATAGGTGGATGGATTTACATCTGAGTTCTCAATTCTGTTCCATTGGTCAATGTATCTGTTGTTGTACCAGTACCAGGCTGTTTTGACCACCATAGCTGTATAGCAGGTTCTGAGATCAGGTAGTGTGAGTCGTCCTACTTTATTCTTCTTCTTCAATAAGCTTTACTTATCCAGGCCTCTTCCCTTTCCATATAAAGTTAATGATTAGTTTTTCCATCTCTTTAAAGAAAGTTGTTGGTATGTGGATAGGAATTGCATTGTATTTATAAATTGCTTTGGGTAGAATTGTCATTTTCACAACGTTGAGTCTACCTATCCATGAGCATGGTATGTTTTTCCATTTATGTAGATCTCTTTTGGTTTCTTGCAGTACTGTTTAATAGTTTTCTTTGTATAGGTCTTTTACATCCTGGTTAGATTTATTCCTAAGTATTTTATTTTTTTAGGGGCTATTATAAATGGTATTGTTTTCCTGATTTCCTTTTCATCTCTTTGTTGGTGTACAGGAATCCAACAGATTTTTGTATGTTTATCTTGTATCCTGCTCTGCTGAATTTTTCTATTAGTTCCAGTTTTCTTGTGGAGTCTTTTGGGTTTTCTATATATAGTATCATATCATCTGTAAATAGGCACAGTTTAACTTCTTCATTACCAATTTGGATGCTCTTTATTTCTTTTTCTTGCCCTATTGCTTTAGCTAGGACTTTCAGCACAATGTTAAATAGGAGTGGTGATAAAAAGCATCCTTGTCTTGTTCCTATTCTCAAGGAGAATGTTTTTAGCTTCTCTCCATTAAGAATGATGTTGGCTGTTGGTTTTGTATAGATGCCCTTTATTATGTTGAGGAATTTCCCTTCTATACCTATTTTATTGAGAGTTTTTATCAGGAATGGGTGTTGGACTTTGTCGAATGCCTTTTCTGCATCAATTGAGATGATCA
>NW_004443994.1:5015850-5059268 GCF_000243295.1 Trichechus manatus latirostris
CTTTGCCCGGTTTTGGTTTCAGGGTTATGCTGGCTTCATAGAATAAATTTGGAAGTATCCCTTCCTTTTCTATGTTCTGAAATAATTTGAGTAGTACTGGTGTAAGCTCTTCTCTGAATGTTTGGTGGAATTCTCCAGTGAAGCTATCTGGGCCAGGGCTTTTTTTTTTTGTTCGGAGATTTTTTTTTATTACCTTTTCAATCTCTTTTCTTATTACCTTTTCAATCTCTTTTCTTATTATGGGTCTGTTCAGATTTTCAACAGCAATTTGTGATAGTTTGGTAGGTAGTGTATTTTTAAGAAATTTGTCTATTTCCTCTGGATTTTCAAATTTGTTGGAGTATAGTTTTTCATAATACTCTGTTATGATCCTTTTTATTTCATTTGAGCCTGTTGTAAAGTGCCCATTTCATTTCTTATTTGGGTTATTTGCTTCCTCTCTTGTTTTTCTTTTGTAAGTTTGTCTAGTGGTTTGTCGATTTGTTGATCCTTTTAAGGAACCAGTTTTTGGTTTTGTAGATTCTATTGTTTTTCTATTCTCTAGTTCATTTATTTCTGCTCTGATCTTTATTATTTCATTTTACTGGTGGTTGTAGGCTTCTTTTTCTGTTCTCTTTCTATTTTTTTTTTTTAGTGGTGTTCCTAATGTTTTGATTTTGTCCCTTTCTTGTTTTTTGATGTGTGGGTCATTGTTGTAAATAAACCTCTGAGAACTGCCTTTGCTGTGTCCCAAAGGTTTTGATATGATGTGTTTTCATTCTCATTTGATTCTAGGAATGTTTTGATTCCATCTTTGATTTCTTGCATTACCGAGTGGGTTTTAAGCAGGGTGTTATTTAGTTTCCATGTAATTGATTTTTTTTCCTTGCTCTGCCTGTTGTTAATGTCTACCTTGATGGCATTGTGATCAGAGAAGATACTTTGTATTATCTCAATGTTTTGGATTCTGTTGAGGGTTGCTTTGTGACCTAATATGTGGTCTATTCTGGAGAATGTTCCATGTGCGTTGGAAAAGAGTATGTACTTTGCAGCTGTTGGGTGGAGTGTTCTATATATGTCTCTGAGGTCAAGTTGGCTGATTGTGCCCTTTAGATCTTCTGTATCATTGTTGAGTTTCTTTCTAGATGTTCTTTCCTTACTGAGAGTGGTGTGTTGAAATCTCCTACTATTATAGTGGAACTGTCAATTTCTCTTTTCAGTGCTGTTAAAGTTTGTTTTACGTATTTGGAGCCCTGTCATTGGGTGCATAGATATTTATTATGGTTATGTCTTCATGCTGGATTGTCCCTTTAATCATGATATAGTGCTCTTCTTTTTCTTTATGGTGGATTTTGTTTTAAAGTCTATTTTATCTGAGATTAGTATTGCCACCCTGCTCTTTTTTTGCTGGCTGTTTGCTTGATACATTTTTTTCCATCCTTTGATTTTTAATAGATCTATGTCTTTGTTTCTAAGGTGTGTCTCTTGTAGACAGCATATTGATTGATCTTGGTTTTTTATTCATTCTGTCAGTCTCTGTCTCTTTATGGGTGCATTTAGGCCATTTACATTCAGTGTAATTATTGGTAGATGTGAGTTTTTTTGTTGTCATGTTGTAGTGCTTTTTTGTGTGTTGCTGATGATTTCTTTGTTCCTCTTACTCTCCTGTGCTGAATTCCTTTTGTTTGTGGATTTTTTTTATTCTTTTGTTTTTGTGGATCTTGTTTTTACTGAGACTTTATGTTTTTCTTCTTTTTTTGATGAGTAGAATTGTTAACTTTCTTTGTGGTTACCTTCAAATTTAACCTTACCTTCCCAGGTTTGAACCAGTCTATTATTACTTGATATTGCCTTGCCTTCCTCTCCATTAGCAAGTTCGATACTTATGCCATTTATTCCCTCTTTTATTGTTCTGGCGTTGTTGTCATTTGCAGATTAACCTCTCTGGTTCCCTGTTGTAAATCTTTGGCTTTGAATAGTCCTTGAGAGTTCATTTCCTACGTTGGCTGGTGCAATCTTGTGTCCTAGATTCAGGCTGTCGGCTGACGTTGTTTGTTCTCAAATTGAAGGACTCCCTTTAATAATTCTTGTAAGTTTGGTTTGGTTTTTACATATTCACTTAATTTCTGTTTATCTGGAAATGTCCTAATTTTACCATCATATTTGAATGAGAGTTTTGCAGGATATATTATTATTGGTAGGCAATGTTTTTCTTTTAAGGTTTTATATATGTCATCCCATTGTCCTCTTGCCTGTATGGTTTCTGCTGAATAATCTGAGCTTAGTCTTATTGTTTCTCCTCTGTATGTGACTTTTCGTTTTTTCTCAAGCTGCTCTCAGGATTCTTTCTTTGTCTTTGGTTTTAGCAAGTGTGATTATGATATGCCTTGGTGATTTTCTTTTGTGGTCTATCCTACATGGGGTTCGTTGAGCTTCTTGGATGGTCAGCTCTTCATCCTTCATGATATTGGGGAAGTTTTCTGTTAGTATTCTTCAGTGCTCCTTTCTATGTTTTCTGTTGTCTCCCCCTGTTCTGGAATTCTGATCACTCGAAAATTTTGCTTTTGATTATATCCCACATAGCTCTCAGGGTTTCTTCATTTTTCTTTGTTCTTTTTTTTTTTTTTTGATTTTTCCTCTGAGTTGTATCCAAGTGTTTGTCTTCAATTTCGCTGATCCTGTCTTCCATCATTTCAAACCTCTTCCTCAGCCCTTCTATGATGCTGTCCATTTCTGAAATCTTGTTTATCTTTTGGATTTCTAATTGTTGTTTTTGTATGATTTCTAATTGTGAATTTATTTTGGCATTTTGATCCTGTATTATTTTCCTGAATTCTTCCATTTTTTGTCTGGCTTTTCCATGAATTTGTCTATTTTTTCCTCATTTTTTTCTGCTTTTTGGTTTAACTCTTGGATAGCTCTGAATAGTAGAGGTTTGAATTCCCTGTCAGGTAGTTCTAGCACCTTTTCTTCTACTGAAAAGTCATCTGGTGTTTTATTTTGGACCCATAGTGAACCATCCTGTTCTTTTTTTTATATGTTTGATATTTTCTACTGTCTTCAGGACATTCAGTTGTTATTTTCTTCGTTTATTGATTATAGATTCGTTTGTTCCGTCTTGCTTTTTTGTTTTATTTGGTTATGTCTGAGCAGGCAGGCGGTGCGTTTTTTGTTGTTTGCTGGTCTGTGGACACAATATTTTTCACCTCCTTGTCCAACGGGCAGAGCCAGTTGCTCAGTTATGGTGTGGCAGGGCAGGTCCAGCTGAAGGAGAGGGGCTGGGATGGGTTTTATGTGGCATGTACTGGTGCTGAAAAGGTGAGCCAGTGGTCAGTGCAGGGCAGATTCCAGTAGCTTGTGCCTGCACTGCTCAGGAGTGCTATGTTCAGCACACAGTGCAGACTGGCAAGAGGGAGGAAGAGGGAGAGGTTGTGATGTGTGGAGCTAGGTTGGGTATGGAAGAGAGAGAAGAGAGAAACTGGAGCAAAAAAAAAAATGTGCTGAGGGAGCTTTCCATTGGAGTGGAGAGACAAGAAACCGAGAAATGAAGGAAAACAGAAAGAAAAATAAAAAATAAAATTAAACAAATAAAATAAATAAATAAATAAATAAATGCCCCCCGGTATCTCATCATTGCAGCTGTGCAGATCAGGGAAGTGGCTCCCAATCCATGCAGTACAGCCTGGCTAGAAGTGGTGGAGATGATACACAGCACCAGGTATTCAGGAGACAGGAAAAGAAGGTAAGTAGTAAGAAACAAGAAACTGAGAAATGAAAAATAAAAAGGAAAAAAGAAACAGAAAACAAATGAGCAGAAAAAAAGAGAAAGAAACAAAAAAAAGAAATCCCCCAGGGATCCCACCATTGTAGCCATGAGGACTGGGGAAGCCGTTCCCCAGCTGAGTGGCGCTTCACAGCCTGTCAAGAAGAAGCAGAGATGGCACATGGTGTTTAAGAGAAAGGATGGGGAGGAGGTGAGAGGTAGGGAAGAAACCAAAAGAGGACAAAAAAACCAACACCAGCAAGAAGGAAATGGCAATGAAGAAGCTGGCCGGTGTGGACAGCGTGTATCCTCATGGCACAGAACCAGCGTCTCCCACACCGCGGTTGTAGCCTGCTGGGAAGTAGTGGATTGGCCCCCCAGGAAGCAGCAAATCTGTCCTCTGGGAAGCCAGGAATTGGCGTGCCTGGAATATGGGAATCAGCCCACTGGGAAGCAGTGAATTGGCTATCCAGGAAGCGGCAAAAGTTAAGTGGGGGGAGGTAGGGTGGAGGATTGGAAAGCGTGCCTCAGTGGTTACCGGGTGCTCTGTCTCCTGCTGGGAGCTCCATGAATCTGCTTTCCTGTACTCCCTGTCTGCCAATCTCTGACAGGCATCCAAGATGGTGGATCCTTGCGGCATTAGCTGATAGTGGACCTCTGTTTGTAACTCTCCTCGCTCTCTGTTCTCTGTCAGTTTCTTATTCCATTCAGTGCTTGGTTATGTTCTTCATCTCTTCATTTGATGCTTAGAGTTCCAGGATTGATGTTTGTCTCTGTTTTACTTAGTTTTTTGGGTCTTTTCTGCGGAGCGACAGCGTGGTGCTTCTGTCTATAGTGCTGTGTTGTCTCTGCCTTGTGTCCCATTTCTTAACCATCACTTTTTTCTGCTTGGGGGTTGTATAAGGATCAAATAAGGAACTTATGTCATGAATTAATGTTAATGCCTATGATTTCTTTGCTAAATGAAGATGTAGGTATTGGGAAGTGTCAGAGGAAGATCCTATGCCTCTTCCAAGGGAAAGGAATTATGGCTTTTGAGTTGCTCTAGGCAAATAGTGTTGTCCTTTTAGAATGTGTGAGACTTCAGGAAGCCCCATGTCCAGGACAGGTCACACTAAAACTTTGCCATCCCAGCGTGAATGCATGGCTACCTGAACACCATGCACTGTATCTTTAAGACAGTTGTGAACAGTGAGTTGCCACCACACACCCTCCTCCCATGGGCCTCCATATGGACACTCTCAGCCACATGTGCCTGTGTGTTACTGGTTACTGCAGGCAGGAGGTAAGCTAAAGTGCAATTTCTAACCAGCACCGGGCTCTCGTCTAACCCAAGTCTGGGTAAGAGGTGATTTACAGCACATCTTTGGCTCAGAGGACAAAATTTTGGGAATTTAGTTAAACTGGGACTTTGTTCTCCCACATTCCCATCTGGAGATGTACTCTTCATAGGGAACCTGTGAGATGGGTGTGATATGGAAGAGCTTTCTTGAAGGAGCTCTTGGGTCTTTGTGATTCTTGATATGCATCTCTAAAGACTGTGCAAACATGGGCAAAGATGGAGGATTTCTCACCACTCAGTCTGACCCGGCCTTGGAATGTGTGTGCCAAATGGATAATTTGTTTTATAGCAGATAGCATTTGAGTTTATAACATGGTAAACAATTGAGTGACCTCCCTAACAGTTACCCAGATGGCTGGTTGCCCCAGGTTCCCTTGGGAAACTCCACTGGGGGAGGGAGTGACTGAGCTTAGCTCACTTGCACTGGGTGGTTGGCAGTAAGGGTGGGGCTGTGGTGCCCGCCCACTGCCCAACAGCCTGAAGAGGAAATGGTGCAAGTCTATGCTCCGGGCTTGCTTGCCTCCTGTGTGTGCTTCATGCATTTGGGAAGAGGCAGCCCTGCATCATAAAACCTCCCCGAAAGCCACTGAGGTATCTCTCTAAAAAACATAATGGATTGTACTGAAAGCCTAGCTTTGACTGATGTGAGGTTTGGGACTCTATCCAGGTAAGAATCCATGCAGCAAGGGGACCAGAGAAGGCAGATGACCCAGAGTAGGGCCAAACTGTTTACCAGCAGATGTGTTTTTGAAAATCTTCCTTAACTGGTCATGGCAGCAGAAAATATCCTGCTGTTAAACGCATCTGCAATCCGCTGCTCTCCCAGTCCACCTACAAAAATTTTGACCTTTAAAGAAATGATGGAGAAGCTGGTGATTTTTTTCTATGGCATTGAAGCACAGTCTATTTTAGGTTCCAAGGCAATTGCAGCCCTCTTTGCTCCCTATTTCACATCACTTTTAAGTCTTGTTCTGGCCACTATGAACCCTTCAGCACTTCTCCCTGTGCAATCACTCGAGTCAAGATCTGTGATCTGTGATTTGCAGATGACATGTACATTTCTTGGCTGATGGCTGCTGAAGCAGTTTGCAAATGTATGGCAGTTAAGGGGGAGTGGTAGAGGAAGAGGGGATCACAACAGAAATACTGTGATGCCACCCTAAATTTTTATTCTCATGCAAATGTATAACAGCTTTCTCATTATTTTGATTGAAGGGAAGGTAGCTCAGTATTGCTGTTGGTGTGAATTACCATATTCATGTTTTTGATGACCAAACAATTGGCCGATTTTTATTGTTTGTCAATCCTGTGAAAGAGTGCAGTACTTTAGAAACCCGAGAGGGAAAAATGTTATTAAAAATTCTCCCTGCCTCCAAAAATATTCAAATCTTAGGTTTCATCAAAGATGAAATCTTAGGTTCCTCTCATTATAACAATCTGTTAGAGGGGTGCATCAAACAACCTTCAACTTCCCGAGCTTTAGAACAGTGATGGCTGCATTTTGGATCATCTTTCATTGGAATATCTACAAAATATGCAAATTACCAAATCTTTGAGGAAAGTTAGTTTCAGTGTCATTTATTGAAATATTGAAATACTGAAATATTCACTCCTTTAAAAAAGACCAGCTTAATGTAAAGCAAGCCTGATTTGATTTTTAAGCAGACATGATACGTGTATAAATGTAACGTGATCTGAAACACATGTTAATGAGATTGCCATCAGGAAGGATTACTGAGATTCTGTGCTCAGACACCGAGAAAAGCCAAATGGTTGTATCAAGAACCCATTCCTAATCTTCAAAAGCAAATTTATTGAAGTGTCTCAATTTTGCCGTACACCCTAACATCTGCATATGGGCCCAGATTCATAATCCTGTCACACTGTGAGGCTGCAGATTAAGGGAATGTATAATCAATGCCTCTGTCGCTACACATAAATATAGACTGCTAAATCAAGTGTGGGTTTTATAACACAAAGACCCTTATCTTAAGCAGATTTTGCACTAAACATTGCTCAAGTCTTGAAGAATTAAAAGCGAAAACAGAAACAGTGATTACCTCTGATGTTTTCTCCCTTTATCTAATTTAAAAGAATTTACATGTAAGTGGAGGCTACCCATATAAATCTTTTAATAATAAACATGAAGCAAAGAGAAGGGAACTAACACAGGAAGAACACCCCACCGCGTGTCAGACATTGTGTTAAATGCTTAACACGCATTATTCCATTTAATAATAATCAATACAGAGACGTACTCATTAAGCTTTCTCCACATTTTCGTGTCTGTGCTGAAGTTATAATACTTGAACAGTTTTTATGAACTGATGCCTTTTTTCCTTTACTATTATTTTTTTAACCACTATATTAGATATGAGAATGTATGTGAAGGAGTCACTGAGACCTTTGCAAATCCCCAGATCCATAAAACTCCTCCAAGGGGACAAGAAGGGGACAAAGTTATGGTGTCTAGTTAAGTGACTCACTCCTGCCTCCCAACACAGGCAATTCAGATTCATGCCTCAGCAAAATGACAAATTACTACATGCCATGGACTTTCAGGGTCATTTAAGACGCTTCAAAACCGTGAATGTTAAATCCACAATTGCCAAGGACTTACTGGACTATCCATGTCAGCATGGCCCTCAATTGGTTTTTTCAGTGACAACCAAAATAGCTGCCATTTAAATTATCCACCACAGCTTTTATAGCATTTTAAATTTCTGACTATCCTATGTTTTATTTTGCCTTCTGAGTTCCATTAGCTCCAAGTCAGCATAAGGTAAAGGGTAGATGTTATCATAACTCCTCAGAGAAACTGGAGACTAATCATTAGAGGCAGCAACAAGGCATTGGCAAAGAGTTGGGCTATGTCCCCTTGCATCTCCCCAAAATGAGAAAAATAGTCTAATTGTAGAATATACAATGTATATAGAAAATCAGCCATTTGAATTGTGAAATGTAAGTCACAGTTCTATTGATATTGTTAGTGGGTGGAAAAAAAAAATCACAATTCTTTCAATACAGAGAATAAAAGCAAAGGAAACTCTGATCACTTTGGGCGGCCTCCGTCATTGCTATCAGGTCTACCTGGCTTGAGTCATGTTTACTTTTCTGCAACAATTTGTGTCTTCATGTCAATGTTTGCTGAATTTAGAACTGCTTGGATCACAGATTTTAAAAATTATAATTCCATTGCCTCATTGTAGGATTGATTAGACGTTTTGGTAACAGTGATAGTTCAATAATAAGTCAAAACAAAAGCCTTTCTTTTTGTTTTCTTGGAGATCAATCTGTCAGTCTGTCAGAGACTACCTCTTCAGCAGCACTGCCTGTATTTCCTCCTCTATCTGCTCTCTCCTTTCTCTCACCATCACCTTTTCCTTTATGTGGTTCTGAATTCCTAGGTCTCAACGGAGTCCTACACATTGTAGGGTCAGGAAAAGCAACCAAGTTCAAGTCTGCCCAGAGGCACCTTGAAAGAAAGGCCTGGAGATCTACTTCCAAAAAATCAGCCACTGAAAACCCTATGGAACACATTTCTACTCCAACACACATGAGCTTCGGGAGCAATGACAGTGCATGGGTCCTCATCAAAGTCCAATATTTCAGTTGCTATGTCTATGCTCAATATGTGTTATCCCAGGACTCTACAACATACTCAGAATAGATGGTCAAAACGAAAACAAAACAAAGTAACCTATACATCTCCTGGTTATAAGGCCAGGAGGCTCTCATTTACCTGCCCCAAGTATTTCATCTGCTACTGTAACTGAGACAGGGCTCTCTGCCCTCCATGTTTGGTTGGAGAGTGGATTCAGATAGTCTGGAATGGAAGAATTATGGGTAGAATGGTAAAAAAGCTGAGCAAAAGTGCCTATGGGACAGAAATACCAACTCCAGTCCTGCGATCCTAGCAAGATGTTGAGCCAGATTCTCTTGGGTAGAAGTTACATCAATACGGCAATTTACTTTTTGTCCATGAGTTAACATAAGCTGCTTCCATTGGTGTTCAAAGTGCTCAGTGGAGTGGCCTGGGCTTTTGGAAATTGAAGAGTCAAGTTCTCCTCTTGTGTTTTTATTCCAAAAAAGTCAGAAATCAAGCAGGTTTCTTTTACAAGAATGAATTCATGTGCCTAACTCCTAAATCCCACACATCCTTTACTATTCTGTCCCAAGTGGTAAGCAGAAGCCCAGAGAACTAAAAAGGCTAACCCCGAGTGCAAAAGAGTTGAAAGATTGCAAGTCCCAGGTACCTTGGTTTCCTAGGCCAGAGAAACAAGCAGTCTTGCAGGCACAATATCTTTAGCCTTTAGAAATATGTCTCCAGCAGGCAAGCATGGCATTGTCCTCTTCTGTATAAATCAGTATCTCCTTCTTACCCCAATCATGAGCATTTCCATCTGTTGATATCATAGCCATATGTTAAGAGAATGCATTTCACCAAAAATTCCATCAAATTTATAAAGGAGACTTTCATAGGCAAGGAAGAGTAATTAAATTACTGCCTCATTATATCTTTGGTTATCTTTCTGAGTCCCTTTGAGCATCAGGCTTGTGTGCATGGACAAATTTGCATGTCTGCCTTAACTAATTTATCTGATTTTAAGGTCTACATCTACAGAAAATTAGATCAGAAGTGTTCCTGGTTGCAAGTTCCATTTTCCTTTGGAGATAACGAATCACAGAAGAGTTTACACAAGTTAAATAAATGTAACCAAATATACTTGTACTTCCTGAAACTGTGAATGATCTGGTGATACTAAGGAAGCAATTACATTCTTAATTGGCATCAAATGATAGGAAATTAGTTTCGTGGTAAATATTCATTCTCTCTGTTATCAAATCTATTATTTGCATTAGAGATGTGACATTTAGCCTGGTAAAAAGGAACTCAATTTCACTTGTTTTTCCAAAACATTTTAATTGAGAATTAAAGGCCTTTGTGAAGATTGCCTTTGTGATGATTGCCTTTGTGATGATTGCAGAAGGAGAAGTTTGCTAATTTGTTCAGATAACACCAAAACAAATGTCGGGTATCACCTATCTTTAAAGTTAAAAACTCCTGAATAAAAATTAATTTGTCTCAGGTGTTGAAACTCCAGTTGAGTGAGAGTCCAAAGAGAAGAAGATCCAATGAAAAATTTTGTACAGTCTGTTAAAGGGAGTGTTTGATTATCTATTGATGAATAACTAACAGCTCAAGACTTGTTGTTGTTAGGTGCCGTTGAGTCGGTTCCGACTCACATCGACCCTATGTACAACAGAACCAAACACTGCCCGGTCCTATGCCACCCTCACAATCGTTGTTATGCTTGAGCCCATAGTTGCAGTGACTGTGTCAATCCATCTCATTGAGGGTCTTCCTCTTTTTCGCTGACCCTCTACTATACCAAGCATGATGTCCTTCTCCAGGGACTGATGCCTCCTGATAACATGCCCAAAGTATATGAGATGTAGTCTCGCCATCCTTGCATCTAAGGAGCATTCTGGCTGTATTTTTTCCAAGACAGAGTCCCTGGTATATTCAGTATTCTTCACCAGCACCACAATTCAAGGCATCAATTCTTCTTCCATCCTCCTTATTCATTGTCCAGCTTTCGCATGCATATGAGGTGATTGAAAACATTATGGCTTGGGTCAGGCTCACCTTAGTCCTTAGAGTGACATATTTGCTTTTTAATACTATAAAGAGGTCATTTGCAGCAAATTTGCCCAGTGTAATGTGTTGTTTGATTTCTTGACTGCTACTTCCATGGTTGTTGATTGTGTAGCCAAGTAGAATGAAATCCTTAACAACATCAATCTTTATCAAGATGTAGCTTATTGGTCCAATTGTGAGAATTTTTGTTTTCTTTATGTTGAGGTGTAATCCATACTGAAGGCTGTGGTCTTTGATCTTCATCAGTAAGTGCTTCAAGTCCTCTTCACTTTCAGCAAGCAAGGCTTGCATATCGCAGGTTGTTAATGAGTCTTCCTACAATTCTGATGCCCCATTCTTCTTCATATAGTCCAGCTTCTCAGATTATTTTCTCAGCATACAGATTGAATAAGTAGGGTGAAAGGATACAACCCTGACGCACAGCTTTCTTGACTTTAAACCATGCAGTATCTCCTTCTTCTGTTCGAACAACTGCCTCTTGATCTATGTACAGGTTCCTCATGAGCACAATTAAGAGTTCTGGAATTCCCATTCTTGACAATTTTATCCATAATTTGTCATTATCCACACAGTCGGATGCCTTTGCATAGTCAATAAAACACAGACAAACATCTTTCTGGGATTCTCTGCTTTCAGCCAGTATCCATCTGACGTCAGCAATGATATCCCTCATTTCTAAGTCTCTTCTGAATCCAGCTTGAATTTCTGGCAGTTCCCTGTCAATGCACTGCTGCAGCTGCTTTTGAAGGATCTTCAGCAAAATTTTACTTGTATGTGATGTTAATGATGTTGTTTGATAATTTTAGCATTCGGTTGGATCATGTTTCTTTGGAATAGGCATAAATATGGATCTCTTCAAGTCGGTTGGCCAGGTAGTTGTCTTCCAAATTTCTTGGCATAGACTAGCAAGCACTTCCGGCACTGCATCCGTTTGTTGAAACATCTCAGTTGGTATTCTGTCAATTCTGGAAGCCTTGTTTTTTGCCAATGTCTTCAGTCAGCTTGGACCTCTTCCTTCGGTACCATTGGTTCCTAATCATATGCTGTCTCCTGAAATGGTTGAACATTGACCAATTCTTTTTAGTATAGTGACTCTGTGTGTTCCTTCCATTTGCTTATGATGCTTCCTGCTTCATTTAATATTTTTCTGGTAGAATCCTTCAATATTGCACCTCGAAGCTTGAATTTTTTCTTCAGTGCTTACAGCTTGAGAAATGCCGAGCATGTTCTTGCCTTCCAGGTCTTTAGAATACTTTACTTTGTCTTCTGGAGCTGTCCTTTGATATCTTCTGTTCAGCTCTTTAAATTCATCATTTCTTCCATTTGCTTTAGCTACTCAATGTTCCAGAGCAAGTTTCAGAGTCTCTTCTGATATCCATTTTGGTCTTTTCTTTCTTTCCTCTCTTTTTAATGACCTCTTGCTTTCTTCATGTATGATGTCCTTGATGTCATTCCACAAATTGTCTGTCTTGGGTCATTGGTGTTCAATGCATCAAATCTATTCTTGAGATGGTCTCTAAATTCGGGTGGGATATACTCAAGGTTGTACTTTGGCTCTCGTGGACTTGTTCTAATTTTCTTCAGTTTCAGCTAGAACTTGCAGATGAGCAATTGATGGTCTGTTCTGTAGTTGGCCCCTGGCCTTGTTCTGACTAATGATATCGAGCTTTTCCATCGTCTCTTTCCACAAATGTTGTCTATTTGATTCCTGTGTATTCCATCTGGTGAAGTTCACGTGTATAGTCCCTATTTATGTTGTTGAGAAAAGGTATTTGCAATGAAGAAGTCATTGGTCTTGCAAAATTCTATTATGTGATCTCCAGTGTTATTTCTATCACCAAAGCCATGTTTTCCAACTACTGATCCTTCTTTGTTTCTAACTTTCACATTTCAATCACCACTAATTATCAATGCATCTTGATTGCATGTTTGATCAGTTTCAGACTGCAGAAATTGGTAAAAATCTTCAATTTCTTTATCTTTGGCCTTAGTGGTTGGTGCATAAATTTGAATAATAGTCGTATTAAGTGGTCTTTCTTGTAGGCATATGGATATTCTCCTATCACTGATAGCACTGTACTTTAGGATAGATCTTGAAATGTTCTTTTTGACAATGAATGCAACACCATTCCTCTTCAAGTTGTCATTCCTGGCATAGTAGACCATCTGATTGTCCAATCAAAATGGCCAATACAAGCCCATTTCAGCTCACTAATGCCTAGGATATCGACGTTAATGCATTCCATTTCATTTTTGACAATTTCCAAGTTTCCTAGATTCATACTTCATACACATTCCTCAAGACTTAGTCACTTAAAATCACCATTTATCACTTACGGTTCTGTGCATAACTGGGCTCAGCTGGATGGCTTTCACTTGGATTTCTCCTGAGTTTGCAGCTTGAGTTGGAGTTATCTGAAGAACCAACTGTGTTGGACATCTAAGATGGATTGTTCACTCGCACATGTGATGCCTCAGCTGGGATGACCAGAACAGCTGAGACTGATGGGGCATCTCTTTCTCCACATGGCTAGCTTGGGTTTCCCCACAGCACGGAAGTTTCAGGGTACTCAGATTCTTATGTTGAGGCTGGCTTCTCCAAGAGCAAACATTTTAAGAGATCCAGGCAGAAGTTTCAAAACTACATATGGCCTAGGCTTGGAGTCTGTACACCATCATTTCTGCTGTATTCTACTGGTCAAAGAGTCACAGGTTAGCCTAGATGCAATAGGGTGAAGGAATAAACTTCAATTCTAGGTGGAGGAATGGCAAGTACATATAGGGAGGGGAAGAAATGGTGGTGGTCATCTTGGAGACAATCTGCCATGAGGAGTGTAAACAATATTCATACTTACAATGTGTCCATCTGATTTCCTCGGAGGATATTCCCACTTAGTTTCTTTGTATGGAACATGTGGTTGTGTGTGCATGTGTTCTGTGCCATTAAGTCAATTCCAACTCATAGTGACCCTATTGGACAGAGTAGAACTTCCCCATAGGGTTTCCTAGGATGTAATCTTTACAGGAGCAGATCGTGAGGTCTTTTCTCCCACAGAGCCGCTGGTGGGTTTGAACTGCCAAACTTCTGGTTAAGTTGAACACCACTTAATGGTTAACCATTATGCCACCAGGGGTCCTTATGTGGTTATACCAAAACCAAACCAAACCTGCTGTCCTTGAGTCGATTCTGACCCATAGTAACCCTGTAGAAAAGAGTAGAACTGCCCCATAGTGTTTCAAAGGAGTGGCTGGTGGATTCCAACTGCCAACCTCCTGGTTAGCAGCTGAACACTTAACCACTGCGTCACCAGGGCTTGTGTGGTTATATGTAAAACAACAACAACAAACCCATTGCCGTTGAGTTGATTTTGACTCACAGCAACTGTATAGGACGAAGTAGAACTGCCCCATAGAGTTTCAGAGGAGCACCTGGTGGATTCAAACTGCCAACCGTTTGGTTAGCAGCTGTAGCTCTTAACCACTAGGCCACCATAGGAATGTAAAAATATATTAGCCAAGACAACAGTATTTGAGCCAGGTGTTTTAGGGGAACTTCTCTAATCTTTATGTTCCCACAGAGGGGATGGCATTTCCACTCCTCTCCCCAGGGGAGAAAAATAAGAAAGGAAATTTTCCAGCCTCTTATCACAACCTCACTCAGTCCTTCACTTGGGAAGAAGAATGAGTTATCCTAACGAGTTTGGAAGAAGTTGAGCTGGTGAGACTCAGCCCCTGTTGGTTTCTCTCTTTCAGAGTAGATGCTTTTCAGGACGCACAAGTTTATTTTCCCCTTTAGAGGAGGCCTGCAGTCCAGCTGTGCCAAGGACTGAAGGTCAAGTCTGCTTATTTCAGGGCTGAAGTATCTGGCAGCTTTTTGTGCCCCCACATCTCTGACATGTTCTCCATTCAGAGACTGGCTGACTCTGATACCTTGTTTCTCAATTAGTTTAAATCTTAGGGGTTATTTGTCACCCCCAGCTCCAATAGCAAGCTTCCCAAACACTCATTCCTTCTTAAACAATTTCTGAAGATAAAATTTTGGTTGAAGAGCATTCTTTTCTCCCTGCTACCATTTATTGGGTGTTTTTTCTTGTGTCAGGCACTGTTCATACATTTTGTTAGCTGATTTAATCCCCACAGCAACTCTGAGCAATATATATTATTTTTCTCATTTTTCAGGTTAGAAAACTGACACCCAGTGTCATGTGATGGCCATGTGGCAACAAGTTATGAGCACAGGTGGTTGACCTTCAAAGCCTGTGATAGTAACCACTATACTAGTCTGCATTACATGCCAGCCCCAAACGTGCTTTCATTCATGTATGTTTTTTTACCGGATCATGTTCTCATATGACTTCTTTGTTTCTTCAAACTCTTCATTACATGAAATAATGGTAAGGATAGTAATAGTTAACACATAGTTGACACTTATTGTGGAGCCCTGGTGGTGCAGTGGTTAAGAGCTCAGCTGCTAACCAAAAGGTCGGCAGTTCGAATCCACCAGCTGCTCCTTGGAAACCCTAAGGGGCAGTTCTACTCTGTCCTATAGGGTTGCTATGGGTCAGAATCAACTCAACAGCAATAGGTTTGGTTTGGGTTTTTCTATGTACCGGGCACTGCCCTAGAAACTTTCCATGGATGAACTTATTTAATTTTCACAACAACCCTGTGAGTTAGGTACTATTACTATTTTGTTCTCACAAGTGAAGAAACTAGGCAGAGTGGGTCCAAAGTTGTGCTGCAGGATGCTGTGTAGAATGGTTTCTGGGACACTGGGAAGGTTCTCTTGCACCCTGGAGTTCTCTGGACTTGCTGACTGATGTCTGATATTTCTGCAGTAGAAAACACAGCACAGAGAGAGGGCCTAATATTTATATATGCACACAGACAGGTAGGATATTGACTTACCACCTCACTATAACTGTCAGGCTCAAGATCAGATTCTGATGAGATTATAGGCAAGGTGTTCCGGGGGAGGAGGCATCTTGGGAAAGGGGACGTCACAAATGGAGAGGAGAAATGAAGAGACACTGATTTCCTTCTACTGCAAATCTTCCCAGGGCAGGCCCGTTTTCTGTTACATTCTTGTCCAGTAACTCATACTTTCCCTAGAGTTCTAGAAAGCAGGAACTATTGAGAAAGTAGCCCATCTGAAAGTATATTTCCTGCTGTTTATCTGCTTCCAGAACTGGCTGAAGTTTACTTTTTGGTACTCCAGAGACCTAGCTTCTTCTTGCCTTCTTCCAATGTGGTCTATTTAATCTCCTGTCGTGTGGGAAATTATGTTCAAAATCTCCGTGATCCTCTGTCCATGGTAAGTTATGCATGTAGTGACAAGTACATGCCACAAGGTCCTGAGATTATATCTGCAATGTGTTGCTGCCGACTGTTGATCAAGATAGGCTGGAAGAAAAACATTATTTTCAGGTGTGAAAAACCGTCACCTTTATCAAATAATTTTTCTTGCATTTTTCCCAAGACGTTGTAGCCTATTTAAACTTGGGAGGTTAAGTTTATAGCATTCATTATGACTGAAAATTTAGTTCACACAATCATGATGCTCTCTTTATTAGGTGTTACCATTAAACAATATTAAAATAAACAAAATGTGGCTGGCCTTTTGTAAGCTACATGGCATGTTTACTTCTTTGCCTGGTTCCTTAATTGCATTTATTCATCTTTCTGAATATTGATGTCACTGCCATTCACAATATTTGCCCCTTTTTTGGTATGTGGTTTACATTTTATAATGCCCAATGACAGCTTTTGATGGGAGCATTCTTATTTGAATGGTGCGTACTGGTTCGTAGTGTCTCGTAGTTTGAATTCTTGGCTTGGCTGACGGCTTATCGCAATCCTAGCTCCAGTCTCAGCAGTCTACCTTTGGAAATGGAGACTGATGGCTCTAAAAAAAAAAAAAAAACCCATTTAATTAAGAATCCCAGGAGGGTAGAGGAGCAGGACCATGGAAACACCAACGCATACCTCTCAGCTTTTGTCAATCATGGGACGATCATGAAAATGATTGAAAGCAATGTACCCAAAACAAAGGAACCAACACCCTGTGATTAAAGATCTATGCCTGGCAATTTAAAAACAAAAGAATAGTCTTCCTAGCTTGCTTTGTTCAAAAAACTGGAGCAGATTTGAGTTATACAGATCCAGTTTCAGGAGAAATGTCAAAACACTGAGAGAGGCATACTCAGTACTTTCAAGATTTAAAAAAAAAAAATATATAGAAGTAATAAAAAACCCTTTGTTATCGAGTTGATTCTAACTCATAGCGACCTGATAGGACAGAGTAGAACTGCCCTGTAGGGTTTCCAAGGAGCAGCTGGTGGATTAGAATGGCTGACCTTTTGGTTAGCAGCTTAGCTTGCGTAGTCTTAACCATTGCGCCACCCGGGCTCCAGTAGAAGCAATATTGAGGACAAATTTGAATGTAGGAAAAATACACATAATTCCCTCATCCTAGCATCCGTTTTTTCACATTTGTCATTTTTGTCCCTACATATATCTATGTTTTCTTTCATAGTCACAGTCATAGAATCTATTCTCTAAACTTTTATTCTTTAACATTGTAGGGGACACATTGTTCCTGGTTTCTACATAGCCATCTGTATCAACATTTATTTAATAATTTCTATATTACTGTGCAGGGAGTCCATGGGTGGAGCAAATGGTTAAGTGCTCAACTACTAGCCAAAAAGTTTGGCGATTAGAACATACCCGGAGGTCCTTGGAAGACAGTCCTGGAGATCTGCTTCGGAAAGGTCACAACCTTGGAAACTCTATGAGGCAGTTCAATTCTCACACACAGGGTCACCATGAGTCGGAATCCACCTGACCACAGTTAGCAACAACAACAGATTATTATGCGATAATATCTCTAATTTTTCACTGAAAGAAACATGCACATTACTTTTGTTTCCTGTTGAATAATATCCTTAGAATGAATTTTTGTAAGTCATTTCATAAGTTTTCAAAGGTCAAACAGGTGTGAACATTTTAGTAGTCCTTAATAACTTGCCATATTTTTTCCAAAGAGATGGTAGCAATGGTGCTTGCCACTACAACAGTATGAGAGGAATAATTTAATTTCAGTCTAACAGGGGGTGCTACCATTATTATTTTTTCCAATGTAATGGAAGACTTCAAAGATTGAAAGCAAACTAGATTGTCTTCCAGGCACTGCTGGATCCACACCTTGATATCCTTTATCTTGGCGGGGAATGAGCTAAGGAGGAAGAACCAACAAAAAAGACCACTGGCCAATTTGTGATCACTGGAGTGGTCTCCACTGGGTGAGAGAATCTTCAGAGTGGCTCGTGGCGTTTTCTGGCAAGGGGCGAACCATACAAGTGCTGTTTCAGGCCTCAGGCCAGGAAAACAGGTACAGCCTTGTCAGTGTCAAAGAAGAACATGGGTAGCAGGAGACCTACGAGTGAATGAAAATTGAATTATCTTTACTTTGAGGACTTGTCTATTGAGAAACAGCAGAGCTGGCAACCATTTACTACCAACAAGAGGCAGTTCCAAGAGTAGAATATAAAATATGCTCTGCTCAACCCCACGAAACTCAGAGTGTCTCACAATGGCCAATTTATTATTTTTACCCTGTCCAGTGACATGGAAGGATGCATCAGGGAGCTGCTAGCCTCTGCGATGAATAACTTAAGTCAGGCTGCAACATGTGAAATAACTCAGCTGACCAGGATTTATAACACTAGCTGGATTTTTTGCTTTCTTTGGGGTTCATGAAGCATGGTGCTGCAAGAGACCACAGGAGTCCAGTGATGAAGTTACATATCTCTCTTCCTTATTTTTATTTTTTGGTATTTTCCTATTATTTTATTGCCTAGTTCAGATGTCTTTCTAAGCAGACTCCAGTCTCCTAGGGGACTCGTCTCTTCTGACTTGGAAAATTAGAGCCACAGATGGATCAGACTCCTAAATACCCTGTTTTTATACTCTATATTCTTCACGTATCCAGTTCTGGTTGGTTTTGACTGCCTGGTGCTGTGTGGAATGTGTTTGGCTGAAATTTATTTTGCTCAATTATTTATGTGCACTTGCCCAAATCGGAGGGGTGGCAATGCAGCTGCTGCTTCCAATTCTGGGTATGTCAGTCCCCAGTTCATGTGCCAGTTTGCTGGCTAGATTTGCAAAGGGGGTCCCGTCTGCTGCCATTGGAAAATGGCTTTCTGGAGTTACCTGGGACACGGCTTTTCTCCTTCTGGGTAATAATGTCCAAGCACAATTCCATGGCAATGAGGACAGTCTGAATTTTTGTGCATCAGGTAACTCAGAGGAACAGAGACACTAGGCAGTCACGTATTCTAATCTTTGTTCACCACACAGATCTTAGAGCTGGAAGGAATCTCAGGAGATTATCTGGTCAAATCCTCCCAACTTCTTATCATCCTTTTTCAGGGGGACAGTAATTTGCATTGTCCCCTTTTTGTGTTGTTATTTGAGGACTGTGTTATAAGCCAGCCTTCCCAAATTACTCTGTGGCCCTTCCAATTCCTGTTTTAACTGGGAAATTTGTGTGAGATCCTTCTAACAAGTAAAAAAGGAGGAAAACCACCTGCAGAAGCAGAATTTGGAGGGTAGCTACAGTTTTCCTGTTGACAGACCCCTTTTTGACTTCTTGACAGAGCTGAATCAAGTCCCAGGGTCTTGAGAGGTTACTGCCTGATTACAGGTTAACTATTTTAATATTCACTGATTGGGAGAAAGTACCATGAGCAAATCTAATGCAAGATTCTTGAATGCAGAGGGCATTAATGGCTCCACAAAATGTAAATGCATTCTTAATTAGCTCAAGTCACTGCATGCCCAAGTAGCTCTTTTACAAGAAAAACACAGCTTACTGATAATGAGCACGAAAATTACTAAGAGATTGGTGGGGTAAATCTCTTAAACCTCTTTTCTTTTTTTTTT
This sequence comes from Trichechus manatus latirostris, assembly GCF_000243295.1. Taxonomy (NCBI): domain Eukaryota; kingdom Metazoa; phylum Chordata; class Mammalia; order Sirenia; family Trichechidae; genus Trichechus; species Trichechus manatus. The sequence goes on from NW_004443994.1 coordinate 5,035,543, forward strand.
CTCTCCAAATTTTGATGTGACATTGCTAATTTGAGAGCGTGTCCCTTTCTGGATTCTACAGACTCAAGCAAGTAAAAGAGGAGGAATGGATTTAGGAGGTTGGAATTACAGCAGTATCACCTCGGGGGCTCTAAGGATTATTATCATTATCATAATGACTTATTTTACTGAATCCAGGAAGCTAACAGGTCTTGAGAAACCCAGGTTACACTCGGTAGCTGCACAGTGATTTTATTTTTAAATGTACTTTTCAGCTGTTATCTCATCTTATGGCCACAAAGTCCCCATGAGGCAAGTATTGTACTGCCATTTTCCAATGGGACAGCAGAGACATAACAGGATAAATGAGATAACTTTGGCCATTCAGTCTGTAAGTATGAATTGAGGGTTGGACCTCAGGTTCTCCAGCCTTCAGCCCTGTGTTTTCTTTCCCTCAGCTACCCTGGTTTCTTTAAGTCCAGTAATGGAAGTAATTGAAGGCTGCATTCTCAGGATATCAGAAAGTGGTTCACCAGAGGTGTTTCTTCACCGCTCTCATTCTTTAATGTCACTCCACACCAAAGACCTCATTATGGGAGGCAAACATGTATTTGACTAGTCTGCTGACAACATCCTGCCATGCATCAGAAAATTACCCAGGCTGATCCCTCTGATATGAAGCAGTTGGGTGGTGGCAGGCAGGGCTTCAATAGATGTCCCTCCTCCCCCGCATACAGTGAGGCATGGCTGACCAATGGACCCTCATTGACATTTGGGGACTGGGTATAGAGTTAGGAGCACTTTTCGTGAGTGCTGAGACTGCAACCATGCACAAAGTCAGGCAGAAGAGTGGTCCTTCGGGGCTACAGGCAACACAGACTTGGTATTCACGGCTCAAGTCGCCACTGCCCGGGTGACTGGCCTGAGGCTACACAGGAATTAAGGGCAGAGCTGGAGCTGGGACAGGTCTCTTCACTGCCAGCTGAATGCTCTTGCTACTTCACCATGATCTTAAAAACCACCTCCCAAGCACAGAAACAAGGTCTACGTCATAACTGGGCATGGCAGCTTTGCTCTGGCCATAGGGCCAGGAAGAAACAGTGATATCATCCTTTCACCCTACCAAAAACCAAACCAAACCAAACCCATTGCCGTCGAGTTGATTCCACCTCTAGCGACCCTGTAGGACAGAGTAGAACTGCCCCATAGGATTTCCAAGGAGCAGCTGGTGGATTCAAACTGTCGACTTTTTGTTTAGCAGCCATAACTCTTAACCACTGCACCACCAGGGCTCCTATGAGTTGGAATTGACTCGACGGCAATGGGTTTGGTTTTTTTAGCCCTAGTGGCACAGTGGTTAAGAGCTCGGCTGCTAACCAAAAGGTTGGCAGTTCGAATTGAAGCTCCTTGGAAACCCTATGAGGGCAGCTCTACTCTGTCCTGTAGGGTTGCTATGAGTCGGGATCGACTCGACTGCAGTGGGTTTCACTTCACCAGAGCTCCTGAACTGCCTGTAAAACACTTCTTAAAAGCTTGGCAAAAACAACAGATAATGGAGAGGTTTGGCCTAAGTCAAGCGCTTCAACCATGGTGTCAAAATAAAATTTTGTCTCAATCAAAGGAAAGTTGTGTCACAAGTAGACTATCATCACTAATAAATTGGTGATGCACATGAATAATTTGGTTTTATCTACATACTAGAACAAATACTCATGTGAATGTGATCGACTTTAAGAGAATATCATCCTCAGTCACCTGGATTCTGTTAACTTTCTTGTGTGGGAATTTGCACGTAACTCTGAATTTACCCTTAGGAGTGTGCCATGCATGTAATGTTATCTGTCCTATGAAGAAAAGTGATTGAGAACTAAGGATATATTAGGCATTTACTCCTCCAGATTCTCTAAGATTTATATGAAGCCAGATCAGAAGAAAGCCATCTGTTCGGATTACATCACTCTGAATCACTCCTTAGGTGGAATCATCTATACGGGATTATAATTTCACAGTATGTTCAGATTACTACATACAGCTGATTAGAAATACCTACAGCATAAATAAAATATCTTTGCCTGTTGGTTAGCATTGCTATCAAAGAGCTTGTACATTACGTAACTCAAGGACCTTATATTAAAATCCTTGTAGCAAATTCTCCCCAAAGTTTACTTACGGTTAAGTTTTTTTCTCCTGATGACATGGTAGACACCGGGAATTATTTAAACCATTGAATTTACTTCATAGTGTTGGCTACTAGGAAGTTAGGATGCTCAGAACTAGGTTTTCTTTTGAAAGAACAACTGTCTGATCTTTCATTTACATTTTAAGAAATGTTTTGCTTCTCTTTTTTTCCTTTTAAGAAATTTAAAAGATATAGAAATATGCAAAGAAGAATATAATAAGCCCCTATCTTCCCAACTCCCACAATTAACATCTGTTAATATTTTATTGTATTTGTTTCCTGTCATTATTTTTAAAGAAATAAAACTTTACCAACTTAGCTAATGTTCCACCCCATCACTCCAGCCCCACTCTCCTTCAGCGTCCCCACAGCCAACCACTAAGATGAATTTAGTGTGTATTTTACAGCTCATTTTCTATACTTTTGCACACAAACATATGCATTCATAAAAAATTATTTTGTATGATTAAAAGATTTACATAAACTGTGTACTGTACATACAGTGATGCTTTTTGCATTCAATATTATCTTTTGAGATCTACTCACATTAATCCATATCGATCTAGTTAATTCCTTTCAATTGCTGTGTAGTAAGCCATTACACAAATATACCACATTTTCTTTATATCTTTTCCCAATAAGGAATACTTATGTTGTTTCTAATTTTTTGCTTTTTCAAACAGTGCACTATGAAAATCATTTTATATGTTTTTTTTTAATGTGTGTGCAAGAATTTCTCCAGAGAGTAGACATGTTTCTTTGTACACATAGGCATGAATTCCTCTGGAATGTAGACCTAGCAGGGGAACTTCTGAGTTACTCTTTCTCTTTACTACATGTGTCTTATCTTTTATTCCATGTTAATACATTTTGCCTCTGTGGAATCTCTGAATTTATTATAAGCCACTTTACATCCTTTTTAGGATTAAGTTTGTCAAAAATAAAAAGGAATAGGTAGGTCATTAAAGCTTTGAAAGACATTGTAAAATATACATAGAATGAAGGTTAAAATGAGTGTCCGTCGTTGCCTGCTTTTTGCAGGGTCAAGGTACAGATACTCAGGAAACAGAAAGCGCTTTATCCTTTGCCATAAGCTTATTGTTTCGAAGGAAGCCCAAAAGGAACAAGAAATAAAATCAGTCTCAAAATTTCATTCCTAAAATTTCAAGAGGAATAGCAAAGGAACAGGCAGAAGAACTAGAAGTTATTAAGAGCTCTGTGGGCAGCAGCTCTTTTTCTTTTTTATTCTTTGGTTCTAATTTCCTTCATCAGTCTGGGAAGGCTTTGGGACTGCCATTTGAAACCCCTTTTATCACCAACATTTGATCAATGTGCTGGCACATTGTCCTCTCTCCTCTGGCCTCCCTCATGCATCAGAAGGGCTTTTGCCTCTTTGGCTGTTCCCTCCCCGCTCCCCTTTTCCAGAATATCAGAGAACTTTCCCCATAGCCTACCCTATAGCCTACCAGAAGAACAGTTTGTACTAACTAGGCCTTTGGCTAAAAATAAGAGAATAATTCATCTTATGTGAATTAAACCATAAGGAATATTTATTATTTCATAGAAGTTCCAAGGTAAGGAAGTCCCAGGATTGGTTATTTAGTGACCTGGTAACATCATCAGCGCTACCAGGTTCTTTCTATCTTACCTTTTTACTCTGTCATTTTTGGCGTGTTTCCCTGACTTCAGGCTGCTCCTCCTTATGGAGGCAAGATGGCTGCAGGACTTCTAGGCATCTTGTTGAGGCATGACAATATCCAGCAAAAGAAGAAGGATTGTTTCTTCCTGTATGTTTTTTTTTTTTTCTTAAATCAGAGAGGGAAATCTTTCCCAGACACCAGCCAGCAGCCTCTTCTTAAGTCCTATTGATTAGAACTACATCACATGCTTATGCCAGGCAAGGGGAACAAGACCACAAAGATTCTCAACCAAGGTGTTAGCAAATGGGTGGGGACAGAATACTGGCATTTAGTGGGTGGGGTCCAGGGATGCAAAGCCAGCTTTAATGTGTGGGACATTCCCACATAACAAAGGATGTTCCCACCCAAAAGCCAGTAGCCCCTACATTTAGATTGGCTTAGATATATTATGATTCATCTGGAGATGGGCATGGAACAGGACCCTATAGGGAAAGAAGATAGGTGGGGGACACGGATCAATGTCTGAGTGTAGAGAATAGAGTTGTAGAGTTTATTAATTCAGTGAGTAAAAAAAAACAAACAACCAAAACAAAACCTAAGCCAGTTGCCATCGAGTCTATTCTGATTCATGTATTGCAGAGTAGAACTGTGTTCCATAGGGTTTTCAAGGCTTTGACCCTTTGGGAGCAGATTGCCAGGCCTTTCTTCCAAGATGCCTCTGGGTAGGTTTGAGCCACCAACCTTTAGTTAGTGGCTGATTGCTTGAGCGTTTGTGCCTAGCTTCAGAAAATCACAAGAAGCAGGTGGTTTATTTTGGCAAACAGCTGGAGTTACATCAGAGGGCAGCTCTGTGACTCCAGCCCTAGCTTGTTCTCACATCAAAGAGCTGAAACTCTTGAGCGTCAAATGCTCAGTGCCATAGCATCAACTGCATTATCATCATCACCACCAACTTTCTGTGAACATCAAAACCATGGTAGGAAGATCAAGACATGGATGTCTACCTAATGTTCTTTGGATACAAGGTCTAGGAAGGGCAAGAGAGGTAAAGTTATGTCCAAAATGAGGATGAATAAAGCCACATTGCAAGTTGTTGTCCTCAATTTGTAAAGTCTAAGAGAAGATGAAGGACCCATAAACCTGTTGCCTTTGAGTCAATTCCGATTCATAGTGCCCCAGTAGGACTCAGTAGGACTCCCAAAAGTTTTATAGCTTTAAGTACTTCCCAGGATCCCTACAGTCACTCTATTGCCCACTTTCTTTTTCCTGAACCTAACTGAGTTTCTAAGCCATTTTCCAAAGTGACTATAGCTGTATAGAACTATAGTTACAGGAAACTGCAATCTGTTGATCTCTTCTTGATGGAGTCTATATATCATTTACACTTCACTTCTCTGTGGGTGGAAAAGCTTTTTTCATGGTTTATTTAGCGGGAAGTCATTTTGATCAGCAAGATGAGTAATACTTTACAGCTGTTTGCAATTACCGCCTCTGCTCTGCCAGAAGTTTTGACTATTATACAAACTGAAATACCAAATGAAGTGATGCAAGATGGGGAGAAGAGAAATGCATATTTCATAGATCCATTCATGTCACGAGAAATTATCCATCACCTTTTTTCCAATTCTGTGTTCCTAAACCCAAAGTCACATCTCAAGGATAGACATTCCAGAGGTTTTGATCCATGAAGGGATGTGCAATCCATGAGCACTAGGTTTTGTATGACTACTGAGAGATCATCATGGTCTAAATTCCACAGAGATATGAAGCCAGTTTGGCTAGGAAAAAGTATACATCATCTTTCTTAATAAAGGCTTTAATCAGCATATCTGTCTCTTTCAAACACCCACTGTGATACTACAATGATTAAATATTTCAGTTAGTAGGAGAATAAAATGATTTCAATATTTTTTTTTCATATTCATTCAACATAGACTCAATTTAGTAAATCTGTGCAATGGGGAAACTAGGAGTCAATTGTAAACTGTCAATCAGATTGATAAATAGCCAGTTTATGGAGGATAAGAGCTGGGAGCTAGAGAAAGATAAATCTATGTTCAAATTCTGATCCTGTCACTTACTAGCTGTGTGACTTTGGGCAAGTAGCTTAGTGTGGGTAATAATAATAATATAATCTACCTAATAGGGTTATTGGGAGAATTAAATGACGTGATTTATATAAGTGCTTAGAATAGTGCCCAGCATAAAGTCCTCCAAAAATGGTAGCAATTGTCTTTTTAGAAATAATTCTTCATGGTTTTAAGGTCCAGAACTCATGCTCCTTATTTGCCTCCCTCCCAACCCTGTTAACTGTTAACTGTGCCCTTCTCCCCACATGCACAAACTCAGGTGAGGGAGCAAGCCCAGGTGAAAAAGTCTTGGGATTAGTTCTGATTGGTTTTGGTTGGGTCACATGCCCTCCCTGAATCAGAAAGATGCTGTATTCTGGTTGACTAGGTTTGGGTCACATGCATGCCTCTGGGGAGAGAGGAAAGAGCAACGACTCACTTAACTGACCCACATAAGTTGAGCTCAGATAGATCCTCAGAAAAATATGGGTGCTGCTTCAAGGAAAAAAAAATAGATTCTGGAAGGAGAAGATATCAACTCACCACTATCGGCATTTCTCTTTTCTGGGCAATTGACCAGAGGTGCATGGGGTAAACTGGTCCATATTACAATGGTTTATTGAAAAATGTTATGCCTATTCAAACTGCCTACCACTCATCTGTCAGTCTGTTTTACCGTGGGGCTTGCTGTTGCTGTGATGCTGGAAGCTATGCCACTGGTATTTCAAATACCAGCAGGGTCACCCATGGTGGACAAGTTTCAGCGGAGCTTCCAGAGTAAGGCAAACTAGGAAGAAGGACTTGGCTATCTACTTCTAAAAAAATTGGCCAGTGAAAATCTTATGAATAGCAGTGGAACATTGTCTGATATAGTGCCAGAAGATGAGCTCCTCAGGTTGGAAGACACTCAAAATATGACCTGGAAAGTGCTGCCTCCTCAAAGTAGAGTTGATCTTAATGACGTAAATGATGAAGAAAAGCTTTCAGATCTTCATTTGCTGATGTGGTATGGCTCAAAATGAGAAGAAACTGCTGCAAACGCCCATTAATAATTGGAATGTGGAATGTATGAAGTATGAATCTAGGAAAATTGGAAGTTGTCAAAAATGAAATGGAATGCACACAGATTGATATCCTAGGCATTAGTGAGCTGAAATGGACTGGTATTGGCCATTCTGAATCAGACAATCATATGGTCTACAATGCCGGGAATGACAAATTGTAGAGGCATGGCATCACATTCATCATCAAAAAGAAGATTTCAAGATCTATCCAGAAGTACAACACTGTCAGTGATAGGATAATATCCATACTCCTACAAGGAAGACCAGTTAATAAGAATATTACTCAAATTTATGCACCAACCACTAAGGCCAAATATAAAGATCTGAAAGCTTTTCTTCATTTATGTCATTAAGATCGACTCTACTTTGATGATTTTTACCATGCAGACTGAAATTGATCAAACATGCAATCAAGATACATTGATAATTACTGGTGATTGGAATGTGAAAGTTGGAAACAAATAAGGATCAGTAGTTGCAAATATGGCCTTGATGATAGAAATGACGCTAGAGATCTCATGATAGAATTTTGCAAGACCAACAACTTCTTCTTTGCAAATACGTTTTTTTACCAACATAAATGGCAACTATATACAGGGACCCCACTGGATGGAATACACAGGAATCAAATCGACTACATCTGTAGAAAGAGATGATGGAAAGGCTCAATATCATCAGTCAGAACAAGGCCAGGGACCAACTGCGGAACAGACCATCAATTGCTCACATGCAAGTTCAAGTTGAAGCTGAAGAAAGTTAAAACAAGTTCATGAGAGTCAAACTATGACCTTGAGTATATTTAACCTGAATTTAGAGACCACCTCAAGAAATAGATTTGACTCATTAGACACTAATAACCAAAGAGCAAACAAGTTGTGGAATGACATCAAGGACATCATACATGAAGAAAGCAAGAGGTCATTAAAAAGAGAGGAAAAAAAGAAAAGACCAAAATGGATGTCAGAAGAAACTCTGAAACTTTCTCTTGATTGTCAGTAGCTAAGGCAAACGGAAGAAATGATGAAGTAAAAGAGTTGAACAAAAGATGTCAAAGGGCAGCTCGGAAGACAAAATAAACTATTATAATGACATACGCAAAGAATTGGAGATAGAAAACCAAAAGGGAAGAACATGCTTGGCATTCCTCAAGCTGAAAGAACTGAAGAAAAAATTCAGGCCTTGAGTTGCAATATTGAAGAATTCTATGGGCAAAAAATCAAATGATTCAGGAAGCATCAAAAGAAGATGGAACGACTACACAGAGTCACTGTACCAAAAAGAATTGGTTGATGTTCAACGATTTCAGGTGGTAGCATATGATCAAGAACCAATGGTACTGAAGGAAGAAGTCCAAGCTGCACTGAAGGCATTGGTGAAAAACAAGGCTCCAAGAACTGACACAATATCATTTGAGATGTTTCAGGAAATGGATGCAGCACTGAAGGTGCTCACTTGTCTATGCCAGAAAGATACCTGGCCAACTGACTGGAAGAGATCCATATTTATGCCCATTCCAAAGAAAGGTGATCCAACAGAATGTGGAAATTATCAAACAATATCATTAATATCACATGCAGGTAAAATTTTGCTGAAGATAATTCAAAAACAGTTGCAGCAGTACATTGACAGGGAACTGCCAGAAATTCAAGCTGGATTCAGAAGAGGATGTGGAATGAGGGCTATCATTGCTGATGTCAGATGGATCTTGGTTGAAAGCAAAGAAAACCAGAAAGATGTTTACCTGTGTTTTATTGAGTATGCAAAGGTATTTGACTGTGTGGATCATAACAAATTATGGATGACATTGTGAAGAATGGGAATTCCAGAACACTTAATTGTGCTCATGAGGAACCTGTACATAGCTCACGAGTCAGTCGTTCAAACTGAACAAAGGGATACCAAGTACTTTAAAATCAGGAAAGGTGTGGGTCAGGATTGTATTCTTTCACCATACTTATTCATTATGCAGGCTGAGCAACTAATTCAAGAAGCTGGACTATATGCAGAAGAATGTGGGATCAGGATTGGAGAAAGATTTAATTATAACCTGCAATATGTACACAACCTTGCTTGCTGAAAGTGAAAAGTATTTGAAGCACTTACTGATGAAAATCAAAGACCACAGCCTTCAGTACGGGTTACACCTCAACATAAAACAAAAATTCTCACAACTGGACCCAGAAGCAACATCAGGATAAATGGAGAAAATTTTGAAGTTGTCAAAGATTTCATTTTACTTGGATCCACAATCAACACCCACGGAAGCACCAGTCAAGAAATCAAATGACTTATAGAGTTGGGCAAATCTGCTGCGAAAGTATTATTTAATACTTTAAAGTGTTAAAAAAACAAAGATGTCATTTTGAAGACTAAGGTGGGCCTGACCCGAGCCACAGTATTTTCAGTCACCTCATAGGCATGTGAAAGCTGGACAAAGAACAAGGAAGTCAAAGAAGAATTGATGCCTTAGAACTATGGTGTTGGTGAAAAATATTGAATGTACCATGGACTGCCAAAAGAATGAACAAATCTGTCTTGGATGAAGTACAGCCAGAATGCTCCTTAGAAGCAAGGACGGTGAGACTACGTCTCATATACTTTGGACATGTCATCAGGAGGGACCAGTTCCTGGAGAAGAATATTATGCTTGGTAAAGTAGAGGGTCAGTGAAAAAGAGGAAGACTCTCAATGAGATGGATCGACACAGTAGCTGCAACGATAGGCTCAAACACAGCAATGATTGTGAGGATGGTGCAGGACCGGGCAGTGTTTTGTTCTGTTGTACCTAGGGTCGCTAAGTGGGAACCGACTGAACAGCACCTAACAACAACAACAATTCAAATTGCCCTATTCAAATAGAAAACAATTTATAAAACTTGACTAAATCCAAATGCTAGCACTGCAGTGAAAGAGAAATGCAATATATTATCAGTACGTATTAAGAATTAATAACTTCTCTTAGGGATACTCTTTGCTTAGCAAAAGGTCTTAGATGATAGATGAACAATTGAACAAAAGGTCAGAGGGTCACAAGCGTTTTTGTGATGTAGCATGCACCAGAGAACAGCTGTGACTATCCCAGGAGTTTTCTGTAGGTATCAAGAAAGCAAGATTTGGGTTTCCAAACACTGACCAGAGTTCTAGTTTGGAAACTTTGTATTTCCCATTCACATTTAGTTTCCAGTATTTTCAAATGAAGTTATGCAGGAGAAGACCCAAAGGATAAGGATGGGAAATAATTTCTTTTTTTAACCACACACTTTGTCATGTGCATGTAATACAAACATTGGAATGAAAAGAATACTGATAAATGTAAAGTTCTATATAACATACAAGGCTTAAGCAATAATATATGAAAAGACCAAGATCTACATTCAGATTTAACTTGCTCTTACATAGATATCCCTGGGAATTCAGAAAAACTTAGATTCATTCACAATCAACATGAGCATCTGCTACATGCCAGGCATTGTGCAGAATGCTTCCCCAAGCATGATCTCATTTAATCCTCATGAGGATTCTGGGAGACAGGTAAGATTCTTCCCCTTTTAAAGATGAGGCAATTGAGGTTAAAAAAAAAAAACTCAAGATCACAAAACTGCTCAGTTGTGGAATTGTGGTCTGTACCCAGTTCTTCTAATTCCAAGTCTAAGTCTACTATACCCCTCTTCCCAGGAAAAAATATCTCTTCATTCAGCTGCTTTTTCTCCACCTTCAGCTACTATAGATAATAAGTTTTTCTTTTTCTGAAAAACACAAGCATGGCCTTGCTTAACTAGAGCAAAAATTCTGAGCACTAGCCTTTCCCCTTCCTAGAAAGACAAGCCACAAAGGTACTTTAGAATCTGGAAGATGTCAACTTCCAACTTTGGAGTTAACGACCAGTCTTTGCCACTCAGAACCCAAGGGTTTTGACTACTCTTCAGTGTTCCATGACTGTAAATTTGAGATTAAGCCAGAAAGAACTTGTAAAAAAAACACTGACTTTGAGCCACATGCATCTAGGTTTGAAGACAAGCATAAATAAATATAACCGGCATAATTTTGGATAAGTGACTCAACCTCATTGAGTCTCATCTGTGGAATGAAAATAATGAAATGATACCTACCACACAGGATTATTGTGAGAATTAGCTAAGATAATACATAAATGATAGTAGTAATACTAACACTATTAAGATTATTAGTGTTCTTTAAGACTGATCAGAGGTAAATCCTTTTTATTGGAGGAGAGAAATGTATCAATTTTAGCTCATAGAAATATGGTGCGCTAAGTCAGTGAATTTACGGGAGGCATTGGGTGCAGCAGGCAAGACAATGAGGAGGAGACGGTATTGTGTTTGCCTCATTGCAACCACAAGACTGAGGTGAGTCAAGGGCAGAGCTGGTATTCAAAAAGGAGCTGCCCAGATAGGTGGGGTGGTACTAATGGAGAATCTCCTCATGTCAATAAGTCATATTGAAAAAAGCCTTTTGCAAATGCAGTAAACAGGAATGAAGGGTGGAGAAACACATGGTCTTTTAGTCCAATTTAGGGGAGGGTGTGGAGAAGGATTTCATTTGTGTAGTGAATGAAGGATGAAATCACATGGGGATAATTTTGAATGTTTAAATAGAAGGAATTTTCTGAGCCTATAAACCTGTTGCCATTGAGTTGATTCACACTCATAGTGACCCAACTCTACAGGGCAGAATAGAACTGCCCCATAGGATTTCCAAGGCTGTAAATCCTTATGGAAGCAAACTGCCACATCTTTCTCCCACACAGTGGCTGATGTGTTTGAACCACCGATCTTTCAGTTAGCAGCCAAGTGCTTAACCATCGTGCCACCAGGGCTCTGTAACCTCAGGAATTTCTGAGTTCATAGTAAAAGCAAGCCAAATGTTAGTGAGTCCACATGGCTTCACCCATGTGGCCACTGCTCATAACCACCACTGTCTGGAGGATCCCTGGTTTGAGCTGGCTTTTATGAATCAGTGCCCTCGTTGCCCTTGTTGTGACCAAGAAAGTCTAACCCACCTAAGCGATTAGGATAGGCAGAAGGGGGAGCCAATGATTTGCATTAGTGTCTGGGCTCCCTCACCAGTCTTTCATCCATTTAACCCTTTGGGGAAGGAACACACAACCCTGCTCATGTGAGATAGCGGGATCAAGGTTGGGTAGAAATTTTACTGTCTTATCTGAGAATAAAGTCTTGTTGCCTTTGGATTGTGCTATCCCAGGGAGACAGGGCATTCCAGGTCCTGAGGAGGAGAAATGGTGCTTGATACAAAACAGTACACACTAAAGGATAAGGGGGGAAAGGAAAAAGAAAGAAAGAAAACAAAGACAGTGGATCTTTTCTGACTTTAAACCAAAAGAAAACCCTCAAACCTGTGGCTGTCGAGTCGATTCTGTCCTAGAGTGGACCTATAGGACAAAGAAGAACTGCCCCATGGGGTTTCCAAGGAGCAGCTGGGGGACTTGAACTGCCCACCTTTTGGTTAGCAGGCGAGCTCTTAACCACTACATCACCAGGGCTCCTTTTTGACTTTAGGCTTGATTGTTTCAGCTGTAGAAGAGCTGGCGTCACTGACTAGATTGGGTGTGGTAGTGCATTTAGACATTTCCTAAAAATGTCTGTGCTGACAGTTCCCTGGATGGCTAGGAGGGACACTGGGCCAGGAGAAACTACCAGAAAGAGGGCAGCCCTCCATTGCAGGAGGGTCAAACAGTCTTTGCTAGCATGGGTCAGTGTGAGCAGGGACCAGAGACATCTTTGTCATTGACTTGAGTGATGCTCTCTGGAATGCTGACAGGCTGTGGAGACCTGTGGGGCTTAGGTTACTGAGCTGCTTCACCTGCTGCAGAAAGCATTGCTTCACAATTCCTTTATGTCATTTCTTTGTATTAATCTGGGTCTGGAAATCAGAGGACCAGGGTTTGAATATGTCATTGCTGTGGACTCTAGGATAATTACCTAATAACATCTCTGAGCTTCTGTTTCCTTGCCCACAAAAGGAAGATAAAGCAGCTTTTCACGGGGATGTTGTTAGGATTCAGTAAGAATTTTCATATGAGAACATTTAGTATAGTAATGTAGCTGTTTGGAAAATATTAATCATCATTAGGAGACAGAGCATTGAGCAACATAAAATTAAAAACCAAACCAGTTGCTGTTGAGTGGATTTTAATTCATGGCCCCATGTATGTCAGAGTAGAACTGTGCTCCATAGGATTTTCAATGACTGATTTTTGGAACCAGATCACCAGGCCTTTCTTCCAAGGCACTATGGGTGGTTTCAAACCACCAATCTTTTGGTTAGTAGTCGAGCCCTTAACTGTTTGCATCATCACTGTGCCTACATAAGGAGCTTAGATTCTGAAGTCAGAGACAATTGGTTTAAAATCGTGGTTATTCTATCTCTAGCTTATTACTTTAGGCAAGTTATCTAAATCCTGTATCCCTATCTTTTAAATAAAAATAATAATACCTACTTCCCAGTGTTGCAGTATGAAAAATTGAGACACTGTAACTAGTTGTTATTGTTATAATTGATTCCACAAACAGTTACTGAGCTTCTAGTACATGCCAGAGCACGGGAAATTCAAAGAAGAATAGAATATAACTTTTAAGCTCAAGAAATTTACCATCTAATGTAAGAGACAAGATTGTACACAAATGAATAAGGTTTGGAAGGGCTAATAGAAGTAGGTAGAAAGTGCTTCGGGGAAGGCAGAAGAGGTTACATTTCAGCACTGCCTTTGGGGCCACGTGGGAGTCCTTCAGGTAGAAGAGACGGGCAGATCCTTGCACGCAGAAGGAAAAGCTGTGGGAAGACATGGCCGTGTAGCAGCAGGTCTCGCTGGGCGGCCAGGAGGAGGTCAGCCTCCTGGGCACAAAATAGAAGGAGAACAGACAAGAAACATGCTCTGGGGCTAGAGCACATTCACCTGCTAAGAAATTTGAATTTTTACTACAGTTTTTCTCTTAATGCAATCCCTTTCTGATACTCTCTGGTCAATGGATCTGCAAAATGAGAACTTTGTGTCCACCAGCTGAATATTCCAAATGGGAAAATTTTCCAGGTTTCTAAAGAATGGAAGTTTGCTTACAAAGTGACTAGTATCCCCTGTGTTGATGATGTCCCTGACACAGAAATACATAAGGGATAACAACATCCAGAATCTTCCGTGCAGACTATTTATAGAACAAAGCCAGAGAGGTGATAGAGGCCCTGTTATTGACCCATGATAATACCACAGTTCATTCATTCACTCATCCTGCAAACATTTCCTGGTCCTTCTGTAGGACTCAATCACTGCTCAGGCTGCTGGTTGGGGCTAACATGCCCCCTCCCCCAGACTCTGAGCTGCTTCATAATCACCAAGCAATGGCACCTCACACTGTCCCATTAGAGAGGCGTGCTCAGCCTGCTTGTTGGGCATGTTGATGCAAGCTTGGGAAGGAAAACATAATTCACTTTTGCCAGTGACAGAAACGTTAACACTTACTTGAAACAGCTGATAATCTGACACAGAAGAGTTAAAGGATTACTGTATTTCATTTGGCTAATAAGAAAAGCTGTTTAAAAGCTATATTAAAAAGACTTAATGTATGGTGACTGAGCATTATTTTAATGTATTCTGTGTCGTCAACTATTAGACTGCTTCTCCCCCTCTTATTATGTTACCATAGATTTCTGCCTTTTTTCTCTGGGAAGAGGTAATAGAAAACAACATCCATTCACAGAGGATTTTCCAAAGAAACATTCATCCGATAAACATTTATTGGGTACCTACTGTGTGCCAGGTGCCATGTCATGCAGTGAGGACCCAAGGACAAATGAGACACGGTCCCTGACCTCTGAACAGTGGCATGTTTGTAGAAAAAGTTGATTGGAGAAGATAGCAGACAAAAGATTTAGAATATGTCATGTTGGAGATCTTAGTTGATGTATGAGATCATCTTATCAACTCTCATTTACTAGATGAGGAAATTGAAGCCTAGAAAGTTAAGTGATCTTCTGAGGGCACATAAGGCTAATTTGTGGGAAATCCTGATCTTTTGCTTCTCATTTGAATGCTTGACCACTATTTTCTGCTGCCTCATTTTCCCTGTGGACTGAGGACGAGTGCTTTGCATTCATAACCCTCCCTCAGGGCGACATGTCTGTCCCTCCTTGAGAACTGTACCTACGTCTTGGGAGAAAGCTTGTTAGTGGTTGTTAAGGGCTGTGACCATCGACCAGACATGCCATGGTTTACCATATGGAAAGAGTTAGCACGTGTGACTGGGCTTTGTAAGCATGCGGTGTAGTTTAGACTGAGGGGTCGTTACTGGTCCTGTGAAGGGCTAGCCTGTGACCTCCCAGGAGAGGCCCTGAGCTGTGTAAGAATGGACAGAACTTGAGCCCAGAGAGCCATTCCTCCCTAGTTGTGCTGGGTAATCTGCCCTCTCCAGGGCACTCTGCCTCTCTCCCTTACCCATCCACGCCTGCTGATCTGTGGCCCACACTGCACTCTCTTTGCATAGACTCTTCCTGCTAAGAAGGCTTCTAAATTCATGCTGCACTTTAGTGGTTACAACATCACTGTAAACTCAGTAGGGGTGGAGACATCAGAACTGGTGCAAACAAGGCACAGATTAAGCCAGAGAAGGACTATGTAGAAACCCAGTCACCCAGACTCTCAGCCTGTTCTTCCTCACTGGATTCTTCTCATCCTGGATTCCACAGTTTGTGTGGTCACTGATTCAACATGAGTGATAAAATCACTTCTGCAGATGGTTTTGAGACATCTTAATGAAACGGCTTCTTCACTACAATTAACAGAAAATTAAGCTTAACTCATTTACAACTAACATGGAAAATCACATCTCAATTGCAGAATATTAAAACATGGAGTCCCTGGTTGGTACAAATGGTTAATGTGCTGGGCTGCTAAGGTTGGAGGTTGGAGTCCACACAGAAGCACCTCAGTAGAGAGGCCTGGAGTCTACTTCCAAAAAAAATCAGCCATTAAAAACCCTGTGGCTCACAGTTCTACTCTGACACACATGGAGTTGGAGTTGACTTGACGGCAACTGGTAAAATGTAAGCATAGATATATTTCAGGTAAGAAAACTGGACTGTGAAGTTCAATGGGATAGACACCATGCCTATTTTGTTCACCACTGAAGTCCCAGCCCTAGCACAATTCCTGATTTAGTGAGTACTGACTACTTGTCAAATGAATGGAACAAGTAGTCAACGAATAGCAATATGACAGTTATTTTTACTTACAGATGAAGATAGTCAGGGGTGCGTACATAATTTGCTGGGTTCTGAGCAAAATGAAAGTATGGGGTTCCCATTCAAAAAAACAGGAAAAAGTGCTGTTAAACGTAATAAAATATAAAGCTTTTTTCTTTCTTCCATGATCTCTCTCAATTTTGTCATGGTGATTTTTATTTGCGATATAATGTCATTGTTTAAGTAAAAAAAAATTAATAATTTAAATTATTAGCATGAATTTCTTTTATTGTTCCCCTTTATATTGTACAGTGCTTGTTTTAAATGCAAATGTAAGATATAAGAGCATTTCATCCATTTGCAGAATCACTGAAATTACAAAATTTATATTTCCTAGCTTGTACATGCGTATGGTCACAGCCCTAAGAACTCACTGCCAAGCTTTCTCCCCTCAATGTAGGTACAGTTCTCAGGGAGAAATGAATGTGCCACCATTAGGGAGTGTAGTAGATGCAGAGCACCCATCCTTAGTTCACAGGGAAATCGAGTCTGCAGGAAATAGTGCTCAAACATCAAAATGAGAAGAAAAAGATCACACAAAATCAACTCAACTTTTTTTTATCTCACCTCTTGATATGCACGGATTTTACCAACACTCTACCTTCAACTTACTGGTGAGTAAGAAGGACTGAAAGGAAAGGGAACTGTGGGTTGCCCTGTATTTCCCTTTTCTTCTATGTCATAATTTTCAGCCTGAGTGATTGGCTAATGCATGGAAATAGGAAAGGATATGATACAGTTTCTTGGTCATCGGTGTTTCTCAAAATGTCATAGGCTTCTTTCTGTGTTCAAAATAAGATCTGGTTCAAACAGAAAGCATGGTCTCAGGGGCAATCAGTGCCCCTGCTTACTAAGTTGGAAATGGAACACGCTTACCTCTAGTGTCGCTGAATTCCCAAGCATCATGAGTCCACTGAACTCTGTGTATCTCCTCGACTCATGCGTGTGCTCCATCGTCTCATTAGACTTGCCTTACAAAACGTAACTTCAAAGATAGCATTGTTAAGAATTTCAAAATGGTGACACAGAGCATAAACACAAATGAAGCCAACCCTGTCTATAGTGACTCAAGTTAATGGCCAATGTCACCAGGTGGAGTTCTAATCCAGCCTACTCTAACATAGAGCAGAAGCGCATATTAAATTAGCGGTAACCATTGCTGAAGACTCTAAGAATAATATAATTTAAGCAACAGTGTTTTTTCAACATGTTTTTATTGACTGCCTATGATGGGCCAGAATTTTGCCTTCTCCAGGTTTATTTATTGTTTTATTTATTGTGCTTTAGGTAAAAGTTTGCAGCTCAAGTTAATTTCTCATACAAAAATTTATACACATGTTGTTATGTGACCATGGTTGCTATCCCGATAATGTGACAGCACAAGCCCACTTTCCACCCCAGGTTTCCCGTGTCCATTCAGCCAGCTCCTATCCCTTTCTGTCTTCTCATCCTGCCTCTGGACAGGAGCTGCCCATTTAGTCTCGTGTATCTACTTGAACTAAGAAGCACACTCTTCACGAGTATTATTTTATGTTTTATAGTCCAGTCTAACCTTTGTCTGAAGCGTTGGCTTTGGGAATAGTTTTAGTTCTGGGTTAACAAAGAGTCCGGGGGCCATCTTCTGGGGTTCCTTTAGTCTCAGTCAGACCATTAAGTCTGGTCTTTTTACGTGAATTTGAGTTCTGCACCACACTTTTCTCCTGCTCCATCAGGGACTGTCTGTTGTGTTCCCTGTCAGGGCAGTCATTGGTGGTAGCCGGGAACCATCTAGTTCTTCTGGTCATAGGCTGATGGAGTCTCTGGTTTATGTGCTCCTTTTGTCTCTTGGGCTAACATTAGCCTTGTGTCTTTGGTGTTCTTCATTCTCTTTCGCTCCAGATGGGTTGGGACCAATTGATGTATCTTAGATGGCCACTTGCTAGCTTTCAAGAACCCAGACACCACTCACCAAAGTGGGATGCAGAACATTTCCTTAATAAACTTTGTTATGCCAATTGACCTAGATGAACCCCAAAACCATGGTCCCCAGACGCCTACGCCTGCTACTCTGTCCTTCAAAGTGTTTAGTTGTGTTCAGGAAACTTCTTAGCTTTTGGTTTAGTCCAGTTGTGCTGACTTCCCCTGTATCGTGTGTTGTCCTTCCCTTCACCTAATTCTTTTCTACTATCTAGTTAGTGAATTCCCCTCTCCCTCCCTCCCCACCCTCATAACCATCAAAGAATGTTTTCTTCTGTGTTTAAAACTTTTCTTGAGTTCTTATAATAGTGGTCTCATACAATATTTATCCTTTTGTGACTGACTAAATTCATTCAGCATAATGCCTTCCAGATTCATCCATGTTGTGAGATGTTTCGCGGATTCCTCATTGTTCTTTATCGTTGCATAGTATTCCACTGTGTGTATATACCACCCATAATTTGTTTATCAATTTGTCTGTTGACGGGCACCTAGGTTGTTTCCATCTTTTTGATATTGTGAACAGTGCTCCAATGAACATGGGTGTGTATATATCTATTTGTGTGAGGGTTCTTATTTGTCTAGGATACATTACAAGGAGCGGGATTGCTGGATCCTATGGTACTTCTATTTCTAGCTTTTTAAGAAAGTGTCAAATCGATTTCCAAAGTGGTTGTACCATCTTACATTCCCACTAGCAGTGTATAAGTTTTCTAGTCTCTCAACAACCTCTCCAGCATTTATTATTTTGTGGTTTTTGGATTAATGCTACCCTCGTTGGGGTGAGATGGTATCTCATGGTAGTTTTGATTTGCATTTCTTTAATGGCTAATGATCGTGAGCATTTCCTCATATATCTGCTAGCTGCCTGAATGTCTTCTTTGGTGAAGCGCCCGTTCATATCCTTTGCTCATTTTTTAATTGGGTTATTTGTCTTTTTGTTGTTTAGGTTTTGCAGTATCTTGTAGATTTTAGAGATTAGAACCTGATTGGATATGTTGCAGCCCCAAATTTTCTCCCAGTCTGTAGATTGTCTTTTTACTTTTTTGGGGAAGTCTTTTGGTGAGCATAAGTGTTTGATTTTTAGGAGCTCCCACTTATCTAGTTTCTCTTCTGGTGTTTGTGCATTGTTAGTAATGTGTATACTGTTTATGCCATGTATTAGGGCTCCTACTGTTGTCCCTATTTTTTCTTCCATGATCTTTATCATTTTCAATTTTATATTTAGGCCTTTGATCCATTTTGAGTTAGTTTTTGTACATGGTGTGAGGTATGGGTCTTGTTTCATTTTTTTACATATGGATATCCAGTTATGCCAGCACTGTTTGTTAAAATGACTGTCTTTTCCCCATTTAACAGGACTTTGGGCCGTTGTCAAATATCAGCTGCTCATAGGTGGATGAATTTATGTCTGGATTCTCAATTCTTTTCCATTGGTCTATGTATCTATTGTTGTACCAGTACCAGGCTGTTTTGATGACCTTGGAAGTATAATATGTTCTAAAATCAGGTAGTGTGAGGCCTCCCACTTTGTCCTTCTTCTTCAGTAATGCTTTACTTATCCAGGGCCTCTTCCGTTTCCATATGAAATCAGTGATTTGTTTCTCCATCTTGTTAAAAAATGCCGTTGGAATTCAGATCAGGATTGCATTGTATCTGTAGATCACTTTGGGTAGAACTGACATTTTACAATGTTGAGTCTTCCTATCCATGAGCAAGGTATGTTTTTCCACTTATGTAGCTCTCTTTTGGTTTCTTGCAGCAGTGTTTTGTAGTTTTCTTTGTATAGGTCTTTTATGTCTCCAGTTAGATTTATTCCTAAGTATTTTATCTTCTTGGGGGCTATTGTAAATGGTATTGATTTAGTGATTTCCTCTTGGAAGTTCTCTTTGTCAGTGTAGATGAATCCAACTGATTTTTGTATGTTTATCTTGTATCCTGATACTTTGCTGAAATCTTCTATTAGTTCTAGTAGTTTTCTTGCGGATTCTTTGAGGTGTTCTGTGTATAAGATCATATAATCTGCAAATAGGGATACTTATACTTCTTCCTTACCAATTTGGATGCCTTTTGTTTCTTTTTCTAGCCTAATTGCCCTAGCTAGGACCTCCAGCACAACGCTGAATAAGAGTGGTGATAAAGGGCATCCTTGTCTGGTTCCTGCTCTCAAGGGGAATGCTTTCAGACTCTCTCTCCATTTAGGATAATGTTGGCTGTTGGCTTTGTATAAATGCCCTTTATTATGCTGAAGAACTTCCCTTCTATTCCTATTTTGCTGAGAATTTTTATCATGAATGAGTGTTGGACTTTGTCAAATGCCTTTTCTGCATCAGTTGATAAGATCATGTGATTCTTATCTTTTGTTTTATTTATGTGATGGATTATGTTGATTGTTTTTCTGATGATGAGCCATCCCTGTATACCTAATATGAATCCCACTTGATCATGGTGAAATTTTTTTTGATACTTTGTTGAATTCTATTGGCTAGAACTTTGTTGAGGATTTTTATGTCTATGTTCATGCCAGATGTTGGTCTGTAATTCTTTGTGTGTGTGTGTGTGGTGTCTTTACCTGGTTTTTGTATCAGGGTTATGCTGGCTTCACAGAATGAGTTTGGGAGTATTCTGTCTTTTTCTATGCTCTAAAATACCTTTAGTAAGTAGTGGTGTTAACTCTTCTCTGAAAGTTTGGTAGAATTCTCCAGTGAAGCTGTCAGGGCCAGGGCTTGTTTTTTGTTGGGAGTTTTTAAATTACCTCTTCAATCTCTTCTTTTGTTATAGGTTTATTTAGTTTAGTTTTTTTTTTTTTTAACCTTGGTTCCAGGTTTGTTTTTAATATAAATTTATTTTAATTTTCTTCATTGCAGGGTAAAAAAGTAAATTTCAAACAACTCATGTGTAATTATTGTAAATTCCAAATCAGTAGAGTCTGGATGAATGATATTTTACTACTTAGTAAGAACCCCCTCAATAGTGGACTTTTGGATTTGGAAAACCCCTGTGGTGGGAGAATTCACTTTTGAAGAAATGAAGACCTTAAAAGAGAAAATAGAATTATTAAGACAAAGGTCAGTTATATTCTAATAAGTGCCTTCATATTAAAAAATATTAAACCAATTAAAAAAAATTAAACCATAAAAGTAAACAATAAATATAGTCAACCAATGACTTTTTCCTCCCAAATTAATAATAACACATGGTACATTTATTTCTATTTACCTTATTTAGTTTGATTGAAACTTTTCAGGGTCTCTGCTCCCCACCATTTCAATATGATAGCTGCCAATTTGTTTTGCTTTCTTAATGCTAACATGCATGCTAACAAGTATTTTAATGTGTCTTTCTCATTCTCTAGCCTCCAGTCCCAAGCCTTTCTGGCTTTATGGCTGGGAGTCCTTTTCTTTGATGACACCTTCAGACCCTGCTGTGGAGTCAGAAACAGAGTGACTTGGCTGCCTGATAGGGAAAAGTCATTGAAGGGCCCCACCTGTGCTATGCTAAGGAGGTATGCAGCACTCTTCTCTCCTTGCATGGTGCTTGGGATTAGATTGCTTAGGTTCCCACTGTGACCAACCAAAAACAAACAAACAAAACCGTCGTCCTCAACTCAAACCCAACTCATACAGAATCCATATGTGCAGAGGAGAATTGTACTCCATAGGGTTTCCAAGGCTGTGTACCTTTTGGAAACAGATTGCCAGGTTTTTCTTCAGAAGTGCTTCTGGATGGGTTTGAACTGCCAACGTTTTGGCTAACTGTCAAGTGCTTAACCATTTGCACTACCAAGATACTCCCCCGCTGCTGACAGCCCCTTCTAAACACATTGCTGCTCTCTCCTCAGAGAGATGTGCAGTTCTAAGGCTGGAATGATTTTCCTTCATCTTCCCTTATCTTTCCCAAGGCTACAGTGCAAAATTTTCTCCTTTTTCTCTGCCATCTGTTTTATCTCCCCTTTCTATTCCCAAACCCCGATTCTCTCTTTTTAAAATTACTCCCAACACAACAGGCTTGCATTCATGTGTACTGGAACCAAGCTGATAAAAAGGTTTATAGAAGTAAATTTGTGTACAACAGAATTTTTCTTAAGGGAAATTCCCAATTACTAGGGATTACAGTACATTTCTTCTTTGTATGGAAAGACAGTGGATTTGGATTAAGCAGATTAAGGCTCAAATTTCAGCTCTTCCCCTTTAGCAGCAATATGACTGACTTTGGGGAAATGTACACAACCTCTATAAGCCTTGGATTTCTCAACTCTCCCAAAATGGAGTTGATAATATCAAATCTGCAAGCACTATGACATGTTGAATTCAAGAGGCAGATTGCAAAATGCATAAACAGTATAACGCCACTTATATAAAATTGTGTATGTATTTGTGTGTGCCTGTGGTGTGTATATAGAGAGAAGGGTGTGGAAGAATTTTCAACAGAATGTTGGCTGATTTTGGGAGACTTGCTTTTTTTCCTTTTATCTTCCTGTATTGTTTGAATTTTTTTTTTATTAAATACTATATTTGCTGAGGAAATGAAAAAAATGTTTCAACCTTAAATTGAAAGGATGTTGTGGCCTTCAAAAAGAAAAAGTACACACACATACACACACACGCACATTTGTGCGTGTGTATGTGTATACATATAGATGTGTATGTGTGTGTGCACGTATCCTGATCAAAGTAGCTACAATTTGGTAAATTTCTGCTAAATGTTAGGCATTGTGCTATGTTCTTTATACCCATTGTTTAATTTAATCCTAAAAACATCTCAAAAAGCTGGTGTTACTCTTATCCTGGCATGATGCATCATTCATTGTAAGTAAGTGGGAAATTCTGGTTTTCCTTCTTTTATGCTATATGGTTGTTTGGATTTTTTTCTTGTTGTGTACATATCACCAGATACAGAAGCAGTGACTGATCTGTTTTTTAGTGCTTTGGGGCATTGAACATTCCATTAAACATTTTGGGGGAGTGATAAAGCGTTCCAGGCATATATTTCATATTTGATTTTGAGGAAAGGGGCTGCTCTACTTTAATATACATTTCAACTCTTGACTTCTCTCTCTACAGATTTAATTAGCTTTCTATTCTTCTAGTGACTACTCTAGCCTACTTTGTAGCAAGAGAAACATGAGATTTGCTTAAAACTGATGCACATTATCAATTGTTATCTTTTGCTATATAAATATTAACTAGGCTGCTTTCTTTTTAAAAGAAACGTACAGTGGCAAGTACTTAAAATGTGGCTGCATAGACTGAAAACACAAAATAATCTACTTCCTTCTAAAATGTATCTTTTGCACTCTTCTAAGCATTAATTACCCAACTTTTAGATTCAGCAGATCAATAATTATTCATGGCTGTATCCATCAGCAGCTAGTAAGTGCTCTGTGCAATTTGCAGGTCATTTTTATAGTTTGAGATTTTCCATTCTATCATATGGAAATTCATTTCTGCCAGAGCATAAGTGAACACTTCTAAGCTGTGCTGCACTGGAGAGAAGCAATTCCAAGAAGAGCAGTGTCTTAGGCTAGGTTCTCTAGAGGAGCAAAACCAGTGAAGTGTGTGTGTAT
>NW_004443994.1:5059368-5082730 GCF_000243295.1 Trichechus manatus latirostris
ATATATATATATATATATATAGAGAGAGAGAGAGATTTATTTCAAGGAAATGGCTCACTCAGTTGTGGAGGCTGGCAAGTCTCAAATCTGTAGGTCAGGCGTCAGGCTGGAGGCTTCTCCTGACTCATGTGGTTGCAGGAGCTGACGAACACAAAATCAGCAGGTCAGCAGCAGTCTGCTGGCTCACACCCCAAGAAATGGAGGTCAGAGGATGATGAATCGGATGCAGGACCAAGAGGGAACAAACTTTGCCAGAACATCCATGTATATTGGATGCAGGCCACACCCCCAAGGAAACTCCCCTTTCAACTGATTGGCTGTTCACATGAGATCACAAAATGGAGCATGATTACATAACATCTGCCAAATCACTGAGAATCATGAGCTAGCCATGTTGACACATAACCTTAACCATCGTAGTCCACCCCTTGTCAACTTGGCATCTGTACACATCTGCTTAAACCATACATAATCTCTAAATAAAGACAATTATAGTCACACTTATACCTACCTAACATGAAATGTATATATATATAGAATATATTATACATATATATGTATACACACACACATGCGTTATAATAAAAGAAGGAAGAAATGTTCATAACAATTACAGTCCTCGTTTCTGCAACTGGTCACGTGATCATAACTGATATTTAGAACTACTTTCTTCCACCACCCATTCCGTATTCCCTTTGCCCTCAGCAGACACTTCAGCTGGTTGTGGTTCTTTGCCTGGTGGGGTGACCCAAACCTTCATTCCTGAAGGGTCTGGGAGATTAGTAGTCATGTTGGAATTGGGTTGCTGTAGTTTTCCATTGACTTTAATC
This sequence comes from Trichechus manatus latirostris, assembly GCF_000243295.1. Lineage (NCBI taxonomy): Eukaryota > Metazoa > Chordata > Mammalia > Sirenia > Trichechidae > Trichechus > Trichechus manatus. Next base: position 5,060,199 of record NW_004443994.1, read on the forward strand.
ACAGGGCATGGTAGTACTAAGAGACATCCTAAGGGATCACCTGTATTCCAGTCATACTCTTCTTTACTTCCATTATGCAATATCAGTCCAATTTCTGCTTGCTATCAGGATCCATCGCACCTGCCAATATGGTAACTCCTTTCTCTGCCTGTTGATCCAGAGGCTTGAGGAGCCCAGAGTGGCTGGGTGGCATTATTAACTTCCATTTCAGTGGAATCAGTGTTGTGTCTTCTGGTGGGAGCATTCCTCTCTTGGGACTAAGACCTCTAGACCCTCAGAGCATAGGGTTGTGGGGACAGGAAGCAAAACTTTTGTGAATGGGTCACTAGTGGTAATAGTGAGTGGTGCCACTCCCATTTCCATCCCTTGATTCCTGGACGCATGAATCCTGGCTATGGGAGAAACAGCAACATATATTGGACGCTGGTTTGGAAAAAATATAGCCTCCAGAAGAACATTGTCCCTATTCTTCAAGGTGTTGCCACCTAGCTGGCACCATAATTGTGTTTTTAGAAGGCCGTTCCATCCTTCTATTAAGCCAGCTGCTTCAGGATGATGAGGAACATGGTAAGACCAGTGTATTCCATGAATATGGGCCATTGCCCAGATGGTCTCAGAGAATAAAAAATTATTTTCAAGCCTTGAGAGCTAATGTAGTTTGTTTTTCTTGGTTTGGGACTTTCTTGGTGCCTGTTATACATTCTTTCCCTCCAATTTTTCCCTTTTGTAGTGAAAATGTCCACCTTGTGCCTGTCCTACCGTTGTACTTTGGAAACAGATAACTTGTAGTCTAGATTTCACAGATTGGTTCACAGATGAAGAGGAATTTTGCCCCAGGATGGAATAGGCCTAAAGTCTCACCCATATTTGATTTAGATGATTCAGAAGATGAGATTCTGGACTTGGAGATGATTGAAGACTTTTGGGATGATGTGATGGAGTGAATGTGTTTCACATGTGGGAAGAACATGAATTTTGGGGGGCCAAAGGGTAGAATGTTATGGATTGAATTGTGTCCCCCAAAATATGTGTTGTAAATCCTAACCTCCATGCCTGCGGTTATAATCCCATTTGGGAATGAGATGTCTTTGCTATGTTAATGAGACAGGATTAGTGTAAAGTGTGTCTTGAGTCAATATTTTTTGAGATATACGAGACTCTAAACAAGCAAGTGAGAGAACAGAGATAGAGGAAGAGAGATGCCAAGCCACAGGAAGATCACCCAGGAGCAGAAGCTCAAAAGAGACAAGGAACTTCCTCCAGAGCTGACAGAAAGAGAAAGCCTTCCCCTAGAGCTTGCACTCTGAATTCAGACTTCTACCCTCAAGAATTGTGAAAAAATAAATTTCTGTTTGTTAAAGCCACCCATTAGTGGTATTTCTGTTATAGCACTAGATAACTAAAATAGGCAGAGAGAGATGGAAAGGGAGGTTTCAACCTTTACAGATGAGAATTTGTATTTATTCTTTCAAAAAAGGTAAACCTTTTCAAAAAAAATATTTACAAAGACAGAAAATGTGTACGGTGGCTCCCAACAGCTGAGGGTGGCTGAAGAATCCCTGGTGACCGGGGCAGATGTAATGGAAGGTAAGATTTCCATTGCCACTGAAGGGCAGAGTGAACCTAAAATGCCAGTAGAACTTTTGCATTTCTCTGACATGCCTATTTTCAACAATCCAAGCACTGAATTGCTCTAAAGTTAATGTGGTTTGCTTTAGAAGACAAGGCAGAGAGCCCAAGGGGAGATGTGGCAATTCTTATTGCTGTTGAATTGCTCTGTATTGATTACACATAAAAGCTATTTGACGGCTCTTCTCTTTTCTTGGCCCATACCCACCCTTCAGCTTCTCACATTCTCGGATGACCCAGTGGCAAACAAGACAGAAACTCTTGGGGTGTCTTAATTAAACTTCATTGTCATATCCTGGCCCTCAGTCAGGGATGCTACAGAAAGGAATTCTGACAGGGGATGATGGGCTGGATGGCTTCTACTGTTAAGATCCCTTCCAACTCTATGGCCTCTGGTTTTCTTTAGTGAAATGTTAAAGATGCAGACCCAGTGTTTCATAAGTATGGCCTAATTTACAAATATGCACCACATACACATTTAGGAAAAGCTTCTCTCAGAATGCAAAAGGAGGTCAGTTTGTACATCTGCATGCAAAGAAAGGAACACACACACAGACACACACACACACACACACACACACACACACACACACACACACACACACAGAAATCTAAAGATCCTGAAATTGGGGCTGGACAAAGAATTTTCACTTCTGTTTGGCAAATATGAAATATAATCTCCAAATAAACTCTCAAAGTGAGGGCTGGCACTGTTTTAGAACTGTATGTACAGACTGTACATATGTCTTGTACTACAGGACCCACAACCAGTTTTTCATCTCAAATAGAGTATTTTCCATCGGCCTCTTCTGCTGTTGTCTCGGGAGGAACCCAACTCAATCTCAAGAGTGCAGCAGGGTGGGGAGACCCAGAGAAAGCTGCTCAGTTGGATGATAAACACCATGTGTGACTTTAAAAAAAAAAATTTTTTTATTGTACTTTAGATGAAGGTTTACAGAACAAATAGTTTCTCATTAAAGTCAGTACACATATTGTTTTATGACATTGGTTAACAACCCCACAACATGTCCACACTCTCCCTTCACAATGTGACTTTTAAAAAATAACCTTTTTTTTTGAGGTATGACATAAATACAGTGAAGTGCCCTAATCTTGAGTGTACAGCTCGATAAATTTTCACATGTGTGTACATGCTCATGACCCCCACCTAATCCAAGATAGAATATTTCAAGCACCCCAGAAGACTCCCGGCTACCCTTTCTCACTCAATAACGCTTCCCCAGAGGTAACCACTATTCTGACTTCTATCACCATAGATTAGTTTGGCCTGCTGTTTGGCCTGCTGTTGAACTTCTTATAAATGGAGTCATGCAGTATATACTCCTATTTCTCTGGCTGCTTTCATTGAACATTAGGTTTGTGAGATCCATTCATTTTATTGCTTATGAGTATAATCAAAAAAAATTAAACTCCCAGAAATTATATAGTATCCAAATGTGTATTAGCCTTTGAAATGGTCACCTTGGGAGGCTGTACATTCTGCCAAGGATGTGGCAATGCTGCGGCATATCTGAAAACCAACTCTGGAAACTTCTTTGCCGCCCGTGGACAAGGCAGGCAAACACACCACGGGAGTGTTTTAGAGCCACATTTCATTTTTTACTGCACCCTAAACTGAATCAGGAGCCCTGGTGGCACAGTGGTTAAGAGCTTGGCTGCTAACCAAAAGGCCAGCAGTTGGAATCCACCACCTGCTCCTTGGAAACCCTGTGGGGCAGTTCTGCTCTGTCCTATAGTGCTGCTATGAGTCAGAATCAACTCGATGGCAACAGTTAAGCTGGATCATCTTTTCTTTATCAGATTTGTTTCTAAGTAATTTCTGCAGACATAAAATTTATTCTCAAAAGATAATAATGATTAATATGTGCCACACCACGCTCTATATGGATAATCTCATTTAACCCTCACAACACACCTGTGAAATATTATTATCCCTAACATGCAAATTCATAAACTGAGGCTCAGGGAGGACAAGTAACTTGCTCAAGACTGTGCAGCCAGTAAATCTTGGAGCTGGGATTGTAACCAAGCTCATTCAGATTACAGAGCTGGTGGCTTCTGTGACTCTGAGGATAAATCTCCAGGAATGTTCTGCGTGACTGCAACAATTGGTCAAAATGGAAATAACGGAGTCCAAAGGGATTATTCATTTTATATTACAGCTACACCCACTTTGACAAAAAACTTCAGCATTGTAAGAGTTGAGCGTTAGCAGAGTACACAGTCGTGAGAAGGGCATGTTGGATAATGCTAGCATACAATGCAGTATGACAGGAGGCTGGGTAGGGCAGGGGATACTTGAACAAGGTGGAAGTACTGGCTATAACTCTTACTAACTGTTGTGATTTGGCACAAGCATTTCACTTTTCCGGAGTCCCTGGGAGGTACAAATGGTTAATATGCTCAGCTGCTAACTGAAGGTTGGAAGAAATGCCTGGCTATCTACTTCAGGAAAATCAGTTATTGACTACCCTCTGGAGCACAGTTCCACTCTGACCCACATGAGGTTGGCATGAGTCAGAACTGACTTGATGGCAACTGGAAAAAATTTCACTTTTCTAAGTCTCTGATCCTTCATTTGTAGTATGGGAATTAATAATATTCACCTCACAGGGTTTTGTTGGCGTCTCTGGGTGATGCAAACGTTTAAGCACTGGGCTACTAACTGAAAGATTGGTGATTTGAACATACTCAGAAAGGGCTGGCAATCTGCTTCCAAAAAGTCACAACCATGAAAACCTTATGGAGCGTTGTTCTACTCTGACACACGTGGTGTCACCACGAGTCGGAATTAACCTGATGGCAACAGTTTTTTTTAGGGTTTTGTCGGTATTAAAGATGATTCATGGAAAGCACTAGACACAATGCTTGTTTATAGTTAGTTAACAATAATTATTAACTCAGAAACTCTCTTCCATTAATATAAGTGAGCCCCTGTTGAATAAAACATTTAGAACAGAACTTTATCAAGGTAATGTAACACCAAGGAAGAGTGTGAAACTGGGCTGTTTGGAAGGTTCATGAAAGTGAAAAAAGAAATGTGTTGGCAGGCCAATACTGGCCACTCATTTAATCAATTCATTTACTTCTCACAGCCCAAACACAGCCATTAAAAGGGTTTACTTGGATGCCTCCCTCTGTCTATATTGATTCCTTTCCAGTGAAAATATTGATAAGTTTGTATAGATTGGGACCTTAAAGTTGCTTAATTATTGATTGGAAACAGTTGCTCAGGCTGAGCAGGTGGGTTTATACTTTGTTTAACAACTAGAAGAAAACAAGCAGAGTTTTTGCAGGATAAAGCTGGCACCAAAGCCTCTGCTTGAGAGGGCTGACCCCGTCATCTCTAAGCCTCAGCTTTGCGTGCAGCAGCATCAACATCCCGAGTTGCTTATCCACCTGCTTTATGTTTTATCAGCAACAGGGAGTGAATTAGACAGGGCAGTACCACCTATAAGTTTTTAGATCCCACTCTAGGCTAGGCTGAAAAATGAATATGGAGTTGAAGTCATTTTTGTGCGTGAGTTTTATGAGCTGTTGCTTATCTCGGTGCAGAAGCAATCCAGCTAATGCCTACCGACACCTGAGGCACCAAGGGGAACACACAGATAAAAAATATACATGATTCCTGACCTCAAGGAGTCGACTAAATAGTGAGGTGTGTGAGATGAGCTTTTAAGTCATCATAATAAAAGGTTTAAAGAGGTTTAAGTAGAGGGTCAGCAAAAATGAAGTAAACTCCTGTAAAAACGGCTTGGGGGAGGTGTTCGACCTCCTCCAACCCCACAAGGGGGAAGGAGAACCAAGATCAACAGTGCAAGGCTGACTCCCATGAGGTGGAGGCCAGACGAGCCTCCTCTCTCCGCCATCTTTACTAATTCTGACACCAACCATCCCTCCCACACACTCTCTACTGGGTTCGATAATTCATTGCAATGGCCACACAGAACTCACAGACCTTACTTGCAGTTATGGGGTTTATTAGGAAAGTAACAGTTACAGTTCAGGCTCAAGAACACTCAGGATACAGTTCTTCCATCAGGATAGCCTCTTTCCAGCCATACTGGCAGGCATGCTTCTCCCCAAAGGCCCGCAGCTTTCTTTCTCCGTGGGTCAAGAAGCCTACCATGCTGTCTCCTGCTGCTGGGTCTCTCCTGCCACTGCTTCTCACCTTCTTCAGGGTTACAGCTCACTTGCTGTCTGTCTCCTGGTCCCAGGAGCCTCCCAGCACCAGTTCCTGGCTGTTCTTCCTTGGTGGTGGTAGGATCTTCTTCTCTGCTCTGGAAGTGGCTCTCTTCTAAGGCAAAACTGACCCATCCCTTTGGTAGGCCACAATTATCCTATCACACAATCACCTGGGTAGGAGTTACAAGACCACGGCTAGAAAGGCCACACACAAAAGTCATTAATCACACCGCAACCCAACCCCTCACTGAGGTGGATTGCCACAATAGCCACAACAATGGGCTCAAACATACCAAAGATCATGAAGATGGAGCAGGACTGGGCAACATCTTGTTCTGCTATAAATGAGGTCACTATAAATTGAAGTCAACTCAGTGTCCACTAACAACAACAAAAGAGGTTAAGATAGTATTAAAATATAGTGTTGTGGCCATTTAAAAAAGAGGAAAACTTGTATTAAGTCAAAACCAAAAAAAAAAACCTGTTACTGTTGAGTCAATTTCAACTCATAGGGACCCTAGAGCCAAAGGGAATAAAAACATGTCTTCATGGAAAAACTTCGTTAATGCATTTAGTATGTGTAAAACATCAGACTAGATATTCTGTGTAGTTTGGACAGCTTCCCATTTGCCAGAAGGCTCTCTGCTCCCTGGTCCTTCCCAAGCCCAAATCAGTCACACGTTAGTCTTACATGGGTGTTTTAGCCTTTCGAGTTTGCAAACACCTGCTGGAATTTACTTCTTCAATGAGCTTATTGCCTAGTGTGTAGAGTGTGGTTGACTGTGGAGGAAGGATTGATATTAACAGTTAGAATTTTGCTATGAGAGAAATCCCAAAATAACAGTGACGTTAGCAGGTGAGAAGTTTATTTCCTCTTGGGTAAACAAAGTCAAGGAGGTAAGCAGGCTAGGCCCAGACTTGTCTGTCACTCTTTTTACTTAGCTACTCCACCACTTTCAACACACGGCATTTATCTCGCTGTCTAATGTATCTGTTCAAGACTCCATCATCATGACTGCATCCCAGAAAGTAGCAAGGATGAAGGGAAGAAAAGGAACACACAGCCTTCCATTTAAGGATATTTCCTAGAGATTGCATATGACACTTCTGCTTACAGCACATTGGTCAGAACTTAATCATATGGACACATATCTTGCTAAAAAGAGGCTTGGCCATCTCGTCTTCCTTCTAGCATCTATATATCTGGCTAAAGATCAGAGATTTTACCAGTAATGAGGAAGCAGAAAAATGATATGGGGAGAGATGTAGCAGTCTTGGTCATAGAGGGTATTGCAAACACATAAATATCTCACTGCAGTTATCTGGCAGAATGCATTAGTTCTGTAGTAGAGGCACAGACCAAGTGCTGTGGAGGGAAATGTGGGGCTTAGGGAGAATGTCATGAAGGAAGTAGCATTATAGTAGGGAAACTTGGGAACTAGCCATTCTAAGTAGAGGGAGTGGCATTAAATAACCACAACCACAGAGGCATAGAAGTTCATTGTGGGTTTAAGGAAAGACAAGCAGTCCGTTGTCGTTGATCTCAGAATATGTAGAGGGCCAGGGAAGTAGCAGAAGATAAGGCTGGAAGGATATATCAGAGTCAATTCTCAGTCTTGATTGTCAGGTCAGAAGAGCAGGTCTTATTTTGTAGATGATTAGCCATAGAATGCAGCAGAAATCTCTAACCCCTTATTTGCACTCATTCCTTTTTAGAGACAGACTCAGATTCCTCATCCTGAAGATGACTGGATTGTGGCAGACACCCAGCCTGCAGCCACCATTGCCCTGTCCCTCACCCTTGGCAGTCCTTGGTGATCTCTCATGGTGTTCTTGAGCTTGAGGCTTGTTACTCATTCTCATTCCAGGCAGCCATCAATCAACTGACTATAGAATGAGAGATGAAACCTATTTTATACCTGAATGAGAAGATCCTTTCCTGTTGTAAAATGTCAACGATCGATAATTCTCCAACAGGATATTAAAATGGACTCTTTCTGACTCAGTTTCAGCTGAAGACACAGGAATGCAGGCTGAGAACAAAACAATAGGTGCTGAGAATACCCTCATGCCAAAGCAAGGGTGCCAGAAACATGGTTTCACAAACCTTAGCCCGTCACACACCTGGAGGGTATGAGCGTTGAAGTTGAATAGACTAGGAGTAAAAGTTTGAAGAAGGTATTGGGGTGTGGAGTGCTAGAGACCACATGAAGAGGACGTATGTATCCCCTGGAGACTGCTCTCTGATGAATCCTGAGCACGGGAGGGCCACCCTGAGCAAGGGAGGGCCACAGGGAAAAGGATAAAGTAGTTTATTTTCTGTTTGCATCTTATTAAGCCCTGCTTATTTAAAACAGTGCTTCCAATTCTGTGTGTACTGAGTTGAATAAAACCAAAAAAACTAAACCCGTTGCCATTGAGTCGATTCCAATTTATAGTGACCCTACAGGAGAGAGTAGAACTGCCCTACAGGGTTTCCAAGGAGCGGCCGGTTGATTCGAACTGCCGATCTTCTAGTTAACATCCAAGCTCTTTAACCACTGCACCACCAGGGCTCCAGTGAATTGAATAATGTCCCCAAAATATATGTCTACCCAGAACCTCAGAATGTGACCTTAATTGAAAATAGAGTCTTTGCAGTTGTAATTATTTAAGATGAGGTCATATTTGATCAGGATGGACCCTAAATCCAATGACTGGTATCCTTACAAAAACTTAGTGAATACACAGAGACAGACACACAGAGCCACAGAGGGAAGCTGGCAATGTGAAGAGGGAGAGAGAACTTGGAGCGCTGCAGTTACAGGCCGAGGAACGCCAAGGATTGTCAGCAACCACCAGAAGCTTAAGGCAAGGAAAGATTCTTTCCTAGATCCTTCGGAGGGAGCATGGGCCCACCGATATCTTAATTTTGGACTTCTAGCCTCAAGAACTATAAGAGAAAAAATTTATGTTGTTTTAAGCCACCCAGTTTGTGGTAACTTGTTACAGCAGCCCTAAGAAACTAATACACTAAGAATAAACTATGAATATTCTTTCATTCTACATTTATTTGGTTATTTTCACTCTCTCTAACATCCATGAGGGCAAAGGTTTTTTTATGTTTTGTTTAACATGTGAAACATAGTAAGCATAAAATAAATATTTGTAGAATGAATAAAAGTATTCCACAAACAATTGTCATTGACAATCGAAGGATCTGGGCAATGGCATTAGGGGTAGATTGACCAGTAAGCAAGGTACTCTCAGATTTACATTAAGCAAGGTACGCACAGGCTTACTTGTGCCTACTTACTAATCCGTAGTGCACAATTTCATCTTCAAGAAACAGGTGAAAATGTGCACTACAGATTAGTAAGTAAGCCCATACGTACCTTGCTTATTGGGTAATCCATCCTCGGATGGCAAATATGGGTATGGGGGCAATTTAGTCCTTTTTAAAATTGACTTTAGCGTGAGGTCCCTCTAAGGAGATAGGGAGAGCCACAAAAAGTGTAAGCCCTTACTGGGATAACTTTCTTGCCCCGACTCAGAGCATGTGCAAGGACAAAGCTAGAAGTTAGCAATAATCCATCTGGGATATTGCCAAGGGTAAAATGCTTGTCTTAATAAGCCATCACCCAAAAAACGCATTCTGTTGAGTCGATATTGACTCAGCTGCCCCATACGGTTTCCAAGGCTGTAAATCTTTACAGAAGCAGACTGCCATATCTTCCACAGAGAGGCCCGTGGGTTCAAACTGCTGACCTTTCAGTCAGCAGCCGAGTGCTTAACAAGGGCTCCTTTTAATACTCCATCAGAGCCTTGGTTATTTTTAGAGTTTGACCAGCTCTTTCAGACAGAGTAGTAGAGCTTTCCTTTAGCTCCTCAGCTGAAGATAGTTTCATGTTCCTTCATAACACATATGTGCCTGAAAGACCCCCCAGACTGAGAGAGGAAAGGTGGGAGGCCTCCAGATTACTTATGTCCTTTGTACAACAAAAATAGAGACCCTTTAAAACTTTTGTGTATACAAAGGACTAGATGCCTAATGTTTGAATACAACTGGAAACAAGCAGAGCACAAACAGATTTCCGCCCTAGTCCTTTATTACAATTACAAAAATAATGTTAAGGCTGAAACACAGCACCACATGGCACCAGCAACAAAGCTTTTCCCTTCTAATTGTTTGTTTCAGGCCTCAGGGTTTATTAATAGTAATCACTTAAACTGATTCATCATTGCTCTCTTTCCACCATTTAAAAATTATTTAATAGCTTTATTGAGTCATATTGACATACAAGAAATTGCACATATTTAATGTGTGTAACTTAATAAGTTTTGACATATGCATACACTGGTGAAACCATCACTACAATCAAGATAATGGACATATTCATCATCCCCAAATATGTCCTTGTGCCCCTTTTATTCCCTCCATTCTGCTCTTCTCTGTGTGGCAGTTTGCTCTCAGCTACTAACCTAAAAGTTGGCGGTTCAAACCCACCCCACAGCACCATGGAAGAAAGGCCCGGTGATCTGCTTCCATAAAGATTACGGCCAAGAAAATCCTATGGAGCAAGGTTCTACTGTGTAACGCATGGAATCTCTATGAGTTGGAATCAGCTAAATGGCAATGAGTTTGATTTGGTTGGTATATTTTTCATCTCAGACAAGGTAGTTTTATCTTAGAAGTTCAATCTGGTGTTTTTAAAATATATATATTTTTGTCAAGTCAATTCCAACTCATAGTGACCCTATAGAACAGAGTAGAACTGCCCCACAGGGTTTCCAAGGAGTGGCTGGTGGATTTGAACTGCTGATCTTTTGGTTAGCAGACAAACGATCAACCACTGTGCTACCAGGGCTCTTACATGTGGATAGATAGATACAAAAACAAAACCCATTGCTGTCAAGTTGATTTCGACTCATAGCGACCCTAAAGGACAGAGTAGAACTGCCCCATAGGGTTTCCACGCAGTGCCTGGTGGATTTGAACTGCCAAACTTTTTGGTTAGCAGCCGAGCTCTTAACCACTGCACCAGCAGATAGATACGGATATAGGTATAGATAGCTATACCCTCTATACCTATAATCAGCATGTTCAATCTTTGCTCTTTTTGAATATATGGAATACAGTTATTATAACTGCTATAATGTTCCTTTCTTCATCTTTTCTAATTTTAACATGTCTTTCAGTCTTGTATTGGTTTTGACAGATTGATTCTTCTCATTATGGATCATATTTTTTTTATGTGTTTGGCAATTTTAAAAAAAATTTTAAACTATTTAATTTCATTAGACCAAGGAATACATTTACATGATAAGAAATTCACAAGGTACATTAAAAAATTATGCAGTAAAATGTAAGTCTCCTGCCCAGATTTGATTCCAAGAGTTTACCTCGTCTTTCTTGGGGTGAATTCTTTTACCAATTACCTGTATTTTTCCAGGGTTTATCTATGATTATATTCACATGTATGTATACATATTCTTCTTTTACACAAATATTAGCTTATTAGACACTTGGTGCTACACCTAGATTTTTATCTTAAAAACATAAATTGGGAGTCATTCTATTTTGATATACACATAGTAATAGCTTTTTTTTTTTTTCTTCTGGTCAATGAATGCTTCTTTTTTTTTTATTTTTTCCCATACAAAAATTTGTCCATACATTGTTATATGACTCTAATTGCTCTCCCCATACTGTGACAGCACACTCCTCCTTTCCACCGCTGATTTCCCCATGTTCATTCAACTAGCTCCTAACCCTCTCTGCCTTCCCATCTCACCTCGGACAGAAGCTGCCCCTTTGGTCTCTTGTGTCTGCTTGAGCTAAGAGGCACACTCTTCATGAGTATCACTTTATGTCCCACGGTCCAGTCCAATAGCTTTTTAACAGATATATGGGTTTCTATTGTATGGATGTATCATGATTTAGCTAACCAATCCTTTAATGCTAGGCATTCAGGGTTTTTTCCTCAATCTTTTGTGATTCTAGACAATGCTACCGTAATTTTTTAAATCATCTTTTATGCATATGTGAGAGTATACCTGTATAATAAATTCCTACAAATGGCATTTCTGAAATAAGGAATATATTCATTTTTTTTCAAAATTTTTTAATTGAGGAAAAAAACATATATAATATAAAATTTACCATTTTAACTATTTTTTATTTTACTGTGTTTTAGATGAAAGTTTACAGCACAAATTAGTTTTTCATTCAAAAATTTATACACAAATTGTTTAGTGACATTAGTTGCAAGCTCTACAATGTGTCAGCCATCTCCCCCTTTCCCTTTCCACCCTGGAGTCTCTGTGTGCGTCAGTCTAGTTTTCCTGTTCCTTCCTGCCTTTTCGTCTTTGCTTTTGGGCAGGTGTTGCCCATTTGGTCTCTATACTTGATTGAGCTAAGAGGCACGTTCTTCACGTGTGTTACTGTTTATCTTATAGGCCTGTCTAATCTTTGGCTGAAAGGTGGACTTTGGGAGTGGCTTCAGTCCTGAGTTAGCAGGGTGTCCAGGCACCATAGTCTTGGGGGTTCCTCCAGTCTCTGTCAGACCAGTAAGTCTGGTCTTTTTTGTGAATTTGCAATTTGTTCTATATTTTTCTCCTGCTCTGTCTGGGACCCTCTAGTGTAATCCTTGTCAGAGCAGTTGATGGTGGTAGCCAAGGCACCGTCTTGTTCTTCTGGGCTCAGGCTGGTGGAAGCTGTGGTTCATGTGGTCCATTAGTTCTTTGGACTAATATCTTCCTTGTGTTTTTGGTTTTCTTCATTCTCCTTTGCTCCAGATGGGATGGGACCAATGGATGTATCTTAGATGGCCACTCGCAAGCTTTTAAGACCCCAAATGCTACTCACTGTAGGAATGTAGAGCATTTTCTTTATGAACTATGGTATGACAATTGACCTAGATGTCCCCCAAGACCATGGTCCCCAGCCCTCAGCCCCAGTAACTCGGTCCCTCAAGGGGTTTGGATGTGTCTAGGAAGCTTCTATGACTTTGCCTTGGTCAAATTGTGCTGGCTTCCCCTATGTTATGTGCTTTTCCTTCACCTAAGTTAACTGGTCTACTGTCTAGTTAGTGATTTCTCCTTCACTCTTTTGTAACCATCAAAGATTGTTTTTTTCTTGGATAAACACTTCCTTGGGTTTTTATAATAGTGGTCTCATACAATATTTGTCCTTTTGTGATTGACTTATTTCACTCAGCATACTGCCCTCCAGATTCATCCATGTTATGTTTCACGGCTTCATCATTGTTCTTTATCGTTGTGTAGTATTCCATTGTGTGTATGTACCATAATTTGTTTATCCATTCATTAGTTGATGGGCACTTAGGTTGTTTCCATGTTTTTGCTATTGTGAATAATGCCACAATGAACATGATGTGCATATGTCTATTCATGTGATGGCTCTTATTTCTCTAGGATATAGTCCTAAGAGTGGGATTGCTGGATCACATCGTATTTCTATTTCTAGCTTTTTAAAGAAGTGTCATATCATTTTCCACAGTGGTTGTGCCATTTTACATTCCCACCAGTAGTGTCCAAGAGTTCCAATCTCTCTGCAACCTCTCCAACATTTGTTGTTTTCTCTGTTTTTGATTCGTGCCAGTAATGCAGGGTGTTTGGCTGTGTTTGATTGGATACCAGGCATTGTGAATTTTACCTCATTGAGTGCTGAATATTTTTGTGTCCCTATAAATATTCTTGAGCTTTGTTCTGAGACACTGTTAATTTACTCGGAAACAGTTTGATTCTTCGGTGTTTTGCTTTTAATATTTAAGTGGGACCAGAACAACTTTTATTCTAGGGCCAATTTTTCTCCACTACTGAGTCAAGATATCTCTATGTATTCTACCTAATGACCCATACATTTCTAGTCTAACTGGTGCGAATAGGCTCTATACTGTTCCTGTGTTAGCTCCAAGTATTATTCCCTCTAACCATTTTAGCTAGTTCTTTCCCTGACTTTGGGTAGTTTACTTACATGCATGTACTGATCAGTACTCTGCTGAGTTCTCCAGGAGAACCCTCTGTGGATCTCCAGAACATTCTGTGAAGCTCTCTTCTTTCTGGTACTCTGTCCTGAGAACTCTAGCTGCCTTGTTTTCCTTATATTCTCAGCTCCATTTCCTCAATTTAGAAAAACTTCCAGGCTCTGCCTGGGTTTCCCCTTTCTGCACCATAGTCTGAAAACTCTCTCAAGGGAATAAGCTTGGTCAATTATAGAACTCAGCTTGTTCGTTTTCTGTTTCTGTGGGACAATTGTCCTTTTTGCCTGATATCCAGTGTCTTGAAAACTGTTATTTAATATATTTTGTCCATTTTTCGGTCTGTTTTTTTCAGATGAAAGTATCAATCCAGTTTCTACTCTGTCTTGGCTGGAATTGGAAGTTCCCCTCTTCTGATTGTTTTTAAGAAGCAGCAGAGTCTTTTTCATTACCAGATACTTCTCTCCAGTATTTTGCAGTTTGGGTGTGAAATTTTAAAAAATATGTTAACTTATGGCCTGGTAATTTCATTTGCTTACACTATAAAAGAACTTATCAAATCTTTTAAAATGCAAATTACAGGCCAATACCAGCAATCTACTCATGGATTTGGGGTTAGGAATATAGGAAATATTGAAGAGTCTCTGGGTTTATGAATGCTTTTGGCAAGAAAAATATCACCAGTTAAAGAAAAATTTAACGCCTATGATCAGTTGTAAACAGTTACTCTTTATGATATGTCTTATTTTCTCAAGCATTTCTTTTTGATGTGTAACAAACAATACACAAGTGACAGAATATAAATATGTTAAGATGTTCAGTTTATACTGACCATTTGATGTATCACTGTAAATAAAATCTGAGTAGAGGTATATTTCTTGGTTACAGAGAGGTTTCCCTTCTTTCCACATCTTGAAATAGTCAATGACATAATAATTAATTTAGTAGTATTGAAAAAAAAGAAAACTCTTTCACTATCAAATTTGTTTTAGCACGGAACCATTCCATCTTCTGACAAGTCATTTGAACCTTCCAGTAAATGAGAGCAAGCCTTTGAATATGAATTTCATAAATGGGCTTCATAAAACAGATGAAAATTAAGTTAATACGATAAATAAAGGCAAAAGTTTTAAAAATAACAAATGCTTATTTTTCACAATAGAGATGCCATGCGGAACTCTGATTCAGACACATGATGACTGTTTCTTTCAACTGGTGATATTAAGAACTTTCTGAATCTATAGCCATCTCTCTGTCACACATACACAGACATACATATCAGTGACAGTGTATTATAGGCTAAGACACAGAATGCTTGAACATGGTCCAAGCCATTGCAGGCTACGTTCAGAATATTAGCCATATTTCTATGGAAGAGCCTTTCCACTGGTCTTAATGTGTATTCTTGTCCCTTCTCTCACTACTGAGCCAATGAGTCACTTCCCAGAACCAGTATATTGAATGGATGGAATATATAGCATAGCTAGATCATTGATCGATAGGTAAGTAGGTAGGTAGGTGGGTAGATAGATAGATAAAATAGGTGGGTTGGTGGGTAGGTAGGTAGACAGACAGACAGGCAGGCAGGCAGGCAGGCAGGCAGACAGACAGGTAGGTTGGTGGGTGGGTGGGTAGGGAGGTAGGTGGGTAGATAGACAGGCAGACAGATAGGCAGGCAGGCAGGCAGACAGACAGACAGGCAGATAAATGTGAAGAGAGGAGAGAGACTGATTAAGTCCCAGGAATGTCTCTATCATTTCTCCAAGCAACATTATCTCCCTGAAACACATCTTCCTTTTGTTTTACTGGATAACACCTCTATAAATATGTACTTTTACAAGTAATGAATCCTTTGTTTTTTATTCATTCCCCACTTCCTTCATTTGACAAACTCTTTCTCATCCTTAAAGAATCGTCTTCTCCTCTTTGGAGCCTACCTTTCCTAGCCTTACCCAGGCAGATTATGGCCCTACTACTGCTACTATTGATGTTCCTGTCTGGATGCCCCCTTCTGACAAGGACTTTTTAATCCTCACCTCTGGATTCATAGCACCATGCATTCGCCTTCCATGTGGAAGACTCAGGTATGATTCCCAGCCAATGCACCTCAAACACAGTCACCACTCATCTGTGAGTGGAGGCTTGTGTGTTGCTATGATGCTGAACAGGTTTCACTGGAGCTTCCAGACTAAGACGGACTAGGAAGGAAGGCCTGGTGATTTACTCCCAAAAATCAGCCAATGAAAACCCTATGGATCACAACTCTACAATCCCATTATGTGTGGGGTTGCCGTGAGCCGACAATTAAAGAATGCATATACATACACATACACACTATTTAATAAACGGTACTAGCACAATATATATTTACATATATGCATGTGTGTGTGTGTTCATGTGCATATGTGTAATTTTACATTTTCTTCTAGAAATTGTAAAGTTATATATTTTACTTTTAAGTCCTTGCTCTATCCGGAACTAATGATTATATCGAGTATAAGATAGAGATTTAGTTACACATTTTCCCCATAAGAATAGCTAATTGTCCTAGCACCACTTATTGAGTAGTATATTGAATAATACATTTCCAGGTTTGTAATTCTAACTCTATCCTATATCAAATTTGTGTCTATTTCAGGTCTCTTTATTTTGTTCCACTAGTCTTTCTGTCTATCCCTGGGGCAGCATCAGAATGCTATAATTACCATAGCTTTAAAGTAAGTCTTAATATGTAGTAAGCCCCTGCCTCATGTATATTAGAATTTTTATTGGAAATTCATTAAATCTATAAATTAATTTGGGGAAAATAGATGTGTTTGTGTTATTGAGTCATCCTATTTATGAACATGGTATACTTCTCCTTTCATTTGTCTTCTTTATATCTTTCAAATAAAGACTCGTACTTTTCTCCACAAAGATCTTATACATATTTTGTAGATTTATTTCTAGGCATCTTTTTAAATTGCTATTATAGGTCATATATTGTTTAACAGCCTTATTGAAGTATAATTGACATACAATAACCTGCACAGATTTAAAGTATACAATTTTTAACATATGTAGATGTGGTAGGCTGTGTACGTAAAAGATTTTCAGCCTTGGAAACCCTATGAGTTTCTACTCTGTCCTAGAGGGTCACTATGAGTCAAAATCAACTCCATGGCAGTGGATTTTAGTGGGTGCACACCTATGAAATCATCATTACAGTCAAGATAATGAACATACCCATTACTTCCAAAAGCTTCTCCATGCCCGTTTGTCATCCCTCTATATTAGTTTCCTATTGCTGTTGCAATAAGTTTCTTTAAGTTTAGTGCCTTAAAACAACACAAATTTATTCTCTTACAGGTCTGGAAGGGTGAAGTCCAAAATCACTGAGCTAATGTCAAAGTTGGTTCTTTCTGGAGGCTTCAGGGAAGAATTCATTCCCTTGCTTTTCTTAGCTTCTAGAGGCTGCCTGCATTCCTTGGCTCACGGCCACTTCCTTGCATCACTCCAACCTCTTGCTTTCATGGTCACTTCTCCTATTACTAATTTTGATCCTCCTGCCTCCCTCTTATAAAGATGCCTGTGATTACACTGAGTCCACCTGGATAATCTAGAATAATCTCTCCGTCTCAAGATCCTTAACTTAATCACAGCTTCAAAATCCCATTTACCATGTAAGGTAACATATTAACAGGTTTTGGGGAATAGGACGTGGACATCTTTGGGTGGTCATTACTCAGCCTACCACATCCTCTTTTCCATTCCTGTCTGCCTCCTCCGCATCCTGGGCAACCACTGATTCTCTTCGTGTCACTTTAGATTAGTTTGCATTTTGTAGAATGTTAGATAAATGGAATCTTACAGCAGGTACTCTTTAGTTTGGGTCTGGCTTCTTCACATAGTGTAATTATTTTGAGATTCACATATGTTGTTGCATGTATCAATAGTTCAGTTATTTTTATTGCCAAGTAGTATTGCATTGTATGAATATAATGCCATTTGCTGATCCATTTTCCTACTGATAGATGCTTAGGTTGTTTCCAAGTTTTGGCTATTACATACAAAGCTGCTGCAAAAATTTGCATAAAGGTGTATGTATGGACATATGCTTTCATTTCTCTTGGGTAAATATGTAGGAGTGGAATGGCTGGATTATATGGTAGGTGTATGTTTAACTTTTTACGAAACTGTCAAACTGTTTTCCAAAGTGATTGTACTATTTTACCTTCCTACCAGTGGAATATAAGAGTTCAGATTTCTCCACATCCCTCACCAACACTTGATTTGGTCAGTCTTTTAAGTGGTTAAGAGCTTGGCTGCTAACCAAAAGGTTGGCAGTTCGAATCCACCAGCTGCTCCTTGGAAACCGTATAGGACAGTTCTACGCTGTGCTATAGGGTCGCTATGAGTCAGAATGGGCTCGATAGCAATGGGTAGTAGGTGTATAGTGGTATTGCATTGTGGCTTTAATTTGCATTTCTCTATTGTCTAAGGCAGTTATGCATCTTTCCATGTGCTTATTTGCCATCCATGTATCTTCTTTGGTGACATTTCTGTTCAAATATTTTTCCCGTTTTCAAAAATTTGATTGTTTACATTCTTACTATTGAATTTTCAAAGTTCTTTATGTATTCTGAATACAAGTCCTTTATAAGAGAAAATTGCAAATAGTTTCTCCTAGTCTGTGCCTTGTCTTTTCATTCTCTTAGCTGTGTCTTTTGAAAATCAGAAGTTTTAAATTTTGATGAAGTCCTATCTATCAACTTATTTTTTTATGGATTGTGCTTTTGGTGTTGCATCTAAGAAATCTTTGCCAAACCCAAGGTCACAAAGGTTTTCTCCTATGTTTTCTTGTAGAAGTTTTATAGTCCATAGCCCATCTTGTGTTTATGTTTGTATGTAGTGCAATACGTAAACCAAAATTCCTTTTGTTTTTCTAAACTGAATATCCTTTTCCTATACCATTTGTTGACAATACTATTCTTTTTCCACTGAATTATCTTTGCATTTTTGTCAAAAATCAGTTGATCATATCTGTGTGGGTATGTTTCTGAACTCTCTAATCTTTCCCATTTATCTGTGTCTATCCATTCACCAGTAACACACTGTCTTGATTTCTGTAGCTTTATAATAAGTTTTGAAATCAGATAGTGTTAGTTTTTCAAAGTTCTTCTTCTTCAAAATTGGTTTTGCTATCCTGGGTCCTTGGCATTTCCAAATGAACTTTAAAATCAGCTTATCAATGTCTACCAAAAGAAAAATCCCGCTGGAATTTTGAGATAACGTTGAAACTATAGATCAATTTGGAGAGAACTGGTACTTTAACACTACTGAGACTTTTGACTCATTAATTGGGTATATCTCTCCATTTATTAAAATCTTTCTTTTAGCAATTTTTTATCATTTTCAGATACAAGTCTTTCACATCTTTGTCAGATTTATTCCTAAGTATTTCATATTTTGACGCTGTTTTAAATATTGTTAATAAGTTCAATCTCTGATTCCTGGTTGCTAATATCTAGAAATACAGTTGATTTTTGTATGTTGATCTTGTATTCTGAAATCTTGCTAAACTCTTGTAGTCCTAGTATTCTTTTTGTAGAATCCATTTGATTCTCAACATAGATAATCGTGTTGTCTGTGAATAAAGGCAGTTTTCTTTCTTTCTTTCTAATTTGGATGCTTTCTATTTCTTTTTATTACCTTATTGTAGTGGCTAGAACCTCCAGTATAATGCTGAACAGAAGTGGTGAGAATAGACATCTTTGTCATGTTCCTGATTTTAGGAAGAAAGCGTTCACTAATTTACTTTAAAGTACAATGTTAGGGGAGCCCTGGTAGCACCAGTGGTTAAGTGTTCAGCTGCTAACCAAAAGGTCAGTAATTCGAATCCACCAGGTGCTCCTTGGAAACTCTATGGGGCAGTTCTACTCTGTCTTATAGGGTCGCTATGAGAAGGAATCGACTCGACGGCAACAGGTTTTTATGGAATAATGTTAAGTGTAGGTTTTTCATAGATGCCCTTTATCAGGTTGAGGAAGCTCTTTTCTATTCCTAGATTGCTGGGAGTTTTTTTTTGTTTGTTTTTGTTTTTTAATCAGAAATGAATGTTTAGTAAACCATGTATTTTTAAACTGGATTTTTCTGTTGATGGTAGAAATAAAATTGACATTTGTATGTTGAATTCAAATCCAGCAACTAAGCTAAATTCTTTTCATAATTTCGAATTATTTATAGATTATTTTGAGTTTTCTATGTAGATGATTATATAATCTGTGATTTGGTTTCTTCCTTTCCAGTTCTTTCACATTTTATTTGTTTTTCCCATCTTTTTCTGAGACAAAAATCTCCAAACAATGTTAACATAAGTCATTAAGGGAGCATCCTTATCTTGCTTTTGATTGTAAAGAAGATGTTTTACTATTTCCTATCAAATATGATGTTCACTATAGGTTTTTATAGATACCTGTCTTAGTCATCTAGTGCTGCTATAATAGAAATGCCACAAGTGGATGGCTTTAACAAACAGAAATTTATTCTCTCACTGTCTAGCAGGCTAGAAGTCCAAATTCAGGGTGCCAGCTCCTGGGGAAGGGTTTCTCTCTCTGTTGGCTCTGGGAGAAGGTCCTTGTCATCAATCTTCCCCAGGTCTAGGAGCTTCTCAGCACAGGGACCCCAGGTCCAAAGGATGTGCTCCACTCCTGGCAATTCTTTCTTGGTGGCATGAGGTCCCTCTGCTCCCTGCTTGCTTCTCTGTTTTATATCTCAAAAGAGATAGACTAAAGATACAACCTAATCCTGTAGATTGAGTCCTGCCTCATTAACATAACTGCCCTTAATCCTGCCTCATAAACATCAATAGAGGTTAGTATTTACAACACATAGAATAATGACATCAGATCACAAAATGGTGAACAACCACACAATACTTGGAATCATGGCCTAGCCAAGTTGACACACATTTTTCGAGGACACAATTTAATCCATAAAAATACCCTTATCAGATTAGGAGTTTTCCTTCTTTTCTCGTTTGTTAAGAGTTTTTTTTTTTTTTTTATTTTTCTTTTTCTTATTGTACTTTAGATGAAGGTTTACAGGACAAACCAACTTCTCATTAAACAGTTAGTACACATATTGTTTTACAACATTGGTTAACAACCCCACCACATGTCAACACTTCCCCTTCTTGACCTTGGGTTCCCTATTACCAGCTTTCCTGTCCCCTCCTGCCTTACTAGTCCTTGCCCCTGGGCTGGTGTGCCCCTTTAGTCTCCTTTTGTTTTATCGGCCTGTCTAATCTTTGGCTGAAGGGTGAACCTCAGGAGTGTCTCCATTACCGAGCTAAAAGAGTGTCTTGGGGCCATACTCTTGGGGTTTCTCCAGTCTCTGTCAGGCCAGTAAGTCTGGTCTTTTTTTGGGAGTTAGAATTTTGTTCTACATTTTTCTCCAGCTCTGTCCAGGACCTTCTGTTGTGATCCCTGTCAGAGCAGTCAGTGGTGGTAGCCGGGCACCATCTAGTTGTACTGGACTCAGTCTGGTGGAGGCCGTGGTGGTTGTGGTCCTTTAGTCCTCTGGACTAATCTTTCCCTTGTATCTTTGGTATTCTTTATTCTCCCTTGCTCCCAATGGGGTGAGACCAGCAGAGTATCTTAGATAGCCGCTCACAAGATTTTAAGACCCCAGACGCAACTCAACAAAATAGAATGTAGAACATTTTCTTTATAAACTATGTTATGCAAACTGAGCTATATGTTCACAGAGACCATGGTCCCCACAGCCCTCAGCCCAACAATTCGGTCCCTCAGGGAGTTTGGATGTGTCTATGGAGCTTCCATGATCCTGCTTTGTACAAGTTGTGCTGGCTTCCCAGTATTGTGTACTGTCTTACCCTTCACCAAAGTGACCACTGATCTACTGTCTAGTTAGTGTTTTTCCATCCCCACCCCCACCCCATAACCATTAAAGATTGTTTCTTTTTGTTTTGTTAAAGAAACAACTTTCAATATGGTTGATATTCTCTATTATAGCTCTGTCTTCTATTTCATTAATTTCACCTTTTATCGTTATTGTCATCTCTATTCTACTTTAGTTTATTTTATTGTTTTTTTCCCTCTGACTTCTTTTGTTGGTTGCTTAGGATTTTTTTTTTTTTAGTCATTTTAAAATGTAAAATTTAGGTTGTACATTTCCCTCCAACTATCACTTTAGCTGATACGTAGCATTTTATTCGGCCATTGGTTTTGCATAGATGCCCTTAATTATACTGAGGAATTTCCCTTCTATTCCTATTTTGTTGAGAGTGTTTATCAGGAATGGGTGTTGGACTTTGTCAAATGCCTTTTCTGCATCGATTGATAAGATCATGTGGTTCTCGTCTTTTGTTTTATTTATGGGATGAATTACATTGATTGTTTTTCTAATGTTGAACCATCCCTGCATAGCTGGTATAAATCCTACTTGATCCTGATGACTTATTTTTTTTTTTAATATGTTGCTGAATTCTACTGGCTAGAATTTTGTTGAGGATTTTTGTGTCAATGTTCATGAGGGATTTTGGTCTGTAATTTTATTTTTTTGTGGTGTCTTTACCAGGTTTTGGTATCAGGGTTATGCTGGCTTCATGGAATGAGTTTGGGAGTATTCCATCCTTTTCTATGCTCTGAAATACCTTTAGTAGTAGTGGTATTAACTCTTCTCTGAAAGTTTGGTAGAGTTCTCCACTGAAGC
>NW_004443994.1:5082830-5110304 GCF_000243295.1 Trichechus manatus latirostris
TGTCTTGGTGACTTTCTTTTGGGATCTACCTTATGTGGGGTTCGATGAACATCTTGGATAGATATCTTGTCATCTTTCACGATATCAGGGAAGTTCTCTGCCAACAAATCTTCAACAATTCTCTCTGTATTTTCTGTTATCCCCCCCTTTTCTGTTACTCCAGTCACTCGTAGGTTATTCCTCTTGATAGAGTCCCACATAATTCTTAGGGTTTCTTCATTTCTTAAATCCTTTTATCTGATTTTTATTCAAATAAGTTGGTGTCAAGTGCTTTATCTTCAATCTCACTAATTCTGACCTACATTGCCTCAATTCTGCTCCTGACTTTCTATTGAGTTGTCTAATTCTGACATTTTATTATTAATCTTCTGGATTTCTGATTGCTATCTCTCTATGGATTCTTACAGCCTGTTAACTTTGTCATATGCTCTTCTTTAATCTTTTTAATTTCCTCTATTGTGTGTTCTGCGTTTTGCTTAATTTACTTCCTAATTGCTGTATATTAATCTTTTGTATTCTGCCTCCAATAATTCCAAGAAATTTTCCTCCTCTGGGAAATTTCTAGATTATTTATTTTGGGAGCTTGCTGAAGCCATCATGGATTGCCTCTTTATGTGATTTGATATTGACTGTTGTCTCCGAGCCATCAATAAATTATATTTATTTATTTTATGTTTGCTTACTGTGTCCTAGCTTCTTGTTTTGTTTTGATATGCCCAAATATGTTGCTCATATAAGCTAGTTTGATTTTTGGCAACTTTGAAGCTCTAATGTCTTGTCACCAGATAGTTTGATCCGTTACTAGGTATGTGAGCTCAGGAGTCTGCCCACTCCTCTTGTATGGATTCAGCTCAGGTGCCCAGGTAGATAGCCACGAAGTATGTGGTGTAGGCTCTCACTTACAGTCCTAGACAAACATGGGTGATTGGTGTAGGCAGAGGCATCTGACTGATGCAGGGGGACACACTCTGAGCAAGGCAGGGGGCTGACGGCCATCCTCAAGTGTCCAGGAGGAAGGCATATCCCTGTTCCCTAGAGCACATAGGTGGGTGGGTTTTGCAGCTGGACTATGAGCAGCTAATGATGTTGGCTGTAAGGACTGAGGGGCACCTCTTATTCATGGGCCCCTATCACAGGTTGCTAGGTGGCATGGGTGGAGCCACCAGTTCTCAGGCCCCTGATGTGGGTAGGTGAAGACTCTGCTTAATAGGAAGAGCAGTGTCAAATGTCAAGAACCTGCCACTTCACAGCTGAAACAGTTGAAGTTAGACTTCTGGTATATACCCTGTTGTACTGCAGTAATGAGGGCCGATATATACCCTGTTGTACTGCAGTAATGAGGGCCTACGCTGTTGAAATGGGCCCGTGCAAGTTTCTGCATGGGGAAAGGCACTCAAAGTCCGTGGATCCCTTATGACTGTGCCTAGGCAAAGGAGCTGTGCCTGCCCTAGGTTCCTGGCTTAGGGGAGCTAGCAGTTTATTTTTTCCCGTTTGTTAATTTGTTCACGCTCCATGGCAAGGAGAATGGCTCCGGGCGTGTGACGGATCCTACTTCTGACCCAGGGGACTCGGCAGTTGCTGAAGCCAGTCCAGGACCTGTGCAGAGCAGGGAGGTAAATGGGAGAGAGATTTTTTTCCTAAGGGGGGTATTTTTGATCCATGCTGTAAGCCGTATGCAATTACTTATCTTTCAGAGATGAAGGCTGCTTCTCACTGGTTCTGGGTGGCTGTGTAGACTCTCCAGCACTGGGTATCTCCCAGTGCAGAAAACGCACCTTCCAAGGACTGCTGCTGGCCTGCCTCTCCACTTACCCATAAGCTGCTCAGGCCTGAAGGGCTCAGGCTCTTGCCGGGTCAGATCTGGCAGCTCCTTGCTGCTTCCGAACCATCTCTCCCTCCCTGTGCCACTCAGTCTGGTTCCTCAACTCTGCCTTTGATGTTCAGGGCTCCCAGATTGCCATATATAATCAAATCACTCATTTTTTTGGGTCTTTGTTGTAAGAGGGTCCACCGGAAGCATCTGACTACTCCACCATCTTGGCCCTGCCTCCTGATATGTAGCATTTTAATTACTGTTTAGTTCTAAACCATAATTTTAGTTTCTTCTTTCACCCATGAGGTAAATAGAAGTGTATTCTTTAATTTCCCCAAATTTTTATCATCTTTATAATTACTGATTTCTGACCTAATTGTGTTGTGTTTATGTGGGTTGTATGGTAAGTTTTGTTTTTTAATTTATTGAGATTTTGCATTAGATTTGGCCAATTTTTATAAACATTCCTTGCATAATTTAAAAGAATATGCATTCTCCAGTTTTGGGAGCTATGTTTTCAATGGGTTTATGTAATTAAGATTGTTGCTTATGTTGTCAAATACTTCATATCATTACTGGTTTCTTGACTGCTTGATCTATCAATTACAACAAACTCTCCCACTCTGATGATAGACTTATCAATTTCTCCTCATAGTTTTGTCAATTTAAATATTTTGGGATGTGTAGAAGTTAGAATTGTTGTATTTTCCTGGTAAATCAAAACTTTCATCAATATATAATGATCCTCTTTTTCTCTAGTATGATTATTGCCTTAAAGTCTATTTTGTCTGATATTGAATACAGTTAAAGCAAATTTCTCTCGTTTTTTTTTATCTTTTTCTATGTTTTTATTTTCTAATTGTTTGTGTCCTTATGTTACACTGTGTCCCTTGTATATAAGCATGTTTACAATTGGGATTATCTATGTTTTATCCAGTCTGATAATTTGTCTTTAAAATTGCAATTTTAGTCTATTTACATTTATCATGGTTACTCATATGTTTGGATTTATTTTATCATTTTATTTTGCAATTTGTTTTTTCTTGCTCTGGGTTTTCTTTTTTCCCCTTCTTTTTCTTTCTTTTAGATTAATTGAGATTTGGTCCCATCTCATTTAATTCTCCCCTCCATTAGTTTGGAAGTTGGATATTTTATGTTTATTCTTTCAGTCATTATCCTAATATTTTGGTATGTTTATATTTCTTCACAAAATAGAATTTTAATTAGTAGCTTTATCTTTGTCCCAAACAATATAAAGAATTTAGAATGTTTAAACTTCAATTATTTCCATCCCCTATTTATATGCTACAGCTATTTAGAGGGAGCCCCGGTGGTGTAGTGGTTAAGTGCTATGGCTGCTAAACAGAAGGTTGGCAGTTTGAACCCACCTACTGCTCTTTGGAAACCTTATGGGGCAGTTCTACTCTGTCCTATAGGGTCACTATGAGTTGGAATTGACTCGACAGCAAATGGGTTTGGGTTTTATTTTTGGTGTTTAGAGTGTTAGTTCAATCTTATTTTCTTAACTCCCCAAGTTACACATTGTTGTTATTTTTTACATGTTGTTAACTTTTTAAATGTTCCCACCATTTCTTCTTGCATTTCAGGTCTTCTTTCTGAAGTCATTGTCCTTTTTTCAAAAGTATTTGAGAATTTCCATGGTGATGATTTGCTGGTAGTAAACTCCTAGTTTTTCTTTGTCTTACACCTCCTAAAACTTTAATTGGATTCCCTGGACCGGGAGAGGGAGGCTCTGTGGAGAGGAAATTTGTTAGCGCAAATTTAGTTTCTCCACCTCTGCTGTTGTTTTGTGTCCCATCGAGTCACTTTCGACTCCTAGTAACCCTATAGGCCAGAATAGGACTGCCCCATAGGGTTGCCTAGGCTGAAATCTTTACGGCAAGGGATTGCTAGGTCTTCTCTTCAGCAGAGTCACTGGTGGGTTGGAACTAACGACCTTCTAGTTAGCAGTTCAGTGCATAACCATTGCACCACCAAGGCTCCTTTACCTCTGTTAGCAGGTGGCTAATGGCAGGAGCACCTTCTTGTTCCTAAAATAATGAAAAAGTTCTCTAGGGAAAAATACTTTTATAAAGCTCTCTAGGGCAGGGTTTTTCAGCTTCAACACTAGTGATGTTTTGAGTCAATTACTTCTGTGTTGTGGGGACTGTCTTGTGCATTGTAGGTCTCTATCCACTAGATGTCATTAGCCCCCTCCCCACCTATGATAACCAAAAATGACCACAGACATTGCCAAATGTCCCTTGGAAGGCAAAATCATCCCTGGTTGAGAACCACTGCCTTAGGGCTATATTAGGGAGGCAAGTCCAGATGATACTCTTAATGTTCCCTCTCAGCTGTGCCATAATCATTAACAGTTGAGAGTCTGCACATTTTCTCATCTGTGAGAGTCAAATCCATCCCTGTCTGAGAGAGAGAGATTCAAAGGCTCACTAAGGTAAGGTAAATGAGAAGCAAGGGGACCAGGTACAATATGTAAATATACACACTTTGAGTGAATGGTGAGGACTGTGCTGAACTGAGAGCCTGTACAGCTGCTAACCAAAAGCTCAGCAGTTCGAATCCACCAGCCATTCTTTGGAAACCCTATGGGGCAGTTCTCCTAGTCAGCACCAACTCGACAGCACCTAACTACAACAACCCCTCTAATGAGAGTGTCTGTTGCCCTGCTCCAACTTATCATTACCGTGTGGGAAGTTGAGCCCAGTGTTACCAAATACTCTAAATTTCAGGAGAAGCCACAAGATCTATGTATGTGTGTGAATGTGCATATAATATGTATGAAGTGTTTCTACTTTTAAATATAACTTTGAAATTTATTAAAGCACAGTGGGGGCAAAACAAAGAAACTCCACATTTGTGGGCCATGTGTGAGCTGTAGGCTACCATATTGCAATCTCTGGCTTTTATCAGGTACATAACAGTTGCTCAATAAATGTTAGTTTTCCACTTTGTCTCATGTGCTCTGGAGGCAAAAGGTCACCCATTCAGTCTGAATCCTAGCAGCTTCTCTAGTTATCCTGGCATTCCATAAGGGACCTTGGCAAACTGAACTCAGTGTTCCAGGATTCTACTTGCATTATCATCACCTCTTTCTGTGTAAAGAAATAGTTTCTTTACTGAAGCTCAGTCAGTGTTTAATTGATCTTTAGATCAATCGATACACATACTCTTTAGGTATTGCCTAAGGAAAGATTAATTTTCAGCCCCAGGAAAGATTTAAAATGGGAAATTCTGGACCATGCTAATGTGGCTAAGACTTTACCTCAGAAGTAGCAAATCTGGAGAATTAAAAATGGCACCCGTTTTGGCAAAAGAAGCATAATACTGCTGTTTCTAAAGGCAGAAAATTTTAAAACAAAAGGGAAGAAATCCGAGTGTATTATATAAGATTGAGCAATACAAATATAAGTTAAAGTAGAAAGTTAGGAGTGGAAGAGGTGAAAAGGGGTATGGACACTCAAAAAGGAATTGGGACTTCAAATAACAAAAGGAAGGCACATTGTTATGCTGGTTTGACTAGGATTTAAAAAAAAAAATGAGAATGGGGAAGAAAATGAACATTTTGTTGAGTGAGTGCCTATTACTGCATGATGGGCATGGTGCTAGGTGCTTTACCTATATTCGCTCATAATACTAATTCTCCCAACCAACTGCAAGGTGGATATTATCATCCCTATGTTTCCAAAGGAGGTCAGAAAGGTTAAGTAACAGGTTAGTGGTCACATAGCTAGCAGGTGGCAGAGCTGAGAGGGTTAAAGTACAAAAGTACTCATATCAGAGCAAAACCTTGTTCTACAATAGACCCTAGAAGAGGATTCTCAATCTGGGAACAGCCTCCTACTCTCCCACTCACTACCCTGAAGTTGTGAGCAAACTGTTGTGTTTATGTGACCTCCAGCATTGTTTTGGGGAGAGGTTTCACAGCGTCAATTAGACTTAAGAGGGAGAGAGAGAGAAAGGAGAAAAGATTGAAGACCTCTGCCCTAAAGATATATGGAGTTCTGGTCCAAAAGTTCTGGAAAGACATAGAAAAAGTATGTTACAGACTTACTTGGAAATTCAGGTGGTGAATGTTGCTCACTCACAAGTACTTTCCAAAGCCTAAATCATGACCAACCAGTTAACAGTAGTTTTCTTTTCTTTATCTAGATACATAAAGAGAAGCCACAGAGGCTGTTCAGAGTTGTGCTGCGTGGGAGTGAAGAGATTTAGGCTCTTAAGTATCCTGTTAATTTTTGGAATTGTGATCTTGAATAAAATAATTTACCTCTCTTGCCTTATCTTTTTATTGCTCTTGTGAATGCTAACAACTGATCTCTCTAACTCAAGGCAAGATAGAGTGGGAAATGCCTTTCCTGTGTATCTGGCCCAACCACTTTATATAACAGAGGAAGAACCCTGTCCAAAGTGATAGGTCACTTCCCAGGGCCACTGAGATCAAAATCCGGGTCTCCTAATCTGAATGAAATGCTATATCCATGACCCAGGCTGTGTCCTACACCAGCATTGAAAAGATGCTTAAGTGAAATTGATCTCAGTTTCATTCATTCATGCTATCAACCTTCAAGCCCCATGATTTGTGGTGACTTGAGCTCCTAGGTCTAATGCTTATCTACCATGAGCCAAAACAAATTGAAATGTAAAAGCGGGCTTCATGGAAACCAAGTTGTTCAAAGTGGGCCACTAGCCTACAAATGCCTCACAAAAGGCTTCTGTTATCATTTATTGAGTATCTACTGAATGCTGAAACACACGGGGATGATGAAAAAGAATTTAAAAAACAACATAAAAGTCATGATCCCTGCCCATACAGAAGATAAAATTAACTAAGGGAGAAACTATATGTAGGAAGGATATATTGCACAATTGTACATCTATGACCTAACAAATAAAGGGGTACCGACGACATGCAAAAGCCACATTAGGACTTCTCTACAAATCTGTTCTGAGAAAAGAATTTCATGAAACCCTAGTCTGTGTTAGATATCACCCATGAAGTCAGCTGCTAAAGTCTGGAAAAGATGAACTCTTAAGACTTGCTTCCTTGCATGTCAGGATGGGATTTAAAGATAATCCCTCCCTCCATTCTGCTCTCCACCCTCAGATTCTGGTAGCCCACTTTGACCCTGTCATCAGCCCAGGATTTAAAATCAGCTCACCCTGAATCACAATAGAACCAGAAGGCTTTTTAGTTCCAAATATTGTACCACTTAGCCTTTCCTCTTCATAGTCTTCCACATACTTTAGTTGGGTCCAGGCCTGTCTCCTTCACTGGATTATAAACTACTATGAGGACAGGGCCTCTGTCATACCCTTTCTGGTGTCCCCAGCATCTTGCACCATGCCTAGAATATGGAAGAGGCCTAGCACCTCTTCAGTAAACTTATCCAAATTGTAAATACTGAGGCAATAAGCAGAGTAAAGAAGGAAACGATGTCCAGGAGAAATAAAATTATTTTTCGAGTAGAAAAGCTGAGGCTTAGAGACAGATAAAATACTAGTCCAAAGCTGCTTGGTATCAGAACTGATAACACACCCACCTGCAAAAATAAGTCTGTACACTTAGATTGCAATGCTTTTGATCTTCATAGTAAACCACATACCCGATTTTAGGGTAAAAAGTCTGATTTTGAGTTCTTAAAGAGAACTAACTATAAATATGTAATTCTTGATGAGAAAGAGGAGACAAAATAATTGATATAAACAACATACTAGAATGATAATCAACTCTGTGTCAATTTCAGCTTTCCCAATGACAGCCCAATCAATGAATCTGTCTTGGTAGATAATTACTTGCTCTATCCTTAGTCCATAAAGTGATCAATAAAGTCAAATGTCCAGTTTAATATTTCACATTTAATGATTATACAATAACAAGCAGCAGAATATATGCTGAGGGAGATTAATGGAAGGATTTGACATGGTGCCAATAGTTTTCTTCCTTTTAATTAGTGAAACCTTAACGCAAAATTCGTACTAGGCTGAGTTGAAGCCCTTCTTTCTTAGCACTCTGCTAAGCAGCTGAAATTATGTTTAGAGATTTGGGTATTGAGCTACTAATTAATAAGGAATTCAAATGCTTCATGAAATGTTTTACAAGTCTTGCCCATTCTTCCGGCTGGGAACCTGGCTTGGTGGGCCCAAGTGGCTGTGCTTTTCCTGCAGAGACAACATTCCATCTCCCCCGGCCCCTGGGAGGAAAAGGAGCTGTGTGCAGGGCCTCTGGCCTGGATGTACCCTCGGCCAGGTGGTGATGTTCCCAGAGGAATTGTTGGCCATCCTTGTGGTCATGTTCCTCCAAGCCCTAACGGCCTTTGCTCACTTGCCATGAACTTGGCTTCGCTAAAAATTCACCACAAATCAATTTCGTCGGTTTCCATTATTTCATTGTTCACCAAGGAGTAGCCCAGGCAGCTGTTGAATAATTCATGATGGCGGTGGTGCTGATCCTATTTTCTGGGTAAGAAAAATCTAAAGCCCAAGAAGGCCTCAGTCTGAGAGTCAGTACCCAGGCATTGAAGTGCTGGCTTAGCACATGCTACTGTGTGGGCTAGGTTTAAATTCCTGTGCCATTAGGAACCTCACCTTTCTCACTGGTCCCTGTGTGAGTCACTTATACATCAAGAGGTGTCAAAGGGGGAGTTGCCAGGTTTGAACTTAGTGTAGCATATATAGACCTGGAGAGGTAAGAACTATAAGAATCTTCATTGGTAAGGTCTGAGCAGAGCCAGATTCAGAGTTTCTATGTGTCAGGATGTAGGTGAAAACAGAAAAAGATAATAGAAATAAGGAAATATATTGTTATATATGATATATGCATATGAATATGTTAGACATAATGTTGGCTGCCAGGAAACCCAGAATAGAAAAGAGTTATAACCGTGGCAAATATCATACACATCGTGAATAAGCAAGCCATGGACTGTGAGTTATTGTCTCAAAGATAGATTTTTTTCTACTTTAAGATAAAGGATGTAGGCTGTAGTGCTCCCTCTGAGCCAGCAGTCTACATTATTGTCTCTGTTGAAACCAAAGATCCAGGGCAGAAGGCAGGGAGTGAGCTGGCTGGCTTTGCAGGCAGAACCTGCGGGCAGCAGCACTTGGGTGAAGGCACTGTGGTTCAAGCCCTGGCCTTTGGCAGGCAGCTACAGGCCCTGGCTCTTCGGGGCACTCAGAAAGGAGTGGGCATACTGGGGATTCAAGTGCAACTCACAGTGGTCACTACACAAACTAGAATGGTTATAGGATTCTGGTTTCTTTTTTTTCAGCACTTTAAAAATGTTGTGCCAGTTTCCTTCTGGCCTCTGCAGTTTCTGATGAGCATCTGCTGTCATTCTCATTGCTTATCCCCTATAAATAAGGTGCTATTTCTCTTTTGCTGCTTTCAAGATTTTTTTTTTTTTTTGTCTTTAGTTCTTGGAAGTTTGACTATGATGCATCTTGTGGATTTCCTTGGGTTTCTCCTGTTTGAGATTTGTACAGATTCTTGAATATATAGATTTTGTTTTTGGGAAAATTTGAGAAGTTTTCAGCCAATAATTCTTCAGTTGCTTTTTCATCCCTGTTCTGTTTCTCCTCTCCTTCTGGGACTCCAACGACAAGAAGTTAGGTTATTTTTTATTGTCCCAAGTTCCCTTAAAACCCAAAACAAAACTCCTTGCTGTCGAGTTGATTCCGAATCATAGCAACCCTATAGGACAGAGTAGAACTGCCCCATAGGGTTTCCTAGGAGTGGCTGGTGAATTTGAACTGTTGACCTTTTGGTTAGCAGCCGTAGCTCTTAACCACTGTGCTGCCAGGGCTGGGACATAACTTTCTTTCATGCTTAGTTATGCCTTGGTTAGATTTTTGGGACCTGAACTGCCTACTTTGACCCAAAAATATTCTGTCCTCTGCGTATAGCATTTCTTGCCTATTATATTTGGATTTTTAAGATTTCTCTAGGTCTTAACTCTAATAGGGTCCCATATACCCAAGTTCTGGAATAGTTTGCTCTGGCCCTGCTATGTGCCAAACACAGTCTCCTTTCTTAGATTGGCCTTTCTCCTTCTCTAAAAAAACCATTCATGAAGGAGAAAAAGCACAAGTCAACTATCAAGTTCTAAGGTGAAGTATCAAAGTCATTCCATTCGAA
The DNA here is from genome assembly GCF_000243295.1 of Trichechus manatus latirostris. Taxonomy (NCBI): domain Eukaryota; kingdom Metazoa; phylum Chordata; class Mammalia; order Sirenia; family Trichechidae; genus Trichechus; species Trichechus manatus. Next base: position 5,092,802 of record NW_004443994.1, read on the forward strand.
AAGACTTAGAGTATCCATGACATGCTGCCTAGGAAAAGGTAGACATACAGACAAAATGCTTAGGAATGCAGTTCTCATATCCCCGTTATAAACAGAATCACTATTACGGTATCTTCATCTGCAGAAAACAAAGCCTGGATTGGTACACGTGAGGCAGTCTGCTTTCTGCCATGGACTCTGACACTCAAGGAGAGCCTGAGTTGTCTCTGGCTCCCTAGTGTTTAGCACATTGTCTAGCACGTAGAAGCTCAATTAGTATTTGTCTATACCAATGCCAAAGGAGACCTGGTGGCACAGTGGTTAAGCACTCAGCTGCGAATCAAAAGGTTAGTGATTTGAACTCACCAGTGGCTCCATGGGAGAAAAGACCTGGCAATCTGCTCCCACAAAGATTACAGCCTAGGAAAGCCTATGGAGCAGTTCTACTTTGCCATATAGGGTCGCTATGAATTGGAATTGACTTGATGACATACAACAATGCCAAGGATCACAACCCTAGAGAGGATGAGACAGGGAGAGCAGTGAGAGTGAAACATTAGAATGCATAATTGTTAATATTTACTAATTGCTTGTGGAATTTATTCGTTCACTTACTAAGTATTAGTTGAATATCTACTATGTGCTATGCACTGCGTGAGGGTCTGGGATGTCTTAAGTTGGGTTCAGTGGGAAACAGACTCTGAAATGGAGATTTACGTACAGGAGATGTGTTGGGGAGGGCTGTCAAGAACAACATCTGTGAGAGGGTAGGGGAAGAAGGGCTGGGGAGAGAGGAAGATGAGCTGTGATGTAGTTACAACTGAGACCTCAGCACAGATATTTGGATCTGGGATGGCCCTTCATAAGTATTCTGAATTTAGGTAATGTGGACAGGCCTTGTACCCTCATATCGACCAGTTATTGAATGAGGGATAATGCTTGAGCGAGGCAGATCTTATTAGTTTGGTGCAATTCCAGAAGAGAGACTCAGCTGTGAGCTGATAGCAGGCAACAGTCACAGCAGCTGAGAGAATGGGAGTCTTATCCTGAAAGGGTGATCTGGGTGGCACACCAAAGCATCCACAACATGGGATTACAAAGAGATGGATAGGACAGAGTTTCTGCTCTCTTGGAAATGGCAGCTGGAATAGGTGAGACAGACATATAAATAAATACTTATGATCAGCTATGACAAGTTTATGAAGAGCAGTAAGTTAAAAATGCCATAGAAACTCACAGCAGGGAGCAACAAAGTGCTCTGAGTGGATCAGGGAAGACCTTTCTTCAGCAATGCACTTGCTTTGCTCTTTTGCGTTTTGAAGACAGAAAATTCCATGCTATCATATCTCACCAAGTAGGTAATGAATTACACAAGCTTGAATTTGCTTTGAAAGACAGAGTCTGTACTTTGCCAAGTAAAGAGAAGTAAATCATGCATTAATGGAGCCGATATTTTCTGTGAGTTAGCGCCACAGGCACCCTGAGCGCAGATCTGGCAAAGAGAGAGGAAAGGTGAGCATGTGCGTTACACGTAATGTGAAAAATAACCTTTTAAACTTTTATGCCCCTCTCTAGGGCAAGAATGCTATTCTTTAAAAGGTTAGTCTACTCCAAAAAAAAAAAAAAAGAAGAAGAAGAAGGCTACTGCATGTTTCATTCCAGAATCAATTTTTCTATTAAAATTTAAAAAAACAATAATAAATTAAGTAACCTGTGATGTGTTCAGCTAGAACTAGTGGCTAGATGAAACTTTTATATATGCAGTCCTGGTGATTTGGAGGGACTATCGAACTACTAAGAACAGAATGTAAACATCTCTGATCTTCCGAAACTTGGATTACCCTATCTAACCTTAACCCTAGTAGAATTTCACTGCTGTTTGATGAGTCTTAGGCCCCCAGTGGTTGCTTTGTGTTGTGTGATGATCATTAGGGAAACCTAGAGCTCTTCTCCTTTTTATCTCCACTGACAGAGGCTCACTGCCCTTTAGTAGTTTATAGTTCAGTTAGAGAGTCACAAAAACATGAAACAACTGGAGAATGCTTCGCAGGCATCACATAAGCAAGTGTGTTGAAGGCAGAGGATCCTTGAGGAGCTTAGAAGATTGTGAGAAACCAGGAAGGCCTTTTAGAGGAGGCTGGCATGGAGTCAGATTTGAAAGAGGTGATGGATTGGTAGAGATAAGATGTTGGGGGCATTTGACAGGGCAGAGGAAGCTGGACACAAGCCCAGGGAGAAAATAACTAAGATGTGTGCAGGGTTTAGAACAGCCAGCTCATATTTCTTTTGGAAAGCAATTTTTGAGAAATAACCAAATCTAGGGAAATGAGAGTAATCATACCCAAGGAAGCTTGTTACTCAAATTTATACAGAAACCTACAGTATGACCTTGGACGCTTTTATCTGGTTGCTCACTTCCTTTGGAAATTATAAAGGGATTGATTAACCGTATGTTCTGATAAGAAGATTCTTGGCCCTATGAGATGGCACAAACCACCAGAAGGATGCTTGTCGTTGAAAGGGACCTTAGTGGTATCTGGTTCGAGGATTTACCTGATACTTGCATTTCTTCAGTGACATATCAACCAAGTCTTCATTCAGCTTATGCTTACACAACCCTAGTGTTACGGAATCTACTATCTCCTTTCATTTTTGAAAGAAGGCTAAAATATGTTGCTTTATGCCAGATCTTTTGGTCTTTCTGATCAAGCAACACTGCGTGGGCTGACTGTGCCCCTCCTTCTAGGCTACAGGCCATGTGTCCAAGATGTAAGTGAATTTACACCTACATAACATAGTACTAACTAAATCGAGTTTAGTTTCAAATAAAAAGTCTGAGGTTGTTTTGTTTTTTCAGAGTCTGGTCGTTATGCAGCTGAAGTTTGTATGGGCTCAAAGGAAGGACCTTGTATGTGTCCTTATTATACTGATTCTAATCATTTTGAAAACATATTTTTTGGTCCAAAATTCTGTCATTGAATGTTTTTGCTATCTCTCTTGGCTTGGTGTAATTTACAGATTTGATGAACAATTTTCATGAGTTAATTGTTACAATTGATAATCAGGTTAGGGTCAAGGAAAGGACCCTGGAGGTAGTACAGAGAGAGAGAGAATACTATCCCACCTTCTTACCTAATCCTTAAGCTATATACAGGTGGGCCAAAGGCTAACCCAGTAAACATATTCCAAAGAGAGAAGTGGTCAAAGGGGTGGGAGAAATGTGAGGAGGTATGTTCTGCCATAGCTGTAACATCTCTCAGCAGGGATGTTAGCAGAATAGGACAGCTGCCACTTTTTGAAAATTTATTGTATGCCAGGACAGAGCTGAGTGCATTGTGTACATTATGAAGTTAGTATTATCATCACCATTTTACATGTGAGGAAATTTTATATGCAAGAGAGAGTAAATCACCTGGCCAGTGTCACAAGGTGGAAGGGTAGGGAAGAGATTCAAACTCAAGTTGGTTTGACTCTAAAGCATGTGTTCAGAATTACTGAATTACTGAAAGGCATAGACAGCCAAATGGAGGCATAACCCAAGTCTTGGGGGGGGTCCCAGGGAAAGTGAGGACCTTGGTCTATCCATTGCGAGTGTTCTGAGTTGTGTGGACAGAGTAGAATCTCTGTCACTTCATTTTGGCCTCTATTTGGCTTGCGCTTTTACTAATTAGCTTTTGTTAGTAGAAATTCTCTGCTCCTCATTGGAAGTCCTAATTCTGTGATTAGAAATAACTCCAAGTCAACTAATTATGATGATACAAAGGATCATTTCACAGGAATGGTCCTAATGGTGACCAGATTAATCCCAAGAGATGATAAGGAAGCATGAATACAGAGACATTGTTATCACTGACCTGGTTTCCAGTCACCCAAGTGAAGGGTTTGAAATTAACACTCGGTGCACCAGGGACTTCTCAAGTACCTGTACCTCTGTATTTGGCTGGGTCATGTCTTTAGGTCAGGTACTTCCACAGAGACACTAAGGCTTCTGCCTCCTTTTCTGGGTATCTCAGGGTGATTTCTGTTGTGAAGACAAATGGCCTTTCTTCTGTTCCTGAAGGCTGTGTCCAGGCTTTTCCCAGATTTTAAGTCCATATCCGTTGATTGACTAAGGTAGACAGAAAACCTTGATTGTATAGGGGCAACACCGACAGAAGAGCAGAGTAAAGAATACTCTGCATCATGTTAGCTTCCCAGCACACCTACCCTCTATACCATACATACTAGTTACCATCAAGTTGATTCTGACTCATGGAGACCTCATGTGTATCAGAGTAGGACTGTGCTCCATGGGGTTTTCAATGTCTGCTTTTTCAGAAGTAGATCACCACGTCTTTATTTCGAGGCGTCTTGGAGTGGACCCAATCCTCCAACCTTTTGGTTAGCAGCCAAGTGTGTTAAACGTTTGCACCATGAAGGGACTACCTGTCCACTAGGTAGGGCAACTCCCAGTTGCTTTTTTCCCTTTCCTCTTTCACTTCAGCCCCCAACCCCATCATTTCTAACCATAAGACAGACAAAATGAAAAGACAAGAAGACTTAAGTTTGAATTTTGCTTCCTTTACTTACTGGTTGTGTGACCTTGTAGAAGTTATTTAATCTCTCTGAGTCTATTTCCTTATCTGTTAAAAAAAAAAAACATAATAACTATCTTTGTGGGCTATATGTAGAACTAAATGAAATTAGGGTAGAGCGTTACATAAACGAAAAAGGTGAAGTGAGATTGTGAAGTCAGTCAAAGGAGGTAAGATTAGGAACGGAGAAGAAAAAAGACGATAATGATAATGATGATGATAGTGATGAATACGATGAAGATGATGAAGGAGATGATGGCCGTAGTGATAATGGTAATGATGATGATAATGATGGTATCTAACATTTACTCAATGTACAGCCATGTGCCAGCTATTGGGCTAAGTGCTTTACATGTACTGTCTCGTTTAATCTTCACAACAGTCATCTGAGGTATTATTTTTCCATCCATTCTGTAGATGAGGAAACGGAAGATTTAAAGACATTTGATACCTTCGACAAATGTCAATTAACTATTCAATTGCAAAGTCAGGAACCAATTTGATTCCTATCTTTTGCTCATTCCAAGAGAATTCTTGGTCTCCTCCCCAGCTGACATCATGAATGATCTTCAGAAATTTCACCCCAAGAACTGGTGCTTGCTCTCTGTAGTCGCTATCCCCTCCTCCTGATCTCTGAGCCCTCTGTCCTAGAGAAGGGAGTCTATAATTTATCACAGCTTCAGCACTTTATCCCTCCATTTCTGAGAACATTCTTTGCATTACTGAATATATTAGACATATTTTAAAAAATGTATAATGTACATTTAGGAGACTTGGGTCCTAGTCCAGCTTTTCCATTAACTAGCTGTGTGGTCTTAAGCAAGTCAAACTCTTTGAGCCTTGTTTTTTCATTTGCAAAATGAGAATTCAATAGCCTCCGTGGTCTGTTTCTAAGGTATTTTAATTATTTGATTCTACTCTTAGAATCATGAACACTTAGCATTAGCATGCGTAATAACATAGAAATCTCTGAACCAAAGCATGCCTTCCAAGGAACAAATGATGTCATTTTCATTTTTACTTACAAGTATAAAGAACCGTTGCCTTGCCACTGTCATTTTGGACATTCAATACCTTATTTGGGTGACCATTTAATTTACCCGTATTTTTACACAAATAATGCACGCCTTTTAGTTTGTTTGCCAGCCACGTCCGCCTCGCCCCCCACCCCCCCGCCCCGGGTATTTTCCTAAGCGTGGCTATGCCAATTTTCTTTTTTACATGTTGCTGTAAAAAAAAAAAAAAAAAAAAAGCTTACAAGAAAACCTTGGGGGGGGGTGGGGGGAGGGTGACGCTGGCAAACAAATGCAGAAGGTATGCATTATTTGTGTAAAAATACAGTATATGCCAGGACACTTTGGAAGTAAAAGTGGATCTTATTACTAATTGCATCAGGACAGCAGGCATAACCAGGACTGTCAGCTTTCCCATAAACGAACCTATGCCATTGCTCCATTTGTTTCTGCTCCTCCTCCTCCTCTCTCTCCTCCTCCTCCCTCCCGTCTCTTTCCTTGGGCTTCAACAAGAGTGAAAGGCGCCGCAGACAGAGGTGTGAGCTCCCTCAGCCCCTTAATGGAGTGTTAACTTCAAAGCAGAGGTGTGACCATTTAAATGTTAACACTTTTAAGCAAGTTTGTCTGCAACAGAACGCCCGTCTGAGGCTTATTCCCCGCTACCTTCTAGTTTTTTGAAACCATTTTGCATTGTTAATTTCCATCCCATGCAATCAGTAACTTGCTTATTATCTTCTTCCTGCATGGCTTCATTTTAAATGATCCTTGGATTTTATAATTGCCTTCAAGAGCATCAGAAGGGCCCCAGCCTTGAGTCAAAAAAGAAGAGAAGCCTTCAGTAATTCCCTTGGGGTAATTTCCCCTGTGTCCTATCTGTGTGTTTCCTGGATGCTCGGGGAAATGCTCAGGGTCAGCAGAGGGGTTGTGTGGAAGTCAGTGAGCAGCTTAAAGTCACTCCATTCACAAACATAGTTCACGTGAACATTTCTTTGAGGAAAAGTTATTGAGCTCAGTGCCTTGTACCTGCACTCTATCTATTGACAATCAATCACCATCCCTTTCCGGAAAAAATGGACCTGCTTCCTATTCCGAAAGTATTTTTTAAAAATAGAAGACAGAGTCAGTTAAATTCTTGACTTTCTTTTTTAATGTTATTATTGCCAAATACTATACGTAAATTCTTTGTAGTAACTGTAACACACTTTGGTTGAATTGAATTACTTTTAAAACCAATCCCACAGGGTCGCTATGAGTCGGAATCAGCTCGATGGCAATGAGTTTTATTTAGAATTTGGCCATTTTATTCTAGGTATGAAAGATAAAAATTTTAGCAAAGACATAAAATATGATATGACTTTTTGCTGTTAAAATATTTTAGTGAGCACAGTGCTTGGTGACTCATGTAAAAAAATTTTAAAGAATCATTTTGTGTTGCCTAATTAAAATTCTGCAATTAAAATCCTCTCATTTAGTGACATTTGCTGTTATTAAAATCCTCTCTACACGGTTGCCATTCTTTAAAAGTATAACGATTTATCATCCCACTTGAATGAACCACAAAACTGCTTTTGAGATAATTGATATTTGTGCAACGGTGAATGCAAAATTATTTTCTGTATTGGACACAAGCTGATGGGCTTTTGTTTTAAAATATTTTCTTTTGTCACTGTAGGACATATACACTCTTTTTTAATGGACTAGATTCTTTAGAGAAATTTTAGATTTACAGAAAATACAGAGGGTTCCCATATACCTCTCTTCCCTCTGCATAGTTTTTCCTATTATTAATATTTTGGATTGGTGTGGTACTTTTGTTTTAATTAATAAGCCAATATTGATAGATTAATTATTAACTAAAGTCCATGGTTTACAGTAGGGCTCACTATTTGCATTGTACAGTCCTATAGGTTTTAACAAATGCGTAATGTGTTCACCATTACAGTATCATACGGAATAGTTTTACCATCCACAAATGCCCTTTGCTTCACCTATTCATCTCTTCCCACTTACCTCCCTGAACCCCTGGCAACTGCAGATCTTTTTACTGTCTCTATAGTTTTGCCTTTTCCAGATTGTCATATAATTGGAATCATACAGTATCAGTATGTACCTTTTTGATTCTGGCTTCTTTCACTTAGCAATATGCATTTAAGGTCCTTTGTGTCTTTTTATACCTTGAGAGTTCATTTCTTTTTATTGCTGAATAATGCACCATTGTATGAATCACAGTTTGTTTATCCATTCACCTACTGAAAGACATCTTGGTTGCTTCCACTTTTTGACAAAATTCATGTGCAAATTTTTGTGTGGACATACACTTTCAACTCATTTGGGTAAATACCTAGAAGTGCAATTGCTGGGTTGTATGCTAAGCCTATGTTTAGCTTTGTAAGAAACTGCCAGACTGTCTTTCTAAAGTGGTTGCACCGTTTTGCATTCCCACCAGTATGAATGAGAGTCCCTGTGGCTCCATATCCACACCAACATTTGGTGTGGTCAGGGTTTTTTGGATTTTAGCCATTTTAATAGGTATGTCGGAGTCCCCAGGTGGCTCAAAAAGTTAAATGCGCAACTACTAGCCAAAAAATTGGCAGTTTGACCCCACCCAGAGGATACTTGGGAGATAGCCCTGATGATCTGCTTCCAAAAAGTCACAGCCTTGAAAACCCTATGGAGTAGTTCTACTCTGCTCACATGGGGTTGCCGTGAGTTGGAATCCACTCCACGGCAACTAACAACAACAACAGCAATAGGTATGTAATGCAGCATTGGTGATTCGGTGGTAGAATTCTCATCTTCCACGTGGGAGACCTGGGTTTGATTCCAGGTCAATGCACCTCATGTGCAGCCACCACCTGTCTGTCAATGGAGGTTTGCATGTTGGTATGATCCTGAACAAATTTCAGCAGAGCTTTCAGACTAAGATGGACTATTTAGAAGCACCCCGTGATCTACTTTGGAAAATCAGCCAATAAAAACCCTTAGGATCACAATGGTCCAAAACCATTGTGCATGGGGGTCGACGGCAGCTAACAACAACAGGTGTGTGGAGTCCCTTGGTGGTGTAAGCAGGTAACATGCTCGGCTACTAACCAAAAGGTTGCAAGTTAGAGTCCACCCAGAGGCACCTTGGAAGAAAGTTCTGGTGATCTACTTCTGAAAAATCAGTCATTAAAAACGCTGTGAAGCACAGTTCTACTCTGACTCACATGGGGTCCCCATGAATTAGAGTTGACTCGGCAGCAATTTTTTCTTAAATAGGTATGTAATGGTATCTCATTGTCATTTTAATTTGCAATTTCCTGATGACAAATGATGCCGAGCATCTTTTCATATGCTTATTTGCCTTCTGTGTATCTTCTTTGATTAGGTGTCTGTTCAGATCTTGGGCTCATTTTGTAAATAGGTTGTTTATTTTCTTTTTGTTGAGTTTTAAGAGCTCTTCATATATTTCTATACCAGTCCTTTGTCAGATACGTGTTTTGAAAATATTGTCTCCTGGTTGGTGGCTAGTCTTTTCATTTTCTTAACAGTGTCTTTCACACAGCAGAAATTTTTAATTTTAATGAAGTACAACTTACCATTTTTTTCTTTTATGAATCATGCTTTTGTATCTAAAAAGTCTTTGCTAAACTGAAGGTCCCCTAGATTTTCTCCTAGGCCATCTTCTAAAAGCTGTATAGTTTTGTACCTCCTGTTTAGGTCTATGATGCATTTTGAATTAATTTTTGTGAAGGATGCAAGCTCTATGTCTAGATCCTTTTTTTTTTTGCATGTGATGTCCAGTTGTTCCAGCACCATTTGTTGAAAAGACTATTCTTCCTCCACTGAAAAAATGTGAACTCTTTAAAATGCAGTTTTAGCCAACTGCTAAAAGGGCCAGGTGGAATATGAATTGATACTGTGTAAAATTAATAGCTTAAAAAGGCTTAACACTCATCTGCTTTCTCTTCTGTAGTTTATGTCCAATATCCTTGGAGAGTTTGTGGGTGTAGTGGGCCCTAGGGGAAGGGGAACCTTACTAAGTAATTCTACTGTTTTTAGGTCTTTGTCTCTGTTGTCTGGATCCCCAGTCCCAGTGAAGTCTGCCTTAGTCATAGCTTTACTCCCCCACCTCCCCTGCTGTTCTGACATATGACACTACTTCAGTCTCCAAAAGAAGAGCTGTTAAAATATTACCATATTTGAAAGTTTTTTTTTCAATACACTAACCTAAACTTGCTCATATTCCTTTTTTAAACTGTAGGGTTGATTTAAGAGGGAAAGGTTAGAGAAGGTTTCTCTATATGAGCAGACATTCATTACTGCCGGGGGTGGAAGGTGGCGCTGGGCAATTAACAACGAAAACCAATCTGTAGTGCTGGTACAGAAATAAGTATGTCACCTCAGGAGGCTGGGAGACAACTTAGGGGCATCCGGGCAAATAAAGGGGGTAGGTCAGTCCAGAAATTTCGAATCATCATTGCCCTCTAGAGGTAATTGGTCTCTTGGGGATGCTCCCTACTGAGCAGACTCATCAGGGGTTGCTGTCCACAGCAGAATGCAAAAATGAGTAGTTTACATTGAGAACTATAACCCTAAAGGCAAGTCTACACAAGGTGCCAGATATGATCAGAAGGTTGATTAATGGCTATGGATGGGACAACAGAAGGGAGAGTTCAAATTCCAACTCTGCCTACCTATGCCTAGCTGTGTGGTCTTGAGTAAGTCATTTGACCTCTCTGAGCCCAAGTCTATCCATTTATAAAATGGGAAAACTCATAGGGATAGGGTGAGAATTAAATTACAGCTTTGTAAAAATAGGAAAATGGCTGTAAGTAAACTGTTCACAGAAAGATTTGATTCAATAGGAACCATTTTTGGAGTTTTCACCACGGTAGTGACTTCAAGAAAAAAGATCAATTCGTCACTCTCACCTGGTGTCACTGAATTTGGCTAACACTAATATAATTCATGACCACCACAAGAACACAAGGCACTCACAGTGTTAACATGTAAGAGTTAAGCCCAAGTTTCAGTGACAGCACTTTAACAAACCGAGAGCTAATGATGATGAGCACAAATGGGAATTGCCTGATTCTGATGTTTCCTTCCAGTCTATTCTAGCTTCTTAGCAGTTATCTTCACAGATTAGACCCATGTAAGAAAGTCTTGGTTTCTTTTTCATGCTTGATTTCACACATGTTCACAAATCTGCCCCAAGAGCTAGGTATGTTGTTCAGTGGCTACAAGACCTCATAGCTGTGCTCATTACCACAACACGCAAAGCTTGATATTATCCAGTTATGACCAGGGGAGCTTGGGTACAAGCAAAAGCCAATGAATGAAAGCTCATGGTCTGGGGCTGCTAATCATTCATACTTTCATTTACTCAACAAATATTTATTAGGCTTTAACTATGAATCAGGGTTTTTTCTAGGGGCCGAGGATTCAGCAGTGAACAAGGAGCTCTTGCATTCTGGTGGAGGAGAGAGATAAGAAAGAGAGAGAGAGGATGAGAGAAAGAAAAGAGGAACAAATTAGAGCATCTAAGAGCTACACAGAGAATTAAAACAAGATGAGGGGGAATAGAGTACTTCAGACTAGGTGGTCAGGGGAGGCCTGAATGTCCGGGTGATATCTAAGCTGAGCTCTGAATCAAATGAAGAAGATGGACATGAGGAGATGAGTGCAGTGATGTTCCAGGCAAAGGGCACCATTAGTGCAAGGTCTCTAGCCTGATGCCCGTGAGAACCAGACCAATGGCCAGGGTGGCTGGGGAGAGTGTAGGGGATGGTATACAAAATGTAGTCAGGCCAGGGCTTAGAGGGCTTTTTATAAAGCCAGAGTAAGGAGTTGGGAATGTTTTCTCAATGTGATGGGAAGCCATTGGAAGGTTTTAAGCAAGAAGTGACATGACTGAATTTATGTTTAATAAAAAAGTCACTTTGGTTGCTATGTGCAGAAGGATTATACGGAACGAGAGTGGAAGCAGGGAGACTATTACAGCATCCCAGGCAAGAGATGCTAGCAGCCTGGATGATGATAGTGGTGGTGGGGGAGGTGGAAGGATTAGGGATGTATTTGGAGACAGAGGCCTCAGAACTTATCCATGGTCTGGATGTGGAGAGTGAGAGAAAGAGATAAGTTTGACTTCTGTATTTTTGGCCTGAGCAACTGAGTGAATGGTGCCTTTCCTGGGATGCAGAAGACAAGAGGAAGAACAGGTTTATGGGGGAAAATATCAAGAGTAACTTCTCTGGGAGCACTCTTGGAGAGCACTTTCGTGTCCAGTGGGTAAACACACTATTGATACCCCCTTCTCGTGTACACATACACACACTCTGCCTCTTTTTACCATGAGCCAAAATGAAGCAAAAGATACTCCCCAAACTGGAAAACCCTCATCTGCTTTAGCCTTTAGATGAAAGAAGAAATTGAAGAGAAAAATTTAAAAAAATAAAATGAAGTTTTATTTTGAAAAGCCAATTTCCATTCTTAATGCTGAATCAGATGCAGTTCAAGGCACAATTTGAATCGGTCAACTCTAAATATGTTTGCGTATATATGTATAAATATATATACTTAAGACAGAAAATTATACACATACAGACACACACACATCAAACAATACCATGTCACCTTCACCTTTTAATTATTAATTATCATTAACATTATCAATCATCTTCCTTTATCTTTTTTTTATTGTGCTGACAATATACATAACAAAATAATCACCATCTCAACAATTTCTATCTGACAATTCAGCGACATTGATTACATTCTCCAAGTTGTACAACTATTCTATCCTTTTCCAAATCATTCTACCACCGTTAACATAAACTTAATGCCCCCTAAGCAAAAACTCCCTTCCTTTTATCTTTTGATGAAGGTAGCCAAGTTGCTAACAAGATTACTCCTGGAAGTGGGGGAGGGGAGAATTAGAGCAAGGCCTGAGGACTCTGTCCACGGACCTCAGTGTCCTTACCTGTAAAATGGCGATGGTAGTAGTACCTTTTTCATAGAATGTTGTACAATGCCTGGTATATAGTAAGCACCTTATAAATGTTAACCGCCATTATTATTATTGTTATTATCCTTAATATAGTATCCACCAACATACGGTCATCCAGTGTCTTAGTGCTGCGAAGTTTCTTACTTCCCAAGTTGGGTCTTCTACAACTCCAGTACCAAAATGACCTTATTTAAATTGAGCTGAAATCTTTGTCCTAGTACTGTCACTCATTGAGCCCCATTCTGCCTTCCCTTATGAGATAACCTTCATATATTTGAAAGCTGCTATCCTATAGGGTCACTATGAGTTGGAATCAACTCAACGGCAATGGAACTTTTTTTAAAATCATATATCATGATATCATCTACCAACATTTACTGAGTACCTATTAGATAAACTAGACTCTAAATTTCATGAGGGCAAATATCCTATTGGTTTGCTCACCACTGCAAAGCCAGCATCTAGTAGGTATTCAAATTGAATGACTGAATAAATGAATAACCCCTTTACCAGTCCATAGTTAGGATATTAGCAAGAATTTCCTCAAAGTTCAGGCTGTGCTTTGGCATGGAAGGATGTTTTTGACAACTGAGGATGTGATGAATAATTCAATTCAATTTAACAATTTACTAAGGACCTTCTATATGCCAGATGCTGTACTAAGTGTTGGAGATCCAAAGAAGAATGGGATATGGCTCCTCCATTCCCGTTGCTGTTGAGTCAATTTCTACTCATAGCGACCCTATAGGACAGAGTAGAACTACCCTATAGGGTTTCCAAAACTGTAGTCTTTACGGAAGGAGACTGCCACATCTTTCTCCTGCGGAGTGGCTGGCGGGTTCAAACTGCCAATCTTTCAGTTAGCAGCCGCGTGCTTAACCACTGTGCCTCCAGGGGTCCTTTGGTTCCTCCATTAGTGATCTATTAATCCAGTTTACAGTTGCGAACCTGAAGCCGTTCTGATGAGATCTGTTTCAGAGATGCCTAGTTAAGGAGATGCTGTACAAGCATACCTTGGAGATATTTCGAGTTCAGTTCCAGACCACTGCAATAAAGCAAATACCACAATAAACCAAATCACATGAATTTTTTGGTTTCCCAGTGCATATAAAAGTTATGTTTATACTATACTGTAGTTTGTTAAGTATGCAATAGCATTATGTCTTAAAAAAAAATGTAGATACCTTAATTAAAAAGTACTTCATTGTTAAAAATGCTTATCATCATCTGAGCCTTCAGCGAGTTGTAATCTTTTTGATGGTGGAGGGTCTTGCCTTGATGTTTATGGCTGCTGACTAATCAGGATGGTGGTTGCTGAAGGTTTGGGTGGCTGTGGCAATTTCTTAAAATAAGACAACTATGAAATTTGTCGCATCAATTGACTCTTCCTTTCATGAAAGATTTCTCTGTAGCATGCGATGCTGTTTAATAGCATTTTACCCACAGTAGAACTTGTTTCAAAATTGGAGTCAGTCCTCTCAAACCCTGCTGATGCTTTATCAACTAAGTTTATGTAATATTCTAAATACTTTGTTGTCATTTCAACAATGTTCACAGCATTCTCATCAAGAGTAGATTCCATCTCAAGATACCACCTTGTTTGCTCATCCATTAGAAACTCCTCATCTGTTAAAGTTTTATCATGAGATTGCAGCAATTCAGTCATATCTTTAGGCTCCACTTCTAATTCTAGTTCTCTTGCTATTTCCGCCACATCTGCAGTTACTTCCTCCACTGAAGTCTTGAACCCCTCAAAGTCATCCATGAGGGTTGGAATCAACTTCTTCCAAACTCCTGTTAATGTTGATATTTTGACCTCCTCTCATGAATCAGAAATGTTCTTAATAGCATCTAGGTGAATCCTTTCCAGGAAATTTTCAATTTACTTTGCCTAGATCCATCCACTGGAGCCCTGGTGGCACAGTGGTTAACAGCTCAGGCTGTTAATCAAAATGTCAGCAGTTTGAATCCACCAGCCGCTGCTTGGAAACCCTATGGGGCAGTTCTACTTTGTCCTATAGGGTCACTATGAGTCAGAACGGACCCAACAGCAATGGATTTGGTTTGGTTTTTTTAGATTCATCAGAGGAATTACCATAAAATATCTTACAAAATGTATTTCTTAAATAATAAGACTTGAAAGTTGAAATTACTCCTTGATCTATGGGCTGCAGAATGAATGTTGTGTTAGCAGGCATGAAAACAACATTAATTTCCTTGTACATCTCCATCAGAGCTCTTGGATAACCAGGTGCATTGTCAATGAGCAGTAATGTTTTGAAAGGAATCTTTTTTTCTGAGCAGTAGGTCTCAACAGTGGGCTTAAAATATTCAATAAACCATGTTGTAAATAGGTATACTGTCATCCAGGCTTTGTTGTTCCATTTACAGAGCAAAAGCAGAGTAGATTTAGAATAATTCTTAAGGGCCCTAGGATTTTTGGAATGGTAAATGAGATTGGCTTCAATTTAAACTCATCAGCTGCATTAGCCCCTACCAAGAGAGTCAGCCTATCCTTTGAAGCTTTGAAACCAGGCATTGACTTCTCTCTAGCTGTGAAAGTCCTAGATGACATTTTCTTCCAATATAAAGCTGTTCTGTCTACACTGAAAATTTGTTGCTTAATGTAGCCACCTTCATCAATTATCTTAGGCAGATCTTCTGGACAACTTGCTGCAGATTCTACATCAGCACTTGCTGCTTCACCTCGCACTTCTATGTTATGGAGATGGCTTCTTTCTTTAAACCTCATGAAAGAGCACCTGTTAGCTTCAAACTTTTCTTCTGCAGCTTTCTCACCTCTCTCAGCCTTCATAGAATTGAAGAGAGTTAGGGCCTTGCTCTGGATTAGGTTTTGGCTTAAGGGAATGTTATGGCTGGTTTGATCTTCTATCCAGACCACTAAAACCCTCTCCATACCAGCAATAAGGCGGTTTCATTTTCTCATCATTTGTGTGTTCACTGGAGTAGCACTTTAAATTTCCTTCAAGAACTTTTCCTTTGCATTCACAGCTAGGCTAACTGTTTGGTGCAAGAGGTCTAGCTTTCAGCCAGTCTTGGCTTTCAACATGCCTTGCTCACTAAGCTTAATCATTCCTAGCTTTTGATTTCCAGTGAGAGATGCTCGACACTTCCTTTCATTTGAACACTTAGAGGCCATTGAAGGGTTGTTAATTGGACTAATTTCAGTATTGTTGTGTCTCAGGGAATAAGGAGGCCCAAGGAGAGGGAGAGAGATAGGGGAATGGTCAGTTAGAGGAGCTGTTAGAACACACACTGCATTTATCGATTAAGTTCGCTGTCTTATATGGGCAAGGTTCGTGGCACCCCAAAAGAATTACAATAATAACATCAAAGAACACTAATCACAGATAACTATAACAGATATAACAATAAAGAAAAAGTTTGAAATATTATGAGAATTACCAAAATGTGACACAGACATGAAGTAAGCACATGCTGTTGGAAGAACAGCACTGATAGACTTACTCAACACAGGGTTACCACAAACCTGCAATTTGTAAAAAATGCAATATCTGTGAAGTGCAATAAAGTGAAGCGCAATAAAACGAGGTATGCCTGCATGTGTAGGCAAAATGCTCAAAGTCCAGAAAGTAGAACAGATGGGACAAGAGCTCTAAGGTCAGCTCATCATGAGGCAGAGAGACATAAAGTAAGAGAGATATAGTAGGGATTAGCAAAGAGTAAGAGACAAAATAAGAGATGAATACATTGAAAGGTGAACTTAGTTAACTGAATTCAGCATGTCTGCTAGATTATTCTGTGCATATATGGCTTGGTGGTCTTCAGTCGGGTGTCATTTAAATTACCTTAGCCTAGCCAGAGAGTGTGCTGGAGATTTGTAATCATATAGTGTAACCACACCAGTCCAGGAACTCAGATGAAGACACTTAACATTGTTTGTTTTTTTTTTTTTTTCCAATTGTAATTTAGATGAAGGTTTACAGAACAAATAGTTCCTTTCTCTTTAAACAGTTAGCATATATATTGTTTTATGACATTGGTTAACAATCCTGAAACATGTCAACACTCTTCTCAACCTTGGGTTCCCTATTACCAGCTTTTCTTTTCCCTTCTCCCTTCTAGTCCTTGTCCCCGGGCTGTTGTGTCCCATTAGTCTCGTTTTGTTTTATGGGGTTGTCTAATATTTGGCTGAAGGGTGAACCTCGGGAGTGACTTCATTACTGAGCTAAGGGTGTCAGGTGGCCGTACTCCTGGGGCTTCTCCAGTCTCCGTCAGGCCAGTAAGTCTGGTCTTTTTTTGTGAGTTAGAATTTTGTTCTACGTTTTTCTCCAGCTCTGTCCAGGACCCTCTATTGTGATCTGTCAGAGCAGTCAGTGGTGGTAGCCGAGCACCATCTAGCTGTACTGGACTCAGTCTGGTGGAGGCCGTGGTAGTTGTGGCCCATTAGTCCTTTGGACTAGACTTTCCCTTGTATCTTTAGTTTTCTTCATTCTCCTTTCCTCCTGAAGGAGTGAGACCAGTGGAGTATCTTAGATGGCTGCTCACAGGCTTTTAAGACCCCAGATGCTATTCACCAAGGTAGAATGTAGAATATTTTCTTTATATACTGTGTTATGCCAATGGAGCTAGATGTTCAGCCCTCTGCCCAGCAATTCAGTCCCTCAGGGAGTTTTGATGTGTCTATGGAGCTTCCGTAACCTTTCCTTGTACAAGTTGTGCTGGCTTCCCCAGTATTGTGTACTGTCTTACCCTTCACTAAAGTTACCACTTTTCTATTATCTATTTAGTATTCCCGCCCCACCCCTCCCATCCCTCATAACCAACAAAGATTGTTTCTTTTTGTGTGTAAACTTTTTCTTGAGTTTTTACAGTAGAGGTCTCATACAATATTTGTCCTTTTGTGATTGACTTATTTCATTCAGCATAATGTCCTCTAGTTTCATCCATGTTATGAGATG
>NW_004443994.1:5111976-5113309 GCF_000243295.1 Trichechus manatus latirostris
GGCCTTAATTATGTTGAGTAATTTCCCTTCTATACCTATTTTATTGAGAGTTTTTATCAGGAATGGGTGTTGGATTTTGTCAAATGTCTTTTCTGCATCGGTTGAGATGATCATATGACTCTTTTCTTTCCTTTTATTTGTGTGGTGGATTACATTGATTGATTTTCTAATGTTGAACCATCCTTGCTTACCTGGTATGAATCTTACTTGGTCATGGTGTATTATTTTTTTTGATATGATGCTGAATTCTATTGACTAAAATTTTGTTGAGAATTTTTGCATCTATGTTCATGAGAGATATTGGTCTGTAATTTTCTTTTTTTGTAGTGTCTTTGCCTGGTTTTGGTATCAGGGTTATGCTGGCTTCATAGAATGAATTCAGAAGTGTTGCTTCCTTTTCTATGTTCTGAAATAGTTTGAGTAGTACTGGTATAAAGTCTTCTCTGAATGTTTTGTAGAATTCTCCAGTGAAGCCATCTGGGCCTGGAGTTTTTTATTACCTTTCAATCTCTTCTCTTGTTATGGGTCTGTTCAGATTTTCAACATCACTTTGTGATAGTTTGGGTTAATAGTGTTTTCTAGAAGTTTATCCATTTCCTCTAGGTATTCAAATTTGTTGTAGTATAGTTTTTCATAATACTCTGTTGTGATCCTTTTTATTTCTGTTGGGTCTGTTGTAATGACCCCCATTTCATTTCTTATTTGGGTTATTTGCGTCCTCTCCTGTTTTTGTTTTGTCAGTCCGACCAGTGGTTTGTCGATTTTGTTGATTCTTTCAAAGAAACAGCTTTAGTTTTGTTGATTCTTTCTATTGTTTTTCTACTCTCTATTTCAGCTCTGATCTTTATTATTTTCCTTTCTTCTGGGGGCTGTGGGCTTTTTTTTGCTGTTCTCTTTCTATTTGAGTTTTGTAGTTAATGTTTTGATTTTGTCCTTTTCTTCTTTTTTGGTGTGTGCATCTATTGCTATAAATTGTCCTCTGAGGGCTGCCTTTGCTGTGTCCCAAAGGTTTTGATATGATGTATTTTCATTCTCGTTTGATTCTAGGAATTTTTTTATTCCATCTTTGATTTCTTATATTACCCAGTAGTTTTAAGTAGGGTGTTATTCAGTTTCCATGTAACTGATTTTTTTTCTTTGCTCTTTCTGTTGTTAATTTCTAACTTGATGGCATTGTGGTCAGAAAAGATACTTTGTATTAGCTCAGTGTTTTGGATCTTGTTGAGGGTTGCTCTGTGGCCTAAGATGTGGTCTATTCTGGAGAACGTTCCATGTGCATTGGAAAAGAATATGTACTTTGCAGCTGTAGGGTGGAGTGTTCTATATATGTCTA
>NW_004443994.1:5113555-5129385 GCF_000243295.1 Trichechus manatus latirostris
CTTTATGGTGGATTTTGTTTTAAAGTCTATTTTATCTGAGATTAGTATTGCCACTCCTGCTGTTTTTTGGTAGTTGTTAGCTTGATATATTTTTTTCCATCCTTTGATTTTTAATAAATTTACATCTTTGTTTCTAAGGTATGTCTCTTGTAGACAGTATATCGATGGATCCTGTTTTTGAATCCATTCTGTCACTCTCTGTCTCTTTATGGGTGCATTTAGGCCATTTATTATTTGGTGTAATTATTGATAGGTGTGAGTTTATTGCTGTCATTTTACAGTGTTTTTTTTTGTGTGGTGCTGATGTTTTCTTTGTTCCTCTTACTCTCCTGTGCTGAATTCCTTTTGATCATGGATTTTTTTTCATTTCTTTTGTTTTTGTAGGTTTTGTTTTTACTGAGACTTTATGCTTTAAGTCTTTATTTGGATGAGTAGGTTGTTAACTTTCTCTGTGGTTACCATGAAATTTACCCTTATCTTCCTAAGTTTGAAGCAGTCTATTATTACTTGGTATCACCTTGCCTTCCTCTCCATCAGAAGGTTCTATACCTACACAGTTTATTCCCTCTTTTATTGTTCTGATGTTGTTGTCATTTACAGATTAACTTCTCTGATTCCCTGTTGTATTTCTTTTGGTTTCAGATAGTCCTTGAGAGTTCATTTCCTAGACTGGTATCTGGCTGGTATGATCCTGTGTCTTAGATTCAGGCTGTGAGTTGATGTTTTTGTTCTCAGATTGAAGGACTCCCTTTAATAATTCTTGTAAGTTTGGTTTGGTTTTTACGTAGTCCCTTAATTTCTGTCTATCTGGAAATGTCCTAATTTCACCATCATATTTGAATGAGAGTTTTGCAGGATATATTATTCTTGGCTGGAAATTTTTTTCTTTCAAGATTGTATATATGTTATCCCATTGCCTTCTTGCCTGCATGGTTTCTGCTGAATAATCTGAGCTTAGTTCTATTGTTTCTCCTCTGTATGTGACTTTTTGTTTTTCTTGAGTTGCTCTTAGGATTCTTTGTTTGTCTTTGGTTTTGGTGAGTGTGATTATGATATGCCTTGGTGATTTCCTTTTGGGGTCTATCCTATATGGGGTTCGTTGAGCTTCCTGGATGGCCAGCTTTTCATCTTTCATGATATTGGGGAAGTTTTCTGTCAGCAGTTCTTTAATGATCCTCTCTGTGTTTTCTGTTTTCTCCCCCTGTTCTGGAACTCCAATGATTCACATATTTTTGCTTTTGATTGTATCCCACATAATTCTCAGGGTCTCTTTATTCTTTTTCATTCTTTTTTCTGATTTTTCCTCAAACAGAGTTGTATCCAAGTGTTTGTCTTCAATTTCACTGATCCTATCTTCCACCATTTCAAACCTGCTCCTCAGCCCTTCTACGACACTGTCCATTTCTGAAATCTTGTTGATTATCTTTTGGATTTGTAATTGTTGGTTTTGTATGATTTCTAGTTGGGAATTTATCTTGGCATTTTGTTCCTGTATTATTTTCCTGAATTATTCTATTTTTTTGTCTGTCTTTTCCATGAATTTGTCTATTTTTTCCTCATTTTTGTCTGCTTTTTGCTTCAACTCTTGGGTAGCTCTGAATGTTAGAGATTTGAATTCCCTGTCAGGTAGTTCTAGTGCCTTTTCTTCTACTGGAAAGCCATCTGGTGTTTTATTTTGGATACCTGCTTGAACCATCTTGTTCTGCTTTTGTAAATGTTTTGATACTGTCTGCTGTATTCGGGGCATTCAGTAGTTATTTTCCTCATTTACTGATTGTAAATTTGTTTTGTCCTGCTTTTTTGTTTTATTTGGCTATGTCTGAGCAGGCAGGCTGTGTGTTCTTTGTTGTTTGCTCGTCTGTGGGCACAATACTTTTCACTTCCTTCTCCAATTGGCAGGGTCAGTCGCTCAGATATGGTACAGCAGGGCAGGTCTAGCTGACGAAGAGTTGCTGGGATGGGTTGTTTGTGGCACGTATTATGGCCAACAGGGCAGGCCAGGAATCAGTGCAGGGCAGGTTCCGGTATGCCGTGCCTGTGCTGCTTAGGAGTGTTCTGTTCAGCGCATGGTGCAGGTAAGCAGGATGGAGGGGTTAGATTGTGATGTGTGGAGCTGCAATGGGTATGGGAAAGAGGAGAGAGAGGCAAGAGGAACAGGAGACAAAAACATACAAACAAAAAAGTGTCCTAAGGAAGCTTCCCATTGGACTGGAGAGATGAGAGACTGAGAAATGGAGAAAAACAAAAAGAAGAAGAAATTAAAGAAAAAAATGAATAAATAAAAATTAGAAAGAAAAAAGAAAAGCAAATCCCCCAGGGATCCCACTGGTGCAGCTGTGAGGTCTCAGGAAGTTGCTCCCAGGCTGTGAAGTACAGCCTGACTAAAAAGGGTAGAGGTGTCACTCAGTGCCATGTATTCAGGAGACAGGAAGAGAAGGTAAGTATAGAGAGACTAGAAACTGAATAATGAAGAAAGACAAAAAGGGAAAAAGAGAGAAAAGAAGACAAAACGAATTAAAAAAAAAGAAAGAACAAGAAAACCCCCAAAAAACAGGAAAAAAAACAAGAAAAAAGAAATGCTCTCATGGATCTCTCTGCACTTCTGCACAAACTGAGGGGGTAGGTCCCAAGCCATGCAGTACTGCCCGGCAAGAACGGGCTCCCAATTTGAGAAAAGAAAAAGAAAACTAACAAACAATTCAAAACAAACAAACAAAAAAGCCCCCGGATCCCACCAGCGTGGCAGCACGGGCCAGGAACTAGCTTCACTTTCAAGTGGCATTTTACAGCCTTTCAGGAAGAAGCAAAGATGGTGCACGGAGCCAGGTATTTGAGAGAAAGGAGGAGGAGGTGATGAGAGGCATGGAAGAAATCAAAAGAAGTGGAAAAAAGCAATACCAGCAGCCAACAAATGGAACTCAGGGAGCCGGCCAGTGAGGGCAGGTGGAATCCAAGCAGCACTGGGGTGAAGCTGGTACTTCCCAGCTAAGATACTATTGCTGCAGGAAGCAGAGGAGGCCGAGTGGGGGTGAAGAAGGGTGGGGGTGGGAAATTGTATATCACTGGTTACTGGTTTTTCTGTCTCCTGCTGGAAGCTCCATGAAGCTGCTTTCTTGTACCCCCTGTTAACCGATCTCTGATAGAAGCCCAAGATGGAGGATCCATGTTGCATTAGCTGGTAGGGGACCTCTGCATGTATCTCTCCTCACTCTCTGTTCTCTGTCAGTTTATTCCATTCGGTGCTTGGCTGAGTTCTTTATCTCTTCATTTGATACTTAGGGTGTCAGGATTGCCGTTTTATCTGTTTGGCTTGGTTTTTCAGATCTTTGCTGTGGAGGGATGGTGTGGTGCTTCTGTCTATAGCGCCATGTTGCCCGGAAGCTCAGCTTCATGCATATTTCATAGTAAATATTGTTGTAGCCATCCTCCAGAATGTCCCCCAATGATCCCTGCCACCTCGTCTTCACATTCTTGTGTAGTTCTTTCCAACATTGTACCACGGTTAGTCTGTGTGACCAAGAGCATACAGCAGAAGTGATAGTATGTCCTGCAAGATTAGGTTATAAAAGACACTGCAGCTTCTGTCTTGGGCTTTCTCTCACTCTCTTTCCCTTAGATTACTTGCTCTGGGGTAAACCAGCTGCCACATCCTGAGGACACTCAGGTAGTCTTGTAGAGAGACCCATGTGATGAAGAACTGAGGCTTCCAGCCAACATCCAGCAAGGAGCTGAGGATTCTAGCCACCAGCCCTGTGGGTCAGCATTCTTGGAAGCAGATCCTCCAGCCCCAATAAAACCTTCAAGTGATGAGACCCTGATGACAGCTTGACTGCAGCCTTTTGAGAAACCCTGAGCCAGAACCACCCGACTAAACCACTCCCAGATTCCTGACACTCAGAAATTGTGAGGTAATAAATTTTGTTATTTTAAACTGCTAAGTTTTGGGGTAGTTTGTGCGCCAATAGATTACCAATATAAAAATAGGAGAGGAAGTGGGGAGTCAATTGTAGAACCCATATACCTGTTCTTCAATGCGCTCAGTCAAGACCAGACTCTTACAGTAGTATAAAACATTGAAGTTGCTTATTTCAAGGAATCCCTGTGTGGTACAAATGGTTAATTCACTCAACTGCTAACTAAAAGGTTGGTGGTTGCAGTCCACACAGAAACTGCCTTAGATAAATGGTCTGGAAATCTACTTCTGAAAAAATCAGCCACTGAAAACCCTAGGGAGCACAGTTCTACTCTGACACACATGGGGTTGCCATGAGTTGGAGTCAACTTGAGGGCAACTGGTCTGTTTTTGTTTTTGTTTTAATTTTCATGAAAGACTGGTAATGTACTGGTGAGAGGGCAGGCAAAATGGCTGAAATACTTTGCTTTCAATAAGAATGCTCTCACTATATAACATGATCTTGCAATAACAAATCACTCATTAGGAGCTCAGAGTGCCCTGTTGTATCATGGGGTAACCACTGCACACTTCCCATCATTTCTGGAGGTTAATACGAAAACTCAGAACATAACGTGGATAGTTGCCTCAACAAATGCTGTATAAATCCAGTGTGCTATTATTTTTCTTTTTTAATGTGAATTGACAAGAGCCACTTTAGTCTGTTAGCACTTCCTTTCTGAAGAAGAACCCCGACATCTTTTAGTGCCCTCAGCAGCAAATGACTTATGCCAGAGCCTATTCTTCTTCTTTAGACAGAAACCCAACTGACACTTGGTACGTTGTCTATTAGATGAAGTAGTTTTTATAGAATGTGGGTGAAATGGGGGTGTGGTCAACTGAAAGGAATACAGGCTGTAGACCTTTCTCCTGGCAGCTGAGGAGAAATTCCTGGTGGTCAGTAAAACAGTCTGAGTGCCTGTTTTCTGTTGGAGAAGGTATCTGTGCCCACAAAAATGCCAGCTTACTTCTTCCTTATTCTCTGCACTGCCTATACGACTCCATTAGTACAGTGGCCATTTTATGAAAACTTTTTATACCTGCAGGTTGTCGTTCTGACTTAGTTACTAATCCTAGTCACACATTAGGGGCTTTGATTAGGCAATTTTGCTTTTTTTCCTTTCTCTCTTCCATCTCATTGAAAGATTACAGAGTTTGAGCATGAGGTTAAAGGATTACTTCTGAATCCTGAGAGGACCGACACTGCTCCAGCCTGCCTGTCATTTCCTGGAGTGGTTACTTATCTGTCAATATTTCTTCCCTTTTTTCCCAAGTCCCAGGCCTACTTGATCTTGTCCGTCTGGCGCGGCTGGTGGAGGAATAACAAGGGTCTTCCCATCATGCAACATTCTGGGATACATCATGACAGAGAACTCTCAAAGCCCAGGTCAATTATAACAGAAGATGTGCACCACCTCTGCCCCCTTCCAGTCTTCTGGGGCTGCAGTTGTTTAAAACGGAGTCACCTGAAAAATGCAATGTGTGTCTGGCTCCCGCCTGCCTTTCTGGTTGTTTAACAAGATACAAATACCAGAAGACGGATACTCTGTGTGTGTGTGGTTTGCGGTCAGGAAGAGGAAATAAAGTTGGCAGCCACCTCATTGTGCTGTAATTACTTTTTAATTAGAATTCATTGAATACAGATGGATTCTTCCTGTTCTTTCACCCACTGATGTTTTTAATATCCCCGCATCAGATATTATGAGGCAGTAGTCAGCAGTGAATTACATAAAATAACCCTGTAGCTGGTAGTGACTTACAGAAAGTAACAACCCAACCATTTGTGTTAGATGAAAAATGATCTTACACCTTTTTGTAGATCCTGCTGCTGGTTTGTTGATATAGTGTTTGTTTACTCTAGTTCCTGCAGAAAAAAAAATTATCGTTCTTGTATCAAATTACTGTAACTGACTGGAACATTTTTATTTCAAATAACGTACCATCATATTTTTTTTTTCACGGTGACACTGATAAGTTTGCAGGGTTTCTCATTTTTCCCCCCTTCTACCAATGAATAACTTGAACCCAAACGTGAATGGAATGTGCAATTTCATGCTGTTATAAAAAATCGTTGCTCATCAATTTTAACTGTAACTAAGTTTGAACCTGAATAGCTATTTGCAGTATTTTGATAGAAACAAGAAGTAATTTCCATTTTTTTTGCTCCGGGGTCTCTCTACATGAACTGACATATGATGCATTTTTGAAGTCACGCTTAATAATTCCCTTCTCATTACAAACAACCGCACCCTTGTCGAACATCTAAAATTAGGCTTGCACAGGCCTGTGTAGTGCACCTAAGAAACATGATTTATTCTAATGTAATAATGGCATAGATTTATAAAGCTTGACTACTCCAATGCTTCTCGTTATGGTTGTAAAATATTTGTGGCCGCTGTGGGATTTTCTAGATCATTATTTTAAAAAAGGGAAAACTCATTTTGACAGATGAACTGGGGCCATTCTGAGAAAATCACTGATACTTCATATAACAAGGCCTCCAAAGAGGGGAGCATACACTTATTACTATGGCAACCCGGATCAAAACTCTATTTTAGTGGAGAGTTTCCAGTTTTACAATGCAATGATGATTGTTTATTGTACCACTGAAACCAGATTCAGCAAAGGTTTCAGAAATGAGCTGACAAGAGGAAAATCATTATAGATAAACTGGGGATACCTGAATGGGATAGCTTGGAATCTGCCATTATTTGATCAAATACTGAAATTTATTGCCCCAGGACAATAAAAATAATGGAAGAGGATCCAGATGATGGGAAACATCCTGAAGTTTCTTTTGTTACAATGTTTTGGACTAAGATCAGTGCTATCTTAAGCTCAAACTTTGAAAGCGAAGAGTTTTGTTTGTTTGTTTGTTTTAAAGTACCCATCTCTCAAATCTCTTATTTTCTATCTGCAAAATGCTACTGGTAACTTTAACGTTGTGTGCTAACGCGGCCTTTCCGAACATATTCCATTTGACAGAGCGCAACATGGCACAACTCATTCACGCAGGGCTTTGTGCTTGCACATGTCTACACGAAGTGACAGCTGGTTGCAGCCCTGCTCAGTTATTTTTATAAAGATAGAATTTTTACACAGAAAGAGAAAAATTGTCTGCACCATGAGTTGTCCATTTTGCTGAATTTGTCTTGAAGTGTCTAAAGACACTACTTGGTGGACAAAGTGCATTAAACTGAAGGGTTGAGCAATCATTCATTTAACAAGTATTTATTGAGCATCTACTACGTGCCAATAGGTGTGTACAATAGGTGTCCACACTGCTAAGTGTGCACTGGTACACAAATTAGACATGGGACCTGGCCCTGTGGAGTTTACAGTCTAGTGGGAGTATGATGATAAGGGCTCTCAAGAAATATTGAAGGATGCAGTAATAAAGAAGAATTAGGTGAGGGTGGAGTTTGGATCCATTCCAATGCTTATTGAGTAGCTTCCCAGTCTTTGAAAGTGGGAAGGAAAACTGCATTTATTGAATGTCTGTTTATGCCAACCTCAGTGCTAGGGGCTTTACATAAAATTATCTCATTTAAACCTCCAAACAATCATGAGAAGTCGCAAGTAGTATTGTGTTTATTTTGTAGATAAGGAAACTGAGACTCAGAAAGGTTAAGTAAAAACTCAAACTTATCGAACAAATACACGTACGTTGTTGCTGTTGTTAGGTCCCTCTGAGTCGATTCCAACTGATAGCAACCCTATGTACAACAGAACAAAACACTGCCTGGTCCTGAGCCAACCTCACAATTGTTGCTATGTTTGAGCCCATTGTCGCAGCCACCTTCTCGTATAGAATCTTCCTCTTTTTCTCTGACCTTCTACTTTACCAAGCATGATGTCCCTCTCCAGGGACTGGTCCCTCCTGATAACATGTCCAAAGTATGTGAGACAAAATCTCTACATCCTCGCTTCTAAGGAGCATTCTGGTTGAACTTCCCAAGACAGATTTGTTCGTTCTTCTGGCAGTGTATGGTATATTCAATATTCTTTGCCAACTCCATAATTCAAAGGCATCAATCCTTCTTCTGTCTTCCTTATTCATTATCCACTTTCACATGCATATGATGCAAATGAAGATAACAATGGCTTGGGTCAGGTGCACCTTAGTCCTCAAAGTGATATCTTTGCTTTTTAACACTTTAAAGAGGTCTTTTGCAACAGATTTGCCCAATGCAATATGGCGTTTGATTTCTTGACTGCTGCTTCCATGGGTGTTGATTGTGGATCCAAGTAAAATGAAATCCTTGACAACTTCAATATTATACACACACACACACACACACACACACACACACATATATGTATATATATATAAAATACATATATAGCACTTATTATGTGCCAGCCTCTGTTGCAGGCACTTTACAAATATTAACTCATTTAATCCTCGTAATAACCATGTAAAGCGGTACTATTGTTATTCCCATTTTATAGATTAGGAAACTGAAGCACAGAGAGGTTACATAACTTGGTCACACAGCTAGTAAGTGGCAGAGGCAAGATGCTCTGCTACCACTATGCAATGGGGGCAGCATGTTCTAGGTAACCCAGCTGTGATCTAACCCAGGTCACCTGATTTACCACAAGCTTAATTTGTTCTCAGCTTCTTTGCTACATGGTCAGATTTACACTGCAACTAGCAAATATTTTAAATATTAAACAAACTGCATTTATGTTTTATTCACACAATTTAATAATTTCTTGTCAAGAATAAAATGATGCTGCAAAATTGTTTCAAAGATTTCACTTGCTCAGTGAGAATAACAAATAGATGGCAAAGTTATGCATTGGTTCCAAGTAAGTGATTAAATCCATAAATAATTTCATAATCTCGGACAGTTTTGAAAACCTTAAGCAGCCCTATATTGTGTGAGGAAAACGGTCGAGTTATAAACCATACCAGTTCAATATCTGAATGCGTATATGTCTTTAAATTAATTTGTGATTTCAAAGAGAGAAGCATCTGTCTAGGCTGATACGGCATTATTGGAAATGTGTGACGAATGATCACTGTTTTTTGGCCATCAGCCTCTGTTTCCCCTTGCATTCATAGCAGTACCCTGAATTTCCTTTGGGGGACTCCCCCCACTTCTCTTCATGATCTGTTAAGAATGGATCCAGAGCTGTGTGGTGTCTCCTGTGAAGAGAAAGTTTGTCCTTGGATGTGTCAATATGGAACTACTGACGGTCACTTCTTACCATGTAAACCATAAGCCGATTCCGACTCACAGTGATCCTATAGGACAGAATAGAACTGCCTCATGGGGTTTCCAAGGAGCAGCTGGTGGATTTGAACTGCTGACCTTTTGGTTAGCAGCTGAGCTCTTATCCACTAGACCACCAGGGTTCCTCTTATCATGCCGGGGGTCTGAAAACGAAGCCAACTTGGAGGAGAGTAGAACTAAGAACTGGGAAAAGGTTGGGTCCTGTAACATCATCTGAGCTCCTGGATTAAGCTGCACCTGAATTTAGATTTGCTTCTGGACTCTTCAGGTAAAAAAGCCAATAGAGTAGGTCTCCCCTCCCCCCATCCACGTTTTCGCCAAGGTTTCAGTTAACCGCGGTCAACTGAGGTCCAAAAATGTTAAATGAGTAGCATGATGAAATCTTGCATCTCACACCCTCTGGCTCCATCCTGCCATATTCACATAACTTTGATTACAGTATATTGTTATAATTATTCTATTTTATTGTTAGTTATTGTTGTTAATCTCTTACTGTACCTAATTTATAAATTAAGCTTTATCTTAGGTATGTATCTATAGGACAAAACATAGTATATATAGAGTTCAGTATTATCTGTGGTTTCAGGCATCCACGGGGGTCTTGGAACATATCCCCTGAGGATAAGGAGGGACTACTGTACATCTCCTTTTTTGGTCTAAGCTACTTTGAGTTGGAATTTTTGTCCATTACAACCTAAAGTGTCCTGGATAATACAGGATGACAAAACTATTCTAAAAGTCTTGTTAAGTTTTTCCTCACCACCTTCTTTTCTCTCTCCATATCCAACACATCATGAAGTCTTATCTATTTTATCTCTTAAATATTTCTCAAATTCTCCCACTTCTTTCCTTCTTTGCTGCCATCACCTTAGTCCAAGCCACCATCAACTCTTATCTAGACAATTTGTGGTACCCTTCTCTCTGATCTCCTGGCATCTAATCTAGCCCTCTTCCACTCCACTCCCCACACTCCAGCTAGAACAATCTTTTCAAAATGAATGCAAATCTAATTATGTTAGCCCTCAATCGCACCATCACACCCATCCCCCAAGATCAGTAGTAGCTTCCTGCTGATCTTAGTATACACACTGAAATCCTTAATACTGCTTTCCGGATCCTGCATGGTCTGGCCCCTGTTGTCCTCTCAAGCATCATCTTGTAACACTGTCTGTCTGCACTCCAGCCACACTGGCTTCTTTACTTCCTTTACTGTCTTTTTACACCACATAGCTTTTGCACTTGCTAGTCCCTAGATTGTCTGCCTTTGTTCCTTTCCTAGCTAATGTTTTCAGGTCTCAGGGAAACACCACTTCCTCAGATTAGCCTTCCCTGATCCCTCAGCCTGAGTTAGGCTCCTTGGTTATACTCACTGTGATCCTGAAGAAGGAAGGTACTTTCCTTTAGGATATTCCTCTCAGTTGGGAGTGCATGCTCTACATTGTATTCCCAGAGCTTAACATAGCACCTGGCACATAGTAGTCACTCAGTAAACAAATATTTGTTGAATATGTGAAGTGAAATTTGATTTTAAGTTAATTGACATGAATTCAAAGCAAATGTGAGAACTAATATTTTGCTGTCTATAAGAGGTAGAATAATCCAGAGTGATTAAATAAAAGTTAAAGTAATTAAAGATAGAAATATGGGCTCTTCTACTGACATTTCCAAGTCTTTTAAGAGCATATGTTCTCAGTGTGCACACATAGTGTTCTGAGTGCCCTAAAATTTCAAGAACACTGACCTAGGCAACAGGAGACTTGGAGTCTGGTCCTGATGTTAATTTAATGGACATGCAATGAATGAAGCGACTTGCCCTGGAAAGATGAGCTTCATTTCTGTGCAGTACTAGAGTTAACTGAGCCATAAAGCAGTAGCCCCTGAGATGGAGGCTGGAACAGCCCATGTATGCTCTTGGAAGCAGTCTTTGTGGTGGGGTACTTAAACCCACCTAACGGACATTCTAATCCTAAGGAACCTCTCCCTTCCTGACCTTAGGGTTCTTAACACACCTTTGATTTTAGGAAGTAGGATCTGGAAAGTTCCACTCTATTTTCTGGATCCAGTTCCACTTCATGGGGCTTCTTTTCTCCCCACACTCCATAAGAAGCATTGATTTCAGCTTAAAGCTTTAAAAAATGCATCTTCTGTTGATAAATGAGTCTCCGTTTTTCCTTTTCTTGGCAGCAGTGGTGGTTCAGTGGTAGAATTCTTGCCTTCCATGCGGGAGACCCAGGTTCAATTCTTGGCCAATGCACCTCATGCACAGCCACAACCCATCTGCCAGTGGAAGCTTGTGTGTTGCTATGAAGCAAAACAAGTTTCAGTGAAGCTTTCAAACTAAGATGGATTAGGAAGATAGGCCTGGCTATCTACTTCCAAAAATCAGCCAATGAAAACCTTATGGATCACAATGGTTTGATCCCCAACCGATCAAGGGGATGGTACAGGACCAGGCAGCATTTTGTTCGGTTGTGCACGTGGTCACTATGATTTGAGAGCCAACTCAAAGGCAGCTAACAATAACAACATTTTTCTTTTTATTTCCTTTCACTTTTTTCTCATGGTCCCAACTTTATTTTCCTAGATATTGATCTTTATTTTTTCTGCCACTTTTATTTACTCATTCATATTTTATAATCGTTGAGTTTATATAACTTGTGGTAAGTTTTCTGCAGATATTTTCCAATTTTGTGAAGTCATTGGAATGCAATTGTAAGTAACCGTGAAGTGTGTCCCACTTCCCACCTCCACCTGGTGGTGTGTATTGGCAAATGAAACAAATCTTAGCAATTAACCACATTTGGAGTGTCTTTTAGCTTCCCCAGGAGCCCTGGTGGCACAATTGTTAAGTGCTCAGCTGCTAACCAAAAGGTCGGTAGTTTGAACCCACCTGCAGCTCCGTGGGAGAAAACAAATGGAGATCTGCTCCCTGCAAAATGGGAAAATCCTATGGAGCACAACTCTACTCTGACGCACATGGGGTTGCCATGAGTCAGAATTGATTCTTTTTTTTTGTTTTGTAAGAAAGTATATAAAGCATAAAATACATTTCTTGGCGTATAGTAAGTGTTCATTAAATGTAATTTGCATTCCCTCTTCAATTTGCATAAGTCATTTAACTTCTGTGGGCCTTGGTAGTTACATCTGGAAAACGGAGAAAAAGTCCTAATAGTGTTTGAGTCCCTGGTTTTAGCTATCTCTAAGGCTCAATTTTACCAAAATTCTTTCCATCCTTTGGTAAAATAAGCCAATGAATTCCCTTATTTGCCTAAGTTATTTCAAGCTAGGTTTCTATGACTTGCAACCAAAAGATTCTTCAGGGCAGCCTTTGATTCTCTCTCTCTATATTGGCTTTGTTCTCTCCTGTGCTTATTTATTCCAGTTCTACCTCCAGAAAGAAAGTCGCACTCTTTCCTTAGTTCCCGTGAGAACTGTCCCGCAGAAGAATCTAATTGGCCTGTCTTGGGTCAGGTGTCCTTCTCTGGCCAGTGGGGTGGGGTTCTGTCATGGATTGAATTGTGTCCCCCAAAAAATGTGTGTCTCAGTTTGGCTGGGCGATGATTTCCAGTATTGTGTGATTTTCCCATGTGTTGTAAATCCTGCCTCCGTGATGTTAATGAGGGAGGATGGGTGGTAGTTGTGCTAGTGAGGCAGGACTCAATCTATAGATTGGACTGTGCCTTGAGGCAATCTCTTGAGATATAAAAGAGAGAAGCAAGCAGAGAGACGGGGACCTCACACCACCAAGAAAGCAGTACTAGGAGCAGAGCGTGTCCTTTGGACCTGGGGTGCCTGCACAGAGAAGCTCCTAGTCCAGGGGAATATAGATGAGAAGGCCAACAGAGAGAGAAAGACTTCTCCTGGAGCTAACCCCCTGAATTTGGACTTTTAGCCTACTTTACTGTGAGGGGATAAACTTCTCTTTGTTAAAGGCATCCACTTGTGGTATTTCTGTTATAGCAGCACTATATAACTAAGACAAGTTCTATAGTTGTAAACCTCCCTAGAACTATAAGACTGAGTTCAAGAAATGTTCCATAACATAAGGAGGCATACCCCTCCCCCCACCCTCAAAGGGAAAAAATACAGACAAGCAATTTGGGGCAGACAATATAATTGGTGTCTACCACACCTATTTTTGTCCTATCTTTTTTTTTTTTTTTTTTATTATACTTTAGATGAAGGTTTACAGAAAAAACTAGCTTCTCATTTAACAGTTAGTAGACATATTGTTTTATAACACTGGTTAACAAGCCCGTAACTTGTCAATATTATCCTTTCTCAACCTTGGGTTCCCTATAACAAGCTTTCCTGTCCCCTCCTGCCTTCTAGTCCTTGCCCCTGTGCTGGAGTGTCCCTTTAGTCTCGATTTGTCCTATGGGCCTGTCTAGTCTTTGTTTAAAAGGTGAAACTCAGGCGCGACTTCATTACTGAGCTAAAAGGGTGTCCAGGGGCCATACTCTTGGGGTTTCTCCAGTCTCTGTCAGGCCAGTAAGTCTGGTCTTTTTGTGAGTTAGAATTTTGTTCTACATTTTTCTCCAGCTCTGTCTGGGACCCTCTATTGTGATCCCCATCAGAGCAGTCAGTGGTGGTAGCCAGGCACCATCTAGTTGTACTGGACTCAGTCTGGTAGAGGCCATGGTAGTTGTGGTCTATTAGTCCTTTGGACTAATCTTTCACTTGTGTCTTTAGTTTTCTTCATTTTCCCTTACTCTTGAAAGGATGAGACCAGTGGAGTCTCAGATGGCCGCTCACAGGCTTTTTAAGACCCCAGATGCTACTCACCAAAGTTGAATGTAGAACATTTTCTTTATAAACTATGTTATGCCAATTGAGCTAGATGTTCCCTGAGACCATGGTCCCCACAGCCCTCAGCCCAGTAATTTGGTCCCTCAGGGAGTTTGGATGTGTCCATGGAGCTTCCATGACCGTACCCTGAACAAGTTGTGCTGGCTTCCCCAGTATTATGTACTGTCTTACCCTTCACCAAAGTTACCACTTATCTGTATTCTATTTAGCGCTTTTCCATCCCCACCCCTCTCCTCCCTTGTAACCATCAAAGATTGTTTCTTTTTGTGTGTAAACCTTTTCATGAGTTTTTCTAGTAGAGGTCTCATACAATATTTGTCCTTTTGTGATTGATTTATTTCACTCAGCATAATGCCCTCCAGATTCATCCATGTTGTGAATTACTTCCCAGATTCATCATTGTTCTTTATCGTTGCATAGTATTCCATTGTGTGTATGTACCATAGTTTGTTTATCCATTCATCTGCTGGTATGCATCTAGGTTGTTTCCATCTTTTTGCTATTGTGAACAATGCTACAATAAACATGAGTGTACATATGTCTATTTGTGTGATGGCTCTTGTTTCTCTAGGATACAGTCCAAGGAGTGGGATTGCTGGATCATATGGTATTTCTATTTCTAGCTTTATAAGGAAGAACCATATCATTTTCCAAGATGGTTGTACTATTTTGCATTCCCATTAGCAGTGCATAAGAGTTCCAAACTCCCCGCAGCCTCTCCAACATTTGTTATTTTCTGTTTTTTTGATTCGTGCCAGTAATGCCAGGGGGAGATGGTATCTCACTGTGGTTTTGATTTGCATTTCTTTAATGGCTAGTGATCTTGAGCATTTCTTCATGTGTTTGTTAGCCACTTGAATTTCTTCTTTGCTGAAGTGTCTGTTCATTTCCTTTGACCATTTTTAACTGGATTATTTGTCTTTTGTTGTAGAGGTGTTGGATTTTCCTGTCGATTTTAGAGATTAGACGTTTGTTGGATTTTATCATAGCTGAAAATTTTTTCCCAGTCCGTAGGCTCTCTTTTGGTGAAGTCTTTTTTTTTTTGGCTGATTTTTAAAAAATTTTTTTTTTTATAGTTTAGATGAAGGTTTACAGAACAAATAGTTTCTCATTAAACGATCAGTGCACATATTGTTTTAAGACATTGGTTAACAACCCCACGACATGTCAACACTCTCCCTTCTCAACCTTGAGGACATTGTTTTGGTGAAAATATACATAGCCAAAGTTACACTATTTTGAAAGTTTCTACATGTACCATTCAGTGACA
Source organism: Trichechus manatus latirostris (assembly GCF_000243295.1). NCBI lineage: Eukaryota > Metazoa > Chordata > Mammalia > Sirenia > Trichechidae > Trichechus > Trichechus manatus. The sequence goes on from NW_004443994.1 coordinate 5,128,830, forward strand.
TCGATTACATTCTTCCAGTTGTGCTGTTATTCTCACTATCCTTTTCCAAATTATTCCATCACCATTATCTTCAACTCACTATCCCCTAGGCTTCCCATCAAACCTTTTGAGTTGCTGCTGTCAATTTGATCTCACATAGATAATGTTTTTTTTGTACCTTAGATGAAGGTTTGCAGAACAAATAGTTTCTTATTAAACAGTTAGTACACATATTGCCCTATGACAATGGTTGACAACCTCATGACATGTCAACACTGTCCCTTCTCATACTTGGGTTCCCTATCACCAGCTTCCCTGTCCCCTTCTGCCTTCGAGTCCTTGCCCCTGGACTGCTGTGCCTCATTAGTCCTGTTTTGTTTTATGAGGTTGTCCAATCCCCTGCTGAACGGTGAACTTCAGGAGGGGCTTTACCACTGAGCTAAAAGGGTGTCTCGGGGCCATACTCTCTGGGTTTCTCCAGTCTTTTTCAAGCCAGTAAATCTGGTCTTTTTTTGTGAGTTAGAATTCTTTTCTACATCTTTTTCCAGCTCTGTCCAGGACCCTCTATTGTGATCCC
>NW_004443994.1:5138592-5168167 GCF_000243295.1 Trichechus manatus latirostris
TGAAGGTCTTGGTAGCTGTGGACAATTAGTCCTTTGGACTAATCTTTTCGTTGTATCCTGTTCTCTTCATTCTCACTTGCTCCCGAAGAGATGAGACTGGATCCTGTTTTTCTTATCCATTCTGTCACTGTCTATTTATGGGTGCATTTAGGCCATTTACATTCAGTGTAATTATTGATAGGTGTGAGTTTATTGCTCTCATTTTGTAGTGCTTTTTTGTGGTGCTGATGATTTCTTTGTTCCTATTACTCTCCTGTGCCGAATTCCTTTTGTTTGTGGATTTTTTTTTCATTTCTTTTGCTTTCGTAGATTTTGTTTTTACTGAGACTTTGTGGGTTTTCTTCTTTATTTTGATGAGTAGGTTTGTTAACATTTTTTGTGATTACCTTGAAATTTACCCTTATCTTCCTAGGTTTGAACCAGTCTATTATTACTTGGTATTTTCTTGCCTTCTTCTCCATTAGAAAGTTCTATACCTACACCATTTATTCCCTCTTTTATAGTTCTGACATTGTTGTCATTTGCAGATTAACCTCTCTGGTTCCCTGTTGTAAATCTTTTGGTTTTGAATAGTCCTTGAGAGTTCATTTCCTAGGTTGGTGTCTGGTTGGTGCAATCTTGTGTCCTAGATTCAGGCTGTCATCTGATGTTGTTTGTTCTCAAACCGATGGACTCCCTTTAATAATTCTTGTAAGTTTGGTTTGGTTTTTACATATTCCCTTAAATTCTGTTTATCTGGAAATGTCCGAATTTCACCATTGTACTTGAATGAGACTTTTACAAGATATATTATTATTTGTTGGTGTTTTTTTCCAAGGTTTGATATATGTCATCCCATTGCCTTCTTGTCTGCATGGTTTCTGCCACGTAATCAGACTAAGTAATCCAAGCTTAGTCTTATTGTTTCTCCTCTGTATGTGACTTTTTGTTTTTCTTGAGCTGCTCTCAGGAGTCTTTGTCTTTGGTTTTAGCAAGTGATTTTCTTGGTGATTTGCTTTTGGGGTCTATCATATATGGGGTTCGTTGTGTGTCTCAAACGGTTAGTTTTTCATCTTTCATCATATTAGGGAAGTTTTCTGTCAGTAATTCTTCAATGATTCTGTCTGTGTTTTCTGTTTTCTCCCCCTGTTCTGGAGCTCTGATCACTCCAAGATTTTTGCTTTTGATTGTATCTCACATAATTATCAGGGTTTCTTCATTTTTCTTTGTTTTTTTTTCCAGATTTTTCTTCAAACAAAGTTGTATCCAAGTGTTTCTCTTTAATTTCACTAATCCTGTCTTCCATTGTTTCAAAACTGCTTCTCAGCCCTTCTATGACACTGTCCATTTATGAAATATTCTTGTTTATCTTTTGGATTTCTAATTGTTGTTTTTGTATGATTTCTAGTTGTGAATTTATTTTGGCATTTTTTCTGTATTATTTTACAGAATTCTTCCTTTTTTTGTCTGCATTTTCCATGAATTTATCTGCCTTTTCCATGAATTTGTCTATTTTTTCCTCATTTTTGTCTGCCTCTTGCTTCAACTCTTGGATAGCTCTGAATATTAGAGATTTGAATTCCCTATCAGGTAGTTCTATTGCCTTTTCTTCTACTGGAAAGTCATCTGCTGTTTTTTTTGGATGCCCATTGGAACCATCCTGTCTTGTTTTTTCATATGTTTTGATATTGTCTGCTGTCTTCAGGAATTCGGTATTCTCTTTCTTTACTAATTGTAGATTTGTTTGTTTCATCCTGCTTTTTTGTTTTATTTGATTATGTGTGAGCAGGAGGTCTGTGCATTCTTTGTTGTTTGCTGATCTGCGGACACGAAATTTTTCACCTCCTTGTCCAAATGGCAGGGTCAGTTGCTCGGCTATGGTGCAGCAGGGCAAGTCCAGCTGAAGGGTAAGGGCTGGGATGGGTTGTTTGTGGCACATACTGGGGCTGACAAGGTGAGTCGAGGGTCGGTGCAGGGTAGGATCTTGTATCCCATGCCTGTTCTGCTTGGGAGTGCAATGTTCAGCACATGGTGCTAGATATGCAGAAGGGGTGGGGAGGTGGAGGTTGTGATGTGTGGAACTAGGTTGGGTATGGGAAAAAAAGGAGAGAGGAGAGAGAAACAGGAGCAAAAAAAAAAAAAAGTGCTGAGGGAGCCTGCCATTGGAGAGGAGAGATGAGAAGCAGAAATGAAGAAAAACAAAAAGAAAAAATAAAACAAATAAAAATGTTTAAAAAAATGCCCCCAGGGATCCCACCAGCTCGGCTTCACAGACTAAGGAAGTAGCTCCCAAGATGCACAGTACAGCCCAGCTAAAAGGGGTTGGATACACAGCACCAAATATTCAGGAGACAGGAAAAGAAGGTAAGTAGAAAGAGACAAAAACAAAAAAATAAGGAAACACCAAAAGGAAAAAAGAAAGAGAAAACAAACAAACAAACAAAAAAAACAAGAAGAAAAAAGGGGGAAAAAGCCCCCAGGGATCCCATCAGCAGGGCAGCACGGACCGGGGATGAAGTTCCCCAGCCAAGCGGCACTTCACAGGCTGTCAAGAAGAAGTAAAGATGGCATATGGAGTCAGGTGTTTGAGAGAAATGAGGGGGAGGAGGTGAGAGGCAGGGAAGAAACCAAAAGAGGCCGACAAAAGTAATACCAGCAACAAAGAAATGGCACTGAAGAAGCTGGCCGGTGTGGGCAGGGTGAATCCTCATAGCACGGAACTGGCGCCTCCTGTGCCAGGGTCGTGGCCTGCTGGGAAATGGTGGATCAGCCCACTGTGAAGCTGTGGATTGGCCTGCCAGGAAGCCAAGGATCAGCCTGCTGAGAAGCTTCAGATTGGCCTGCTGAGAAGCCGCATATTGGCCCACCAGGAAGCAGCAGATTGGCCCACCAGGAAGCGGCAAAGGCTGAGCAGGGGGAGGCAGGCTGGGGGGGGGGTGGGAAAGCATGTACTGGGTGCTCTGTCTCCTGATGGGAGCTCCATGAATCTGCTTTCTCTTACTCCCTGTCCACCGATCTTGGTCAGGAGTCCAAGATGGTGGATCCGTGCTGTGTTAGCTGATAGGGGACCTTTGCTCATAACTCTCCTCAGTCTCTATTCTTTGTCAGTTTCTTATTCCATTTGGTGCTTGGGTGAGTTCTTTATCTCTTCATTTGATGCTTAGGGTTCCAGGATTGACGTTTGTCTCTGTTTTACTTAGTTTTTTGGGTCTTTGCTGTGGAGGGACGGTGTGGTGTTTCTGTCTATAGTTCCATGATGGCTCCGCTTTGCCTTATTTTTGATGATCGTTGCAAAACAATACATGTGAAATTCTTGGAAAAATATAGAAATGGGAAATCTTACTATGATTTAATTTGATACAAATTGGGACTGTATAAATGATAGGTACCCAAATATGTCAATGTAATATTTTCTCCTGACTATTTTTTCAGACAAGAATATTAAGCAAGAATTAAAAATACTCTTGGTACTCCATTGTCTCCAAAGAAAATTTCTCTTTTAAAACAGACAGTGAGGAATGACTCCACTACTCAGATCACTATACAGTGACTCAGCATTCCAGGCTGGCACAACAATCAACATCCTGTAGCTGCACCATCTGGAACAAACAGCGTCCTTAGTTGATGCTGCAGTGGAAAGGAGAAAACTGAGGGTCTCACATCAACAATCAAATGCTTTTGCCCAGGAAAGACAGCTTACTTTTGCCCTCAGATCAATGGCCACAACTCGTCACAGATCTAGTCAGAAGAAGATGTGGAACAAGGAATATTGTTGCTGATGTCAGATGGATCTTGGCTGAGAGCAGAGAATACCAGAAATTTTGCCTGTGTTTAGTGACTATGCAAAGGCATTTGATTGTGTGGATCATAACAAATTATGGATAACACTGTGAAGAATGGAAACACTTAATTCTGCTTTTGAGGAACCTGTTCATAGGACAAGAGGCAGTTGTTTTAACAGAACAAGGGGATATTGCGTGGTTTAAAATCAGGAAAAGTGTGAGTCAGTTTTGTGTCCTTTCACCGTACTTATTCAATCTGCATGCTGAGCAAATAACCTGAGAAACTGGACTATATGAAGAAGAACATGGCATCAGGATTGGAGGAAGACTCGTTAACAACCTGAGATATGCATATGACACAATCTTGCTTGCTGAAAGTGAAGAGAACTTGAAGCACTTACTGATGAAGATCAAAGACCACAGCCTTCAGTATGTATTACACCTCAATATAAAACAAAAGTTTTCATAACTGGACCAATAAGCAACACCTTGATTAACAGAGAAAGTATTGAAGTTGTCAAGGATTTCATTTTACTTGGATCCACGATCAGTGTCCATGGAAGCAGCAGTCAGGAATCAAACACCTTATTGCATCAGGCAAATCTCCTGCAAAAGACCTCTTTAAAGTGTTAAAATGCAAAGATGCCACTTTCAGGACTAAAGTGTGCCTGACCCAAGCCATGGTATTTTCAATCGCCTCATATGCATGCAAAAGCTGGACAATGAGTAAGGAAAACCAAAGAAGAATTGATGCCTGTGAGTTATGATGTTGGTGAAGAATACTGAATATACCATGGACTGCCAGAAGAATGAACAAATTTGTCTTGGAAGAAGTACAGCCAAATTCTCCTTAAAAGTGAGGATGGAGAGACTTCATCTCACGTACTTTGGATGTATTATCAGGAGGGACCAGTCCCTGGAGAAGGACATCATGCTTGGTAAAGTAGAGGATCAGCAAAAAAAAGGAAGATAAGATGGATTGACACAGTGGCTACAACAATGGGCTCAAACATAGCAATGATTGTGGGGGTGGCACAGCACCGGACAGTGTTTAAGTAGGGTCGCCATGAGTCGGAACCAACTCAGAGGCACCTAACAACAACAGTCATTTGGCCCTGCTTAAATATCACGGGGCTGGGAAGTACCGTTCTCTGTGAGTTCAGAAGAGAAGCAGTTGTCAGTGCACACTAATACTGTCTCCCACACCCGGGTCACTCACATCTGAAGTGATGGAGATAGGATTTAAACCAGGGCTTTTAACTGGTTCAGTTTTGAACTCCTGCTGATAATTTGTATTTCTAACAAGGTTCCTGCTGAGAATTTGCATTTCCACCCCAGATATACTGAATCAGAATCTACATTTTAACAAGATCCCCAGTTGATTCTTATGTATAAATTCCTGGAACTTGTTAGAAATGCAAATTCTCAGCAAGGTTCAAACTGGGACAACTGGTTCACAGCCCTGATTCAAACTTGGCAGCCTCTCACCAGAGCCCAAGTTCTTAACTGTTACCAAACGGCCCAGAGTTCATTCAGTCCAATCTTTCATTTTACTGATAACCAAGCATACTTGCCCAAGGTCAGAAAGCCACGTTGATACTTCTCAAAGTTCTGTCAGCACCATTATGTCACTGATCCTCTTAGCAGCCTGGTGGGTACATGGAGCAAATAGTCATTTTCCAGAGGGTGAGACTGAGCAGCCGAGTACCGGGCCACTTCCCACAGCCATGTTAAGATTACTACAACAGAAGCCAGTCCGTCAGCCCCCCCTGCCCCACCTCTTTTTAGTGGTCTTGAGCTCTTGAGGAAGGAGCCCAGAGAAGCAGCTAAGAGAGCAGAGGAAAGGTACTAAAAGGAAGATGTCCCTGGTGCTCAGTCTATGTACTCTCTCACTAGTGAAGTGGATGGTCTTTGGTCTCCACCCGCCTGACCATATCAGGCTTCAGATTGTCCTTTGGTGACAGCTTTCCTCTTTCAAGGTTGCCCAGGATATTCGTTGTAATCCCATTTCACTAGTTAACAATATGGAGAGTCAGGTGGTGGGTGGATAGGAAAAGGAAGCATACACTGATTTGCCTCCATCTAGTGCTCTTCCCTTCACCAACAGAAACATCCTAACCCGTCAAAGCCATATCCTGGAATTTTACCCAGCAGGCCTCTCCCATACCGTGGGCAGTGGCTAACAGAACAGCCTCTGCACTGGTTGCATGAGTGAGGGGATATGATTGCTAGGAATTAATAGAAGGAATGGGAATGGGACCTAATGCGTTTATTTGTCCTGAGAATTTCCAGTATTCCGTTGAGGTGCTTACAAATACACATATTTAAAGAAAGCAAGGTCTGTTCAGGTCTTCAGTGTCTGAGGCATCAAAATGAGCGGAAAGGAAGAGGCACAACCATTGCTAAAAAAAAAAAAAAATCTATTCATGGTTGCTGCTTCCAGGTATGTGGACTGTGCACTCCCTGAGTCTAGGGGGTGCCATTAAGTTTGATCCACACTGTAGATTTGTAGTCTGTTTAATGTAGTGTCCCTGGTAGTACAAACGGTTAACACACTTGGCTACTAACCAAAAGGTTGGAGGTTCCAGTGCACCCAGAGATGCCTCAGAAGAAAGGCCTGGTGATCTACTTTCTGACAAATCAGCTGTTGAAAACCCAGTGGAGCACAGTTCTACTCTGACACACATGGGGTCGCCGTGAGTCAGAATCAATTCAACAGCAACTGGTATACTTACAGTTTTTTAAAAAAATTGATTTACTGTACTCAAGTGTTTGAGCAAGGAGTAATTTTTCAAAATGTACATTTAGCTGGAGGCAGGACCAAATATTCATATTCTACTACTGATAACAGCCTACATTCCTTGTGCACTTACTGTGTGCCAGGGACTATGTGAGATGATTTACATTCTGTGTTGTATTTGCTCCACACAACATGAGGTAGTTATATCCCCACTTTACAGCTGAAGAAACTGAGGCTTAAAGGATTTAGACACACAGTAAGTGCTGGCTAGGCAGGGCCTGCCTCTGAGATGGAACTCTCAAACACTCTGCTCTACTGCTAGTTCCTCCTTTGTCAGCTGACAAACCTCTCACCCATCAGTGAACTGGGCCCAGAGTCATAAACACAGATCTGAGCCCTGTACCCTACCCCGGGACCAACTTTTCTACTCTGAAGGCAAAGCTCTGGTCAGGCCCCTGTGGCAGGCTGGAGGTAATGTACTGTTGCGTACTGCCCTGTTGCTGAGCTCCATGGGAGCTGTCAGCATGCCAGGAAACATTTAGCGGGGGAAGAGGAAGGGAAAAAAGTACAGTGCATGTGTGTTGCCAGTTATTTAAAATAGGTCAATTACCTCAAACTGTAAAAACATAGTCAAGTTTAAATACTTACAAATCGCTTTAACAAATTTAGTAACAGAAAATTATCACTGCTTGCTCCATTTGTGCTGTATTAAATGCAACCTGTTTCAGAAGCATGGGGTTGACTGATTGTGGGTTATATTAGCAACTCTTTCTCTTTCTTACTTGTATTCAGTCAGCCCTCCATATCCGAGAGTTCCACGTCCTTGGATTCGACCAACCACAGACGGAAAATATTCGGGGTGGGTGGGGTGGGGGGGCGGTGGGGGATGAAGGAAGAAAGTTCCAAAAAGCAAAACTTGAATTTGCCTCAAGCCAAGCACTATGCTGATTCCACACGAATGAAATGATGTGTGGGCATACCCTGCTGTAGCCTCCCACCATTTCACAGATCCTCAGTCTCACTCCAGCTCTCATAGTTTGAGTGTTAAGTGCATACAATCTTATTTTCTTGTCATTATTCCCTAAACAATACAGTATAACAACCACTTGCTCAACATTTACATTGTATTAGGCATGCTAAGTAATCTGAGATGATCTGAAGCATACAGGAGGATGTGGATAGGTTATATGCAAATATTACACTGTTTATATAAGGGACTTGAGCAATAGCCGATTTTGGTATCCACGGAGAGTCCTGGAATGAATCTCTTAGAGATACCCAGGGACAACTATATTCCTAAATTTTGCATATAGACAAAAGTGGTTAAGCTATCATGTGAAGATTGAAAATAAGCCGCCTAATTTCCTGACCTACTTTTCTACATGTTTTGGGGTGGTATTTTTGTGTATAGTATGAGTTATTTGTCCCTGAGTAATCTATGGAGGGAACTCCTGTAGGTGCGGAGGTGAGATTGTCACTGAATCCACAGAAGCTGCAATCTGATAGGTTAGGGGCCTGACCTGACAGAGGCCACAGGGACACCCAGAAGCCAGTCACAAAGATGAATGGAGGACCATATGCCAAAGACCATGCAGAGGCCAAGGAGAAGGTGGCAGTCCCAAAGCAGACATTTCCTCTCTTGTTGTAGCCAGGTAGGAGATGGTGAAAAGGAAGAATGAGCTCAAAAAACAATTACACTGTGTTCATTCTAGAGCCGTTATTCCACTTGGGGGTTAATTGCTGCCGTATGAACCCAGACACTGTCTAATTAGGAATAAGCTTGTACTTGGGCACAATTACCCAGCTAATTGGTCTAGTGCACGTACAGCTCTGAAGACCGGGCGGTAAGAAACAATGGTCAGAAACAAAGTCCTGCCCACTCTGGGGTGTTTCAAAGAAAGGGTACAGAATGTTAGAGTTGGAAGAGATCTTAGGGGTCATTTAGGCCACGGGCTCATTTTGCAAATGAGACCCAGGACGGTGAAGGGACAAACTCCAGGCTCACAGAAGGTCAGTGGTAGAGCTAGCACTAGAGTGTAGTTCTCGCCTATCTCTCAGCCCACGAACAAGTTATTATTATTATTATTGACTGATACCCACACTATAGGTCCCTGGGTGGCACAAACAGTTTGCACTCATCTACTAACCTAAAGGTTGGTGGTTCGAATCCACCTAGTGGCAGCATAGGAGAAAGGTCTGGTCATCTGCTTCCATAAAGATGACAGCCAAGAAAGCTCTATGGAGCACTCTGTGACAGAAGCAACTCAATGGCAATTGTCTGTTTGTTTTTCTCCCTGGGGGTGGGGTTTACCCACACTGTGTTTGATCGACAGGATACAAATAATTGAAAGACTGGCACTGATTGGAAATTGGAAGATGGGCTCGGACCATGAGGAGGATTCTCTGGAAGAGATGCAAATGAGAAGGGGCCTCAGGTCTTCCTGAACCTCCAGGTTTTAATTTATTTCAACAAAACCATTCATACTCTCCAGAAACATTTACTGAGCCTCTATTATGTGTCAGGAAAGCCTCGTGATGTAGTGGTTAAGTGCTATGGCTGCTAACCAAAAGGTCGGCTGTTTGAATCCACCAGGTGCTCCTTGGAACTCTGTGGGGCAGCTCTACTCTGTTCTATAGGGTCACTATGAGTCAGAATCAACTTGACGGCAGCAGGTTTGGTTTTGGTTTGGTTTATTATGTGTCGGGCACTAGGCTAGGTGCTAGGGACAGAAACGTAAATAAGGCATAGTCCCTACACTCAACTGCTGAGTCAAGGGTTACACTGGAAGGCTCTAACACAACTGGCTTCCCTGATGTGTCAGGAAAAGGGACAGAATCACCGAAGACTGTTCACAGCGGAGAACATCTTCTGTCCATATATCCTCCACTACTTGGGATCTTTTACACAGCCCTTTGTAGGGAAGAAATTACTCATGTATCCACCTATTGGTTTGCTCTCGGCTACTAACCTAAAGGTTGGCGGTCCAAACTCACCCAGTGGTGATGCAGAAGAAAGGCCTAGCGATCTGTTTCTGTCAAATGTTACAGCCAAGAAAACCTTATGGGACAGTTCTACTCGGCAACACATGGGGCTGCCATGAGTTGGACTCGACCTGACAACAGATTTTTTTTGGTTTTTTCTTCAAGAGGACTTGAAGCACTTACTGAAGATGAAAGACTATAGCCTTCAGTATAGAGTACACCTCAATATAAAGAAAACAAAAACCCTCACAAATGAATCAATAAGCAACATCATGATAAATGGAGAAAACAATGGCGTTGTCAAGCATTTCATTTTACTAGGATGCACAATCAATGCCCATGGAAGCAGCAGTCAAGAAATCAAATGCTGTATTGCATTGGGCAAATCTGCTGCAAAACATCTTTTTAAAGTATTAAGAAGCAAAGATGTTACTTTGAGGACTAAGGTGCGCCTGACTCAAGCCATGATGTTTTCAATCGCCTCATATGCATGTTATGCACATTATCAGGAGGGATCAGTCCCTGGAGAAGGACATCATGCTTGGTAAAGTAGAGGGTCAGCAAAAAAGAGGAAGACCCTCAATGAGATGGATTGACACAGTGGCTGCAACAATGGGCTTAAGCATAGCAACAATTGTGAGGATGGCACAGGACCCGGCAGTCTTTCACTCTGTTGTACATAGGGTCACTATGAGTCAGAACCAACTTGACAGCATCTAACAACAACAACATATGCATGGCAAAGCTCGACAATAAATAAGGAAGACTGAAGAAGAATTGATGCCTTTGAATTATGGTGTTGGCGAAGAATATTGAATATATCATGGACCGCCAGAAGAACAAATAAGTCTGTCTTGGAAGAAGTACAGCTAGAATGCTCCTTAGAAGTAAGGATAGTGAAACTTTGTCTCATGTAATTTGGACATGTTATTAGGAGGGACCAGTCTCTGGAGAAGGGCATCACGCTTGGTAGAGCGTCAGCGAAAAAAGAGGAAGAATCCTCAATAGATGGATTGACACAGTGGCTGCAACAATGGGCTCAAACATAGCAATGATTGTGAGGGTGGTGCAGGACCAGGCAGTGTTTCGTTCTGTTGTACATAGGGTCGCTATGAGTCGGAACCAACTCGACAACACCTAGTAATAACAATATAGAAGATAAACCAAAACCCAAACCCATTGCTGTTGAGTTGATTCCGACTCAGAGCAACCCTACAGAAGATAGGGATAGTTTAATACAGAAAATATGATTCTGCCTCAGAGAAAGACAGGACATTTCTTTGTATTTTCAAAATAAATTCAATAATATGCTCCCACAACATGTGAATTTTATTTCAGCTTACTTGAATGAAGAGCAAACAGACTCAAAAGCTGTGGTAGGTCCTTTTAAATTCCTCGACCATTTCGGGACAAGCTCTTCTTTATTGGAAAGAAGATATTTCAGAGAACTCTTTGTTTTTTTCCTATGGAAACTAGATTGTTGTAAAAGTTGTAAAACACCTTTTCTCCTAGAAATTAAACTTTACATAGCAACTGCATACATATTAAAAGTGGTGTCAGAATTATATGTCTGCTAGGATATGGACTAATGGAAGAGGTGTGGAGGGTGTCTGCGGGTAGAACACAACTGAATGGAAGCTAAGAGTTTATTAGCTTTACAAAAAACTACTCATTCAACATGATAAACAATACTCGACAAAGAGTAACCCTCTAATGCTGGTTTGTGTGTTCATTTATTACTCATTTATTCACTCGACAAATACTTGTTGAGTGCTTAAATGTGCCAGGCACTTTGCTAGACACTGAGTAAACAAGAAAACTAAGCGTGTGCAGTCCCTACCTTGAAGGAATGCACACTCTAGAAAGGAGGTACATGTCAAGTAAGCACACGTATCAGTCAATTTAGGCAAAGTTATGCTGCAGTAAGGTCCCTGGGTGGCGCAAACTGTTTATGTTCAATGACTAACCCCAAGGTTGGTGGTTTGAACCCAACCAGGGGTGCCATGGAAGAAGGGCCTGATGGTGATCTGCTTCTATAAAGATTATAGCCAAGAAACCCTTATGGAGCAGTTCTACTCTGTAACACATGGGGTCACCATGAGTTAGAATCGACTCGATGGCAACATTTTTTTTCCTTTTCTTTTTTTTTTTATGCCGCAGTAACGAATAAGCTCCAGATCCTAGCGATTTACTGTAACGAAGGTTTGTTTCTTGCTCACGTTTACGTCCACTACTGCTCTGCCTTCTGCGCTCTTTTGGACCAAGGCTGGAGGAGCAACCCCTTTCTGAGACACGCCACCTTATAGCAGAAGAAAGAGTGATGGCAGAGCCGCACAAGGACTCCAGCATTTATAATTATTCCCTCAGAGCAGCAGTCATTTCCATTCACATTTCATGATCCAAAGCAAGTCACATGACTAAATCTGATGCCAATGGGTAGGGAGATTTAATTTACACAAAGGGGTCAGGTAGGAAAAAACAGCAAATACTTTTGAAACAATAATATAAATCAACCAAAACGTACAAAAAAATATGTCAATAAATTCTAAGAAATGCTATGGGGGAAAAACAGAGGGCTGTGCATAAGAATGACAAAGATGAGTGATTTAGATGGGTGATGATAGCTCTGGAAAGATTTCCTTGAGGAAGTAGTATATCAGTTCAGTTCTAAAAGACGAAGAGAAATTACCAAGCAAACGAGCTGGGAGAAGAATATAACAGACAGAGGAACAGCATGTACAAAAGTCCCGAGGCAGGAAAGAGCTTGGCATGCTTGAAATGCTGGAGACAAGCAGCACAGGGTTGTGGTCAAGAGCAGAGACCCTGGAGCCAGGCAGCTGGGATTGAAATCCTAGATCTATCCTGTACTAACCATACATTACTTAACTCTCTGCCTCAGTTTCCTCATCCATAAAATGGGGATAATACTAGTTCTGACCTTATAGGGCTGTTGTGAGGATTAAGTGTGCTTGGCTCATGAGAGTTACTATTATTCATGGGAGGAAGATCGTGGCTGCTGGGGTGTGGTGAGTCAGACAAAACGAAAGAGATGAGGCTGGAGAGTAGTTGTAGGAGCCATGACTTTGAATGGCTTGGTAAAGAATTTGGATTTGAATCCTAAATACAATGGGTTCTATACAAGGGAATGACTTAGTCTAACTTATATTTTGTAAGTCTTTTGTCACGTTCTGGGGAGTAAGATAGTCCTCATCTAGATAGCTATCCATTGTTGAAACAAAATAAAATTCTAGAGAGATACCAAGAAGGGAAGGAAGGAGAAAGGGTAGGAGGGAGAGGAAAAGAAGAGGGAGAGAGAGAGAGAGAGAGATGAGTTTCAGACTAGGAAAGATAATTGGGGGAGGGATGAGAGGAGAGTGCTGTCTTCTCCCCAGTTTGTCCAATATTAGAAAGAAGGCGTTTGTTTTAATAAGCATGGGGAGAAGACAGAAGGGTGGTGAAGGCTGTTCTCGTTAAGGTCTCAGCAGCCAAGCAGCGTGCACAATGAAAGGCAGGCAATTGAGTGGGCTGAGCTGCAGCCTGGCTCAAAGAGTGGTCCCCTGACCTCCGTGGCAGTGTGTGGGGGAGGGGGGCTCACCACTGTTCTGATGACACCAATATGGAAAGGGCTTTTACACACAAGGAGATTCTTAGGGAAAGTGGCTCAGTCCTTTGGCTTCCTCTAAACTAGTGCATCCTCACAGAGCCTACCTCTGGTCCTCCCTTTCTCCCCCCTGCTCACCACCAGGAGCTGCAGGAGTTGCTGGGACGCAGAGTGAAGGGCTGGACAAGGCTCCCGGTAGTCTTGCCATGCGATGCTTTTGGGAAGATGGCACTGCTTCAGCAGCTGGATGACAAAACACTGTTAATGGCACCAATAAAGAAGTGTGAATGTAATTTTCTCCTCCTCGTTATTTCCTCGGTATTTGGCATATTATTTAACAGATCAACTGGCCAGTCATGATCCCTTCTGAAGCCAAGTCTTTCTTTCTGTGCCGGAAGCTTCCTAAAATGCTGGGATTCAGATATAAGCTCCTCAGTCGGAAATAGGCCGTAAAGGAAATAGGCCGTATTCATCTGGAGTACCTGAGAGATTCCGAATGAGAAAGTGGTTGAGTTCTCTCCAAGTTTTGGAAGCTCGGGGCTTGGGGAGGAGGACAGCATTCCAGCCTTTGGGGGTGTTGTTGCTTTAGAAGAAAGAGCAGTTTGGTAGAAAATGTACTTCTTTGTTAGCTGCTATCGAATTGGTGTGACGACCACATCACAATTGCATGAAAACGCTGCCAGGTCCTCTGCCATCCCATGATCAGTTAGAGATGTGACTGCTTACAGATTGATTGTTCTGATCCATAGGGTTTTTCCTGGCTGATTTTCGAAAGTAGATCTCCAGGCCTTTCTTCCTAGTTTGTCTTAGTCTGAAACTCCACTGAATCCTGTTCAGCATCAGGTAACGCGCAAGCCTCCATGGACAGATGGGTGGTCGCTGCACATGAGGTGCATTGGCCAAGAAACTAATCTGGGTCTCCCACATAGGAGGCAAGAATTCTACCACTGAACCACCAGTTCTCCCACTTCTTGTGCCACGTTAAAATATATGTATGTTGAGTTGGAGATGTAAAGCCGAGAATATATGCAAGCAGAATAAAGGAAGGCAGTCTTTTGGAGCTTTGGAGTGAGTAGACGTGGCTATGATGATAACTACCATTTACTGAGGGGTTACTCTGAACCAGGCACTGTTTGGGCACCTTACTACATTCGCTCACTTCATCCTCGTAACAGGCCTGGGAGGTAGGCAGTATTATCATTCTACTTTATTGGTGAGGAAGCTGAGACACAGCTGTTGTTGTTGTTAGTTGCCCTGCTGTCGAACCAATTCCAACTCATGACCACCCCAAGTGTGCAGAGTAGGGTTTTCAAGGCTGTGACTTTTCAGAAATAGATCACCAGGCCTTACTTGAGGCACCTCTGTGTGGGTTTGAACCACCGACTTTTCAGTTAGTAGTCCAGCGCTTAACCATTTGTGCCACCCTGGAGACATAGTTAAGTTAGGTAATTTACCCAGGCTCATACAGTTTGTAAGCCTGGGCAATCTGGCTTCAACATCTGATCACATAACCATTGCAACTCAGACCCTGGCACTCACGTCTGACCATACTCCTTAAATGCGAGAGGGAAAGGAAAGAGATATACGTAATCTTACATAGACATGCACTTTTTCAAGAAGGAAAAACAGATAAAACAAAACAATTGTTATCTTTTCAGAGTAGTACTAGACTGTGATTGGGAGGTGGGCTTTTCACTTTTCTTATGGACTGAATTATGCACCCCCCTCAAAGATATGTTGAAGTCCTAATCTGTATACCTGTGAATGTGACTTTGTTTGAGGAAATAGGACTTTTCTTGCAGATATTATCTGTTAAGGAGGTCTCACTGGAGTAGAGAGCCTGCTAGTTCTAGTCCCTTCTGAATGGTGTCTTACAAAAGAAGAGAACAGATACAGTGAGTCACACATGGGGGAAGACAGACACCATGGGATGATGGAGGCTGATTCATCTATAACCAGCAAATGAACACCAAGGATTGCTGGCAGCTACCAGAAATGAGGAGAGAGACATGGAAGAGTTCCTCTCTCAAAGCCTTCAAAAGGAATCAACAGGGCAAATACCCTGCTTTGGACTTGTAGCCTCTAAAACCAAAGACCAAACCAGTTGCCACTGAGTCAATTCCGACTCATAGTGACCCCATAGAATAGAATAGAACTGCCCCATGGCATTTCCAAAGCCGAAATTTTTATGGAAGCAGACTGCCACATCTTTCTCCCTCAGAGCGCTGGTGGTTCAAACCTCCAATCTTTTGGTTAGCAGCCAAGAGCTCAACAACTATGCCACCAGAGCTCCTCTAGAACTGTGAAAAAATAAAGTTCTGTTTTTAAAAAGCCATTCACTTCTTGGCATTTTATCATGGCAGCCCTAAGAAACTAAGACAGTCTTACATCTTTCTTTCTGGTACAATTTTTTACCATAACCATGTTTTACCATTGTGATTAAAAAGTATTTTTGTTTTGCTGTATATTTAGACAGATATGACTTTTATATATATATTTACTAAGTCATAAATAACTGGAGGGTTGTTGATTAATTTTCAACAGGAAAAAAAAATCTTGAAAAGATATGCTGATACATCATTTCCGTGTGTGCTCAATTTTAAACAACCACGATGGAGGTTACAATTCCCAAAGCAGAGACTTACTCCTTTGAAGTTTCAGGGTTGTCTGTTCATTAACTTCTCAGGGAGCAGGAGAAAGAAGATACCCAAGCAACAGTTCTTAAAGCTTTAAGCTATTTTTCCCCTTTGCTTTTTCCTATGCTCTCGTGCCCCATCCTTTGGTTCCTATCTCGCTGAGTACGATTTTTTATTTTTAAATAATTTAGAAAATATAAAGCTAATTTAGGAATAAATCTAATGGACAGAATTATGTTTGACAACTTTATGAGTAATATTAAAAATAATGATGCATTTGTAATCAAATACTCTGAAAAAAAAAAAATCCATGCAAAAGAACTTTCCAAAAATGCCAGGAAAAGCAATGTAAACATGGACTTTGTAAAATCATGTTGTCATCCATGTTGCCAAATGCAGTTTCATTCAGGGCACTATTGGGTCCTTTTTTTTTTTTTCTACATTTTCCTTTTACCTTTAAGCTCAGCCTTCTCCTCCCCACCAGTGAGTCACTAGATGGAAACCAAAGCAATTAGCCAGCTTAATTTGACAGTTATTTTAAAAATTGGCTCTTAAATTATGAGACAGTTCTGACTAGGCACGTGGTTACTTCACAAGGGAATTTTCCCCGAGTGTTTACTTGTCTGCATGAATTCCTGCTGTGAAACTCATTGCAATGTTGAGTTGGGCCAGCTAATAAATCAGATTTGTTTTGTGTGAAGAAAATTGCTGCTAGATTTGGATAATCCTATGCCAGTCTATGAGTTAAATGCACAAATTACCACCTAATTGTTCCAGTCTCAATAAACTGTCAAATTTACCCCCATGGTCCCAATTAGAAAGCCAGGTCTGTGGACAGTGTCAAATATTACAACAAAGTCTTAAAAACTAAACAAATTATTTTAGAATTTCCATCCTTAACTTTTACATTCATTCATAACTACAAGTATTTATTGACTTCCTGTAATGTGACAGACACGACTACAGATACTTGGTGGTAAACAATGAGTAAGACATGATACTGTCTTCAAGGGTCTCAGAGTCTGTATGCTGTCAGTGAAGGGCATGAGGTACAAAGGAGAAATGAGCTAACATTTATTAGTTGCCTTCCCCACGCCAGGTGCTCTGCCAAGGGCTTTGAACAGACTCTCTCACTGGTGGTTCAGTGGTAGAAATCTTACCTTTCGTGTAGGAGACCCAGGTTCGATTCCTGGTCAATGCACCTTATGCACATCCACCACTTGTCTGTCAGTGGAGGCTTGCATTTTGCTATGATGCTTAACAGGTTTCAGTGGAACTTCTAGACTAAGAAAAACTAGGAAGAAAGGCCTGGTAATCTACTGCTGAAAATCAGCCAATGAAAACTCTATGTATCACAATGGTCTGTCACACAAACGATCATGGGGATGGCGCATGACCAGGCAGCGTTTCACTCTGTTGTGTATGGAACACCATGAATCAGGGGTCGACCTGACAGAAGCTAATAACAGCAACAAGTCTGTCAAATAGGCTTTACTTCTCTGTATAGACCCAGAAAGGTTAAATAACCTGCCCAAGAGCATAGAACTGGGGCCAGGATTTGAACTCAGCACTGCCTGGCTCTCAAGCCCACTAGCATTTAACTATTTCATGATCCTTCTAGACAGAAAAAAGTCACTTTTCTTCTAATAATTTCAAAACTGTTCACACTTATAATCTTATTTGCTTCTCAAAAATCCTTTTGAGGGTGGCAGGTAAATATTGTCATTTCTATTCTACTTTTAATAAAGCAAGACTAAGCAATAGCCTCAAGGCCCCAGGCCAGTCAGTAGTGAAGCTGGAAGGAGAACAAATATCTCATGCCCTTTCATACAAGGCTTTCCTTAGTACACAGATCTGGATATTATGCTGAATTGAGCATAGATTTGAGTTCCAAGAAAGCAAAACTAAAAACACACAACCCTGAACTGAGAAATACCCATAGGGAGCAAGAGTTAACAGCACGCTTGTGAGCTAAAAGCTGCTGTTCGTAAGTGATATACTGAATTTCAATGGCATTTCTAGTGTGCATTACACATTTATCTAGCTGCAAAGGAGGTGAGGTGGTAGATGATCAGAGGTCAGCAAGAAGGACTAAGAGCCAAAAGGCACCGGGCCGAATGCTTTACGCCCTTGTGTAAATGACTTGACTTTCTTGTCCCGCTGTGTGACCTTGAACAAGTCCCCTAACTTCCTTCTTCATCCCAGCTAGTAACTGTGTTTGTCGGGTATGTGTGTATGTGGACATGTGTGTGAGGGAATGGGGGAGATGTCACCATACATCAAACACTGTGGCTGAAGTGAGCTCCTTGGGGAAAATGTATCACAGTATCCATGCCCCCACTGGAAAGATTTTCTCGCAGTGTGGTGAAAGGTGCCACTTTTTAATAACATCATTGGAATATCAACTTCTTGCAAGATACAGTGGGACAAACTGCAGCGTGCCATTTTGTGACATGATAACAGAAAAGAATCCTGTGCGTGCTCCCAGGCAAAACCCGTTCAGGAAAGAGGGCCCTGGTCCTCTTGGGTCACGTGAGCAAGGTGCAGGCAAGCTGGTGAAGGAGTGGAGATGGGAAGTTTGTTATATTGCAGAACACACACACAGCCTCTTGCAGAATGAAATGCCTCCACTTTCCATACCTGGGGGTGAGTTTTTACTCTTTCTCTTCGAATTATCCCAGTGGTCATCCGAAAGGCGGGGGATGCACACCTATGAACTGTTGGAGCCAGCCGGCCCCTCTCCTAGCTCAGAGCGCTGCCACTCCAATTCAGACAAAGAGGCATCCCAAAATGAAGAAGGGCAAGAGCTTTGTTTACTGGCCTCTTTCTCCTTGCGTTCGAGCACAAGCAGTTCTGACATCTGGGTTGTGAGGTATGTATTGTGACCCCGGTGATCACACAATTACATTCTGTGTGCCACCTACCCACTTAGGCCCAGACTGCAGGGAGGTGAGCTGGGGAGGGAAAAGAGAATGGGTTCACAGCCTTGGGGGCATCTACCCCTGAAGGCCCCAAAAGAAAATACCTTATTCTGTGGGGCAGCATGGTGTGGGGAGTAAAAAGCATGGAACCTGGTTTCAGAAGGCCTGGTCTTAAGCCCTTGCCTGGAGGGAGAGGGCCAAAAGGTTGTACTTGAGTCTCTTCACACAGAACCACCAGGGTTGGTTTGGCTTAAGTGGTGAGATGAGACATTCCCCTTCCTTCTTCTTGTCAGTAATTGTCCTCCCCAAGGAGACAGGCTAAGCATAAAAAGAGGACTTTCCTAATTGAGGAGAACTGCTCCGACATCTAGGAGCGCTTGTCTCCTACCAATTGCTCTCAGGTTGATTCTGACTCATGGTGACTTTATGTGTGTCAAAGTAGAGCTGTGCTCCATAGGGTTTCTCAATGGCTAATTTTTCTGAAGTAGGTGGCCAGACCTTTCTTCCAAGGCATGTCTGGATGGACTCAAACCTCTAACCTTTCTGTTAGCAGCTGGATTGCATTAACAATTTGCATCACCCGGGGACTCCCTGTGAATTCCTAACCCAGCTCTTAAGCTCCATTTTTAGGAATTTTGGATTTGCCACTGTGGTATCTTGGATGATTCAGCTCATTTCTCTGAGCTTTGGTTTCCTCATTGTAGGATAAGGATAAGAACATTTGCCCTATTCAGTTGTAGTAAAAGGATCATTTGAGATGATGTATGTGACAATGCCTGACAAAGTCTAAGACAGTGTGCAAATGTAAGGGATTCTAACTATGTATTTAGTATACAGTGCTATGTATGTGAGGAATTGGAAAGAAATGGACAATCCCATAAACAAGTTACTATTAATTCCCTTGTCTGAGGCCCCATGAACATCTCATGGCCTTGTGCTAGAGTCTTCGGGGCCCTGTGCGGATCTCCGCACTCCCAGGAGCTCCCACTTCCCTGTCTGTTAGATGGTAAGTACCTTCAAATCATAGGCATCCAGCATGCAAAAGACTTTGGAACAAGTCTTCTCTGATGCTTGAATACTGTCTGCAACAAGTTAAAAAACATCTGTATCCTTTTACTCCCCACAGGATCTAGTGTGGTGTTCAGCAACATGCCAGTCATACAATAGCTATTTCTTCAATGAATGATACAATGAATGAGTGAATGAAATTAGGTAAAGAACAATGGCTGGAAACTCTTCATACATAGCCACAGAGAATTTAGCTTTAAAAATAGCTATGCCAAAGTTTGATGTTGGTAACAACAATAATGATAATAATCATATCAAACACTAATTGAGTGCATGTTGCATCCCAGAAGCCATGCTAAGAGCTTTATGTAAAGATCTCATTTAATGATTAGCATACCTCATTGAGGTAAGCACTATTCTTATCCTCTGGAGCTGAGGATACTCAGATACAGGAAGGCTAAGTAGTTTTCTCAAAATTACCCAGCGGCTAAGTACAGAAGCCAAGATTAAAACCTAAGGCTGACTCCTGTGCTCTCTCTAAGGGTCTTTTTTCACTAAAACTTACTTCCTATAATGCTCCTCCAGGGCTTTAGAATTCTTTTTCTTTCCCAGTTCTTAGTTCATTTGAGTAGACTATAGCCTGTGCTTTGTTGCCTACAGCGCAAGTGGGGAGAGATAAGGGCCCCACTTGACTAACCTCCAACTCGGTTCTCGAGAATTTCAGCTGAACTGATCCTTGGTCATGTAGTCAATTATGAACTTGACAGAAATGTCCAAATTGACACAGCTTTGGTTGTGCAGACAAAGAAAAGTGTAATAAATCAGAAAAGGCTGTAATGGTCAGGAAGGAATGGGAACTGGGACTCGAGGGAACTCATTCTCTTCAAAGTCACCTTCTCAGAGGCCTTCTCTAACTCCCTATATAAAATAGCATATGGCCCCATCACTCTTGATGCCCCCTCCAACCTGTTTTAATTTTCTTCAAAGCACTTATCACTACCTGAGAGGAGGTATGGTCTTTGTTTTGTGTGTTATTTGTTGCTCTTCTCAAAAAGATAGGCTCCCTGAGAACGGGGCCTCTGTTTTGTTCACGGCTACGTCCCCATGTCTGAAACAGTGTCTGAAACAGTGTTGGGACAAGGAGTCATTCTGTAAATGCTTATTGGATGAATGTCGCCAATTGTTTTGAAGAAACAGATAAGCACCCAGTGTTAGCGACTCTGCTCTTTATGGATTAGATTGTGAAATGACTGAAACAAAGGTTCTTCTGGCTCTTCGAATTTACAGGGTGCCTGATGACAGGGGTTTGTTTTTTGGTTTTTTGCACAACCTTTGAGACCAATTTCGCTCTAAGTTTCCTCACACTCTGGTTTGTCTCAACATGTGCAGTGCCCTATGATGCCCACAACTTGACATTTAGATTATCTCTTGCAAATAGTTTAGAGAAATATCACACATCACAGAGTGACATGACTTACCCCAGAGTAGCTGGAATATAGGAGATACAGTCAGCAGATGCTCTTTTCCTCAGCTACATGCTTCCCGTTCCTTGAGAAGTATCACCAGGAACAACCAACTTGCCTTGGAACTGGTCAGGCAAAGGTTTACTTCCCACATGCAGGCACAAGGCCCACAGAAGACAAGACTAGTGTTCACACATGCCTCCAGTGGAAGACACTGCTTTAGGTTAAGTTAAGGGTTACACATGCTTTGCCTGAAGAGGTGGAAACAAATGTTTCCTGTCCACTGTGACATCTTCCCAGAAATGAATTGGTAATGTTAATCTGAAGGCTCATTAATGAGATACAAATACATAATAAATGTAGCATCTCTACCAGTCTTATACCACTTGGACCTAATTATAGAGAGTCTTGTTACAACAATTTGAAAAACCTAGAAAGCTAAATAGTCAGATAGTCAATTAAATAGATTAAGGCACATTGGAAAATGGAATGTGTTTTTTCCCAAAGTTGAAATAGCCCCACATTCCTATGCTCTGGTCATTACTGACAATACCTCTTCTGAAAATCACTTTGTGTCTCTTCAGATCTAGTACTATATACAGAGTAGTTTTTTCTAAAATAAAAGACAAAAAAAATTTAAAGCATTATTTTTTATATTTCCCCCCTCATTAAACCAATTGCCATTGAGTTGATTCTGACACATGGTGGCCCCATATGTGTCAGAGTAGAATTAGAACTGTGCTCCATAGGGTTTTCAATGGCTGATTTTTTGGAAATAGATCACGAGACCTTCCTTCCAAGGAGCCTCTGGTGGACTCGAACCGTTTCAGTTAGCAGCTGAGCATGTTAACTGTTTGCCACCCAGGTGCTCTCCATCATTATCCGCCCTTTTCTTCCCAACAGTGGGTAGACAGCCAGTTGTCTTTTTAATTGAAACTAAGAGCAAAACTGTAGCAGTTGCAGAAACTGACAAACGTTTTTGGATTAACATTTCTCCATCACCCTGCCTAAAATTTCTGAACGTCCCAACTCTTCAAACGGCCGACCATTGCAAAAGTAAAAGACTCATGCCTTTGGCTGGATCAGCAACTCTATCCCAAGAAAATAGGCTATTTTTTCCTAAATCAATCACTCAGTCAACAAGTACTTTCAGAGTGCCCAGCACCAACCTACATGCTACTGAGGATACAGAGGAAGGTATGAAGCATGGCTCCTTCTTCCAGCCTATTCAAGTGACTATTAGTCCCTTCCACAGCTAACCTGTGTGGTACTAACAATTCATTAGTTAAAAGTTTGTGGAACTGCAGAATTGTGACCCAGAAACAGACTTAAAATAATAAAGGTCACTTAAAAAAAAAAAAAATTCCTGCAAATTGTAGTTCACAGTTTCCTGGCTTTTGCTTTAAAACACCTATAAGCAAAAATCCTTAAAGCCTCAGTAAGGTTGTATGATTTTCAGCTTCCCCATCAGCTTAGATATCCAAGGATCCCACAGAGGGTTGCAGAAGGAGCAGCCACAGAAATAAACAGAAGCCTTTGCTATCACATAGCAAGTAAGTGTCGCATCTCTTGAGCATCCCAGGTATCTGGGGCAGCCCCCTGACAATGGATGAAACAATATCACATCCAGGCAGAAAACAACCCAGTAGAAACAGTGAGATGACACATAAACCCACAAGCTCGGCATATAATGTGGAGCAACAATACACAAGCACACTGTACTTCTCCATCACTCTAGAGAAAGGAAGAGAGTAAAATGTGCGAGAAAGCCACAGTTAAATTACTCACTATTAGCCCCTACAGTGTGCTTCCAACCTATGTGGAGATTATATATATATACATGCACACATACGCACATAAGGATAGAGAACGTCACAGTTAAATTTTTACTACTATAATGAGGAAAGAGACTAGCAGAAGAAGCTCCCTGGGCTAATTTTCTAGCCAGCATCCACTGCAATGTTTCCACTAGGAGAATCAGAAGTAGTGAGAGCAAAGTATAATAAATAATGACTGGCTCTGCTGGTCAGGAGAAATTATCAGTATGCTTGGGGGATCTAAGCATATGCTCAAGCAGGAAACATATCAGAGACAAGGGCTGAGGAGAGGGAGAAAACAGAACCCTGAACAGTTTGGATATACCTCTGAGACACATTCATTTAAATTAAAAGAAATTAAAAAAAAATAAACAGCATCAACAAAAGTTACATTTTGCTAAGCCTAAAAGTGGCCAAAGATCCCAGCTCCCTCAAATTTGAATTGCTCTTTAACGTGTGACTTTATATGGTTTTGTAGGGGCAAGCCAAGCTATTTTACATTTCTCATTACATCTGCTCCAATCCAGTATATTTTTATGTGTGTCAGTTTCTGTGTCTTAGCATAGCAAAAGGCTCAGAATCCTTACTCTATGCTCACCTACAGATATCTGCTCGGTGTAGTTGGAAAACAGGACCTAGAAAATCCAGGGATATGCTGAGGCAAAACACTACCCAGCTCAGGAAAGTCTATCTTGCCCATGTTTCAGGGCTAAAGTTTGCTTTGATGTGTCATAAGCAAGTAAGTCAGCATCAAACCAGGGTGGGCTTGAATGCTTACAGGATAAAGGGAAATGTTAGATGTTATCTATCTTCTTTGGCTTTCATAGAAAATGAAGGAAACAAAATTTATAGGCTGAAGTTTTTTTTTGTTTTGTTTTTTACCTAACTGATACTCTGTGCCCAATGTGTGATCATGTGTTTGGCATATAAAGAAATTCAGACAGAATAGCAATATATTCTTCAATAACCAGAGGAGTAACAGGGGCTGAATTTACTCTCCTTCCTGAAACAACTAAAATATATATATGAAACATGATATTGGACATCAGGCAATGAAGGAGAGTTATCCTTGAGAGATGAGAAACAAATGAGATGAGTATTATGATTTACTCAGATTCCTGTCTGAAGATTTCCTGGCTATAGTGTAGGGAGATGAGGGAGCCCATCTGGAGCCTGGTAGTCTTCTTGAGTTAAAGATACAAGGCTGTAAGTCCAGGGAGACCAATATGGTAGTCGCTTGCAAGGAATAATACCAAAGAAAAGAAAGTTGCACAGAGAGTTCGGGTGTTTTGTAAAGCAACCCACTCAAGTATTCAGCTGAGTAACAATTACTGCATATATGTGAGGACACCATCCAAGGCCAATGAAAGAGCCACCAAAAACATTAGAAGGAACAATACCTATAACTATTACAAGGGCAGGCATTATACTTGCTCCCAACCACCAGAGTAGAAAACTTCATAATTCATGAAGTACTGAATATAGTAATCAGAAGGGTGTCAATAGTGGGAGAAAAAAATCCTTGGTCTGGCCCCACCTAACAGATCTTAAAAGAAAGACATTAAAGGATCAAACTGTCTTCAAGTAACTTAATCACATTTCAAAAAAAGTTCAAAAGATTTATAGGAATAGAAAAATATCCAGCACCCAACAAGGTAAAATTCACAATGTGTGCCATCCAATCAAAAATTACTAGGCACACAAAAAGGCAGAAAAATAAGACAAAAATGAGGAGAAAAGTAGATTAGTCAAAATTGACCCAGTAATGACACAGATGAAAAAATTAGTAGACAGGACATTAAAATTGTTATTATCTTTGTATTCCACGTATTCAAGAAACTAGAGGAAAGATTGAACATAATAAGTACAGATGTGAAAGATACAAAAAAGACCTAAATCAAACTTCTAGAGATAAAAGCTACATGTCTGAGATGAAAAATATACTGGATGAGATTAAAAATGGATTGACCATTACAGAAGAAAGAATTGCGGAACTTGAGTCCATAGCAATAAAAATGAAACACATAGAGAAAAGGGAGTAAAAAAATAAATAAAGCATTAGAGAACTTAGCACAGTGTCAAGCATCAGAATATCCATATGTCTTAGGCTAGGTTCTCTAGAGAAGCAAAACCAGTAAAGTGTGTGTGTGTGTATATATATATATATATATACACACATATATAAAGAGATTTATATCAAGGTAACTGCTCACTTTATTGTAGAGGCTGGAATGTCCCAAGTCCGTGGATCAGGATAGAGGCTTCTCTCAATACACACAATCTTAACCATCACACTGTATAATTGGTGTCTTTAAAGAAGAGGAGAGAGTGGAATAAGAGAACAAATAATTGAAGAAGAAATGGGCAAAAATTTTCCAAATTCAATGAAAACTATAAACCCTTAGTTCCAAGAAGTCCAATGAATCCTAAGCACAAGAAACGTGAAATCCACACAAAGTCATGTTATAAATATGTACTTAAAATCAGCGATAAAGAGAAAACCTTAAAAGTCACCAGAGAAAAAAGACATTATGTATGAAAGAACAACAACACACCAAACAAAACAACCACCAAAAAAACGACAGCACATTTCTCATCAGAAACACTCCAAAATAGAAGACAGTGGAGGAATATCTTTAAAGCACTGAAAGAAAAAACTCTCAACCTAAAACCCTTTACTCATCAAAAATATCTTTCAAAAACTGAATGTAAAAGAAAGATGTTTGAGACATAAAAAGCTAAAAGAATTCATTCAGTAGACCTATACTACAAGAAATGTTAATGGAAATTCTTCAAATAGAACAAAAATGATACCAGATGTAAGTTTTGATCCAAACAAAAGAATGATGAGCATCAGAAAAGGTAACTCTATGGGTAAATAGAAATACTTTTTTCTTATTATTTAAATACCTTTAAAACATAAACAATTGTTTAAAGCAAAAATAATAACAACTTTTGTGCAATATATAACATATGTAGAAGTAAAATGTATAACAACAATAGCATAACAGTCTGGAGGGGAGAAATAAGATAGTTGTAAGATAGTTAACTGTACATGACATAGTATAATATCACTTGAAGATAAATTGTGAAAAATTAAAGAGGTATCCTATAGAGTCACTATGAGTTGGAATCAACTTGATGGCAATGGACATACTATTACAAATACAACTAAAATAATTTAACAAAGAGTTATATCTAATTTTCAAAAAAAGGAAATAAAATGAACTCATAAAATAGTCAATTAATCCAAAATAAAAGAGAAAAAGTATGAAAAAGGAGCAAATCACAGATGACCAAATAGAAAACAAGCAGCAAGATAGTAATTTTAACCAATCATGTCAATAATCATATTAAATATAAATAGTCCAAACACCTCTATTAAAATACAGAGATTGTCAGATTGGATAAAAGAATCAAGACCTAACCATATGCTGCCTATAAGAACCTTGCTTTAAAAAACAAAGACACAAATAGGTTACAAGTAAAAGGATAGCAAAAGTAATACCATGATAATACTAATGAAGAAGAAAGCTGCAGTGTATACATTAATATCAGACAAAGTAGATTTCAGAACAATCTACTCTGATACCAGGGATGAAGAGGGCCTTTTTAAAAGAAAAAGAGGAGCAATTTATCAAGAGTTCATAATAATTCTAAATGTGTAGTCACCTAAAAAGATGAGGAAAAAAACTGATAAAACTGAGATCCAGAGCAAGATGATAGAATGAGCAGCTTTATGCTCCTCTCCCTCAGCAAAAACACTAAAACAAAACAAAAACCCAGAAACTGGAAGAATCAACTTTGTCAGAACTCTAGAAACCAGTCAAAGGGTTATAGCTAATAAGTTAACACTGAATCAAAAACAGGTAATATAAAATGGTGGCAAGGTTTTGGTTTTCTGCATGCTATCATCCTCCTCTTCCCTGGCTTGGTGGCATCTTAAAGCTGAAACCAGAGGGAACCTGATCTCTGGCTCCAGAAGGAGCAGAGCAGACTTCATTTGCAAATTATTGTGTGTATATGTTCTAACTTGTCCCAGGGCAGCCTGAAGGACTGACACAAGGTGGTAATCTTGGTTTGACATGTCTTGGAGCTCATACATGGAGGAAGGGCAGCAGGCAATGCCTGAAAGCTGTAACCATCTGTAGCTACCTGAGGCTAAAGAGTGTCATTAAGTCATACAATAAGTGCCTAAGGACTGGAAGGAGAAGCCAAGGAAAGAATTTCTTTGGGAAATTAGGGCATTGAAAAGGATTATATTTATGAGGGAATTGAGAAAGTCACATACATTCCCAGGGCAAGACACATGCTCATAAATCACCTAAGACCCTATGCATTCACCTTAGGCTGATTCCAAGGCTCAGTGTAAGCCTGGCTAAATGTTGAATGAGTGCCCCAGCCCAAAGCCAATCTGCAAAGGTGGGGGAAGTTTTGTTATTTTTTTGGAGGGGGAGAAGGGTTTCCCCCGGAATTAAAAAAAAAAAAAATCTCTGTCAAGACAGTAGCTGAACACAAGCAAAGGAATAGAGACTTCAGTGTCCACATATAATCCCGAAGGCAGTCTTTGCAAAAATAGTTAGAAGAAGTCACTAAACAAAAGGACTACCACATCTCTCAACAATTAAAAAAACAAAAAACAAAACACCACCACAGGAAATCCTGGGGAAGGTGGAGAATCTGATTTCCAGAGTTACCACATTATTACGTTAAAATGTCATATTTTCAACAAAAAAAATCACAAGGAATACAAACAAACAGGAAAGGATGACTTATTCAAAACAACAAAATAAAGGACAGAAAGCATCCCTGTGGAAGCCTAGATAATTTACTTAATAGACAAATATTTTAAAATAGCAGTATTAAACATGTTCAAAAAACTAAAGAAAAACATGAACAAAGACCTAAAGGAAATCAGTAAAACTATGCATGAACAAAACAAGAATATCAATAAAGCAAGAATAAAGAAGTAGGAGCTATAAAAAGAAGTCAAATAGAAATACGGAAGCTGAAAAGTACAATAACTGAAATGAAAAATTTGCTAGAGGGATACAACAGTAGATTTAAGTAAGCAGAAGAATTAGAGAACTTAACAATAGAACAATTGAAATTATCAAGTCTGAGGAGCAAAAAGTAAAAAAATGGAGAAAAGTGAACACAGCCTAAGGGACTTATGGGATACCATCAAACAGATCAATATCCACATTTTGGGAGTCACAGAAGGAGAAGAGAGGGAAAAAAGCAGAAAAAATATATGAAAAAACAATGGCTGAAAACTTCCAAAATTTGATAATAGACATGAATTTACACATCTAAGAAGCTCAATGAACTCCAGGTAGGATAAACCCAAAGATATCCACACCAAGACACATTATAATCAAACTCTCAAAAAAACAAACATAAAGAGAGTCTTAAAATCAGCTAGAGAGAAGTGAGTCACATACAAAGGATCCTCAATAAAATTAGGTTCAATTTCTCCTCAGAAACCATGGAGGCCAGAAGGCAGTGGGATGATATACTTAAAGTGCTAAAGGAACTATCAACAGAGAATTCTATATCTGGAAAAACTGTCCTTCAAAAATGAGGACAAAATTAAGAAATTTCCAGATAAACAAAAGCTGAAGGACTTTGTTACCACTAGTCCTATAAGAAATGCTAAAGGGTTAAAATGAAAGGACATTAGACAGTAATTCAAAGCTGTATGAAAAAAATAAAGATCTCCAGTAAAGATAATTTCCTGAGCAAATACAAATGCTGGTTTTATTATATTTCTGGTTTGTAACTCTACTTGTTATGTACTACATTAAGTAAAAGGCAAATGCATAAAAATAATTATAAATTTATGTTATTGGGCACACAATGAATAAAGATGGAATTTGTGACAACAACATAAAGTGGGAGGGTGAAGCGGAGTTTTTCTATGTTATTGAATTTAAGTTGGTATTAATTTAAACTTGGTTGTTATAAATTCAGGATGTTAAATGTAATCGCCATAGTAACCACAAAGAAATTATATTAAAATATATACAAGAGGAAATAAGAAGGGAATCAAAATGTTTTACTACAAAAAATCAACTAAACACAAATGATGGCAGTATTGGAGAGGATGAGGGACAATAAAGGTATAAGATACACAGAAAACAAATAGCAAAATGGCCCAAAATAAGTCCTCTTGTGAGGGAGACCCAGGTTAGATTTCCAGCCAATGCATCTCAAGCACAGCCACGGGTCTGTCAGTGGAGGTTTGCTATGATGCGGAACAGTTTTCAGCAGAGCTTCCAGACTAAGATGGACTAGGAAGAAAACCCTGGTGATCTAATTCCAAAAATCAATTAATGAAAACCTTATAGTTCACAATGCTCTAATCCCCAGCTGATCATAGGGATAGTGCAGAACTGGGCAGCATTTCATTCAGCCGTGGATGGGTCACTATGAGCCTGGGGTGGACTTGGTGGCAGCTAAGAACGACAACAAAGTCCTTCCTTATCAGTAATTACTTTAAACGTAAATGGATTAAACTCTCCAATCAAAGGTCAGAGATTGATCAAATAGATGAGAAAACATTATTCAGAACCAGATGGTTTCACTGGTGAATTCTACAAAATATTTAAAAAAAGAATTAGCACAAACTCTTTTTTTTTTTTGA
>NW_004443994.1:5177972-5214602 GCF_000243295.1 Trichechus manatus latirostris
ATCTCTTCATTTGATGTTCTAGGGTTTCAGGATTGTTGATTCTCTGTTTGGCTTAGTTTTTCGGATCTTTGCTGTGGAGGGACGGCATGGTGCTTCTGCCAAGAGCGCCATCTTGCCGGACTCCTAGCACAAACTCTTACAAAAAAACAGAAAAGGAGTGAACACTTACTAATTCATTCTACGAGGCCTACATTACCCTGATACCAAAGCCAGATAAAGACACCACAAGTAAACAACTTTGTGAATATAGATGTAAAAATCCTCAACCAAATACTAGCAAATGAAATAAAAACACAACATAATTACTGCAATTAAAGCAGTAACCAGAGGGAAATTCATAGCATTAAATATCTATAGTAGAAAATAACTAGTTTTTTCTACTTTCATTGGTGTCAAATCGATGATCCCATCTTTCACTTTAAGAAGATAAAAGAACAAAAACAACAAAACAAATTAAATTAAAACCACAGTAAGCAGAAGAAAGAAAATAACAGAGATCAGAGCAGAAATCAGTTAATATGAAAGCGAAAACAATAAATATCAATAAAATCAAATCAGGTTCTTTGAGAAAATAAATAAAATTAATAAATTTCTAGCCAGACTGATCAGGAAAAAGAAGAGAGAAACACAAATTACTAGTATCCAGAACGAGAGAAATGACACCATTACAAATTCTACAAATATAAACAATTTTTTATCATCGATTTAAAAGCTTAGAAGAAATGGACACATTCCTTGAAAGAAGCAAGCTACCAAATCTCACTCAGGAAGAAATAGATAATCTACATAGTCATAAATTTATTAAATAAATTGGATTAGTAGTTGAAAATCTTCCCACAAAGAAAACAACAGGCTGGTATGATTCACTGGTGAAGTCTACCAAACAATTAAGATAGAAATAATACTAATTCTATGTAAAATTCTTCCAGAAAATTGAGGATAAGGTCATACAACTCAACTAATTCTAGAAGATCAGCATTACTTTGATACCAAAACCAGATAAGGACAGTACTGTCATGAATATAGATGTAAACATTCTTAACAAAATTTTAGCAAATTGAATTTAACAAAACATAAAAAGGATAAAACACATGACCAAGCAGCAGTTCATCGTAGGAATGAAAAAAATCATTCGACGTAATTTACCATATTAACAGACCATTCCAATACATGCAGGGCAATCTCTAAGTTGCGTTCTCCTCACCCCAAATTTCAAGATGAATAGACTATGTGGCGACACGTCTGCAGAAACACCTTCGGCCCTCTTGTCTGGCTGCCTTAGTCAGGTGCCCTTCATATTTGTGGTGCCTCAGAATATGTCATTCAGCACCTTGTCTGGCACCCCCTTGGACTTGTGCCCCAGGGCAAGTGCCCTCCTCTGCTCCCCCACTTCGCTACTTGTCAGGCAGAAAAAAGCATTTGGAAAAAAAAAATACAATATTCGTCCTGATAAAAACTCAGTACACTAAGTATAGAATGGAACTTCTTCAACTTAATAAAAGACAGTTACAAAAAACCTACAGCTAACATCACACTTAATGGTGAAAGACTGAGTGCTTTCCACCTAAAATCAAGAACAAGACAAGACTGTCCATTTTCACCATTTGTATTCAACACTGTAGAACAGGAAGAGATTACAAAGGGACAAAAATAGTAACAATCCATTAGAGACACAGGGAAAAATTTTGGGAGTGATGGATATGTTCATTGTGTTGATTCTGGTGATGGTTTTATGGGTGTGCATATGTCAAAACGTAACAAATTTACCCTTCAAATCTGTACAGCTTATTGTATGTCAATTATTCCTCAATAAATCTGTGAAGGGGGAGAAGGAAGCATCATCATTATAGTCGGATAAACTTTTCTCTCTCTCTCTCTTTCTCACACACACACACACACACACACATATACATTTATTCTGTGGGATGATCATAGAATTATTTGCCATTGAAAATACTGGATTCCACCCAGTTAACCGTGTTTCGCTAATACAAGCCTTCTCAGAGCCCTTAATATATTTTACACAGTGAAACACAAAGAGGGAAAAATACTTCACAGTATTTCTTAAATATGTTTAACAATATAATCCCTTTTTCAAGGAGTATATGAAATAACTAGTCATGCGCAGGCCACACCCTGCTGTTGTTGTTGTTAGGTGCCATCGAGTCAGTTCCAACTCATAGCTACTCTATGCACCACAGAACGAAACACTGCCTGTTCCTGTGCCATCCTCACAATCTGTTATGTTTGAGCCCACTGTTACTGCCACTGAGTTAATCCATCTCATTAAGGGTCTTTCTCTTTTTCATTGACCCTTTACTTTACCAAGCATGATGTCTTTCTCCAGGGACTGGTCCCTCCTGATAACATGTCCGAAGTATGTGAGACCAGGTCTCGCCATTCCCCCTTCCAAAAGCACTCTGGATGTATTTCTTCCAAGACAGACTTATTCATTCTTCTAGCAGTCCATGGTATATTCAATATTCTTCGCCAACACCGTAATTCAAAGGCATCAATTCTTCTCTGGTCTTCCTTATTCATTGTCCAGCTTTCACATGCATATGAGGCGATTGAAAATACCATGGCTTGGGACAGGTGCACATTAGTCCTCAAAGTGACATCTTTGTTTTTTTAACACTTTAAAGAGGTCTTTTGCAGCAGATTTTTCCAATGCATTATGTCGCTTGATTTCTTGACTGCTGCTTCCATGGGCATTGATTGTGGATCCAAGTAAAATTAAATCTTTGCCAACTTCAATATTTTCTCCATTTACCACGATGTTGCATATTTGTCCAGTTGTGAGGATTTGTGTTTTCTTTATGTTGAGGTATAATCCATACTGAAGGCTACAGTCCTTGATCTTCATCAGTAAGTGCTTCAAGTCCTCTTCACTTGTGTCGTCTGCATATCGCAGGTTGTTAATAATCTTCCTCCAATCCTGATACCCCATTCTTCTTCCTATAGTCTATCTTCTCAGATTATTTGCTCAGCATATAGCTTGAATAAGTATGATGAAAGGATACAACCCTGACACTGCCTTTCCTGACTTTAAACCATGCAGTATCCTCTTGTGCTGTCAGAATGACTGCCCCTTGGTCTAAGTGCAGGTTCCTCATGAGCACAATTAAGTGTTCTGGAATTTCCATTCTTCACAATGTTATCCATAATTTGTTATGATCCACACAGTCAAATGTTTTTGCATAGTCAATGAAACCATGTAAACACCTTTCTGGTATTCTCTGCCTTCAGTCATGAGCCATCTGGCATTAACAATGATATCCCTTGTTTCATGTCCTCTTCTGAATTTGACTTGAATTTCTGGCAGTTCTCTGTCAATGTACTACTACAACCTCTTTTGAATGATCTTCAGCAAAATTTTACTTGCATGTGACATTAATGATATTTGTTCGATAATTTCTACATTCTGTTGGATCACTTTTCTTTGGAATAGGCATAAATATGGATCTTTTCCAGTCAGTTGGCCAGGTAGCTGTCTTCCAAATTTCTTGGCATAGACGAGTGAGCACCTTCAGCTCTGCGTCCATTTGTTGAAACATCTCAATCGGTATTCCATCAATTCCTGGATCCTTGTCATTCGCCAGTGTCTTCAGTGCAGCCTGGACTTCTTCCTTCAGTACCATCAGTTCTTGATCACATGCTACCTCTTGCAATGACTGAATGTCGACCGATTCTTTTTGGTACAGTGACTGTGTATTCCTTCCATCTTCTTTTGATGCTTCCTGCGTCATTCAGTATTTTCCCCGTAGAATCTTTCACTATTGCAACTCAAGGCTTAAATTTTTTCTTCAGTTCTTTCAGCTTGAGAAATGCCAAACGTGTTCTTCCTTTTTGCTTTTCTAACTCCAGGTCTTTGCACATGTCATTATAAACTTTACTTTGTCTTCTCGAGACGCTCTTTGAAATCTTTTTTTCAACTCTTTTACTTCATCATTTCTTCCATTTGCTTTAGCTACTCTAAGTTCAAGATCAAGTTTCGGTATCTCTTCCGACATCCATTTTGGTCTTTTCTTTCTTTCCTGTCTTTTGCTTTCTTCATGTATGATGTCCTTGATGTCATTCCACAACTCGTCTGGTCTTCGGTCATTAGTGTTCACTGTGTCAAATCTGTTTTTGAGATGGTCTCTAAATTCAGGTGGGATATACTCAAGGTCATACTTTGGCTCTTGTGGACTTGCTCTAATTTTCTTCAGCTCCAGCTTGAACTTGCATATGAGCAATTGATGGTCTGTTCTGCAGCCGGCCCCTGGCCTTGTTCTGACTGATGATATTGAGCCTCTCCATTGTCTCTTCCCACAGATGTAGTCAATTCGATTCCTGTGTATTCCATCTGGCGTAGTCCACGTGTATAGTCACTGTTTATGTAGTTGAAAAAAGATATTTGCAATGAAGAAGTCGTTGGTCTTGCAAAATTCTATCATATGATCTCTGGTATTGTTTCCATCATCAAGGCCATATTTTCTGACTACCAATCCTTCTTTGTTTCCAATTTTTGCATTCCAATCACCAGTAATTATCAATGCATATTGATTACATATTTGATCAACTTCAGACTGTAGAAGTTGGTAAAAATCTTGAATTTCCTCATCTTTGGCATTAGTGGTTGGTGTGTAAATTTGAATAATAGTTGTATGAACTGGTCTTCCTTGTAGGCTTATGGATATTATCCTACTACTGACAGCATTGTATTTCAGGACAGATCTTGAAATGTTCTTTTTGATGCTGAATGCAACACCATTCCTTTTCAATTTTCATTCCTGGCACAGTAGATTATATGATTGTCTGATTCAAAATGGCCAATCCCAGTCCATTTCAGCTCACTAATGCCTATGATATCGATGTTTATGCATTCCATTTCATTTTTGATGGCTTCCAATTTTTCTAGATTCATACTTCATACATTCCATGTTCCAATTATTAATAGAATGTTTCCAGCTGATTCTTCTCATTTTGACTAGGGCCCAAAAGCTTTACTCCACTCATATCATTAAGGTCAGCTCTACTTTGAGGAGGCAGTTCTTCCCCAGTCATATTTTGAGTGCCTTCCAACCTGAGGGGCTCAGCTAATGGCACTATACCAGCCAATGTTCCACTGCTATTCATAAGGTTTTCACTGCCAATTTTTTCGGAAGTAGACAGCCATGTCCTTCCTAGTCTGTCTTAGTCTGAAAGTTCCGCTGAAACCTGTCGAAGGTTCATGTGAGAAGGTTGAACTTGTTGCTGGGACGTTAAAAAGAAATAGTCTGGGCGTTGTAAACCTCGGTTCAAATGTCATTTGTCCGGAATTTTTTTTTTTTTTTTGTACTTTATGGTAGTCTATATAAGTGTTAAGTGTTTCCTAAGGTGTGGCCTTATATAGGCCACTAAAAAGACTATGGAGGTATAAGCTATACCCTGCCACAATATAAGTGTTAAGTGTTTATATAAGTGTTAAGTGTTTCCTAAGGTGTGGCCTTATATAGACTAGTCAGTTACCATAAAGTACAAAAAACAAAAAACAACTCTGGACAAGAGACATTTGAACCGAGGTTTGCAGCGCCAAGATTATTTCCTTTTATGAAGATCCTTGTCAGAGTGGTCATTGGTGGTAGGCAGGCACCATCTAGTTCTGGGCTCAGACTGGTGGAGGCTGTGGTTCATGTGATCTGTTAGTCCTTTGGACTAATATTTTCCTTGTATCTTTGGTTTTCTTCATTCTCCTTTGCTCCGAACATGATGGGACTAATAGATGTATCTTTGATGGCCGCTCACAAGCTTTTTTTTTTTTTTTAATTTTTGTATTGTCCTTTAGATGAAGGTTTACAGAACAAATAGTTTCTCATTAAACAGTCAGTACATATATTGTTTTATGACATTGGTTAACAACCCCAAGAC
The DNA here is from genome assembly GCF_000243295.1 of Trichechus manatus latirostris. Lineage (NCBI taxonomy): Eukaryota > Metazoa > Chordata > Mammalia > Sirenia > Trichechidae > Trichechus > Trichechus manatus. The sequence continues at coordinate 5,183,865 of NW_004443994.1, forward strand.
ACGTCAACAGTCTCCCTTCTCGACCTTGAGGATCTTTTTTTTGGTGAAAATATGCATAGCCAAAGTTACATCATTTTTAAAGTTTCTACATGTACAATTCAGTGACATCAATTACATTCTTCCAGTTGTGCTGCTATTCTCACTATCCTTTTCCAAATTATTCCGTCACCATTATCTTCAACTCACTGTCCCCTATCCCATCAAAACTTTTGAGTTGCTGTTGTCAATTTGATCTCACATAGATAATTCTGGGTTTTTTTGTACCTTAAATGAAGGTTTGCAGAACAAATAGTTTCTCATTAAACAGTTAGTGCACAGATTGCCCTATGACGATGATTAACAACCCCATGACATGTCAGCACTGTCCCTTCTCAACCTTCTCAGCCTATCACCAGCTTTCCTGTCCCCTCCTGCCTTCTAGTCCTTGTCCCTGGACTGCTGTGCCTCATTAGTCCTGTTTTGTTTTATGAGGCTGTCCAATCCCTGGCTGAATGGTGAACTTCGGGAGGGGCTTCACCACTGAGCCAAAAGAGTGTCCGGGGGTTCCTTTACACTTTTGAAAGCCTATGAAAAAACTGAATATCCCATTAGTAAAGGGCATGACGAATCTTAAAAGAGGAATGTTACAATAGTTTCTTTATCTTACATTTTAAAGTGGATATTAAAGACAAACTCTTTTAATCATTCACAGGTAAAATGGAATAGTAGAAAATTATCTGACAAGTATCTTATAGTAACAATAATAATAATAATAATAAATAATAATAAGACTGCTTTATCATACTCTGTGTTAAAAAAAAAAAATCCCTTTTTAATTTAGTAAAACTTGCTTAATTTTTTCCAAAATACCTTGTCTATATCTAGGTATACAAAAACTCTTAAAATTTAATTTCTTTTATTTTTACCAAAATATCTTGTCTGTATCTAGGTGTACAAAAACTCCTAAAATTTACTTGCTTTAATTGTACTATTATTTGGACTTGGTTTGGTCATGATAAATAAAAAACTTAATGGACGAGATAAGTATTGTAATTCCCCTTAATATAGGAAGAAACCTGATATGAAATAAAAACTCTTTGAAGAAATATTTTGCATGGCAGAAAGAGTTCCTGTCAACAACCTTATCTGACTGTATTAGTTAATTTCAGACTTTTAATGTTGATTTCTACTGGATAGATTAAATTCACATGAATTTATAATGAAAATACTTCTCTGCCTAAGTCTTCATGCTCATGAATGCATGGCCTGGGCTCTATAAATGCCAGTTTCCTGGGTCATGTGCATGACATTCATAGGTATCTAAGAATGCTAAATGTGTATTAAAACCCAGGAGGAAGGTTTTTATTCACAGGAGGAAAAGGGTAAGTGTGGAGATGTCTCTCTCAACTCATTGCATTTAAATTATTTGGGTCCAGACTCTAGTTTTCTCCAGAGAACTTCATGTTTTGTCAAAACATTTTTGAGTGTAGAGGTAGAGAATGGGTCAAAATCCAAAAGTGAAGAGACTTTAAACTGTTGGCACGCAGCTAATGAAGGATTGGATAGACCATCCACTTCTCACTGTCTGGGTAGGTCTCTTCCCATGGCCTTTGTTCTCAAAGACCTCAGGGAGAAAAAAGACTAAGGAGGCACAAGCTATACCCTGCCATAAAGGGGCTACCCCAAGCACCTACCGACAAAAACTGGTAGTTCTTGAGCCTTCATCATTTGCATACGTTTTCCTGGGGAATGTGAAGCTGATGTTAGAAGTTGAAATTCTGAGAAAGCTAAGAGAATGAGAGTTTCCCAAAGTGCTATGTTTCTCAGATCAATATATAGTCTACCTTCTACGGAAGGATTTGCAAGAAAATGTCATCTCTTCAATAAGGCCAACCCTGAAAACCTTATTGAAAAATGCAATTGCCCCAACAACTCCCCATCTTTCTAAGCCTGCCCTACTTTTTCTTTCTTTCCATCACATCTATCACCTTCTAACATGCTACATCATTCGTGTATTTATTATGCTCATTGCTTACTGTATGTCTCCCCCAACTAGAATGTAGTCTCCGTGAAGGCAAGTTATTTTGTTCACTGTTGTATATCCAGCACTCAGCATGATGTCTGGCAAATAGTAGAAACTCAGTAAATAATTACTGAAAGAATGAATGAACTGATGTGATATTTTCCCAGACACTTGGATGAAGATCTATCTTTATTTGAAGCTATTCCTGCTGTTACCAAGAGGAAGAAGGGCAAGGCAGTTTTTCAGAGCATAAATATTGCCTCCTGTCTTAGTTATCTAGTGCTATTATAACAGAAATACCACAAGTGGATGGCTTTAACAAAGAGAAATTCTCTCACAGTTTACGAGGCGAGAACTCTGAATTCAGGGTGCCAGCTCCAGTGGAAGGCCTTCTCTCTCTGTCGGCTCTGGGGGAAGGCCCTTGTCATCAATCTTCCCCTGGACTAGGAGCTTCTCCGCACAGGAATCTTAGGTCCAAAGGACGTGCTCTGCTCCTGGCACTGCTTTCTTGGTGGTATGAGGTCCCCATGTCTCTCTGCTCACTTCTCTCTTTTATGTATCAAAAGAGATTGGCTTAAGACACCACCCAATCTTGTAGATGAGTCCTGCCTCATTAACATAACTGCCACTCACCCCAACTCATTAACATCATAGAGGTAGGATTTACAACACATGGAAAAATCACATCAGATGACAAAATGGTGGACAATCTCACAATACTAGGAATCAAGGACTAGCCAATTTGACATACATTTTTGGCGGACACAATTCAATCGATAACACCTCCCCTCCAACAGAGGCACTAGAGCAAAACATGATATGAGCCAACATTAGCAGAGGCTAAACTTTTGATCATCCAGGTAAAAGGTCCATGAAGTAAAAATGGCTATATAGCATTTCACCAATATGGAATGATTTGATTTAAAATATTGACTATGCTGGTGCAACTGTTAAGTGCTCTGCTGCTAACCAAAAGGTTGGCCACTCAAACCCAGCCAGTGGCTTTATGGGAGAAAGACCTGGCAATCTGTTCCCATAAAGATTATAGCCTAAAAAAACCCCATGGGGCAGTTCTACTCTGTCACATGGGGTTGCTATGCATTGAAATTGACTCAATGGCACCCAACAATAACAACAACATGTGACATATGTGTTATGTTCTCTTTTGGAAGTCAGAATAGGACAACCGAGGTACATTGGAGGGCAGGGGTACCTCCCAACCCAAAGGCACGTGTCATACAAATTAAGATGCCATGGTCAGAAAACAATCATAGTACCCAAATCAAAAGTCAAAGGGTCATTAGGGAATTGTGAAATAAAACAACAATGAAATAACACCACAAACTTGTTGTTCTTAGCTGCTGTTGGGTAGGCCCCTGAATCATGGCTACCCCATGCATAAAGTAACAAAACACTGTCTGGTCCAGGGCCATCTTCACTATCAGTTGTACAGTGAACCATTGTGATCCATAGGGTTTTCACTGGCTAATTTTCAGAAGTAGATCGCCAGGCTTTTCTTCTAGCCTACCTTAGTCTGGAAGTTCCACTGAAACCCATTAAGCATCATAATAATATTCAAGCCTCCACTGACAGATGGGTGGTGGCTGCACATGAGATGCATTGGCCAGGAATTGAACTCTTGTCTCCCTCATGGAAGGCAAGAATTCTACCACTGAACCATCAACGTCCCATTATACACCTATTACAATGACTAAAATTCAAAATACTGACAATACCAAATGCTGGTGAGTATGTGGAGCAACAGGAACGCATACTAATTGTTAGTGGGGATGCAAAATGCTGCAGCCACTTTGGAAAATAGTTTGGCAGTTTCTTACAAAGCTAAACACAGGCTTACCATTGTTGTTGTTGTTAGATGCCATCCAGTTGGTTCTGACTCATAGTGACCCTATGTACAACAGAATGAAACCCTGCCCAGTCCTGTGCCATCCGCTGTTGCTATGTATGAGCCCATTGCTGCAGCAACTGTGTCAATCCATCTCTTCATGGGTCTTCTTCTTTTTCGCTGACCCTCTACCTTACCAACCATGATGTCCTTCTCCAGGGACTAGTTCCTCTTGATAACATATCCAAAGTACATGAGACAAAGTCTTGCCATCCTTGCTTCCAAGAAGCACTCTGGCTGTATTTCTTTCAAGACAGATTTGTTCATTCTTCTGGCAGCCCATGGTATATTCAATATTCATCGCCAACACCATAATTCAAAGGCATCAATTCCTCTGCCGTCTTCCTTATTCACTGTCTAGGTTTCACATGCATATGAGGTGATTGAAAATACCATGGCTTAGGTCAGGCGCATCTTAGTTCTCAAAGCGACATCTTTGCTTTTTAACACGTTGAAGAGGTCTTTTGTAGCAGATTTATTGGCCCAATCCAGCAATGGCACTCCTAGGTATTTACCTAAATGTGTTGAATATCTATGTCCACAAAATACCTTGATCATGAATGTTCATCCTACTGGCATCGAGCTGAGTCCAACTCATAGTGACCCTACAGGACAAAGTAGAATTTCCCTATAGGGTTTCCAAGGCTGAAATCTTTACGGAAGCAGACTGCCACATCTTTCCCCCACAGAGCGGCTGGTAGGTTCAAACCACTGACATTTTGGTTATCAGCCAAGCTTTTTAAGCATTGCGCAACTCCAAACAAGATTAGTAGAGAAAACCACCCCTGGATCTAGAGCAGCTTTATTCTAGGTCTAGGAGTGATTTTCTCCATTAATCCTGTTTGGGGTTTGTAGAGCTTCTTGAATCTATGGTTTCATATGCTTCATCAATTTTGTAAAATTTTGACAATTATTTAATATTGCTTCTATCCTATATTATCCTTCTTCTACTGAAACTCCAGTTACATGTTTGACATATCTTTTTATGAATCCTAGCACTACTTCATGTTCTTTCTTATAATTGCCATCCTTTTATATGTTCAAGTTTTAGTCTAGATATTTTTGCTGACATATTTTTCAGTTTACTAATTCTTTTTCAACTCCGTTCAATCTTCCCTTAAACCCATATATTGCTATCTTAATTTCAGTTATTGTATTTTTCAGATTTAAATTTCCATTTAATTTATTTTTATAGATTCCATTTCTCTGTTGAGTTTTTAATTTTTTTTCTGTTTTCTTGAACATATTAATCACTGTTATTTCGGAGAACCTGTCTAAAATCTAAAAACACCAGTATATGGATTTCTTGTGGTCTGTTTCTATTTTCTGGTTTTCCCCTTAGTTTTCAGTTATTTGCTCTTGTTTTATATATGTATGTATGTATGTATTTATATATATATGTATGTATGTATGTATATATTCCAGAGATTGTGTATGAAAAATTACAGAGAAAATTTGGGGCTCTTGGTAATGTTATCTTCCTCTAGGATTAATATACATTTGCTTCAAAGGCAAGCAACTCAGCTTGGGGGAAGTCTCCTTAATCTAGTCAGGGATTCAAAGCTGGATTTCAGTCTTTGTGATCTGCTTCAGGTTTGCCTTTCCCCCTACAGTACAGATCTTGAGGGTTCTGGAGTGTTACCTAAAGCCCCTACATCATGGTGGACTCAGACTTTTGTCTCTTCAGCCCTATAAGACTGTAGTCTGTTGGTTTCCTCTTATAAATTAAAGAGAAAAGCAATTATATTGGGGATCCTTCTATAAGGGATCTTGGTCCCTTAAATCTTGGTTGTCTTGGTAGCACTCTGACATATCTGATATTTTCAAATGCATATTTTTTGATGTTTTATACAGCCCTACTAGTTGTTCTAAATGAGACCAGGTAATCAGCCAAAGCCAGAAAGAAACTCTCACTCTCAAACTTTTTAAACTTGTACCTCACCTTTACCCTTCGCTGTGTTTGTTGTCTCCAAACTCCGAGTTTCTCTTGTATAATTTATCCAAAAAATATCCCTTTAATATCCTGCATGTAAGGAAGTTGCCTGGCTAGGTAAGGAGAGATCCAAGAGGTCCAATAACGCTATAAAGGAAGCTTAACTGGTTACACTAATGTTGCCACCACTTATCAAACCCCCTCATCTCTGTCTCCCTATACCACATACACACACATTTTTGGGATAACAGTGTCTCCGTGTCTGAGCCTTTTTAGACTTCTGCACAATGAGTTGGATTGCTTCTCATCGTTCTCTCCCTCAGCATGTGGTTTAAGCTATAGCTTACTCTATTCTCCTAAGGCCATTACCACTTCTACATCAACTTTTCATGATTACAAAAATATGATGAAATTTGTCATATGCTTACATTTACTCTTTGCCTTAGTGGTTTATTTCTACTTTTGTTGTCATTTTACGAAGTTTGGACAGGGAAAGGAGATAAGTGTGTGTGATTGATTTGTGATGTTTACCTAGAAATCCTCTACGTGGTATTTACAAAACAATGTAAGTAGGTAGGTATTATCCATGGTAGAAACATGAGCAGTTTAACAAAGACAGTATTCTCTTACATCTGGGCCATTTCACACATTTATTTTAAAAAGAGATTTCCCAGTGGGTATTTAAGTTTACAATCTCTGTATCAGTAGAATTGGAAGTAGTGATTTTCAAGTCTCTCTTCTCTCCCCAAAAGACATAGTTTGTTTGTTTTTTCTTTTAGAACTAAGAGAGACAGAAAGAGAGGGAGGAAATAAGACAAAGGAGAATGCTAGATCTGAGATTTGAAAGTCAGAACAGAGTCACCTTATACTTAAAATGTGTTAGGGATTTATAGGTGGAAAGTTTCTACTTCGGGGAAGTGTTTCCAAACCTACTGCAACGGTTAGCCAAGGAGATGTTCTAACTCTATTTACTAAGCAGGTTTTATGGGTAATATGGAATGTTTGAGTCATAAAATGTTAGAGATGGAAAGACTTTAAAATTTGGTTTGAATTCCTCATTTTAAACATGAATTAATTGGACTCTAGAAAGAGTAAGTGATTTTTCCAAGGTCACTGATCTAGCCTTGCAGCACAACGTTGTTTGTTGCAGGTTGCCATTGAGTCTATTCCGACTCAACATAGTAGGATTTTAATCATGGCTCTGCCACTTATTAGCTCTGAGACCTTCAACAATTGACATTACTTCTTGGAATCTCAACATTCTCATCTCTATAATTGGGATAATAATGGTACTTAGGATAGCTGTAAAGTTTAAATGAGACAGTGCATTTAAATACTTAACATATTATTTCATGTACTAACGCCCAATAAATACTAGTTATTACTGATAATGAGTTCCTGAGTGGTGCAAACGGTTAATGCACTCAGCTACTAACTGAAAGTTTGGAAGTTCAAGTCCACGCAGGGGCACCTCAGAACAAAGGCCTGGCAATCTACTGAAAAATCAGCCATTGAAAACCCTATGGAGAATAGTTCTGCTCTGACACACATGGGTTGCCATGAGTCAGCATCGACTCGATGGCAACTGGTTGGTTGGTTTTGATTATTACTGATAATTACAATTCTCCAAAGGCAGAACTAAGAGTTAAATCAAGATGACTCCTGACTTGATTTTAAAACTTTTCCAATACCAGTATTACTTTCCTCAGGAGGTATCACTGGTTTATATGTTCTATCTAAGCTAGACCATTTCCATCACTTTCTGTGTTTCTGTACTCCTGTTTATCTATGATATAATAATGGAGTTGGTGCCTGGCACATAGTGGCCTCTGGATGATCTAGAATAGCCACACTCATAATTTCCGTGGTCAATAGGCTGTCAGCCAGGCAGCAGGGGCACTGGACCTATGTGTCTCACATCATCCAGCAGGCTAGCCCCAAATTCCTCATATGGTGGCAAAGATCGAAGAGCAGTGAAAGAGGTAAAGCCCCAGTGTGCAAGGAGTTTTCAAGTCTGCTTGCATGATATTTGCTATTTTACCTTTGGCCAAAGCAAACCACACAGTGAAGCCCAGAAGCAGTGTGAGGGGTTTACCCAAGGGTGTGGATCCAGAGAGACATGAACAAATTGGAAGTCATTACTGATAATCAACCACAGTCTGCCCATGGGCCCCAATGATTTCATGTCCCTTCCACATACAAGATACACTCCCTCCTTACCAAGACCTCCAGAAGTCTTATCCAATCATGGCATTAGTGCTAAGTCTGGTACCTTGTGATCCACAATCTTGTTCAGAGGTTTCGCCTTGGATACAGCTCCCCTTGATCCAGAGACTATGAATTAAAACAACAAGTTGTGTGTCCCACTTACCACACACACAACATACCACGGTGCAACAGAGATAGGATAACATAATCAACCTCTATCTCCCTCTCTCTGATCTGATCTGCTTTACTACCTGTGGTATTAATAAGGTAACATCTATTCTTAATATTTAAATTAGTTTTGAAACTAAATATGACCCAATTATCAGGAGTTTAATAGCTCTCTCAGAAATTCTAATAATCAACACTATCAGACACTTCTATTTGAAAAAGGAAACATAGGAGGCATGGAGTAATCATATAGCCATAAAAATTAAAAAAACCATTGCCATCGAGCTGATTCCAACTCCATAGCAACCCTGTAGGACAGAGTAGAACTGCCCCATAGAGTCTCCAAGGAGCGCCTGGTGAATTTGAACTAATGACCTTATGCTTAGCAGGTATAGCTCTTAACCACTACACCACCAGGGTTTCCATCACATAGCTATCACATAGCCATAGAAATTCTAAAACCCGGTCATGCATATGTTGCTAGACCATTCTACTCTAGAAACAAGGAAAATTCCTTAAATCCTGGTTCTGTATCCTGGGAGTAGCTCACCAGTCCCTGGTTCTTGGCTATCCCTTTTGAGACTTTCTTCCTTTACATAACCCTGGTGGTGTAGTGGTTAAGAGCTACTGCTGCTAACCAAAAGGTTGGCAGTTCGAATCCACCAGGTACTGCTTGGAAACCGTATGGGGCTGTTCTACCCTGTCCTATAGGGTCACTATGAGTCGAAATCAACTCAACAGCAATGGGTTTGGTTTGGTTTTTTTTTTTTTTTTTTTCTTTTTTTCCCCCTTTCCATAAGAAATGGCCCGTGTAAGTGCTAAGTAGATTTCTCAGCCTGCTTCCTGCCTGTGGAAAGTTTGAGGCCCAGAGGCCTTTTTGTAATTTAAGCGTTCTTAGTCCCTTTTAGTCTAAGCTGATGGCCCTTTGAGTGGTACAATTTCTTTGAAAACTTTATGGACTTTTTATGCATTCAATTATAGTGCAAAATGCCACACTCACCGTTCTTCTCTAGACATGCCTCTTTAGATTTTTTTTTTCACAGCTATTTTAGATTAGCCTTCTGTGGACCGTGCCATTAAGATTCTTAGAATGTGTTTTGTCTAGCTGAGAGGTCCACTATGTGCCACCTTAAATCTTTCAGAGGTCTTAACATGGGGTCTTACAGTCACACCTTTGATTTGAATTTTGACCTCTGGCCATTATCTCTTTGAGAACCTTCTAAGGATTGTGGAGAGATTGGGGATGAGGATAGTTTTATTTTCCATTCTGGCAGATCCAAGCTCCTTTATGTTGCCTTTTAATTGTGCTTATAAACCAAATAGTTTTCTCTCACGCTTATTTCTCTCTTGCCTTACCTTACTACAGACCTCCAAAGGAAACAAAAACCCAACTCATACTGTTGATATTCTGTCTGGAAATCAACTTGCTAGGTTCACAAGTATATGTGTCTTCCAAGTTACTGCAGGCAAGGTGACAGTTACGCCAATTGCCGCACTACTTTATAACATGGGTTACCATTTTTCCAGGTTGCTATGGCAGTTTCCTTTCCATTTTCCCAGCCTCCACTGTTTCTTTTTTGTTTTTCCATCCTCCATCCACTGCCCAGGAGTCCGTGCGTAGCACAAAAAATTAAGCGCTCAGTTGCTAACTGAAAGGCTGGAGGTTTGAATCCACCCAGAGGTGCTTCAGAAGAAAGCCCTGGTGATCTACTACTGAAAAATCAGCCATTGAAAACCCTGTGGAGCACAGTTCCATTCTGACACACATGGGGTCATTGGGAGACAGAACTGACTCAATAGCAACTGGTTTTCTTTTTTTTTTTTTTATCCATTGCCCACTCCTAAAGCCAACTTCACATATTTTGAATCTGAGTCTTCAGTCTAGACTTTCTTCATCATGAGAATCTCCCTGGGGACATTTTTCTTCCTACTTTTTCATGAATCCACACAATTGCAGTAACAATGTGATTGTGATTTGCTTTGCCAATAGGCAAAAGCAAATGGGACATAAGCAGAGACTTAAAAAACCACACATTGGTGTTTGTCCTTTCTTGTTGTTTACATGTTACCATATGAAAGAGCTGGAATAGCCTGTTAGATGGTAAGAGATGAATGGTGCAGTTACCAACTGAGAAACTGCCAATCACCAGGATATGAGTGAGGTCATTCTAGATCATCCAGCTGCTAGTCATCCTGCCGATTAATTATAGATGTGTGAGAGAGACCAGCAGAGATTAGCCAGCCCAGGCCAGAAAAACCACCCAGACATCCCTAAGAACATAAATTAAATAAACATTTTAAGTACAAACATTTGGGTTGCTTGTTACATAGCGAGAATTAACTTATACTGGTACCAAGGAGTAGGGAATTGCTGTAACAAAAAACAAAAATATTTTTCCAGCAGAAGGCTTTAGTCTGTACCATTTTAGTCTACCGTAGTAGTTCTAACAATGTTGACCCTCAAAAAGGAAAAGGTCTAGCCTTTAATTTTTCTTCCCAGAAAGAAGAACATTTGGCCCCTATGCAAATTTGCCTACTCTTTCAGACCTTCACTCTACTTGTTGCTTCTCCTGCAAAAAGAATTCCAAGTTCTGCTTCATCAGGCAATTTTAATTACCCACCCCTCCACATACACACATGCATGTGCACACACACACACACAAATTATGTAAACATCAATATGAACAGTGGTAATCACCCTGTTTGCCATTATTCACCAACAACACCAAGACTCACTAGAACTTAACTAAAACCCAATATGAATTTTCTGAGCAATCACACACATTTACCTACCAAAAGACAGTACAGCTTAGTGGTTAATCATATACCTTGTCCAAGAGTCAGATTGCCTTGGTTGAGCCACCCTTTACTGGCTCCATGACCTCAGGCAAGTTAAGTAACTGCTCTGTGCCTTAGTTTCCCCATTTGTAAATGGGTTTGTAGTGAGGAGTGATGAGATAATGTTTGTACAGCGGGTAGGCAGAGTAGGTTCTCAATAAGTGAGAGCTGATATGATTAGTCAGAGCACCTTGGTGTTGGGAATGGTTAAGGCACTCAGCTGCAACTGAAAGGTTGCAGGTTCAAATCCACCCAGAGTACCTCAGAAGAAAGACCTGGAGATCTACTTTAGAAAAATCAGCCATTGAAAACCCTATGAAGCACAGTCCATTTGCCTCACGCTGACCCTCTTGGCAACAGTTACTATCCTTGTTTTCAGAAAAGTCTTCAATGTCTGGCAGAGAGCTAATATTTATTTTATTTAACAAAAACTTATTTGCCTATGTGCCATGTCTGCTTCCAACCATTTTACAAATATTAATTCATTCAATCCTCCTAACAACCCTATGAGGTAGGTACTATTTTATTATCTCCATTTTATAGATAGGAAAGCTGAGGTACAATGATGTCAAATCACCTGTCCAACGTCAGCTAATGAGTGGCAGAACCAGGACTCAAACCCTGGCAGTCTGGGCCAGAATCTCTGCTCTTAGCAACTAACTTAGGTTGCCTTTTTTTGTGAAATGTTATTATTTATTAAGCAATTCCTCTGTGAGTGCACCAGTGAAGGACTTCTTAACATTCATTGTCTCATTTAATTCTTACAAAAAGGGATTATTAATCTCCTTTTATAGATGTGGAAACTGAAATTGACTGAGGTTCACTGACTGCGCCAAGCTTGCATGGGTGATTAGTAGCAAAGCAATGTCTGTTCTTGTAATGTCTGCACTATCTCACCTCCCAAAGAGTCAAAAACACGATTACACATGCTTTTGCCCAGAGTGTAAAACATACCATTGCTCCTCCTACTTTTTCATGGATCTGACTAAATAAAGCTAAATGTAGTTTCCAGAAACATTAATTTAATGAAAATATAGGGTCACTATGGAGTCACGGAGCCCTGGTGGCGCAGTGGTTAAGAGCTTGGCTGCTAACCAAAATATCAGCAGTTTGAATCCACCAGCCGCTCCTTGGAAACCGCATGGCGCAGTTCTAGTCTGTCCTTAGGATCGCTATGAGTTGGAATCGACTCCACCGCAATGGGTTTTGGTTTTTTTTTTTTGGTATGAAGGTATTAGAATGGGTGTATTATTTTATATTTATTATTCGCTCATTCACTCATTTATTTCACAAATATTTACTGAGAACGTACTCTGTGCCAGGCACTGCATGTGTTTGATCAGATTGGTGTGTCAAAGAGACACAAATTGCAGGGCTCTTTTGTTTAACAGTGATTGCAAATGTGGCTCCAAAGACACATGACTCTGGGTATCACAGCCCTTGTTAATTCTTTTCTGACACATTTGTTTGTGGTTGTGCAGACTTATCCAGGGCTTCGGTCTCCTAGAGGACACACATCAGATGAGGTGAGTGAGGTCCTCACTGGATTGAAAAGCGCTTTGGTTGATAACTGCTAGGAAGATTTACCTTGCTCGTTCAGGCCACTATGCTATAAATCCCTCTTCTGCAGCCAATTACAACTTTTGTAGGCATTTAAATTTGCCGTCCAGTCCTGGAGAATAATTACCGCTATTTAATTGTATTCATAATTCAGCATACACCTGAAAAATATGCTGTGAAATATCGGGGGGATCTTTTAATACGGGTATTCCATTTACAAACTGTCACATTTATAATGCGTCTTTAATGTTCTAGGGTCTGCTAGAATTTTTTATTACAGCCTGCTTTGTGCTTTAAATATTAAAGATTCAGCAATACTTCAAAAGGTGATAATGCCTGATGTTCTGATGGCGTTTAAACCTCAACAGCTAAATACATTGAGGAATGTTCGGTGGCCCTGACTTAATTAAACATGCATATGTATTTTCAAATGCAATATTTTTCTGCTTGTTAGGTTTTTGACAAACCTCCAAACAGGTCCAGGTAGAAGGAAGCATGTAAACAGGCTTGTGAATGGAGCTTAAAGCACTCAAATTAGCACCTTCCTGCAATTAATATTCAAACCTTGGAATCTCTGCAATTGATAATGGCATTGAATACTATTTGCAGCTTAACAGTGTGTCCTTGTCATTTCTTTTTTCTCAAACATGTCCAGTTTAATTATGCGAAAAGACACTGGTGATGGCTTTTTAGCCAATGAGATGGTATTTGTTCTCAGCAACTTCTCTTCTCTCTGGAACATGGCATACATTACAAGGCAGTGGCAGGCTTTAAATGTGCCATTTGTTTTCATTATATAGCAGTTAAAAGTAGCCTTCTTTAAATTCAGTATGCCTTGGGAAAGCAGTCGGGGTTCTCATAAGCCCTGAGACCAAATTACCTGTGGCTGTTGATACTTGAAAATTACTTAAGAAGCCTTCACAATTAAAAAATATATACATTAATGCAAAAATCTTTTAATTTTTTTTTGGGGGGGGAGGAGGGGGAATGGCTCTATTTGGCGTTTGTCACGCTTTTGGATTTCTCTGAAAAACCTACATCACAGAAATTGTATTTTGGTTTTGGACATGGACGTTTAAATTTTTGAAACGAAACGAAACATAAAGCCCAAATTTCCAACTCAAGACTTTCAGACATCTTTTCATAGAGACATATAATATTGCCTAATATTACAATCCCCCAATAAATAACACTTTGAATAGCTGCTCATCTGTTTGGAAACCTTCCTTACTAAAGCTACCCAAATAGAGATTGGCAGTAGTTTGAAAAGGGAACAAGATGTTTCACAGATGAGCAAAAAAGACGCGCTTTGAGTAATTCAATTCGCTGTAGAATCAACACGTAACAATTGCTAGACTAGATATAAAATATAATGAAAAAATATATGGAGGCTTCAATAAAAGTTCAATATTTATGCTGTAATAGGTAAGCTTGTATAAAAAAATTAAAACAAAACAAAAGGTCTGTGAGATCGGAGGGAGTATTAGGGCAATTTTCTAGGTGAGGCAGTGCTAGTGAAATATGACAGGTGAAGTATTGTTATTGTAATACCTAAGGCAAAGCAGCAACCACACAAAATGATAGACAAATCTGAATTAATATGATATGATCGGCAAGGTGGCATTTGAATATAATCTTCCTGTATTGTGGAACCAGCTGCATGCATATTATACGAGGAATGAATTGTGTGGAAGAGTACAGGCAGCAGACTCAGTGGGAGGAAACACAAAACACAGGCAAGATTTCAGAAGATATTTGTGCTTTGCCTGGTAAAGAGCTCACTTAGAAATTGGATTTGCAAACAGATTAAAAGCCTGATTTCTTTTCCTAAAGCAGCCTTCAGCGGGTGTTGACAATAAACACTTAACCTTGGCAATCGGAGGCCTTTGAAACAAATAATTAGGGAGAACAGGAGAGGGGAAGAACATTTTAATTTTGCTACCTGTTTTGGTAATCCATAGTTAGTATTTCTGTCCTGGATCTGTAAGCCAAGAAGCCATTTTAGTTCCTGGGATAAAAAAACATTGACTTGCCTGAGAATTTCAGCCATTGTTTGCTTCCTTGATCTATGCTCAGCGCTCACCACCCCTAATTAAAAGTCTTCATAGCATCCAGGCCCTAATAGCACAAAGGAGACCACAGCCCGCTGAAAGGGTGCATTTTATTAAGTGACAGAAACTCTCAGAAATTTGAGCCTGCAGAAACTGCCTGCATGATCTTTAATGGATTTTTAAAGATGACAAGAAAGGAAATGGGAAAGTAAAGCAAGGGAAGGCAGAAATTCCCTGAAGGAGCATTCTGAAGTAAATCAGTGCAACTGAAAAAGTGAACTCCTAGGGCCTGGGGATGTCTCCCAGGTTTTTCAGCTGGACACTTATGGCCTGTTGGGTCCCTGAACACCTCTGCTCTGGGCAGACTTTGACAGAGCAAGTCACAGAAAGATGAACGACAGCACCTGAAGTGCTGTTTGCGGGGCAGAAAATTGCTCCCTTTGCACGCTGGGCTGCCTTTGCTCTCTGTCACATGACTTATTACAGCCTCCCTATATAACAGTCCATTTATGTATGTTAACTTGGCGAGCCATAATGGCATTCTTCGCCTCCTTTTTCACCGCTGCTTGGGCAATTAAAAACAAAGGAAGCAAATGAGGTCAGCACTCATAAAATCTGAGTCTATAGGTGACAGACACCCTGAGACCAAATCGCCCCGGATGCTGCTATAGTGTAAGGAAACCATGAGCAGGAAAACATCCCTGCCTCCTAGGGCTTTTATTTAGATATTTATTTTTCCAGGTGAGAAGCTGATTTCAGGTTTTTAAGAAAATCAGCCTAAGTATGGCACATTTTAAAAGGAGTTTTGTAAATACTGCTAATAATTATGTGCCCCGTATGGAAAAGGGACATAAATCTTTAATCTAGCACAAAGATCAACATTTTAACCACACAACGGAATTTTCTTTCTAGCAGCTCTTGAAATAGCAGCTCTCTTGATGTATCACAATTACAATGAGAGTTTTGAAATGCTTCATACACAGGCATACAAAGATACCTAATCTTATTTTTCAGATCCCAGCCTTGTGATCACAGTGATTTTGAAAAACTAATTAGAAGAACCTTTCTTTCCCCTCTCCACCCGATTTAAATACCGCAGTGGTTCTTATTCTACACCTCTTGGCTTCTACAGTATGTATACTATACATCTTGGCATGTAAGACAATTCCTTAAGGAGAGAAACAAGTCTCAAAATCAAAGTTGACTTATTCGCTCTCCTGGCTTTACTGTTACAGCGTGGCTGCTATCACTGACGCTGACAATAGCCCCCGAGCCCTTCCCACCCTTGAGGTCTCCTGGGCGCACTGTAAGAGGCACTAGGAAGGGGCTGTGTGGAGCGAAGTGCTTGGTACAAGCTATCTTCCCTCACCCTCTGCAGGGGATTCAACAAGGAAGACTTCAGGTTGACCCAATTACTTATAGTCCTTTCTTGTCTTAGAATATTACTTCATAGATCTTAACTTTGAAGATGCAGGTAGCAACTACTCTAAACATGATTCCAATTGCGTGAACATCTCTAAATCCCTTGGAATACATGATCATCAGATCTCCCTTGAGCAGAATTTCACACGGGACAACTACAGGGGATCAACAATGGCCAAGAAGGGTCAGAATTCTAATGTAACATCTGGGTGTACCTTTCTGCCTCAAGAATTAAACTGTGCTTGCCCTTCACCCACTCACACTTGAGGCAAAATGAGAGAATAATCTTGTTTTTCACAGATCAGGAGAGGGCTAATAAATATCTACCTTTATTACTAAATTTCTGGTTGGACTTCTTATTATTTATTGGCTTAGTAATAGATTACCTTCTATTTTCCTATTATTTTATTTTATAATGATTCAATGCCAAACTAGATTGTAAGCTCTTTGAGAATAGAACTAAATCTATACTGCTTTTGAATCCCCCTACTCTAATTTAAATATTAAGGAGCCCTGGTGGCACAACAGTTAAGCACTCTTCTGCTAAAACTAAAAGGTGGGTGTTTTGAACCCACCCAGAAACTCCTTAGGGGAAGGACCTGGCTCCCATAAAGATTACAGCCTAGAGCAGTTCTACTCTGTCACATGGGGTCGCTACAAGTTGGAACAGACTCAATGGCACCTAATAACAACAACAACTTTAAATATTATTGGATGCACATAATGCACTTAATAAATAAATGACTGATGGTTCCAGTAGCAATGTGGACAACTTTACACATCATACTCACAGAAATAATGGTATGCACAACCTCTGCTTTGATGGCTAATACATGTATTTGTTTCCAAGTACAGAAACCTGGGAAGGCTCTCACCCTATAAGTGACAGATTCAAAATTAGGAAACTATTTTAATAGACTGGAGTGCACTGAAGCTAATGGCAAAGCCAAACAATTCTAGAGCAGTGCTTCTTGGATATCTCAGAGGCACTTCCAAGTCAACACTCATTCTTTTGGCAAACATTTTCCAAATACCTATTATATCCTGGGGACTGTTCTATGGGCTGAGGTTGTAACATGGAACAAGATAGATAAGCTTCCTACTCTCATGGAGCTTACATTCTAATGCTCCAAACATTTTCACTATATCCTCAACCTACAGAATGGTCCCCAAAATATAGTAGGTACCCTAATACCTGTCTTCTGGTTAAGCCTCCTGAGTTCCTTAAAGTCCCCAACATCTTGGCCACTCTGAAGACACCAAGTCTAAATACAAACATTTGCCTTTGTTCTAAGCTGAGATAAAGTGACTGGGTTTTCAAGCCATGGTAACAGCTTAAACAAAGTTAGCAGTTCCATCAAGTCGATTCTGACTCATGGAGACCCCATGTGGGTCAGAGTAGAGATGTGCTCCAAAGGGTTTTCAACGGCTGATTTTTAGGAAGTAGATTTCCAGGGCTTTCTTCTGGATGGACTTGAACCACCAACCTTATGGTTAGCAGCTAAAAGCATTAACTGTTTGCACCATCCAGGGACTCCTTAACAAAGGCACAGAGGTGTGAAAATTCACGAGTGTTAAAAGAAGAGGAAGCGACCTAGTACTCCTAAATCAATAATTCGAACTCTGGGTGTGCATTAGACTCATCTGAGGAACTTTAAAAATACATACCCATGTCTGGGTCCCACTCCCAAAGATTTTCAATCAGTTGACCTTGGGTTGGGCCCAAGGTTTGGTATTTGCTGAAAGCTCCGCAGGTGGATCTCTATGCAATCAAGGTTGAGAACTACTGCTCTAGACTAGGGCGTAGGTTGCATAGAGATGAGTGTAGAACAGGCATATCAGAGACAGATTTTGGAAGCCCTTGAACAGCAAGCTATGAGTTTGGACTTAATTCTGTAGAAAATGAGGGGCCACAAAAGGTTTTTTAAAACACGTAGGTGACGTGATTTGATCTTAGAAAGAAACTATGGTAAAAGAACCCATTAACCAAACCCATTACCATCTAGTCAATTCCAACTCATAGCGACCCTATAGGACGGAGTAGAACTGCCCCATAGGGTTTCCAAGGCTGTAATCTTTACAGAAGCCGAATGCCATATCTTTCTCCTGTGGAGCAGCTGGTGGTTTAGAACCACCAAACTTTTGGTTAAGAGCCGAGCGCTTAACCACTGTGCCACCAGGACTTCTCCATGGTGATAGAAAGGAGGACAAATTGGAGGAGGATGAGATCAAAGGCAGGGAAACATGTTGGACAATATTTCAAATAGTCCTTGTGAGAGAAAATTAGGCCTGAATGAAGGCTGGGGCAGCACAGACAGAAGGGCCAGAACTGTCCCGAGAAACATTGGTGGATAGCCCTTGCAGCACATGGTGACGCTGAGTGCAGGGATTTGAGAGAAGAGGAATCAAAATTAACGTGAGGTACTTAAGTGATTGGCTAAGAGGATGACACTGTTATCAGAGGGTAGAGACTGTACCATCATTAAATGTGTGCAATGTAGTTTGGTTGACCACTTGATGGGGATGTTGCAGAAAAGATTAAAGCCACTAAAAAGGAAAAGAATTGGACTAAACAATCTTTAAGAACCTTTACAATTTTGAAATTCTGTGGATTTATTCCATAAGGTTATTGACTCAATGAAGGTACAATTAGTGTTTTTATCTTTATGTTCCTCACAATGCTAGCACTTTGTAGATGCTCAAACATGTCTGACAAATGAATGAACATAATATTAAAAGGACACTTCTAACAAGCTTTGCAACATGTGGGACTGACTGCTTGAGGTTTGGTTTAAACTTATTTCACATTAATCTAAACAATGTGAATAATTTCCATATATTGCTACCACTATTGCTTTTATGGTCCAGTGCACAAACCTGACCTCCCTTTCATCCATAAAATTGATCTAATAATAATAATACCTCTTTATAGGGTATTAAGGAGTCCTGGTGGCGCAGCTGTTAAGCACTCGTCTGCTAACCAGAAAGTCAGTGGTTCAAACCCACCAGCCACTCCATAGGAGAAAGATGTGGCAGTCTGTTTCTGTAAAGATTACAGCCTTGGAAACCCTATGGGGCAGTTCTACTCCGTCCTATAGGGTCACTATGAGTCAGAATCGACTTGATGGCAACGGGTTTTTTTTTTTTTCCTGGAAGAGACTATACGATTGTCATCACCCAAAAGGTATGAAGGTGAGAGAACATCTAGAGCCACATTTCACCCAAAGTACCTCGGACGATGTGGGCATGGGCATAGAGATTCCATTCAGTCCTGTGTAGCTCGATAAGCTCATATGTTTGGTATATGCTGCTCTGAATATGCTGTCAGTAACCTAGTGGGCCAAGTTAATGTTAGCTCGCACTGGGTATATGTGGGTATTTTGTTGCTGTTTGGAGAAACGACCAGTTTACTTGGTTATATTGACAGCTCTACTGTAAAATTTGCTGGCATTAAAGGTCAAAAAGACCCAGTTTTCCTCTAGTTGCTTCTATCCAAAAGAGAATAAATCTGGGAGCAGAATCACTTCTCTGACAATAATTTATGAATCATGCATTGACTGTGTTGGAATTGAGAAAGGCTTTCATATCTTTTCCATTAGCTCAGATTAAGTTTTCATATAGATGCTGGGAAGCATGCTAGCAATATCCTTAGCTCATTTTTATGAAAATTTTATCAGTGCTTTTTTCTGTACTACACTCCAATTGGGATGTCTCAGAATCTAAAGCTCAGCTTTGGACATGAACTTCTCTCAACCTGGCTGGCTGCTGCTCTAAAGGTTTCAATATTTTATGGGCTCTGGCTAACTCAGCCGTGAGATTCAAGCTGCAGAGATTTAACTCTAATGTAAAATCATGAACGGATGAAAACTGGGATGTCATAGGTAATACATCTACAAGAGCAGGATGCAGTTACCATTTTTAAAAGGACTTTAAAAAGAAAACAACATTCTCTGTTGTCTTTATGCCCCCAATTGAAAAGCCCCTGAGCTATCGTACTAACACAGGGCCATCTTTTCTTGTCTGCTTTTCTTCCAATTGCTGCTTAATTGTTGTGGTGGGCTGGAGTTCCCCCCCCCCTTAAAGTCCTCCATCCACATGAAAGCCCCTAATGTCTGCATTCCCGAGAAATGGGCACTGCGTGGTCAGTGTATAGGCCAAATCCATTTCTTAGCATTTTCCTCTTTTTGTCTCAAAACTGATTTAAAACATTTGGAAAATCTGTCTATTCAGCTGAAGTGTTCTAGTGCATTCCTTCCTAGAAACAGTGGGGTCACATGTGATCCATCTCATGGACTTTTCTGCAGCAGTCTATAGCCATTTCCCTCGAGCCCCGCAGCGCCTGGCAAAGCAGAGGAGCTCTGTAATGGCTCCAATAACAATGTGTTCTTTGTGTGAAAGAATCCAGGGGGAAGAGCAAGGGTAGACTGGTCAGTAATGAAACAAATCATTTTTGCTATTCACTTATTTCTTCATTAGGTACTCTGCCAGTAAGAATATTTTTTTTAACACTACATACATCTTTCCGTAAGACACTGCCCAAGCATAAGAAGAACGAATAAAGAAGGTTTTATTTTTAAAAGGCGGTCATTATTACTAGTTATTAACATGCTTCAAGAAAGACAGCTGATGGCAGGACCTGCATTTCATGTGTCTGAATTTGTAACAGGAGAGATGGTTCTAAATGGAGATTAACTTATGTGTTCAAAAATATCACCTGATATTGGAATAAAATCATCTCTCTCTAGTTTCAAAAATATCACAAAATCAACACACCACTAAAATAGCTACAGAATCACAGAGTTGGAAGAGATTAAAAAGAGGAGGTGGTTTACCCCTTTCCTTTAGGGGGCTGAACCACCCAAGGTTTTCAGAGCTTCAGGGATTCCATGATCTCCCTTTGGACCATTCCTGGTGTTCAATCATTTTGAATGTTGTTCTTCCGCCCCTTGTCTTCAACAGAAGTCTCTCCTATTTTAATGGAAGCCCAGCTCCTCTTGTTTAACTAAACCACACACGACATGGAAAATAATTCTTTCATATGAACCCTTTATATCACGGAAGACAGTAATGAAGCTTTCCCTTCGATCTTTTTTTGTGTTGGATAGCACCAATTTCTTTAACCTTACTACACAGGGGCAATTTTCATCCATGGAATCATCAATGTTAATACGAAATATTCCAGAGAAATGCCTTCAAAAGGTACTATAATATTTGGAAATTAAAAGAAGGGTTTTTGTTTGTTTGTTCTTTGCCTACTAAATTAGCAAAGGTATATATACAAGCATTGTTGGTGAGAGTGAGAAATGAGACCTCTCAGAAGAAGAATAAGTTGGTACAGCCTATCTAGGGGGCAATCCAGCAATACATATCAAGAATCTTCCAATATTCACACCCTTTGATCCAATAATTCCACTTTCAGCAATTCATCCTAAGAAAATGATCATGGATATGGTAGAGATTAAGCTACTAGAATGTTCATTACTGTTTTATTCATAATAGTGAAAAATTTAAAACAAACTAACTTTCTAACCATAATAGAATGGTAAAATAAATTACCATATAGTCTTACAATGGGATATTTTAAAAGTATTGGAAATTATATATCTTTTCTCTATACAAATATAATGATACATTTACACATACAAAGAATACTATATATACACACACATACAATATAATATCCTATTTTCCCACTTACACACACAACACACACACACACAATCTGTTCTTCTTCAAACACAAATTTTCTTCAACCTTGGAAGTTTTTATCATCACCATCCTTTCTAGGGGATATTCCCCTAAAGGGGCTCTGAAGGATCCCACTAAATGGGAGAGATCTACCCCTTGCCCTTGAGGGCCATAACTTTCTTTTCTTGCCTAGATGCCAATTAACAAAACTCCATTAGAGACCATTACCACAAACTAATGATATAACCCTCAGTCTTTGTTTACAAAAAACAAACAGCTTTTATAAATCCATTCCTGTTTTCAAGTCTTGTGTGTAACTGCTTAGGATGTGAATGCAACCTTACCTCTGAAAGGGAACTGCGTTTTTCCCTGTTATATACATCATCCATCACTAGCAGTAAGTGCTCAATGACTGGATGTTCACTGCAATTCTAGGGATGATGATGATGGTGATGATGGTGATGATACACAAGGCTGCAAAGCCATAGTTCATTTGCCACAGTCATGTTGCCTGCAGCAAAACACAGCATGGACTGTTTTAACTGGAAACGAAGTGGATGTATGTGGTGGGAAGATGTCACATTTATATCCCTAGTCTTTCAACAAATATTTATTGAGAAAATACTATGTGTCATGCACTGCACTAGGCATTCAAGTCTACAAAGATGAATAAGGCCTAGTCTCTGCCCTAGTGGAGTCTAGTCTAGTCGGGGAGAGAGACTAAAATTATAATTTGGGGTCTGAGTGTGAAGGACCTTGGTAAGGAATTTTGATTTTATGCTTTGAGTATGGGGAGTCCTAAGAAAATTTTACGCCAAGTCATGACATAATCTGACTTGCTTTTGGAGTGGAGTCAGAGAGACCATTACAAGACTGTGGACTAGTCCAAGGAAGAAATGATGCCAATTTGAACTAGGGCAATGGCAGTGGGGATACTGATATATGTTGGATGTTGACTTGACAAGTCTTCATACTCAGCTGGACTGGGAAGGGACATGTGCAATGAAGGAGTAGGAGAGGTCATGGCTGGCTTTGAAGTTTTTAGCTTGAGTGATTGATACATCACCAAGATAGGGAATACAGAAGGAAGTTTCACAAGTTGTATTTGGAAATGTTAAGTTTGATGCTTCTAAATGACATAATTGTCAAGGGTTTAAGAAAGCAATTGGGAATGCAGGTCTAGAACTCATGAGAGAGGTCAACAATGTGGTTGTTGTGATTCTGTCACACAAAACGTGAATTCAGCCATCAGAGGGCTTCTAGTTAGTATCAAGTTGTGCTTCCTTTCTTCTGAGTGAGAGAGGAATCTAAGGCAGGTTTTTGAGCCTGCAAACCATTTAGATTCTCCATGCTCCTACCCTAATGGGCTGATGTAACCTGTTATGGTTTTCCAATTGTTTATTTAATTTTCTGCAAGCTTCTCAAGGGCAGAGACTGTGTATAACATACTTGCTGAATAAAACAATGCTTGCATTGAGTGAGGGAATGGGAAACGTGAAGAGATTATATATTCTGTTTTACCAAGAGTTGTTGAGAATCCCACATAGCAAGCAAAGGAAGTGTGGCCGGCAGATAACCTCATGTCAGTGGGAACAGTGATCTCCCTTCACAGCCTTAGTATAAGACAATTCCATTCTTGACCTTTGGCTTTCCCTTCTTTCTAGCTCACCAAAACCAATCAACTACCAAGTCCTATCTTTTTTCATTCTTAATGGTTCTAGAATATACCCATTTTTTTTTAAATCCCATTTTAATTCAGGTTAGCGTCTTTTCATATCTGCATCACTACAGCAATCTCCCAACGGTACCTATCCTGTCTTGCATCCTCTAAGTCATTATCCACATCTTAGCCAGTATCATATTTCTAAACTGTAAGTATGATCATATCATTTGCTTGTTCAAAATACTTTAACAGCTCATATTATAAAAAGCACAGCCAGGATGCTCCTTAGAAGCAAGGATGGAGAAACTTTGCCTCATGTACTTTAGACATGTTATCAGATGCGACCAGTCACTGGAGAAGGACATCATGCTTGGTCAAGTAGAGGGTCAGTGAAAAAGAAGAAGACCCTCAATGAGATGGATTGACACAGTGGCTGCAACAATGGGCTCAAACATAGCAACAATTGTGAGGATGGTGCAGGACCGGGCAGCCTGTTGTTCGGGTGAGTCCTCTATGAGTCGGAACACATTCAACGACACCTAAGAACGATAATTGTAATCAGGGTAATAGCCAGACTCCTTAGGCTTATGATAAAGCCTGTTATCCAAAACCCTTCTGCTTACCTTTCCAGCCTCATCTCTCCGACCACCCTGCCTCCCTCTTCCTTCACGCATACTCAGACTCTCTAGCCGCGCTAAACTATATGTGTCCTCCATGTGCTGCCTCCTTTCTAACTTCAAGACTTCTGCACATGCTATTCCTACAACCTGTAGAACTGTACCTTTCCTCTTGCCCCCTCTGCCTGACTAATTCCTGCTTAGTTTTCCAGTCTCCACTTAGGTATCACACCTGCAGGAAACTTTCCCTGGTTCCTCAGGTCTTGGTTATATGCCCCTGCATGTCTGTCCACGGAACTCTACATTTACTCCCAGAGCAACTTAGTGCACTGCACTGCAATGGCCTGGGGACCTTTCTTCCTCCATAGATTGTAAGCTCTTATTCTCTGTTGTTTCCCCAGCATCTAACGCAGTGCCTGGCACATAATAAGCCTTCTGCAAATATGTGATGGATGAATAAATGTCCTGCAGGGATGGTGAAAACACGAACATGTGGCCTGGCAATACAGGCTACATACTTTCTCTATATTCTGTCTGTGTTGAGCCTGCAGATGAGGTCAATGTTTAATCAATTGGTCCACTAAGTGCCGTTAAACTGTAGCTTCTCCTGCAGAGTCAGAGATGAAAGAAAACTGAAGTTGGAATTTTCCTCACAAAAAGGTCAAGCACTGATATTTCAAAGAGAAGATGCTTAGATGAAATATACCTATCTTCTGGTTGTACTGGCAGGTGGGATGTTATTAGCATCCCTGATAAGCAAAGAAATGGAGCCCAAGGCTTCCTCTCTTTCTCTGTCTCTCCCTCTCTCTCTCTCTCTCTCTCCCTGTCTCTGCCCAGGAAACAATCTTAAGAGAAGGAAAGTGCAATTACGCAGTGCCTGTTTAAAATTTAAGGGGACAAAAATGAGTTGAGGGTTTTTTTTTCTTTTTGCAGGAAACAAATTAGCCCACAGTAGACTTGTGCCTGCGAGCAGCCCATTTAATTTGGTTATTTCCTACGCCTTGAGGCTCGCGTTTCCCACTAATTCTGCCAGCCTCTTTCCATATCAGGGCTTATCTCCTTGCTGTATCCAGAATCATATGACAAGTGAGAGTCCTGTTTGTACTTTATCTATTTAATCATCCCACCACCGTATTCCAGAAAAAAACTAAGGTAATGACTCATATTTATAAGCACACAGTTTCTCCCCTAAATTGATGCCCAGTGGTTTATACCGGTGCTCACTAAAATTTAAAATCCACATCATTAAGCATATAATTGAAAATCAATCCAAAAAGTTCATGTTTCCGATATGTCTGGGATATTGAGGACCAATAATACGACCATAGACGGAGTACCTGCCTCTGGCTGTCCGGTTGCAGATGACCCCTGTGCACATGTGCCTTGTTCATGGCAGAGGAATTTGGATCTCTGTCCCTAGCTCCAGGCGTATGTGCACAACTGCTACTGCAAATTGCCTTTTGATGGTTTCATGGGCATCTTACATTGGAGAAGCCCAAAATTTAGCTCGCCATCTTACTCCTAGGACAGAGCAGTGGCCAAGAGCGCAGCATCTGGTGCCAGATTCCTGAGTTCAAATCCTGGCTCTACAATTTAGCAGCTGCAAACTAGCAAATTAAGCCCTCTGGGCCTTGCTTTCCTCATCTATAAAATGTGGGTGATAATATGCTTACATCACAGGGCTGTTATAAGAAATAAATCAGATGAGACATGTAAAGAACAGGGAGTGGCACGGCATGCTATGCATGTATTGGCTGGTGGCGTTGCTACTTCTGCTGTTGTTGTTGCTGTTAATTCATCCCTCCCTATTTGGTGAATGGAATCACCCTCCACATGCTCTCCAGAAAATAAAAGTCTGCTCTTCCCAGTCCCTCAATTCATCCATAATTGGTCTCCAAGCCCTGTTAATTTTACCTTCCTAAAATCTCACCAGTCCACCTCCTCTCTTCAGCTCTAGGGACACTATTTTGGTTCAGATTTTCTTTTTTTTCTCACCTGAACTAATGCAGCGGACTTCTCTACAGTTTCGGCACCTCCAGTCTTGCTCTCTCCACAAAAGTCTCACGCAAATCTACTTGTATCACTTCCTCTGCTTAATCCTTTAAAGTGGCTCTCTGAAGAATCTGCCTTCCTCAACTTACTATTCCAGTGCTTTTAAAATCTGTCTCCATCTCTCTAGTCTCATTTTCCGCCTTTTCAACAGCCAACCTAGGCGCCGACTATTGGTAGATCCCTAAACACATCATGCTGTCTTCTTTGTGGGCCTTTGCACAAGCCACACTCTTCTGCCCGATACTCTGTTCTCTGCATTCTTCACTGGGCAATTCGCTCCACTTTCTCCCTAGATTCAGCTTTCCTCTGAGCTCTACAGTGCTTTGTGCTTGCCTCAATCATGGGCTTACCATACTGCATTGCATTCATCTGCTTCCTTGGCAATCTCTACTCCATTGATTTCTTTGATGAAGAATCAGTATGAACAGTTAAGAAGAAGAACTCTGGAGTCATTCTGCCATGTTTGAATCCTGGCTCTACCACTCCTACCTGTGTGACCTTAGGCAAGTTAAATAACCTCTCTGTGCCTCCATTTTCTCATTTGCAAAATAAGGGTAATAAAAGTACTTACCTTATAGGACTGTTGTGAAAATTAAATGAGTTACTTAATGTAAAGTGTTTGGAACCACTCCTGGTGCATAAAAAGAGGCTACTATTGTTGTTATTACTAATTATTATTATTATTAACCCTGTGCTATTATTAACTAGAATCTCAGAAAGTGCCCAGTAAAACTTTGGTAACTTACAAATAGCTTTTAAGGTAATAAGACACAATGCTCCTACTTGAGACTGGTTTTGCTGCTCATTACTGGGCAGCCAGTGTTTACAGAGTGCTTAGACCTCACTGCTCCCACTGCTCCACCAGAGCAGCAACCTCAGGGAGGCCATCCAGGACTGGTTTCCAGGACAGTGGGTGACTTGGTATAGAAGAAAGAGTGTGCACTGTGGAGCCAGAAGTCCTGTATCTGCCACCAAAAAATCTGTAATACCCATAATACTCCAGAAAAATTACTTAATTTATCTAAATTTTCTCATCTTTAAAATGGAAGGTGTACTTTGCAGTGAAATGTGTAAATCATTTAGCCCTGTGCTGGCATGTAGTAAATAGCACCTGTGAAAGTTAAAAGAGACCCTTTGCCAGCATTATTGCAAAACCATTCTAACTAATCAAAACTCACACAAAATTCTTACAGAAGAAGGTAGGTAAAAGTAAATATTAGCACAATGGTAATGAGAAGGGGAACAGGGTAATTAAAAGGAGTTCCATGTACATATTGAAGATGAGGAATTTATATAAAATATATCTTTTTAAAACAATATTTTTCTGATTGGATGAAGTAAGATCCTGGCAAGTAAGATGTTGACAAGAAGTGTAAGAGTGTTGATGATTTAAAGCCTCTTCTGGTAACTGTAACTGTCTTTGGCCCATGCTGGCCCTTCCTCATATAACAGGTGAATCACACATATGACCGTGACTCCTGCACCTGCCTTTACCTTCTGTCCTAGTCAGCCAAAGAAGTTGGTGCCCTGCTAATCCCTGGTGCCTAGCCCAGTACCTGGCACATAGTAGGTATTCAATAAATACTTGTTGAATTTTTGAATGAATAAAGACTTTTATTTAGTCTCAGCTGGAGGCTGCAGCCCTTCTCACCTGCTGTTCCTGGGAAATTACTTCCTTTTCACTTGCTGGTCAAAAAAGTCATTCACTAGGAGGGGATTTTACCTTACTTGTGTGAACTACGCACTACTCAAGTGAGGACACCAGATCTTTCCGGAGCATCAGAATCTGGCCACAGGTGATAAAAAGTTGCGTCTTTCTCTCTCTATTCTCAGTTTAAAAACAAAAAAAAGCATAGTGATTCCAAAAATAAATAAGTTGGTAATAGATAAGACTGTATGAAGAGGTGACTAAAGATGGAAATAATCTTTGTAATATATATTCAAAGAGAAATGCTACTAGGGGTCTGAGAGATACATCTTTTCCTCATCAAGAAAAAAAAAAGAATCCTCAGTAACAAAAAACAAAAACAACCAGCAACGAGCATTTTCAGAGGACAAATTCCCGGTAACAATTCCAGAAGACAGGTGCCACTCCCTTCCAAGCAAGCCCTGGCCTTCCTGAGTCTTCAGGGGAATTTCACTGAGCCTTAGCCTGCCCTGCAGCTGAGAACAGAGAAGTCACCCTTCCCTGCAGATGGCACCACTCACATAACCAATCATGAGTTCTCGGCATCATGGCTGCATTCTTCCCGGGCTTTAATCTCATATAGTTACCCAGCTGAGTACTTTTCTTTTTTTGTAAGGTTTACATAGCAAATTAGCTTCTCATTAAATAATTAGTACACATATCGTTTTGTGACATTGGTTACCAACCCCACGACACGTCAATACTCTCCCTTCTCGACCTTGGGTTCCTTATTACCAGCTTATCTGTTCCCTCCTGCCTTTTAGTCCTTACCCCTGGGCTGGTGTGCCACTTAAGTCGCGTTTTATTTTATGGGCCTGTCTAATCTTTGGCTGAAGGGTGAATCTCAGGAGTCACTTCGTTACTGAGATAAAGGGTGTCTGGGGGCTGTGCTCTCAGGGTTTCTCCAGTCTCTGTCAGGCCAGTAAGTCTGGTCTTTTTTGTGAGTTAGAATTTTGTTCTACACTTTTCTCCAGCTCTGTCTGGGACCCTCTATTGTGATCCCTGTCAGAGCAGTTGGTGGTGGTAGCCGGGCACCATCTAGTTGTGCTGGACTCAGTCTGGTGAAGCTTGTGGTAGTTGTGGTCCATTAGCCCTTTGGACTAATCTTTCCCTTGTGTCTTTGGTTTTCTTCATTCTCCCTAGCTCCCAGTGGGGTGAGACCAGTGAAGTATCTTAGATGGCCGCTCACAAGCTTTTAAGATCCGAGACAGTACTCACCAAAGTAGAATGTAGAACATTTTCTTTATAAACTATGTTATGCCAATTAAGCTAGATGTTCCCCGAGACTATGGTTCCCACAGCCCTCAGCCCAGTAATTCCTTCCCTCAGGGAGTTTGGATGTGTCTATCAAGCTTCCATGACCTTGCCTTCATCAAGTTGTGCTGGCTTTTCCAGCATTGTGTACTGTCTTACCCTTCACCAAAGTTACCACTTTTCTATTGTCTATTTAGTGTTTTTCCATCCCCACCCTCCCTCCCTCGTAACCGTCAAACATTGTTTCTTTTTGTGTGCAAACCTTTTCATGAGTTTTTATAGTAGCAGTCTCATACAATATTTGTCCTTTTGTGATTGACTTATTTCACTTAGCATAATGCCCTCCAGACTCAGCCGTGTTGTGAGATGCTTCACAGATCAATTATTGGTCTTTATCATTGCGTAGTACTCCACTGTGTGTATGTACCATAGTTTGTTTATGCATTATCTGTTGATGGGCATCTAGGTTGTTTCCATTTATTTGCTATTGTGAACAATGCTACAATGAGCATGGGTATGTGTATGTCTTTTTGTGTGATGGTTCTTATTTCTCTAGGATATATTCCAAGGAGTGGGATTGCTGGATCATATGGTATTTCTATTTCTAGCTTTCTAAGGAAGTGTTATATCGTTTTCCAAAATGGTTACACTATTTTGTATTCCCACCAGCAGTGCATAAGAGTTCCGATTTCCCCGCAGCCTCTCCAACATTTGTTATTTTCTGTTTTTATGATTCGTGCCAGTAATGCCGGGGTGAGATGATATCTCATTGTGGTTTTTATTTGCATTTCTTTAATGGCTAGTGATCTCAAGCATTTACTCATGTGTCTGTTAGCCACTTGAATGTCTTTTTTGGTGAAGTGTCTGTTCATTTCCTTTGCCCATTTTTAATTGGATTATGTCTTTTTGTTGTAGAGGTGTTGGATTTCCTTGTAGATTTTAGAGATTAGAACTTTGTTGGATTTTGTCATAGCCAAAAATTTTTTCCCAGTCTGCTACTATTCTTTTGGTGAAGTCTTTTGATAAGCATAATTATTTAATTTTTAGAATATCTCAGTTATCTAGCTTATCTTCTGGAGTTTGAGTGTTGTTGGTTATGGTTTGTATCCTGTTAATGCTGTGTATTAGGGCCTCTAGTGTTTATCCTATTTTTTCTTCTACAGTCTTTATCGTTTTTGGTTTTACATTTAGGTCTTTGATCCATTTTGAATTAGTTTTTGTGTATGGTGTGAGGTATGGGTCCTTCTTTTTTTTTTGCAGATAGACATCCAGTTTTGCCAGCACCATTTGTTAAAAAGACTGTCTTTTCTCCGTTTGATGGAACTTGGACCCTTGTTGAAGATCAGGTGACTGTAGGTGGATGGATTTACATCTGGGTTCTCAATTCTGTTCCATTGGTCAATGTATCTGTCATTGTACCAGTACTAGGCTGTTTCGACCACTGTAGCTGTATAGTAGTTTCTGAGGTCAGGTAGTGTGAGTCCTCCTACTTTATTCTTCTTCTTCTTTACTTATCTGGGGCCTCTTCCCTTTCCACATAAAGTTAATGATTAGTTTTTCCATCTCTTTAAAGAATACTGTTGGTGTTTGCATGGTGATTGCTTTGTATTTGTAGATAGCTTTGGGTAGAATTGACATTTTCACAATGTTGAGTCTACCTATCCATGAGCATGGTATGTTTTTCCATTT
>NW_004443994.1:5214702-5234181 GCF_000243295.1 Trichechus manatus latirostris
TTCTTGCAGTAGTGTTTTGTAGTTTTCTTTGTATAGGTCTTTTACATCCCTGGTTAGATTTATTCCTAAGTATTTTATTTTTTTAGAGGCTATTATAAATGGTATTGTTTTCCTGATCTCCTCTTCATCGTTCTCTTTATTGGTGTATATGAAGCCAACAGATTTTTGTATGTTTATCTTGTATTCTGCTACCCTGAATCTTTCTATTAGTTCCAGTAGCTTTCTCATGGAGTCACTTGTTTTTTTTAATTGTTACATCATGATAGGCTACACCTGGTATAAAGTCAAAGCCTTTGAAAATGTGGTTGCTTTGACTTCAGGGTGAGGCAGCCCAGCACTAAAGCCCTGGCACTGGAGTCAGGAGTCCTGGGTTCCAATACACCAACTAGTACATCATTTAATTCCCTGGGCCTCAGTCTTTTCATCCGTAAAATGAGACAGATTGGTCCAGATGATCTCCAAGGTTTCCTCCATGATGAAAATGTATTTAAAGCCCTGGAAATTGAGTACATCAATTGCATCATGTATTATTGCTCTTGAATTACTAACATAGTATATCCTAACAGTTCCATTGAGGAAACTAATTAAAGTGCACTTCTTTAGCCTGAAAATCTCTTTCCAGATTACTTTTCCAAATTATTATATAGAGTAAACCAAAAATCCGTGTTCATCTATATTTAAAATGGCCACAAATTTGTGTGTATCTCAACAAATAAGAACTGTAAATGGCATCTACAAGCCACTGGGGGATATTTGCGACACTTATTGTGACATAAAGAATAAGTACTGTGCTAATGTTTGTGTGTTGAGACTTACTGATAATCTATCTTGCAAGATAAATGCACAGTGAGGCTGGGCAGATTCTGCATGTGAAAGTGAAGCATTAGTTACTAGAGTTTCCCTGCAATTAAAAATTAAAATAGGAAACTAACCGATCATGAATGGAAAAGTACTTTTTCTTTGCCACTGTGATTTCAACTCACTGTAGGGCAAAACAAAAGAAGTAAAGAAACAAATTCCCCCGCCTTCCCCCGCCCTCACCACTTCCCTTTGGCTCAACTGTCTTATAAACATTTACTCATCCTTCCTCCAGTCTCAAAGGAAATAGAGTCCTCTCAAAATTCAGTTTATCCCTCCCTGTACTATTGATTGTATCATTTCATGCCTGATTCCAGAAAACTTATTCTATTTCTCTTTAACATAGCCTTCATCTCTCCCTTCCGCTTGTTCCTCCTTTCCTTTAAATATACTCGGGTATCCCACACATTTCAAATAATTTGCTTGGCCCTGCTGCAATCTCTATTAAAAGTCCTTCTATTTAATACAAAATTTCTTCAAAATTTATCCATTTTCTGTCTTCAATTTTTTAGCCTCCTAAAAGTCCCTTTCAGTCTACTAAAATATCTCTGTAAAGAAAAAAACAGTCGCCATTGAGTCGACTCCAAGTCGTGACGACGACCCCATGTGTGTCAGAGTAGAGCTGTGCTCCATAGGGTTTTCAATGGCTGATTTTTCAGAAGTAGATCACCAGGACTTTCTTCTGAGGCATCTTTGGGTGGCTCAAATCATCAGCCTTTCAATTAGCAACTCAGCACATTAACTGTTTGCATCACCCAGCTCTATACAGAGACACCGCTATAGAGAGATCTCTCAAAACCACTCCCCCTTCCCTACTTTCCAGACTCAGTAAAATGGTGCCAGCTGAACAGGCTTGAGATCTTGGAGTCATCGTAATCCTCTCTTCTGAATTCTGGTTTCATATATATCAGTATCAGCTCCATATTGCAGCTTGCATGTTATATCCATCAAGGCTTCTGCAGGTAACAAACGCATACACAATGCATACCTGAAGCGAGTTTAATGAAGGGACTCTTTACATAGAGGTGGGCAGGGTTAGGGGAACCAACAACAAATGATGACATACTCAGGGAACCTGCAAGAGCAATGAGCCATTATCAGCTCTAAGTTTAAAGAGGAAACAGAAGGAAGCTGCTGCAAGTACTTGTCAAGAATCATAGCTATGGGAAGAAGGCTATTGGACAGAAGCTACAATCTTGGTAGAGAAACATAGTCATTCCGAAACTGCACCATAGCAGGAAGAGAACTAGGAAACAATTCCCCAGCCTCTCTCATCATCTGTTTGTCTCTCATTTCACTAACCAGAAGCTTGAGGGCAATGGGGAGCTTGGGTAATGCACTCTGTAGAGGTCAGCTTCCTGGGGAACAGAGCAAGGGTAATGCAGTCTGTAGAGGTTAGCTTCCTGGGGAAAAGAGCAAAGTAGAGAGTGATTTTGGAGGTGCAAATGGAGACTATTCTGCAAACATGTCTAGAACTTTTATCAAACCTACCATTCTAAAACAGAAATATTGTTTCCCACCAAAACTATTTCTCCCCTAGTTGTCCATCTCAGTAAATATAGCTTTATTTTTCTAGAGGCTTGGGCCAAAACTCTGGAAGCCATCCTTGACTCTATCAGCAAATTCTATTTGCTCTATCTTAGAAATACTTCCAGAATCTTGCCACTTCTTATCATCTCCAAATAAATTCTTGTTTCAGTTGACCTCTTGTTCACACATCTTGTCTGCAGTGTTCTCCTCCACCACCCCTGTCCTAGGTTCTATCTTTCCATATCACTATATTTGAGTAAGATCACTATCTCACTGAGCATATTAGATGACGTTTTCTACAAACACAACCGTGTCACCTGAAATAGGGACAATTTTATTTCTTCGTTTCTGTTATGTATGCCTTTTTCTTTCTTTCTTCTTCTCTTCTTTTTTTTTTTTTTTTTTTGCCATTTTGCACTGGCTAAATTTCCTGTAAAATGTTGATAAGAGTCGTGAGAGTGGACATCCTTCCTTTGTTACCAATTGTCTTAGTTATCTAGTGCTGCTATAACACAAATACCACAAGCGGATGGCTTAACAAACATGAATTTATTTTCTCATAGTTTAGGAGGCTAGGAGTCTGAATTCAGGGCGCCAGTTCTAGGGGAAGGCTTTCTTTCCCTGTTGACTCTGCGGGAAGGTCCTTGTCTCTTCAGCCTCTGTTTCCTGTTTCCTTGGAGATTTCCATGTGGCTTGGAATCTATCTTCCCCATCTCTGCTTGCTTGCTTGCTTGTTTAATCTCTTTGATATCTCAAAAGAGATTGACAAAACACACCCTACGCTAATACTGCCTTGTTAACATAACAAAGACAAGCCATTTCCAAATGGCTTTATAACCACAAGCATAGAGGTTAGGATTTACAATATATATTTTTTGGAGACACAATTCAACCCATAATACCACTCTTAGGGGTAAAGCATTCAGTCTTTCACCATTAAGTATAATATTAACTATAGGTTTTTTGTAGATGCTCTTGATCAAGTCGTGAAAATTCTCTTCTATTCCTATTTTTTTCTGAGAGTTTTTGTTATAGATGGGTGCTCAATTTTGTCAAATGCTTTTACTATATTAATTGATATAATAATTCTTCTTTAATTTATTAATATGGTGGGTTACATTGATTGATATTTTAATATTGAACAAGCCTTGCATCCCTGGAACCCCACTTGGTCATGGTGTATAATCTGTTTTATAAATTGCTGAATTCTACTTGCTAATATCTCGTTAAAGACTTTTATGTCTATTTTCATGAAGGATATCGGTCTGTGGTTTCCTTTTTTTGTACTGTCTTTACCTGATTCTGATATGAGGGAAATACTACCTTCATAGAATGAATTGGGAAAGATTTCCTCCTCTTCTATTTTCTGGAAGAGATTTTATAGACTTGGTGTTAATTATTTTTTAAACATTGAATAAAATTCTCCAGTGAAACGATCTGGGGCAGGAGATTTCTTTTTGGTAGCTTTAAAATAATGATTCAATTTCCCTAATAGTTATGTTGTTGTCAGGTGCCGTCGAGTCATTTACAGCCCATAGTGACTCTATGTACAACAGAATGAAACACTACCTGGTCCCGGTCAATCCTCACAGCCATTGTATTTGAGCCCATTGTTGCAGCCACTGTGTCAATTTGTCTTGTTAAGGATCTTCCTTTTTTTCACTGACCCTCTACCTTACCAACCATGATGTCCTTCTCCAGCAAACGGTCCCTCTTGATAACATGTCCGAAGTATGTGAGATGAAATCCCACCATCGTTGCTTCTAAGGAGCATTCTGGCTGTACTTTATCCAAAACAGATATGTTTGTTATTCCGGCAGTCGGTCATATATTCAATATTCTTCACCTACACCATAATTAAAAAGCATCAATTTTTATTCCATCTTCCTTATTCATTGCCCAGCTTTCCCGTGCATGAGGCAACTGAAAATACCATGGCTTGGATCAGGTGCACCTTGGTCCTCAAAGTGACATCTTTGCTTTTGATCACTTTAAAGAGGTCTTTGGCAGCAGAGTTACCCAATGCAATTTGTCTTTTGATGTCTTGACTGTTGCTTCCATGGGTGTTGATTGTGGATCCAAGTAAAATGAAATCCTTGACAACTTACAATCTTTTGTCCATTTACCAAGATGTTGCTTATTGGTCCAATTGTGAGGATTTTTGTTTTCTTTATGTTGAGGTGTAATCCATACTGAAGGCTGTAGTCTTTGATCTTCATTAGTAAGTCCTTCAGGTCTTCTTCACTTTCTGCAAGCATGGTTGTATCATGTACATATCGCAGGTTGTTAAATGAGTCTTCCTCCAATCCTGATGCTGCATTCTTCATATAGTCCATCTTCTCAGATTATTTGCTCAGTGTAAAGATTGAATAAGCATAGTGAAAGGATACAACCCTACACAAACCTTTTCTGATTTTGAACCATGCAGTATCCCCTTGTTCTGTTTGAACAACTGCCTCTTGGTCTATGTACAGGTTCTGTATGAGCATAAGTAAGTGCTCTGGAATTTCCATTCTTTCATAATGTTATCCATACTTTGTTATGATTCACACAGTCAAATACCTTTACATAATCAATAAAACACAGGTAAACATCTTTCCGGTATTCTCTGCTTTCAGTCAAGATCCATCTGACATCAGCAATGATATCTCTGATTCCACGTCCTCTTCTGAATCCGGCTTGAATTTCTGGTAGTTCCATATCAATGTACGAACTAGGAAGAAGGATCTGACACTCTATTTCCAAGAAAAACTGGCCAGTGATAATCTTATGGATAGCAGCAGACTACAGGGCTATTCATTTTTTAATTGTATTATCTTTTTGTTGTTGAAGTGTTGAAGTTTTCTATAAATTATAGTGACTGGACCCTTGTTGGATATGTCATAGCTAATTTTCTTTTCCCCAATCTGTAGGTTCTCTTTTCACTCTTTTGGAGAGGTTTTTTGTTTTGCGTAGTGTAAGTGTTTGATTTTTAGGAGGTCCCATTTATCTAGTTCATCTTCTTCTGTGTGTGCATTTTAGCTCTGTTTGATATTCTATTTATGCCATATATTAGGGCCCCTAGCATTGTCCCTATTTTTTCCTCCATGATCTTTATAGCTTTAGGTTTTATATTTAGGTCTTTGATCCATTTTGAGTTAGTTTTTGTGTATGGTGTGAGGTATGGGTCCTGTTTCATTTTTATACAGATTAAAAAAAAAAAAAAGAACAATTGCCATCGAGTCAATTCTGACTCACAATGACCCTATAGGACAGAATAGAACTGCCCTATAGGGTTTCCAGGGAGCAGCTGGTCGATTTGAACTGCCAATCTTATGGCTAGCAGCCTGAGCTCTTAACCACTGCTCCACCAGGTTTCCTTTCTACAGATAGATATACAGTTTTGCCAGCACCATTTGTTGAAGAGACTGTCTCTTCCCCATTTAATACACTTTGGTCCTTTGTCAAAGATCAGCTGTCCATAGATGGATGGCTTTACATCTGAGTTTTCAGTTCTATTCCATGGTCTATGTGTCTGTTGTTATACCAATACCAGCCTGTTTTGACTACCATGACTGTTTAGTAGGTTCTGAGATCAGGTAGTGTGAGGTTTCCTACTTTGTTCTTCTTCTTTAATACAGCTTTACTTATTCAGGTCCTCTTTCCCTTCCGTATAAAGCTAGTGATGAGTTCTTCCATTTTGTTGAAGAATGCTGTTGGGATTTGGATCAGGATTGTATTATATCTATATATTGCTTTGGGTATTATTGACATTTTCACAATGTTAAGTCTTCCTATCCAAGTGCATGATATGTTTTCCATTTATGTAGGTCTTTTTTGGTTTCTTGCAGTAGTGTTTTGTATTTTTCTTTGTATAAGTCTTTTATGTCCTTGGTTACATTTATACCTAAGTATTGGTTATAGGGCTACTCAAATGATCTATTTCATATTGGGTGAACTGTGGTAGTTTGTGTTTTTCCAGGTTGATCTATTTCATCAAAGTTGTATGTAGGGTTGTTCATAGTATCCCCTTATTATCCTTTTGATGTCTGCAGGGCCTGTAGTGATATTGTCTGTGTCATTTCCAATACTGTTAATTTGTGTTTTCTCCTTTTTATTTTTGGTCTGTCGTGCTAGTAGCTTGTCAATTTTATTACTCTTTTTCAAATAACTAATTTTTTTGTTTCCTTTTTCTATTGTTTTTCTGTTTTCATTTTCATTGATCTCTGTTGTTATCTTGATTATTTCTTTCTTCTGTTTGGTTTCCATTTATTTAGCCCTTCTTTTTCTAGTTTCTTGAGGTTGGAGCTTAGATGATTGATTTGAAACTTTTCTTCTTTTCTAATATAAGCAGTTGGTGCTGTAAATTTCCCTCTCAGCAATACTTTAGTTGTGTCCAACAAATTTTAAGATGTTAGCCATTTCTGCTTTCTTTTTATTAACGTTTGCCTGATATGTCTTTTTCCAATCTTTCTTTTTAATCAATCTGTGTAGTTATTGCATTATTAATCAAACATGCAATCAAGATGCATTGATTGGAATGCGAAAGTAGGAAACAAGAAAGAAGGATTAGAAGTTGGAAAATATGGCCTTGATGATAGAAATGACATTGGATATTGCATGACAGAATTTTATGAGACCAACAACTTCTTCATTGCAAATACCCTTTTTCAACACATAAATGGTGACTATACATATGGACCTCACTGGATAGAAAACACAGGAATCAAATCAACTTTATCTGTGGAAAGAGACGATGGAAATGCTGAATATCAGCAGTCAGAACAAGGCCAGGGGCCAATTGCAGAAGAGACCATCAATTGTTCATATACAGGTTCAAGTTGAAGCTGAAGAAAATTAAAACAAGTCCATAAGAGCCAAAGTACAACTTTCAGTATATCCCACTTGAATTTAGAAGCCATCTCAAGAATAGATTTGATGCATTGAACACTAATTACCGAACACCAGATGAGTTGTGGAATGACATCAAGGACAACATACTTGAAGAAAGCAAAAGGTGATTAAAAAGATGGGAAAGAAAGAAAAGAGCAAAACAGGTGTCAAAAGAGACTCTGAAACTTGTTCTTAACGTAGAGCAGCTAAAGCGAATGGAAGAAGTGATGAAGTAACAGAGCTGAACAGAAGATTTCAAAGGGCAGCTCAAGAAGACAAAGTAAAGTATTATAATGAAATGGGCAGAGACCTGGAGTTAGAAAACCAAAAGGGAAGAATACTCTTGGCATTTCTTAAGCTGAAAGAAGTGAAAGAATTCAAGCCTTAGGTTGCAATTTTGAAGGATTCTATGGACAAAATATTGAATGCTGCAGGAAGCATCAAAAGAAGATGGAACGAATACAAAAAGTACTGTACCAAAAAGAATTGGTTGATGTTCAACCATTTCAGGAGGTAGCATATAATCAAGAACTGATGGTATTGAAGGAATAAGTCTAAGCTGCACTGAAGGCATTGGCGAAAGACGAAATACCAATTGAGATGTCTCAACAAACAATGCAACACTGGAGGTGTTCACTCGTGTATGCCAAGAAATTTGGAAGGCAGGTACCTGGCCAACTGACTGAAAGAGATCCATATTTGTATCATTCCAAAGAAAAGTGATGCAACGGAATGCAGAAATTATCGAACATTATCGTTAATATCATATGCAAGTAAAATTTTGTTGAAGATAATTCAGAAATGGTTGCAGCAGTACATCGACAGGGAACTGCCAGAAGTCAAGCCAGATTCAGAAGAGGATGTAGAACACGGGATATCATTGTTGATGTCAGATGGATCTTGGCTGAAAGCAAAGAATACCAGAAAGATGTTTACCTGTTTTTTATTTACTGTGTAAAGGCATTTTACTGTTTTGATCACAACAAATTATGGATAACATTATGAAGAATGGGAATTCCAGAATACTCAATTGTGCTCATGTGGAACCTGTACATAGAACAAGAGGTAGTCATTAGAACAGAACAAGGGGATACTGAGTGGTTTAAAATCAGGAAAGGTGTGCGTCAGGGTCGTATCCTTTCACCATATTTATTCAATCTGTATGCTGAGCAAATAATCTGAGAAGCTGGACTATATGAAGAAGAATTCAGGATCGGAGGAAGGCTCATTAACAACCTGTGATAGGCAGATGGCAATCTTGCTTGTGGAGAGTGAAGAGAACTTGAAGCCCTTACTGATGAAGATCAAAGACTACAGCCTTCAGTATAGATTACACCTCAACAGGAAGAAAACAAAAATCCTCATAACTGGACCAATAGGCAGCATCATGATAAACAGAAAAGATTGAAGTTGTCAAGGATTTCATTTTACTTGGATCCATAATCAACACCCATGGAAGCAGCAGCCAAGAAATCAAATGACATATTGCTTTGGGCAAATCTGCTGCAAAAGACATCTTTAAAGTGTTGAAAAGCAAAGATGTCACTTTGAGGATTAAAGTGCAGCTGACCCAAGCCATGATATTTTCAATTGTCTCATATGCGTGGGAAAGCTGGACAATGAATAAGGAAGACTGAAGAGGAACTGATGCCTTTGAATTATGCTGTTGGTGAAGAATATTGAATATACCATGGACTTCCAGAAGAATGAACAAATCTGCCTTGGAAGAAATACAGCAAGAATGCTGTATTATTAATGATATATTATCATGTACTTCAGACATGTTATCAGGAGGGATCAGTCCCTGGAGAAGGACATTATGCTTGATAAGGTAGAGGGTCAGTGAAAACGAGGAAGACCCTTCATTAGATCAACTGACACAGTGGCTGCAACAATGGGCTCAAACACAGCAACAATTGTGAGAATGGTGCAGGACTGGGCAGTGTGTCATTCTGTTTTACATACGGTTGCTGTGAGTCAGAACTGACTCCATGGCACCTAACAGCACCAACATATCATTATATTTTAAATGAGTTTATTGTAGGCAGTATTTATTTAGATCATGGTTTTAATCTACTCTGCCAACCTCTGTCTTTTAATTGTTATATTTATATTATTTACATTTACTATAATTATAGATATGTTAGGGCTTAATTGAGTCCCTGGGTAGTGCAAACAGCTAAATGCTCAACTGCTAGTTGAAAAGTTGGCAGTTTGAACCCACCCAGTGGTGCTTCAGAAGACAGGCCTGGTGGTCTGCTTCCGAAAGGTCACTGTCTTGAAAACCCTATGGAGCAATTCTACTTTGCACCCATGGAGTAGTCATGTCAGAACTGACTAGTGGCAACTCATGACAAAAAAGGGCTTATGATGGCCATTTTTTTTTTTTAATTTTCTCTATTTTATTTTTCCTGCCTTCTTGTGGGCTACTTGAACATTTTTAGAATTTTATTTTTATTTATCAATAGTGCTTTTGAGTATATCTCTTTGTATAGTATTTTTCATGGTTGCTCTAGGTATTACATGATACATACAGCCCACTGGCATTGTCATTTTGCCAGTTCATTAAAATGTAGAAACCGTACATCCCTTTATGCCCATTTTAAATAAAATTTTCCTAAGCATTTCTTCTTGATACATTTAGAACCACATCTCAGAGTGTTATAATCTTTGTTTCAACTGTCTAATTTAGAAAATTCAAGAGGAAAAGGAAAATGAAAATGTGATGTATTTACCTATTATTTTTACTCTTTCTGTGGTTCTTTCTTCCTTCTTGATGTTCCCAGATTCCTTCTTTTATTCTTCCCTTTCTGTTTAGAGAGCTTCCCTTAGCCATTACTTTATTATTATTATTATTTTATTGTTGTAGTTAAATGAAGTTTACATTTCAAGATAGTCTCCCACACAAAATTTTATACATACATTGTTATATGACCCTAATTGCTCACCCCATTCTGCGACAGTACACTCATCCTTTCCACCCGATTCCCCACGTCCATTCAACCAGCTCCTAATACTCTCTGCCTTCCCATCTCACCTCCAGACAGAAGCTGCCTGTTTAGTCTCTTGTTTCTACTTGAGCTAAGAGACACCGTCCTCATGAGTATCACTTTATGTCCCACAGTCCAGTCCAATCCCTGTCTGAAGAGTTGGCCTCAGAAATTGTTTTAGTTCTGGGCTGATAGAGAGTCCAGGGGCCATGCTTACCGGGGTACCTCCAGTCTCAGTCATACCGTTAAGTCTGGTCTTCTTACTAGAATTTGAGTTCTGCACCCCATCTTTCTGCTGCTCCATCAGGGACTCTCTGTTGTGTTCCCTGTCAGGGTGGTCATTGGTGGTAGCCGGGCACCATCTAGTTCTTCTGGTCTCAGGCTGATGAAGTCTCTGGTTTATGTGGCCCTTTCTGTCTCTAGGTCCCTTAGCCATTACTTAAGCATAGGTTTACTGGCACAAATTGTCTTAGTTTTCCTTCATGTGAGAATGTCTCGATTTCTCCTTCATTCCTGAAGGATTTTTTTTTGGATACAGAATTCTGGGTTGGCACTTCTTTTCTTCAAACACTTGGAAAATGCTGTGCAACATCCTTCTGGCCTCTAAGGTTTCTGATGAGAAATTCACTGTCATTCTAATTGGTTTTCCATCTATAGTTGTTGTGGTTTGTTGGCATCAAGTCAGCTTAGCCCATTTTAATCATCATATTTTTGCATTCTAAAATTGCCCTTTGGCTCTTCTTTATATCTTGAAGACTTTATATTTTTTCATTTGTTTCAAATATGTTCATAATTGCTCATTGGAGAATTTGTATATTGTATATTGTCTTTGTCAGACAATGTAGCATCTTTGTCATCTCGGTGTTAGTGTCTACTGAGTTTTTGTTTTTTCACTGAAGTTGAGATATTCTGGTTCTTGGTATGCCAAGTGATTTTGAATTGAAACCTAGTCACTTTTGTTATTGTATTATGAGACTCTGTGTATTATTTTTACCTTCTTTTTTAGCTGGCTTCCTCTAATATAACTTAGGCAGGGTGTGATGGTTAAGATTGTGTGTCCACTTGGCTGGGCTATGATTCTCAGTGTTTTAATGTAATCACTCCCATGACTGAATATACTGTGAGTAGCCAATCATATGAAAAGGAGTCTCTTTGGGGGTGTAGCCCGCGTCTGTATATAAGCAGACATTCTGGCTTTTTGCTGTCTCTGGATCCTGCAGCTGCTTCCTGTCGTCTCATCTCCGGTTCTTGGGACTTGCACTGTCAGCTTATCTGCTAAACCTGGGATTCGTCAATCTACACAGCCTGTGAGTGGGAGCCCTGCTCTCTGACCTGCCGATCTTGGGCTTGCCAGCTTCTGCAGCTGTGTGACTTGGGAGAGGCCTCTACCCTGATCCACAGACTTGGGACGTTCTAGCCTCTACAATCGTGTGAGCTGTTTCCTTGACATAATCTCTCTCTATGTATATATTTATACACTTTACTGGTTTTGCTTCTCTAGAGAACCCAGCCTAAGACACGGGAATAGGAGGGCAGTGTCTTGTTACCACCAGGTGGAAATAGAAGTCAGGTACCCATTTGGCCTCTGTTGACACTTCAAGGTGGGGAGGGACCCCTCATTACTGCCAGATGGGGGTAGGATTCCTGGCTTCTCAATAGGCCTCCACTGATACCACCTGAGCTGGGAGGGTAGCAGTGCCTTATTTCTGCTCCCCATGTGGCCTCCACTGATACCATGCGGCAGGGAGGGTGGCCTCATTACCACTGGGCTGTCCGGTAGGCCTCCTCTGACACTAGCCTAGTGGGAAAGGGTTGGGGTGCCTTGTTATAGCCCAATGAGGGGAAGTCTAAGCTCCCCACTTGGCCTTTGCCAGTGTGGGTGGGAGTGGTACCACCACTGTCTCTGAAATGCTTGGCTGCAATACAGCAGTCACTGCCTAAACATTTACTGTCTTGCTTGGCTGCTCCTTCCTGGTCTTTTGACTAGAGAGAACAGGTTTTTTCTGTTTTCTCTTTTGTTTTGCTTTGTCTGGGTCTGTTGAAATTTCTGGGTTGCTGGCTTCTTCAGTTCCAAGTATAGGGTCTATTAGGATAAAAGAAAGCCCAGGGAACTCCTCGCTGTGTTGTTCCTTGGGTCACAGTTTTCCTAGCTAGTCTACCTTCCTCTCCACCTTCAGGCTTCTTATGTCTGTTTTATATATAGTATCCAGGGTGTTTAGTTGTATTCAGTGGAAGGAATAAGGAGAAGTATATCCACACCATTTTTCCAGAAGTGGAAGTCTCCCCATTTTGTTCAATTAAAGATTTGGAACATTAATGAAATTGCACTTAATTAATAAATTTAACTTTGCAGAAAGCAAGTGCTATTAAGAAGATAAATGGATGATAGTCCCCAGGTGACGCAAATGGTTTGTGCTGGACTACCAACCTAAAGGTTGGCAGTTTGAATCCACCCATTGGCACTGCAGAAGAAAGGCCTGGCAATCTGCTTCCAGAGAGATTACAGTCAAGAAAATTCTATGAAGCAGTTCTACTCTGTAACACACGGGGTCATCATGAATTGGAATTGACTCGGTGGCAACAGGTCTTTGTTTTGTTTTGTTTTCGTTGTTGTTTATATGGCCAGAAAGCACCAGAGATGTCCTGTACACCCCAACAGTGCCTAACACAATGCTGCGAACATGCCACAGGCCCCATGAAACCCTGAGGTTTAACGTGTCAGTTCCTGACTGTTCAGTTATCATTCTGGTCATACTTCTTTCATCACTCTTCTATGTTAACATTTACTCTGGAAACAAGTTCCTGGAAAGCTTCACCCAAGGGGTTTTACAGAGTATCTTTACATCTATACTCAGGCTATAAAGGCACAATGAAAACAGTAGAACCAGAATGAAATCTAGCAATTGTCTACAGACACTACAATTGTCTACAGAAAATATCCAGGGATGTTTAGTAGTCTAGCTACCTCTGCTCAACTTCCAGACAGTAACCCCAGGGGTCCCGGGTGACACAAAGATGTAAGAGTATCGCCTAGAAAGGAGAAGGATAATTTGGGGACAATTGCTAATATGGAAGCGCAGTCAACAGACATTAGCACTCATTGTTATAAGTATTCCTATAATAACATTTCACTCTCTTGCTT
Source organism: Trichechus manatus latirostris (assembly GCF_000243295.1). Classification (NCBI taxonomy): domain Eukaryota; kingdom Metazoa; phylum Chordata; class Mammalia; order Sirenia; family Trichechidae; genus Trichechus; species Trichechus manatus. The sequence continues at coordinate 5,228,095 of NW_004443994.1, forward strand.
TTTTTCAGAGGCAGGGTTCTTCCAGCTTCTTCTCCTTTTTTACGTTTGCCGTGTATCTTTCAATGAAGTGATCAGAAACATGCAGCTTGGGTACCGGAGCAAAGCCCCTTCTGCAGAGGCCTACCATGTGCATCATCTGGTTTGACTATCTTTTCCACCCAGAGAATGAAACCTTCCTGTGTCTGTTCCCTAGAATGTTAAAGCCCTGCCTTCACTGCTAGTCCTGTGACTTGTAAAGTATTAATTGGTATTAGCTGAAGGCAGAGCATCTTGGTCTTTGTTAACATTATGTTTCTGTTCCTTTTGCCACTGAGAAAGCACTGTTATAATTGAAAGGCAGCTCCACAGCTTCCCAGGTAGGGATGAGAGGTATTGCTAATTCGCTCAGTGTCGCACCTAGTGTCAAAGCCCCTAGGTACCCTGCAGGTGGAAAGAGGTGTGCCTGGTCCCAGCTGTTGCCTAGGAACCCAAGCAATCCCAGAGGGCAAAAGAAAGTCCTTACCAAAAACTTTCATGATAAAGTGTAATCATTCCCTCCTTATGATAACCAAAAAAAGCAAAAACAAAAACAAAACCTAAACCCATTGCCACTGAATCGACTCTGACTCATAGTGACCCTATAGGACAGGGCAGAACTGCCCCACAGGGTTTCCAAGGAGCAGCTGGTGGATTTGAACTGCCAACCTTTTGGTTAGCAGCTGTGCTCTTAACCACTATGCCACCAGGGCCCCAAGTGATGTAGGAGAATGGGAGAGCGACCTAGAGAAATACATTATTATTACTAGGCAGTGTTAAGAGCCCAACTGAATTTAGTGATCAAGAATTTAAATAAACATGGTTGTGTTTTTTTTTCAGTCATGTTTAACTGCATAGGTGCAAGTTCTCAGAGAGCTGACCTAGAGTAATGGTTTCACCAGGCAAATATACCACTAAGGGAAGCAGGGCAAAGAGGGATAAATGCAAAGGAGGGTCTATACTGAGTGGAAATTAAATTTGGTAAAGAGGGAAGATCCACCCATTTATTCATTCACTCATAAAAGTATTATTGAACACCCATGATATGATAGGCCCTATTCTAGGCTCTGAGGACATAGCCATGAACAAGAGATACAAGACTCTCTCCTCAGATAACTTACACTCTGGTGAGAGGCAGACATATAGTAATTTCAGTTATGAATAAGAGCATGAAGAAATGTAAAGGAGGGCAAGCTGATAATGATGGGGCAGGAGTGCTATTTTGATAGCCTGGCCAGGGTAGACTTTCAAAGGGGTAACATTTGAGCAGAGGCCTGAATGAAATGGGGGAACAAACCATGCAAAGTGATAGGAGCAGAGATTTCATGATGGAGTGCACAAGTACACAGGCCCTGAGGCAGTATATTGTTCCATGTGTCTGAAAAACAGCAAGACCAGTGAAGTGTCCCTGTTGCATGAGACGAGAGAAGCTCTCGCCCTCAGCCCCAAGCTTTAGAAAACCTTGCATCTCTCTCTCTCTCATCACACACACACACACATAAATGATAGACACAAAGATGCCTCTATCACACACTCCACCCAGGTTCCAGGGAATTGGTTCTCCCTATGTCTTGTCCTATGTCCTCAAAACAAGAGGCAACTGTGCTCCAGTACGAAGGTTTGTGGTTTGCTGCACTGACAGTTTCAGAATGCAGTGGGTGCAGTTTGAGACCTGAAACACTACGGTTAAAAAAAAAAAACAAAAACTACTTAACTTGTTGAATCCTTTTTTTTTTCTTTCCAGAAAGCATGAGTACAACGGAGTCTCACCTTATGAAGTATTGTTTCCCAGTAGTGCCAAGCATCCATTTTCTTGCCTTTCTTCCCTGGTCCATTTTCTACCTCTGGCAGTGTTCATAAATTAGTGTGGTATTTGCAGCAGTTACATACGGAAACCGAAGAACATGTTACAGTATTAAACAATACATATTTCTCCTAAGTTTGTGTATATCTAAGTCTGGATGTAACAGGTGTGAAATGTGATACTGAGAAATTAGATAGACATTGAATTCTAGAATTGTGGATATTTTACATTATAAAACTATTGAATAAGATTTCATTAAATTTTCAAACAATTAAATAAAATTTTGGCTTTATTTAATAATTTGATTTAAAATTTTGATGCTCATTAATTATAATTTGCATTAGCCTTTTACTTTTAATAGATAATTTTGACTATTTTAGAAGAAAACTTTTGAAAACATAAAAAAATACTTAATCTTTTGATTTTATTTTTACAAAACACTCATATATCTGCAAATCCCATTGCCATAGAGTAGGTTATGACTCAGAGTCACAGAGTAGAACTGCCCCATAGGATTTCCAAGGAGTGGCTGGTGGATTTGAACTGCTGACCTTTTGGTTAGCAGCCAAGCTCTTAACCACTGCACCACCACGGCTTCTATATTAAATTCAGTTGTCCGATATTTTCTAGACCTTCAGTTATATAAGAACCATATTGTTGATGTTAGGTGTCATCGAGTAAGTTTTCGACTCACGGAGACCCCATGTGACAAAGTAGAACTTCCCCATTATGGGAAGGTCTTTTTCCTGTAGAGCCACTGGGTGGGTTTGGTTAGCAGCCAAATGTTTTACCATTGTGCCACCAGGGCTCCTTATAAGGACCATAGCCTTATACATATTCTTTTGCTTTTGTCATTAGAAATGTGTATCTGTCAAAACGAGAGAATAGAACTTACTTTATTTAATAGTTTATCAGCTTGATTTACAGTTTTTAATATTTACATATATGGAATGAGAGCTTTAATTTTTACTTCTTGCCTGAGCCCCATAAATGTTAGGGGTGAGTCTAGATCAGCGATCCTAGAGTCTTGTGAGCAATGGGAAGAGTGGAAATAGACGTATTTGGAGGGGTAGGCAAGGGCTAGTGCAAGCCATGGTACAGAGTTTGGATTCTATTCTAAGTTTGATGGGGAGCCATTAGATGGTTCTGAGCTGGGTAGAGGCCAACTAGATGCTCATCCCCATTTTGCAGGACAAATTCCACTGATTTGTTGGAAACCAAGGGATCAGATCAAAGATTTCTGCACACTTTCCAAACCCCCACCAACTACAAACACTAGAATGATTTATGTGTCATGGGGATTCCAAACCATCTCAGACTAACCATCATGTTCAGTGAGTGGTCTGGCTCACCCACCACATTAGGCACAGCTGAAGTGCAGCAGAGCCATTTTTGGCAAAGAAGGGATTTCCCTTAATTGGGACACAATTTCCTTCTGGGAGGCCCTGGCTTTGTTTATACCAACAATGGATAGAATGTATTGATTTACCAGAAAGACCGTATACTGTATTCAGACAGTATATTCTCTGCAGTCAGACTGCCTGCTTTGAACCCTAGCTCTTCCACTTTCTAGATTTATGACCTTGGACAATTTACTTGACCTGTCTCTATTCCTAAGGAGGTTAATGATAGCATCTGCCTCGTAAGATAGTTGGGAAGATTCAATGAAATAAACTACACGCAAAGAATGAGGCCCAGCATATATTATTGTTGTGGTTGTGTGCTGTCAAGTTGATTCCAACTCAGTAACCATATAGGACACAGCAGAACTTCCCCATAGAGTTTCCAAGACTGCAATCCTTACCAGAGCAGATTGCCAGGTCTTTTATCTAGCGGAGTGGCTGGTGGGTTTGATCCACTAACTTTTTGGTTAACAGCTGAGTACTTAACCTTTGCACCACCAGGGCTCCTTGAGCATATATTAAGCACTTAAAAAATATTAGTTATTTATCATTATTATCATCTTCTTGGCTATTAAATGATAAAACTTGAAAATTATCCATTAAACACTCAATTCTGTATTTCTTTTTAATTGAGCAAGATTCATGAAGAAGTGGGTTTTCCACAACTGGCAGTATTCAGATAATTATCTCTGTGGAAGTTGGAGAAGTAATCACAGCCTAAGAGGGAACTTGAACTTGAGCTCTCTTCTGTTGTTTGTTATTAGGTGCCGTGGAGTTGGTTCTGACTCATAGCGACCCTGCATACAACAGAATGAAATACTGTCCAGTCCTGTGCCATCTTCACAATTGTTGCTATGCTTGAGCCCATTGTTGCGTCACTGTGACAATCCATCTCACAGAAGGTCTTCCTCTCTTCTGCTGACCCTCTACTTTACCAAGCATGATGTCCTTCTCCAGGGACTGGTCCCTCCTGATAACATGTCCAAATTATGTGAGACAAAGTCTCACCAACCTTGCTTCTAAGGAGAATTCTGGCTGTACTTCTTCTAAGACAGATTTGTTCATTCTTCTGGCAGTCCACAGTATATTCAATATTCTTCGTCAACATCACAATTCAAAGGCATCAATTCTTCTTCGGTCTTCCTTATTCATCGTCCAGCTTTCGCATGCATATGAGGTGATTGCGAATACCATGGCTTGAATCAGGCCCACCTTCGTCCTCAAAGTGAAATCTTTGCACTCTCTTCTAGTGTCTAGAATTCTGTGATGATTCTTACTATAAATTCAGCTTCCTGAGGGTACAAAAGCCTTGCAGAATTTATCATTTCAGTGGACATTGTGAATGACTTACACAAAGCAAACAATAAAGGAGGGTGATCCTGATAGTGAGAGTTTCAGGGAAAGGTTTCATGTGTGGGAAGCAGGCTCAAAGACTTCATGGATTAGGTTGGATTTTCATCAACTCTTATCACAGGGAGATATATTGGTTGGGTAGAGAGGAAGAGGGAAGCTGATCCAGGATGCGTATGTCAGGGCCCCCAACCTGTCTCACCAAGTCAAAGCTTCACATGCCCCCTCACTGCTGCTCACACTGCATTCAGAGCCACTCCATCCTGCAGCTCTCAGGGGAACAGAGGCCTGGGCTTTGAAGAGCATCATGGATGCTTGGCAGCCAGCAGCGGTGGGGTGAATGTGACCTTCTCCATTCCTTCATACTAGGCTAGGGACTGCTCCTGATTGCCCATACCCCAGTGAGTTGGTCCAGTTCCATTACTGATGATGCTGCATAGAACATTGCTACTCATTGTGTGGACCAAGGACCACCAGCTTTGGCTAGTTAGAAATGTAGAATCTCCAGTCTGAGACCTGCTGCATCAAAACCTGCATTTTAACAAGAGCCCCAGGTGATTTGTATGCACACTGAAGTGTGAGAAGCACTTTCAGAACAGAGGTTTTTAAATCTGGGAGAGCTGGGAGAGGTTCCACCTGAGGCAACTGTATACCTAGGTCCTGCGTCAAGCCTAGTGAATCATAACCTCTAGAGGTAGAGGTCTTGATATCTGTATTTTTTAAATATATAATTTTTTAAAATCTCCCATATTTGATAAACAATCGGGTTCGGAAACCATTGCTTGAGGGGAAAACCCAAGTATAGCCCAGAGCTCAAAGAATAACCAACTGGCACCAACTGTGCCATTTTTCTTTTTAATATTGAGCTCCAAATGGTTATGGACACCTGGAGAGGTCACCCAAGTTCCCTATCTCCCTGCGAGGGCACTCCTTGTAAGACTTGACAACTCATTTTCCTCATCTGTAAAGTGGGGATATTAAAGTACCTACCTCACAGAATTGTTACATACACACACACACATTCAATGAAACAAAGCTCTTCAATTCTTGTTAAGATTAAAAAACTAGACACAGTTTGTTGTTGACCTCTATTTGGAATGATCTTCCCCCAGGTACCCACCTGGCTCACCATTATACTCCTTCAGCCCTCTGCTCAAACATCATCTCATCCTGGTCAGGCTTTCCCTGACTACCCCAGATAAAATAGCACAACTTGTTGCCACCACCACCATAATCAACACCATCATTCCTTATCCTTTTGCCCTGCTTTTTATTCTTTTTCACAGCATTTACCATTGCCTAACATTTCAGATGTTTTTTGATAATTGTCTGTTTCCTCCTAACTAAAATTTAAGGTCCACAAGAGAGAGACTTTGTCCAGTTCTACCCAAAGCAATTTACAAATACAACGAAATCCCGATCCAAATACCAACAACATTCTTCAAAGACATGGAAAAACTAATCATTAACTTTATATGGAAAGGGAAGAAGCCCCGAATAAGTAAAGCACTACTG
>NW_004443994.1:5234281-5256518 GCF_000243295.1 Trichechus manatus latirostris
TTAGAGGGTTAATATGTTGTGGGGTTGTTAACCAATGTCATAAAACAACATGTGTACTACTGTTTCATGAGAAACTATTTGTTCTGTAAGCCTCCACCTGAAGTACAATAAAATATAAATATAAAAAAAGAGAGAGACTTTGTCTTCCTCTTCATTTTTATAGCCCCATTGCTAGAACAGTGCCAAGCATATAGTAAATTAGTAAACCAAACCAGATGCCGTCAGTTCTGACTCATGGTAACCCGATGTGGATCAGAGTAGAACTATACTCTGTAGGGTTTCAGTGGCTGATGTTTTGGAAGTAGACTGCCAGGCTTTTCTTCTGAGGTGCCTCTAGGTGGACTCAACTGCCAACCTTTTGGTTAGCAGCCGAGTGTTAACTGATTGCACCACACAGGGGCTAAGCTTACAGCAGGCATTGATAAATATTTATTGGATGGTCAAATTAATGAATGCATTTTGCTGCTAACATTCCTTGACTCCTTAAGTATTTCTAATTAAAAGCTAATTGGTATCCTCATAATCCTGCTCATGTATCACCTTCTATGGTGTCTTAGTTATCCAGTGCTGCTATAATAGAAATACCACAAGTGGGTGGCTTTAACAAAAAGAAATTTATTTTCTCACAGTTTAAACCCAACCCACTGCCATCAAGTCGATTCCAACTCATAGTGATCCTATAGGACAGAGTAGAACTGCCCCATAGAGTTTACAAGGCTGTAAATGTTTACAGAAGTAGAATGCCACATCTTTCTCCAGTGGAGTGGCTAGTGGGTTCGAACTGTCAACCTTTTGATTAGGCTAGAATTCCTAATTCAGTGTGCTGGCTCTAGGGGAAGGCTTTCTCTCACTGCTGGCTCTTGGGGGAGGTCCTTATCTCTTTTCAGCTTCTGTTGCTTGGCTCCTTGGTGATCTTCATGTGGCATGACATCTACCTTCCCCCATCTGTGCTTGCTTCTCTGCGCCTATTTTGCTCTTTTTACATCTTAAAGGTGATTGGCTTAAAACATACCCTACACTGATATGGCCTCTTAACAAAGAAAACCCATTCCCAAATGGGATTATAACCAGAGGTATAGGGGTAAGGATTACAACACATATTTTAGGGGGACACAATTCAATCCATAACATATGTGTAGCCTTCCTGACAAACTCCTCCTGCCCCAGAGAGAATTAATGATCTCCTCCTCTGTCCTTCCTTTGTACTTTACATATTCTTTCCTCATATTATTTATGAGTCAGAATGTCTTTCTCAACTTCTCTGTAGTCTATGAGCTCCTCAAGAACACGAATCATTTCTAGCTCATCTTTGTGCCACCAGTCTTAGTGTTTACTGAATGAAAAATGAGAGTAAATTTTCCCACCACGAAAGATGAATGGCATACACATGTTCAACAAAAGGATTTTTCTGATTCCAGAGATGTAGCTGAGGTAGAAAGAAAGGAAAAACAAAAAAAAAAACCCAGATCTTCTTCAAGAGCTTTGGCTTCCTGAATTCACAATCCTAGGTCACATCCCTCTAGCAAGATCTAAGTGAAAGCCCAGTGCCTTAATCATGAAGAGCAATGCCAGTAAGCTTCGAGTAGGGCAGGGGAGACCTGGTTTTGCCAAGAGGACAGCTAAGCCCACAATCAAAGAGAGGCCAACGGAATGGTTCCCAAAGCAATATTGCAGCCCTTCAGTCTCTGGCATAAGAAGGCCAACTGAACTGCATCAATGTTTCAGCAGATCTACTGTTCGATCTGTGAGAAGAAGCATGCAAAGTGCACTTATTTCCAAGTGCCCAAGCTGCTGCACTGAATAATAAAGGAAAGGAGAAAGAGACAGAGAATTCAACCGCTCACTGCTGGCAAAGCTGTTCAGCACTTGCACAAAGGCCCCCCAGCCGGTTCTCACCTGGCACTCTCTCAGGCGCAGGAAGCCTGCTTTCACAGGTGCCGCTGGTTCTGGCAAGATGGTACAGCATACCCTCCCCTTCGCATGATCTTGAACGTCAATTCAAAGCCTTATATTTCAGTATTTGGAAGGATTAGTGAAAATCTAATTATGCTGTTTTAAAAGCTGACTTTACTAACATTTTTTTTGTTACAAGATCCAGAGCTTACTTTTCTTTCTTTTTAAAATTTTGCTTTTAGTATACTCAAAAAGTCTTTTGCATTTTTACTAAAAGGTTTATATTAAATGGATTGTCTCTGTCTTACATAAGATGAAAGCAGTTTCCTCAGTTTTTTTCATGTAATCGATATTTCCTGGGTATACCTAGGTGCAGGACACCATTACAGGAACAGACAATAGGGTTTCTTTCTAGTGGGGGAGACATTCTAATGCAGGGAAATAAAGATATGCTGATACAGCCGTGACGCAGAATCTACTGCCCATAAAAATTAAGGAAAGAAATGCACATCGTCTGGTGATTAATTCCAAAACAGCACCCAATTACTGGGCTTCTGCTATTTATAGCTTGCCGCACATAAATATTTTCTATCTGGTCATCACTAAACATGTCCCAAGTGCAGGTTACAAAATAAACCAGTCTCAGGACTGAGTAGGGAGATACAGTCTCAGCCCCGATTGCTTGTGAGTGATCTGATGAACATTCAGTTGCTGCTTCCCTGTTTAATTAATTTTGATGGACTATTGATGTAGCACAACTGTTTGTCCTAATAATGAGCTCCAAAATTAGAATGGCTGCAACCCACTGAGACAGCTGCCACGGAAAATAAGCATTTGAAAATGCTCTTGGTCAAGGCAATGGCGTAGAAATGGCTATAGTTCAGCGGCAAATTCACATGATTCTGTCACATGAGTTTTATTTTTCCATTTCAAGCCTAGTTAGCATACCATCAGTGATGACTGCAAGAAGCATTACTAGCTGGAGAGTTAAGACTGTTACTTCATATCAGTGTAGCAAGGATAAACATGCAGCCCGAAGTGTGCTAATTGTGGAGTCGATACAGCAACAGGCATTGAACAATTTAGGTCAGTTCCTTGCAATGTTTAATTAGACTAATGTATCTGTTTGCAATTAATAGCAGATGTGACAAGCTAATGTGTCCATGTACAGACAAATTAACCTCTGCCCATCAGCTGCTGGGATTTGTGAGAAAGCTGCTAAGTTTTGCTTCTATTCATCTGAATTTATATAAAACTGGGGGGTAATTATAAACATAAATGTTAATAAAATATATATTTCACATGAAGCACTGTCCATAAGAAACCATTTTTTCAAGCAGGCTGTCATATTCTAACAATCATAACAAGAATGAACATTTCTTTTTACCCTTTACATTTTATAAAATGTGGTCACGTATATTATACTTTTAGTTACCTGGTAATAGAAATGATTCTGTCAGTTTTCAACTACTGTAAAAGAGGCCTATATCTACTTCTAATGCAACTAAGGCTTAAGTCACTGCAATTTGGTGTTATGTCCTCAAAATAGAGATTTCTGTATTGTACCCGGAAGCAATACCCACTTCCTTACTTCAGTTAATTGTCCAGTTCTAAAGGGAGAACTCAGGGAATAAGGCAAATTTTCTTCACAGGACAAAACTTTTTGAAGGACAGGATTTCTGGGTGTTGATTTTGTTTGGTTGAGAAGGCCAGTGGCAGGACACAACTACCAGTCATTGCTACTCCTCTTGGCCTCCCTTCAGGAAAGTCTTGGGCCTTCAGAAGAGTCTATGGAGTAAATGCCTAGATTGTCTCAGAGCTGGGCTAGCTAGCCTTTGGGGTAAGAGAAGAACTAGGTCTTGATCCTTGATCTCTGGGCCTATAATTCCAAGGAGCCCAAAGTAGTTGTATCATTATTATTGTTGTTAGTTACCTTTGAGTTGATTCTGACTTGCAAATAATCATCTTTCAGGGGCATTGGACCTGGATCATAGAGTCTCTCAAAGATGTGACACAGAGCAATCAAACTTATGTTTTTCCCTGGTGAGCTGAGCCTAACTCCTGCAATCCTACTGGTATCTCATACATCTCCCTCTAATTTAGTAGAAAATGGGAAGTGGAGCTGACAGGCAGATGGCATAGGAAATGGCCCTGTTACAGTCCCACAGAATTTGATGACATATTCCCACTCCATTGTACAGTGTTGATGTGGACAGATATTCAAAGGCAACCACGTAGAGGTAGTACTAAGAAACTGACGTTAGTGTTGGAAACGCCCACAAGTCAAAACTCTTGCCAAGTAAAGAATCCCAACTTGAGACATTAAAAACTTCAGACGAATAGGGGGAATGGGTGAACGCAAAAAGGATAAACCCCCTGGGAATATTTAGTCTCAAGGAGAGAAAGCAGTGGGTCATTTAATATCTCCTTAAATGCAGGAATGATTGTTATTCAGAAGCTGTATCCAGACGTATGAACATTTCTCTCCTAAAGCTGGAACAGGAAACAATGGGCTTTAGCTAGAGAAGGAAAGGATATATATGTATAAGGAGGGGCTTCCTGACACTTGTGGTTATAAAGCATTATAATGGGATCCTAGAGAGCCTATCAAATCCACTTCCCCACAGAATTTTAAGAACACAACAGACACCTCTTGGTAAAAATGGTTTAGATAAAACCTCCCTGGAGGTTGGAGGATAGCTCAGATGACTTCTCAGGGGTCCTTTCAGCCCTATGTGTTTATCATTTTAAAACTGGACTACAGCACTTGATCAGATAATCCCTATCTGGTAAACTAGAAGCTATATCATTCCTTCTCCCCACCCCCCAACCCCTGTCCAGTCTTATTTTTTCTGTTTATACCTTGCTTTGCTGATGCCTACTCGACACCTGCTCTGGATATTGTGTTTGCTCTGTTGCAGCACGCTACGAAGCACGCAGACACTATCAAAGATGGATGTGATATTTGCAAGGACAGAGAAAAGATGGTCTCTCAGTACATTGTGTAAAGGCACTGTAGGCTCTCGGCACTTGGAAGTACACTCTCTAACAAAGAAACCGTATTTAACAATTTTTTTTTTTTTTTTTGCATTGACTTAAATCTTGGTTAATGATTTCAAAATATTTTACTTTCATGGGGAGAAACCATATTCCATTACAGGTTGATCTTCCTCTGAACGGGTGTCCCTTTGAAGTCACATATCCCATTTACTGATGGTGTCATCTTGAGTGTCTGGTGCTGGAGGATACCTGAGGTGGCCATAGTGGGCTTTGTCCTCTGTCATGCAAGGCAAACTTGAGAGCACGTGAATGATGCTTCGCGGTGTGAAGGGCTCTTCTGAAACCCTGCACTTTTCCAGTTCCAGATGGTCGCCTGTCTTCTCTAATGCGGAATTTAACAAATGCACGTTGGCTTTCTAGGACATACCCTAACAACAGAAGGCTGAAAATTAAGGGTCTGGGAGTTACAAGGCCAAGAAATTTGTTTAAGTCATCTGAGAATTACTCAGTTAAGGCCATTTGAAAAATAACTCAATATCTAAGCTGACTGTCAACAGGAGAAACTCTACTATGTTAAGTAGAAGCAACAAAACCATTAGCTTTAAGTTAAATAAAACCACTCACATCCAAGGTGTATAGTATTTATATGCATAACATTGCATGCAAAAATAAATAAACCAGTTCATAAAGTGTCACACTTTTATTTATGGAGTAGTAGATAAAAACTTCAGTCCATACACTCATGCATGCAAGAAATGTCTTTTTTTAAAAAATATATTTCTACTAATTTTTATTTTGAGCCTCATTTGGTAGGGCGTGGTAAACAAAATTTCGGGCTACTCAAGGTCTCCCCCCTATGTTTTCCTGGAAGAACAGGAGTTCCAGGAGCCTTATGGGATGTCAAATCATCAGCTAGGAGAGAGCATGTGGTCCTCAGCATCACTGGCATGTCTGCTGTCCCATCCGGTCTTGGGTCATCAGTCCATGCATGTCACTACTGCATCCTCCTGGTCCTCACTACAAAGCTTCTTCAGGTCTGACAGCTGTCTCTCAACCACCACTTCACTTACTTCTTGGTGAGTAGGGGAGATTATTATACTACTTCTATTCTCTGCTGAGGACTCAGAATTGCTTCAGGTCCCCTTGCATTGACAGGACTGGCTACATAATTTGTGGGGCCTAATGCAACATGACTATAGGGTTGCTATGAGTTGGAATCTACTTGACAGCAAGGGGTTTGGTTTGGTTTTTTTTTAATGCAACATGAAAATGTGGAGACCCTTGTTAAAAAATTATTAAGAATTTCAAGATGGCAACAGGAGAGCATTCAGCCAAACACTAGACCTGTGTGACTACCCAGGTCGCACGCTCACGTAGCAGTCCCTGTGTGGAGACACCTACTCCTTCTGCTCACACACTATGTTGAATGTCAGCAATAATAAGATGCTTGCTTCTAAATCAGAGTCCCCGGCTGGTGCAAATAGTTAACACGCTTGGATGCTAACTGAAAGGGTGGAGGTCTGCGTCCACCCAGAAGCTCCTCAGAAGAAAGGTCTGGAAATCTACTAATTGTTTTGACGGCAACTGGTTTCATGTTTTTTTGTTTTTGCTCCTCAGCCAAGCTATAGGACACTCTATTCTCAGTAACCCAAGCCTGGAGATTCTGCCTGTCTACCAGCACCAGGCCGGGATGGAGGTGGTTGACACACAGGACACAGGGCCCCTCTTTCAGGCCCATGAGCCCAAGCTGCCTTCTTTGTCTTTCTCATCTTTCTCCTTCCACATGAACCCACCTGTGGACTCCATCAAGTCTAGGAGAGTGACAGTCTGGCTCTTTTCTATTCTTCACAATATAGTGTTCATGGGGGGAAATCTTTTATGCCCTGTGACCTTTAGGGCTCAAACTTTCTAGACAAAACACAACAAAAAAGAACAGGCTATCCTGACTCAAAGGCCTTTTCTTTCAGCACCATAATATCTGCTATTTGCTATAAAAACCTGTTTTGAAACCCAGCATCCCTGTTTGGTCTCCCTTCTCTGTCTTTCTACTGTGGCATCCCTTCCTGAAGTCTGTGAGTATCTAAACACTCCAGCTGCTGAACGAACGGGAAAGAGCCAAACGTAATAGAAATGGGGGGTGGGGGCGTGGAGGGGGAAACAACTACTAGTTCTCAGTTTACAAACAAGAGAGGTTAAGTATGTTGACCAAGGTCACACAAATAATTAAATGGTGGAGCTGGGTGGGATTTCAGCCTATGTTCTTTGACTCCTGAGTCCAAAATCTTAATCATAATACTATACTGCCTCTTGTAGCAAGGACTCGTACATGGCAGTTTCACTATTTATTATGATGATAAAATAGCGATAATTGGTTCCTTAGGTTTCCCAGAAACAAAAGAATATGCAGACCATCAAAACAAATATATTTAAGGTACCAGCCAGGAAATTTTGCTTAGCTTGACATGATTAGCTTATGACTGATCTTTAACAAAATGTTAAAGCACTAGTAGAAAGCAGTGACCAACAGGAGCTAACATGGGTTCTCTCATTTCCTTTCTTGACAGGGGCAGGCAGATCACAGAGTAACATAGATAATGGATATCAACCATTATATTCAAACAAGATCCTGCATCTATAAATTTGTTTTCAGTTACTAAGTTACATTTCTAAGAGTCTAGCAGTAGTCTTCAGGCTTTATGCTTCTCTAAGGCCACGAACCTTGAAGGAGAATCTTACAATATACATAGTTTTATAATGTGTCAAACACTACTCAAAGTACTTGATATTGACTTGCTCAAGGTTATACATCTAGAAAAGAACCCAGACCCCCTGGCTCCAGATTCTACTCTCTTAAAGCAACTAGTAAATCATTTTGTTTGTTTGAGATGTGTCTTTTTATTTTTAGGTGACATTTTATCCTTCTAATCTTTAAAGCAATACATTCTACTAGATAAAAATACAGAGATGTTTTAATAGTCTCAGGGTGGGTTGTCTTTCCTAAACAAGACAAGGAAGCTTTAACTCATCAAAAAAAAAAAAAAAAAAAAGATGGACACACTGATTACATAAAAATTTAAAACTTCTAGGTGATCACAAGTCAAGTTAGAAGACAAGTGACAAAGTTGTAGACTATTTTAGTCAAAGAGTTAAAAATCTATACTATATAAAGAGCTTCCATAAGTTAATAAGAAAAGGGCAAATAATTCAATAGAAAAATTGGCAAATATTAAAAGGCAAGTCACGAAAAAAGAAACAAATGACCAGTATATATGAAAATACGCTCAATCTCATTAACAACCAAGGAAATAATAATGAAAACAACGAGACACCACTTTCTGTTCATTGGATTATCAAAAAGATTTAAAAAAAAAAACCCATGGTAGCAAATACATGAGGAGGACAGGATATTCTCATACAATATTGTGAAAGTATAAAATTGGAATAGCATTTTTGGATAAAAACTTGGAAATATCTATCAAATTTTAAAATGTACATACCCTTTGATTTAGCAATTCCACTTTCAGGAATCCAATCTACAGAAATATTGTGCATTCACTCAAAGTTATACTTAACAATGATGTTCGCTGCAACACTGTTGGTAATAGTAAAAGAAAAGAAAGTTAAATCACAATTTAACAAGAGACTGGCAAAATCAGTTATGATACGTCCCTGCAATTGGATAATACAAAGAAGGTAGAACTTTACACACGGACATGGAAATGTCTTGAAGAACATTGTTAAGAAAAAAGAGCTAGGGGTTGTTAACCAATATCATAAAACAATATGTGTACTGACTGTTTAATGAGAAACTACTTGTTCTATAAACCTTCATCTAAAGTACAATTTAAAAAATTTAAAAAAAGAAAAAAGAGCTAGTTGTAGAACAAGATAAATAGCATGAATCTCATTTATAAAAACCCAAACTAGACACACATGCACTCACACACATATGTACTACACAAATATGTAATATTACAAAGATGCCTTATACAAATTCCCAGTAAAGGATTTTCAAAGATGCAAACTAAATTGTTGATGCTAAAATAGATAATTTCATGTGTGTCTCACAGGAACAGTATATGGACTTGAATTTGCCTGAATTCCTTAACTTTAAAGGAAGTCTACTTTCAAAATAATACTGGCCTGTACCACAGTGGGCTTTGGTTTTTACTCTGTATAACATTTTATATTGTCTGAATTTTTTATAATGAACATATGTTCATTTAATATTTATGCAATTTCAAGATTTTTAAAGAATCACATAAAAAGAAAATAAAACATAAACTGTCAGAAAAAACAACATGTGTGCTGTAGTAGACCAAATAAGACCAGACCACTTGCCATCAAGCGGTCTTCCGACTCATGGAGGCCCCTGTTTGTCAAAGTAGAACTGTGCTCCATATGGTTTTCAATGGCTGATTTTTTGGAAGTAGATTGCCAGGCCTTTTTTGGGGGGCACCTCTGGGTGGACTCGAACTTCCAACCTTTCAGGTAGCAGCTAAGCACATTAACCTATTTGCACCACCCAGGGTCTCCAGGCCCAATAATGTCCCCCAAACATCAGGTCTTAATCACTGGATTCTATAAATGTTACCTTATTTGGAAAAAGGATCTTTGCTGATGTGATGAAGTTAAGGATTTTGAGATGAGGATATTATCCTGGGTTATCTGGGTGGTCTCTAAATACAATCACATTTATCCTCATAAGACGGAGGCAGAAGGAGACTTGACTACAAACAGCAGAGAAGAGAAAGTGAAGATGGAGTAGATTGAGATTTGATGATGCTGGCCTTGAAAATTGGAGTGATGTAGTCAAAAGCCAAAGAATGATGATAGCTACCAGAAGATGAAAGAGGCAAGGAACAGATTATCCCCTAGACCCTCCAGAGGGAGCATGGTCCTGCTGACACCTTGATTTGGGTCCAGTGATACTGATCTCAGACTTCTGGTCTCCAGAGGTGTGAGAGGATTAATTTCTGCTGTTTTAAGCTCCCCAAATTGTGGTAGTTTGTTACAGCAGCCACAAGAAATTAATACGTGTGCATTCTAGAAAATTTAGAAACATGCATAAAAGTATGTAGAAATAAAATTAAAATCACTTGAAATCCTACGGCCCAGAAATAACTGTCAACATTTTTGGTGTATCTATTTCTAACCTTTTAGTTTTAAAATGTGAGTATATGCATAATCAATTTTGCACTTTTTTCAACATTATTGGATATAATTGATATATAATAAACTGCACATATTTAAAGTATACAACTTAATGAGTTTTGGCACGTGTATACATTTATGAAACAATCACCACAATCAAAATACAAACATTTTCACCATTCTGCAAAATTTCTTCACACGCCTTTGTAATCTATCCCTCTCTCCACCTCCATCGCCAGGCAATCAATCCTCTGTGTTCCATCACTATAGATGAGATTTCATTTTCTAGAATTCTATGTTATGTGTTCTTTTTACCCTACTTTATTTCACTTGGCATGATAATTTTGAGATTGATCCACATTGTTGCATATATCAATAGTTCATTCCTTTTTACTGCTGAAAAGTATTGTACTATATGCTTGCTGAAAGCGAAAAGGACTTGGAGTACTTACTGATGAAGATCAAAAAATACAGCCTTCAGTATGGATTACACCTCAACATAAAGAAAATAAAAATCCTCACAACTGGACCAATAAGCAGCATCTTGGTAAACAGAGAAAAAATTGAAGTTGTCGAGGATTTCATTTTACTTGGGTCCACAATCAACACCCATGGAAGCAGCAGTCAAGAGTCAAACAACATATTGCATTGGACAAATCTGCTGCAAAAGACATATTTAAAGTATTAAAAAGCAAAAATGTCGCTTTGAAGACTAAGGTGGACCTGATCCAAGCCATTGTATTTTCAATCACCTCATATGCATACGAAAGCTGGATGAGGAATAAGGAAGACCAGAGAAGAATTGATGCCTTTGAATTACGGTGTTGGTGAATAATATTGAATATACTACAGACTACCAGAAGAACAAACAAATTTGTCTTGGAAGAAGTACAGCCAGAATGCTTCTTAGGAGCAAATATGGTAAGACTGCATCTCATGTCTTTGGACACGTCATCAGGAGAGACCAGCCCCTGGAGAAGGACTTCATGCTTGATAAAGTAGAGGGTCATCGAAAAAGAGGAAGACTTAACAAGATGGATCGACACAGTGGCTACAACAATGGGCTCAAACATAGCAATGATTGTTAGGATGGCGCAGGACTGGGCAGTGTTTAGTTCTGTTGTATGCAGGGTAGCTATGAGTCAGAACCGACTCAAGGGCACCTAACAACAACAACAAACTGTATTACATGGATTATCACAATTTGTTTATCTACTCACCCGTTGAGAATCATTTGGGTTGTTTCCAGGTTTTGGCTACTACAAATACAGCTTCTATGTGTATTTGTGTACAGGTCTCTGTGTGGACATATGCTTTCATTTCTCTTCCAGTAAATTCCTAGGAGTGGAGTGGCTGGATTATGGCGAGTGCACATTTAACTTTTCAAGAAACTGCTAGACTGATTTCCAAAGTGTTTGTATCATTTTACATTACTGAAACAGTTCCAGTTCACAAACACTTGGTATGATCAATTTTTTAAATGTTACCCATTCTAATACATGTGAAGTGATATCTCATTGTGGTTTTAATTTGGATCTCCCTAGTGCCTAATAGGAGCCCTGGTGGTGCAGTGGTTCATAGCTCGGCTGTTAACCAAAAGGTCTGCAGTTTGAATCCACCAGCCGCTCCTTGGAAACCCTATGGGGCAGCTCTACTCTGTCCTATAGGGTCTCTATGAGTGAGAATCAACTCAACAGAAACAGGTTTGTTTTTTTCTTTGTCTGGTATAATTGCTAAGAATATTTTCTCCCATTCTTTGGCTTGCCCTTTTTGTTTTCTCAGTGCTATCTTTTGAAAAACAGAGATTTCAAATTTTCATGAAATACAATTTATCAATTCTTTCTTCTATGGTTCATGTTTTTTGTGTATTAAAAAAAACTTTGAGTGCCCCAAGGTTCTCAAAGATTTTCTCCTAGAAGTTTTATAGT
Source organism: Trichechus manatus latirostris (assembly GCF_000243295.1). Classification (NCBI taxonomy): domain Eukaryota; kingdom Metazoa; phylum Chordata; class Mammalia; order Sirenia; family Trichechidae; genus Trichechus; species Trichechus manatus. The sequence goes on from NW_004443994.1 coordinate 5,246,257, forward strand.
TTTAGGTCTTATATTTAGGTTGATGGTCCATTTTGAGGTAATTTTTGCATATGGTATGAGGTAAGGGTCAATGTTGATTTCTTTTCAATATGTGTATCCACTTGACCAAACATCATTTGTTGCAAAGGTTTTCCATACCCCATTAAATTGCTTTGGCATTTTTGTAAAAAGTCAATTTACTACATATATGTGGGTCTATTTCTGAACTCTACTCTGTTCCAATGATCTACCTTTCTATCTTTTTGCCAATGTCTATCTGTCTTGATTAATGAAGCTTTATAATGTCTTAAAATCAGATAGGATAAGTCCATCTTTGTTTTTCTTTTAAAAATTGCTTTGGTTTTTTTAGGTCCTTTACATTTTCATATACATCTTGAATTAGCTTGTCAATTTCTAAAAAAAAAGCCTGCCGGAATTTTTATTGGGTTGTGTTGTGTCTGTAGATCCATTTGGAGAGAACTGGCATCTTAACAATATCAAATCCTCCAATCTATGAACCACATTACTTCTTAAACAATACTATTTATATATGTAATTCAAGTTTTCTGAAGATTGACTTATATAAGCTGTATATGCAAAGTCATTCAGTAAGTCAGTCAACAAAACTTTAAAACGCTTACTATATACCAGGCTGTCTTCTAGGTGCTTAAACCAGTTGTCATTGAGTCGATTCTGACTCATGAAGACCCTGTGTATTTCAGAGTAGAACTGCACATAGAGTTTTCAATGGCTGTGACCTTCTGGAAGTAGATTACTAGGCTTTCTTCCAAGGTTCTTCTGGGTGGATTCGAACCACCAACCTGAGCGCTTAGCTGTTTGTGCCACCCAGGGATTCTTTCTAGGTGCCTAGGAATTAAGCATTACAACAAAGAGATAAAGTCTTTGCTCTCTTTAAGTTTACAGGATCACCCTGATAGTCCCAAACCCAATTATTTTCCCTCTACCTGAGCCCTCAAAAAGTATGATCAAGAACAAATCCTATCAGCTACCAAAGAACATCCTCAAGGCACCACTGTTGTTCCTATCAGCTCTTCTGTCCCTATCACTTCCCTTCACAGTTCGCTCCATGGTCTGCCACTGTTAAACCTGCCCAGTCCTAAGAATTCCAGCCCAGGGACTATGTTTCAGATCTCGTTTTGCCCTGGAGGAAAGTGAGACAGAGCTAAGTGTTCTTATATCTCTTTCTGAGGTAGATGTTCACTTCATCCCTAGGTGACAAATAAGAAGCTAAGACCCAGAGAAGTTGAATGGCGTAGCTAAAGTCATGCAGGCAGTAAGTAAGTGGCAGAACCTGGATTCAAATTCAGATGCATTTACTCTAAGGAAGTTCACTTGTTCTTTCCACTATATGTTGTTGCCTCACAACCTTGTAGATGCACGTGTTCAAATACCAGTGCACAACCTCAGAACCTTACAGGAAGTGTGCATTTGTAAATTAAGCAGTCTGTTGCCTGCCTGCTGTGAAAGAAACCACTAGGTGCTCTCTACCTTATTCCTGAGAGCCCTAGAATTCTCACTGAATAATGTCCTTTTATAGCAGGGTTCTTAATCAAGATCCCTTTGATGGGCGTCAGGGGGAGTCAGGGAACCCTCTGAAACCATATGCAAATGTTTTTGTATATATGTGCCTTTTTTTGGTAAAAAGGTTTGCTGTTTGCATCTGTTTCCTAAAGTGGCAATGCGTCCTCCGGAAAAAAAAAAAAGGAAGTTAAAGAACCACTGCTCTACTGACAAAAGTCCCACCCTGCCTGGGACAAGCAATTTAATTAATCAACAAGCACCTATTTATTGAGCACCGGTGGGGAAAGCCATAGCTAGCATTTTGCCAATTAAAGAAGTAGTAGAACATAACTAAGTGGTGAGTGTGTGGTAGAGAGAGAGCACTACAGTCGTTGAGAGGAGAGAGGGACATGATGGGGTCCTTTGCGAAGGCTTTAAGGAGATGACACTGGAACTGAAACTTGAAGGATGCATGTTTCCTGGATTTTGCTCTCAGGTGTAAACAAGATGAAAACTCTGCTGCAGGTGCCTGATTCAGCATCAGTGGGTAACCAGGCAGCTGTGGCCACCAGATTACCATTAAATGAAACTTGGCTGTTACTGTACTACTCGGTCATCAGCATTCAGCTAGTACCATAGCACAAGGGGAGAGGAAGGCTCCATTGAAGAGAAGATAAAAAGAACACAGCAAGCAGAAAATAAAATGCCTTGAGTCTATTTTGCAGACTCAAACCCACTAATCAATCTTTCCGACTCTAAGTTGAGCAATGAACACAGGACGTGATATCATCCAGATTAGTAGTAGCACATAGACATTTTGACATACTCTGGCCATGGAGAATAAAGAAATTTTAAAGAAGTCATTAATTCCTTTGGCTAAAGGAACTGCCCACTGTGCCACACCCCAATTGCCAAACCTGAGTCAGAATCTTGTCTCAAAACTGAATTCCATTCTGTGCAGATGCTAGACACGTCCTTTCACTCCAGAATCAAGCAGGCACACTTGGTATTTAAAGCAGGTTTTCTATTTTTAGTTGGTTGCTGAACATCTGTTAGCCTTTCTCCCTAATAGCTTGCTCAGTAGAAGAGAAGGAGTAGAGCAGTATAAAATCATTTTGTTGTTCAACACCATGATTAGTTTTCTTAAGTTGACAGCCAGCCTTAACAAGATTCTCCTCTTCAGGAAAGGTTCTTTTGATGGATGGTGTCCCTGTGACTCTCAACTGAAATGCAGAAGCAACAAGGAAGTGAATTCTATAGTTGGAGACAGTCTTTTTCCTGCTAACTCAGGTGTAATTGATAAAACCCCACACCTCACATAGCTCCAAAGTGCAAATCCAAGGGAAAGGATGGGCTTTTTTTTGTTTTTCTTTATTTTAACTTAATTATCCCTTTATTTTAACTTAATTAACTTAATTAATTAATCTACCCATTCTGAGCCTGAACTTGGTTACAGATAATAGGCTGGGACCACAAGCCATGTTTAATATGTCATAGTAATTTTGGCAGAAAACAAAAACCCCTCTAAATCTCAATTAAAAAAACAAAAACAAAAAAACATGGCATGCTGCATACCAAAATGAAAGGATGAAGCACTGGCTGAGAATCTGGAGATCAGGTAGACCCACGGTTGACAAATTGTAAAAGTCTCATTATCTATCACATCATTGCAGGAAATTTCTTTTTATTTTTTTCTCTCATTCATGAACTTGGAAATAATCAAGACTGACTAAAACTCAAATTCCTGTATAAAAATATGCCATGCTCTTGACAGTGTGGTGAATCAGTTTTCCTGATTAAACAGGCCCTTTGGCCAGGAGTTACCTGGCCAGGATCACTGGCAACCTGGCTCTTTGGGACTGTTAAAGGCGGACTGAGTAGATGTGTCTTTGAGAGGAAATATGAGAAACAGTGGGAAAGCTCGCTGAAGATGTCAACCTGACAAGATTTCATTTAGGGTTTTAATGACATGAATAATATAGGCTAGAAAACAGTCCCACAGGCTGGAAGACAGAGCTTTGAAATAGAAAAAAAAAAAAACCCTTTTCATCTGTCATCACATATATATGTTGTTCTTATTTGTGCAATCAAGCTGATTCCAACTCATAGCAAACTTACAGGACAGAGTAGAGCTGCCCCCATAGGGTTTCCTAGGCTGAAATCTTTACGGGAGTAGATGGCCGGGTCTTTTCTCCCACAGAGCAGCTGGTGGGTTGGAACCAGGGCTTCGAACCTGTTCATTCCATGCTAATGCTGCTGGTTACAGAGCAATTCTGAGAACCACTAGTAGAGTAGTGGTTCTCAAAATTTATTATACATAAGAATCACCTGGGGATCTTGTTAAAAGGTAGATTCCGATTCAGTATATCTGGGGTGGAAATGCAAATTCTCAGCAGGGGTTCAAACCAGAATGAGGCGGTTTTAAGCTCTGGTTCAAACCACCAGTATTTTGGTTAACACTTAACCATTGTGCCACCAGGGCTCCTTCACATCTATATACTTATAGATAAATATACTCCTACATATTTATATTTTATCTATACATGTACTACATTTATTTATATTCACTTATAGCCATTATCATGGGAAAAAGATGGGGCAAGACTGCTTCTATAAAGATTACAGCCTTGGAAAACCTATGAGGCAGCTCTACTCTGACCTATAGGGTCACTATGAGTCAGAATCGACTCAACGGCAGTGGGTGGGTTTATAGCCTGTCTTGGTTATCAAGTGTTGATAAGTGGATGGTTTTAACAAAGAGAAATTTATTCTCTCACAATTTAGTAAGCTACAAATCCAAATTCAGGGTGTCAGCTCTAGGGGAAATATTTCTCTCTGTGTCAGCTCTGGAGGAAGGTTCTTGTCATCAGTCTTCCCCTGGTCAAGGAGCTTCTTAGCGCAGAGACACCAGTTTCAAAGGATGCACTATTCTCCTGGCTCTCGTTTCTTGGCAGTATGAGCTCCCCCTGTCTCTCTGCTCACTTCTCTCTTTTATATCTCAAAAGAGATTGGCTTAAATTGTAGATTAATCTTGCAGAGTGAGTCTACATAACTGCCAATAATCCTATCTCATTAACATCATAGAGATAGGATTTACAATACACAGGAAAATCACATCAGATGACAAAATGGTGGACAATCACACAATAACGGGAATCTACAATTGTATTTATGAAACAATCCAGGTATAACATCTGAAATGTTCTCATCATCTGGACTAGGACACTGCAGCTTTAGGAAATAAAAGAGTTTTTTTTTTTTTTTTTTTTGTAATTTTCAGCTTGAAAATAAGCTTGAATTTGAAGGCATAGCTTCAACAAAACTAATCATAAAAATATTTTTTTAAGGACCTAAAATTTGAAACATAAACATAAACCACACTTAAGTGTCTTAATAATGACAGTTACAAGGTATAACTGAGCCTGGGGTGAAAACAGTTATTGATGCATTAAAAGTAACTTGTTATGTTATCTCATATTAAGATCACTCCCGTGTCATGATTTCTGGGGGAAAAATAATAACATGGCTGCACACATCTGACAATCCTATCCCATCACTGATCATTTCAATCAGCATTTATAGAACCCCTGTTGTTGTTGTTGGGTGCCATCAAGTCAATTTCGACTTACAGAGACCCTATATGACAGAATAGAACCTTCCCCTAGGGTTTCCTAGGCTGTAATCTTTATGGGTTCAGATCTCCAGGTCTTGTCTCCCACGGAGCCACTAGTAGGTTCCAACTGCCAACCTTTTGGTTAGCAGCTGAGAGCTTAACTGTTACGCCACCAGGGTTCCTTATAGAACCCGTATTATGTGCCAAACACCATTGTATCCATTGGAAATGTAAAGATGTGTGATGTGAGCAGCTCTACTTTATCGTTATCCCCAGTTAGCTGATCCTGACATTTTTTCAAGTCAAGACCTTCTCTTTCTAACCTTCAGAGCACATAACTACAGCACATCTGGTAGGATGCAAAACACCAGGAGCAAGTACATCTATTCTCATCAAAAATTACTTTAATTGAATACGTTCTGAGTAGCAATTATCACAAATACTGAATGGAATACCATTATAATAAATTGTGCTTACTCTGACATTCTATGCACAATATCCACTCAGACTATGTTTCAATTTTAAGCCATTTATGCCACGTTTTTACATTTTGGCATGTACCTTATTGTTACCTACTGGGCTGGACAGGGCACTTAAATACACTGGCTCATTTAATCTCACAACAAACTACTTACAGTAAGTACCATCATAACCATTTGCATGAACAAGCTATTTGGAGGCCATGATAGGATAAATAATGTGTGAAAGGTCGCACGTTAAGTGGTAGAGTTGGAGTTCAAACACTGGTCTAAGTGACTCCAAATTTTGAGTCCTTTTGCTCTATGCTAGTTGCATGTCTAGTCTTAACCTTGTCTGTACAACAAGCTCCAATGTCTGAGGCATCATTACCCAGTCCTGCCAATCCATATCATTACATCTCCCTCAACCATTCCAGAAAAGCTTTCCCTGCTATTAACCATCCCACACCACGGCAGCCTTTCTCAGGCTGATCAGACCCCACACGAGTAGAAACGTTGGCCAGCTAAGGTAGTTACTAGGTTTAGTGGGAGAAAGATGTTTAATGGCCCGGAAAAGGAGATTCTTGACGAAGTTCATTTACCTTCGTAATGAGTAAAATGCAAAAAATAAACTTTAAATGGCTTGTGACTTTCATTGGCTCTCAAACTGAGCTTCCAAGAAAGCTGTAGAATTAGTAAATGTTATACTTTGACAAAAACAAAACTAAACAGAATTTCCACTAAATAAAATATTTATGTGCTGGCTAACAAGAAGTCTTTGTCAGTTAATTAGATGTTTGAAAATAGATACGGTAAATTGGTTGGGGAGCACACTGTCTTCATCCTGACAAGCAGGGATTTTTTAAGTGACTGATTATGAATTGTATGACACTTCATTGTTGCACACATTTAGTTATTAATATAAACGATTATCAATTTCAACTTAAAAATATGACTAGGTTATAGACAACCACAGATAGAGGAAAAATCTCCCAGATGAAAGGCAAACTAGTTGTAATTGATTCACTTAATTTTTCTCAAAATGTGTCTAAATATCAAACCAAGAAGACAGTTAAGTTTTGATAAAATACACATTTTTTTCCTTATAACACAGGAGAGTTATTTTTAAATAAAATGCAATCATAATTTGAATTTATTCAACTCACAGTGCTTTTTTGTTGGTGACAGAGACTGTTGATTCCTCTCTTTAGAGAGAAAAAACAGCTCTGTTCAGTACTCAGCAGCCAGGAAGGGCTGAGAGTCTCCCAGCTGTGTTGACTATGTATTTATATAACCAGTGAATGTGACGTTCTGTATGGTACACTTTATCACACCAAGACTGAATTACAATACAAAGATATTAATGAAAGGAAATCCATTAATATTCACTTGAAATCAAATGTATACAATTTAAAGGGGAGAATAAAATGCTAGCCTGTTAAGGGCTTGCTGTTTTACTTTAAAAGAGGAGGCTTTAAAATGTTTCTTTCTGAGTCTCTCAACTTTCACATCTTGCACTGAAGGAGGTTTTTTTTTTTTTTTTTTTTTCATTTTCTCTATGGTGACATAATCAAAGGAGAAATACATGAGAAGTCTGATAATTTCAGAGTCTTCATTTCAAACCATTAAGCTGAATTGCATCATTTCCTTTCTAAAGATTGAAGCTCTCCAAAAATGAACAGATGAAAGGTCTCAGCTTTCTAGGATGCTTGTTCATCCACTTATACAAATAACATATAATAACATGCATTTGAAGACTAGTTATTTTTCCTTTAGTATCTCAAAACAGTATGAATTGATGCAGTCTACATCAACTATTAAGCCCCTCCACTGCTTAGGGTCAGCAGCAGAGGTTTATAGAGCTGCATTACTGAGCCACGGTATTACCAAACAACGATAATCAAATGAAATTAGATTCTCCATCAAAAACAATTTTTTTTTTTTTTTTTTTTGTGGCTGAAATTATGATTCTTGGTGCAGGCTTCCAGCTCGAGCATCAACACTGATGCAAAATTGATGAAACTTCCAAGTGAAATTGCACTGTTTGATCTTCACAGCCCTGGAATAACATAGCCTAAAGCTACAGTTTCTGTAAACTTACTTTGCACAAACGACTTAGCCAGTACGGATGTATTGACATAGAGTGCCCATGAATGACATTAGGGCTACTTAGAAAAGAGACAAAATAACAGCAAAAGAATGCAGCAATTGGTTCTGAAAATTACCTTTCTCCAGTGAACCGCTCTGAAAAATTACCTTTTTCTGCTGAATCTCACTCAAAAATTACCTTTTCCAGCTGAAGCTCACTCAAAGTGCCTTGATGTTAAGCAATACAGTTTTAAGTTGAAAATGTCATAAGGCCATGAAAATAAATTGATAGAAAATTTCAGGGTTCCTTGTTGATATTTGAAGCAGCCTGTGGATTTTTGTTCTTTAACACAGATCTGCTCTGCTGTGCTACCACTTTGATTTCTGTATTGCCAAAAACAGCACGTTTCTAGGCTTAATGGCTTCACAGAGAAGAGTATGAAGGCAATTTAATTACTGCTGCCGAGGTTCTGTTACCAGTAGAAAATTGGTAAACAGATGTTTTCGAAATCCTCTCCATTCACTGTGGAACTTTAAAAAGTGCAGTAAATAAAAGTTCGAAGTTTCTTTATCCTTTAAAAGAAACCATAATTCTATTTACTACAGTATCCTTTTAGAAAATTATGCACTTGAGGTGAGATTTTTTTTCTCCTGACGGAAGGAATTTTTATTTCTTCAGTCAAAAGATGCAGGAAAGGCATCATCTATCTTGGAAGGATCATTGGACTGGACATCCAAAGACCTGAGTTCTAGCTTTGAGTTGACCTCCAGCAGCAGCGTGATCTTGGGCAAGTCCTTGTGATATAAGGGAATGGATAGGTTGATGCAGAGGTTCCTTCCAGTTCTAATGTTCTAGTTTTCTTTACGTCCAGATTTAACAACAAAACATCTAACAGTGGTCACTGTTTGTTATTAAAGGTGTTGCTCTAAGTTGTAGAACTTTAACTTTTATGTTTCTTTGTTTTCTCTGTGTGTAGGTGTGTGCATCCTTTAAAAACCAATGAAGTGCTCCCAAGTCTGACATGCTTTGGATATTTGGATATGATTTCTTCTACAGACAGCGAGATGACCGAGGTGGGTCGAGTCAGTTACAATATTTTGGGAAACTGTTAAACTAATTACCCCTCACTATCTTTTATGATTTGAATTGTGTTCCCCCCAAATTTATTTTGAAGTCCTAGTCCTTGATATCTGTGAATGTGACCTTGTTTCAAAACAGGATCTTTAAAAATGTTATCAGTTAAGTTAACTTGAGGTCATAGGGGAGTGGGGTGGATCCTAATCCAATCTGAGTGGTGTCATCCTATAAAAAAGAGAAGAGACACAGAGTTAGACAGAGGAAGAAAGGCCATGTAAAGATGCAGCTACATGCCAAGAACACCTGGGGCTACCAGAAGTTGAGAGAGAAAAGAAAGAATCTTCCCCTAGAGTCTTTGGGGTGAACATGGTTCTGCTGATGCCCTGAATTCAGATTTCTGAACTCCAGAACTGTGAGACAATTAATTTCTATTCTTATAAGCCACCTAGTTGTGGTATTTTGTTACAGCAGCCCTAATGCACTGGCATTTAGATAAACTTTAATTTTGTTTCTTTTTTGCCTTTCTTTCTTCTCTCTCCTTTTACCAGTCTCTCTGCCTATCTGCCTCTTCTCCAGGCTCAATTCTCTTTCTCTGCCCCATCTCTTCTCTTTCCTGCTCCTCTTTTTTCTTTCTATTTTAACTCATAAGCCTTCCAAAAAATCAGCCATTAAAAACTCTATGGGGGACAGTTCTACTCTGACACACATGGGGTCGCCATGAGTTGGAATCAACTACACAATGGGTTTGTTTTCTGGTTTTAATCTTATGGAAGCAGACCAGGCCTTTCTTCCAACTTGCCTCTGGGTAGGTTTGAACCTCCAACCTTTCAGTTAATAACCGAGCACATTAACCATTTACAATACCCAGTGACTCCAATTTCTCCTCAGAGCTGCCAAAAGGACTGTTTAACCCTGCTGACAGAATTCAAGATTAAGAATGATATGGACCTCTATAGTAGATCAAACTTTATTTTTTTCAAATTCATGAAATCATTACAATTAGAGGTGCACAAAATGACTATTTTGGCTAAGTGCTTAATCATCAATATTGCAAGAATGGAAAGAGGAGAAAAACCTTAACACCGAAAGCAAACTGAAACGAATGAATCCAGTTTTATTTCAAATGAATACCATAATAACACTGAAGGTAAAATGAAAGAATGAATGGGAAGAAGGAAGAAAGAAAAGGAGGGAAGGAGGATGTACAAATGTATCCAAATAATTTTTGGACACAGGACTTGACCATATAAGTCTTTTTTTTATATTTTTTTAAATTTTTTTACATATATTGTTATGAGACCCCAACTGCTTACCCCATTCTGCAACAGCACACTCGTCCCCTCCGCCCCTGATTCCCCATGAACATTCAACCAGCTCCTAACTCTCTCTGCCTTCCTATCTCACCTCTGGGCAGAAGCTGCCCCTTTGGTCTCTTGTATCTACTTGTCTAAGAGGCACATTCTTCACAAGTATGACTTTATGTCCCACAGTCCAGTCCAATCCCTGGCTGAAGAGTTGGCCTCGG
>NW_004443994.1:5259111-5291789 GCF_000243295.1 Trichechus manatus latirostris
ATTGCTGTCTCTCTATGGATTCTTGCAGCCTATTAAATTTGGCATTATGTTCTTGAATAACTTTTTTAAGTTCTGCTACTACTGTGTCTGTATGTTTCCTGGATGTTTCTCCATTCTGTAGAATTTCCTTTTGTATTTCTAGAAGAGTTCTGTATATTAATCTTTTGTATTCTGCCTTTGGTAATTCCAAGAAGTTCTCTTTCTCCAGAGAATTTATTGATTCTTTATTTTGGGAGCTTGGTGAAGCCATCATGGACTGTCTCTTTATGTGACTTGGTATTGACTGTTGTCTCCAAGCCAACAATAATTTATTATAGTTTTATTTTGTGTTTGCTTAGTGAGACCTAGGTTCTTATTTTTGCTTTGATATGCCCAAGTAGGCTGCTTGTGTGCACTAGTTTGATTTTTGACACTTTTTGATCTCTAATGTCCTGTCACCAGGTAGTTAGTTCTGTAACTAAGTATGTGCACACAGGAGTCTGTTAAATTTTCCTATATGGGATCAGCGCAGGTGTTCAGGCAGTCAGTTACCAAGTGTGTGATGCAGGCTCTCACCCCCAGTCCTAGAGAGGCATGGGTGATAGGTGCAGGCACTGGACTCTGGCTGTGGTAGGGGATCACATGCTGAGCCAGGCAGGGGGCTGATGGCTGCCCCTGAGGGTCTGAAAGGGAAGCGTGTCCCTATTCTCTAGGGTGAGTAGGTAGGTGAGTTTTGCAGCCGGGCTAAGAGCACCCCACTCTGTTGGCTGTAAAGACTCGAGGGCACCACTTTTTCTTGAACTCCTGTAGCAGGTGATTAGGCACTTTAGGAGCTACAACCAGTCCTCAAGACCCTGCTGCAGATCGGTAAAAGTGCCTCTTAAGGGGCAGGGCTGTTTCGAGGGTCAAAAATCTGCCCGTTCACAGCTGAAGCAGTTGAAGTTAAACTTCAGATGTTTGCCCTGTTGTACTGTGGCTGTGAGGGCTAACACTGTTGTGATGGGTCCCCACAAGTCTATACAGGGGTGTAAGGCACTCAGAGTCTGCGGATCCCTGATACCTGTGGCCAGCAAAGGAGCTGTGCTGTCGCTGCGTTCCTGGCCTAGGGGAGCCAGCAGCTTATTTGTTCCCTCTCCAAGGCCAGGAGAATGGGTCAGGGCACCTTTTGGGATCTACTTCAGGCCCAGTGGACTCCCATTTTAGAGAGTGGAGGGAGGAGGTAAAAGGAACAGAGGTTTTTCCCAAATCTGGTGCAGCACACAGAGGGAGGAGGTAAAAGGGAGAGAGGTTTTTCCCAAATCTGGTGCAGAGTGCGGAGGGAGGAGGTAAAAGGGAGAGAGGTTTTTCCCAAATGGGCTTTCTTTTTGTTTGTTTGTTTAATTGCCACAAAAAGGTGCACGCACGTACTTATCCTAGCCTCTTGGGAGCTGCTCTTCACTGGTTTGGAGTGTCTAAGCAGAATCTCTGCTGCCAGGTCTCTCTCAGTGTGGAAACTGCTTCCCAAGCACATGCACAGGACAGCGGTTTGCCTGCTTCACCGCGGACCAGCGTGGCTGTGTCTCTGCAGTTTCGCCGCCGCGGCTCTAGCGCTCCTCACCTCTTCCAAACGGTCTTCCTCTCCCATATGACTCAGATGGGTTTCTTAACCTTGCCTTGTTCAGGGCTGCCAGATGTTCACATAGAATCAAATCACTTGTTTTTCCAGGTCTTTGTTGTAAGAGGGATACAGGAAGCATCTAACTACTCCGCCATGTTGACCACGCCTTGACCATATAAGTCTTGGATGAGGAAGGTAGATAGGCGGGGGTAGGAGGGGTATGGGAAAATTGCAAAGAAATCATGAACTCTTTTTAATAGGTTTGTTTATTGAAGTGGCATAGGTGAAGCAATTCTGCAACTATTTTACATGTATTTTAAGACTGAGTAAATGAGTAAATATGCTGATATTGTTGGAAGCCAGGGTCCTCACTGTCGAAGAATGGACATACAAATATGGAATGGGGGAAGGAAAGAAAAAACCCTCTGGAAATGGTTGTATTGTGATTTGTAAAATATACATGTACATGTACAATATATATGCATATATATTTGTATCTTTCCATGTAAGCCTCTCCTTCTATATATATGTGTATGTATTATTTTTAGGCTTTCCCCATTGAAAGAGCCAAGAATCAAACACACCTCAGCAGCCATGAGCACACCTAGTACCCAGATCTTGGTCTCTAATACTATTCCCCACTATCTTGGTCATCTAGTGCTGCTATAACAGAAATACCACAAGTGTATGGCTTTAACAAAGAGAAGTTTATTCTCTCACAGTCCTGGAGGCTAGGAGTCCAAATTCAGGGTGCCAGCTCCAGGGGAAGGCTCTCACTGTCTGTCAGCTCTGGAGGAAGTTCCTTGTGATGCATCAGTCTTCCCTTGGTCTGGGGGCATCTCAGAGCAGGAACTTCAGGTCCAAAGGATGCACTCTGCTCCTGGCACTGGTTTCTTGGTGGTATGAGGTCCCCATGTCTCTCAGCTTGTTTCTCTCTTTTATATCTCAAAAGAGATTGGCTTAAGACACTATCTACTCTTGTAGATCTCATCAATATAATGCTCACTAATCCATCTCATTACATCATAGTCATAGGATTTGCAAAACATAGGGAAATCGTATCAGATGACAAAATGGCAGACAATCATACAATACTAGGTATCATGACCTAGCCAAGTAGACAGAAATTTTGGGGTGACACAATTCAATCCATGACACCCACTAAAAGGAACCAGAAAGCCTCAGATAAATGGTGATTCCAGGGTTGGGCAGGGTAGATACACGACGAATCTGGAACATATTGTTATGCCAGAGAGTAAGGAAGTGCTAAAAAAACAAAACAAACAAACAAAAAAAAACAGATGGGGACATGTCACAAGAATATAGGAATCAGCTTTAAGAGGTATCTACTGACCAAGTATGAGACAATTTGAGCAACAAAATAATCAAATATAGTAATGAATTATAAACAGTGAAAAAGTAGGAATTCATAAATCCATATAAATATTAAATAGATAAATAATTAAATTGGGAAAATGGAGGGTTCTTCCTTACAACAGAAGGCCAAATCCCATTTGTTAAATATGGCATAAGTGCTTGAACTGGGAAAAAAAATCAACATTCTAAAGTTATCAGAGTAGAGATTATTTGGAAATAATTAATTATTATTAATTATTAAGAGACTAAATACCTAGGGGGAGATGCTGATGAGAAACAGAATGTTTTCATCATCTTAAAGTGTCTCCCCAGAGACTGCTTATTAGTTACAAGAAGGAAAATCAGTAATTACACAGTGGAGAAATAAGAAACATCTTGACCAAATGATGAAAATTAATATCACCATTGAAGGCCATATGGACATCATGTGCTTCCAAGAAGGAAGCAGTATCACCTATGTATTCCAACTGAGAATGGATAAGGTGAATTAATTCATGAGAAACCATCAGCCAAAACTAAAATGAAGAATACTCTATTTAAAAGGGGTGAGTGAAAATATATTCTTCAAAAAGTCAATGTCATAAAAGACAAAGGAAGGCTGTGAAATTGGTCCAAATTAAAAGAGGCTAAAGAGACATGACAACTAAATATAACACCTAAACATAGACTGAATTCTGTAAAGGATGGGAAAAAGCTATGAAGGAAATTATGAGGTCCATTGACCAAGTTGGCATATGAATGATAGATAGTTAAAACTATGGTGTCAATGTTAAATTTAATATTGTTAATTTTAAATGTAAAGTTAGTAACTGTATTGTGGCTTTGTAAGTGTAGTGGGTTGAATACTCTCCCCTCAAAATTCATGCCCTTCCCAGAACCTCAGACTATGACCTTATCTGAAAATAGGGTCATTGCAAATGTAATTAGTTAAAATGAGGTTACACTAGAGCAGGGTGGGATCTTAATCTGATATGACTAGTGTCCTTATAAGAAGAGAGGAGATACAGGGAGAATGTCATGTGACAACAGAGGCAGAGACTGAAGTGACATATCTACATGCCAAGGAAAGCCAAGGATTGCTGGCTACACCGGACACTAAGAGAAAGGCATGGAAAAGATTTTCTTCTAGAGCCTTCAGAGAGAAGGCTGACACCTTGATTTGAACTTCTAGTCTTCAGAACTGTGAGTGAATAAATTTCTGAAGTCACCCAGTTTGTGGTAATTTGTTATAGCAGTCCTAGGAAACTAATACAGTAAGATAATATCCCTATATTTTTCTTCTGAACCACAAGTAGTTCAGAAGAAAACTATACATACATTTAGAGACAGAAAGAAAGCATGCCCACAAATGATAACGCAAATGGAACAGAACGTTAAACAATACTTGAATCTGAGAAAAAGGTAGGATATAGGAGTATTCTTTGTATTATTTTTACTTTTGTAATTTTTCTGTAAGTTTGAAACTATTTCTTCTTTAAATATCATGAACCAATGGACACAGATTGATTCCAAAAAGTAGAGAAGACAAAGCTAGATGAGGAATACATCAATATGCTATATGTGAAGGAAGCAGTCTATCTCTGTGACCATGGGGAGAGATAAGAGAAGTAACACTTTGTATTATGTAAAAACATACAATTGTGCATACTTACTGGCTGGGAGAAGTTAAATGCTAAATAAACTCACACAAAAAAATATGGATCAGAAAAAAAAATTCCAGCTAGCCTAGAACATGGCTCTAGCCTCTCCCCAATATGAACCCGTAGCAAATTAGATAGTGCAGGGCAACATCACCTACTTCAAAGACAAGTAATCCATATGGAACCAGCATAGAATGTATACAAAGATACTTCAAAGCAAAAAAAAAAGAGTGAGAGAGAGGAGAGGAATAGGAAAATACAAATAGCAGACAAAGAAAACTCATCAAATAATGTTGTCAAGAGAAGACTAAAATTGGGACCAATGTACTATGAATTAAAAAATAACTTAATGAGCAAATATCTATATAAAACAAGATCACAAAGCAGGTATACAAAGTCTCAAGGAAAAGCTGATAAGACCAAAGAAGCAGATGAAATGCAAACTGACAGAGCTCAGAAAGAAGTGAGATTACAAGTAAACCATCACAGAAAATGAAAAGATACTGCTAAAAATGCAGCAGGGGGGATAGAGGATAGAAATGAGAAAGCCAGCAAAATAAAGAAGGAGCTCAAAAAAGTTTATAAAGAAAATAAGAACTATGACAGTTAGGCAAGGAAAACCCAACATACACATGATTGGAACTCCCAAAGAATGAAATCTACATAATAGAAGAAAATAAATATTTAAAAATATAATTTGAGAATTAAAAGAGTTAGACAGTGGGGAGGAGATTGGGTCTTTGGACATGGTTGGCAGAATTGGAGAGAGCAAAGAGTTGCACGCTCAGGTCACCCAGATATGTTCTTAGGATCTGAAAAGCTTGTGCACAGACCTTTGCATTTGTCCCCCACCTTTGCCAGGAAAAGGGTGCCTCCAACGAGGGGAGTTAGAAACTAATCCACAATGCAGAAATGTATGAATGCTTTTCTTTTTCTTAATTATAATTACTTTATCAAAATCAAATGTAATTTCTGCACTTTTTCCCCAACAGTTGAATTTCTGTTTAATTTTTTTAGCAAAAAAAGGGATGCAAGTTTGAGTATCCCTAATCTTATGGTGAACCAAAATAGATCCCCAATAGAGGCATACAACTAAACTGAACATGTCACACCACAAAGAAGCTTCTATCTGCCAAAGACTCCCCTTAATACATTGAGAAGAAGGTAGGTAAACAGCTTAACAACTGTTTTACTTAGAAATTTAAAACGCAAGTTGTTTTTAGAGAATTTCAGCAGGCAGACATTATAAACTTCAAATTATACACCTATTTTGATGGTCACTATCTTCTTGATAATAACAACAATTTTCTGGATAATCACAGATGAGAAAGAATTCTTTTCTGCTCTTTTGTAATCCTCAATTTCTCAAGATAGGAGAAATTAGTCCATAAAAAATATATTCTTTCTTTATTTACCTACAAAAATATATTATACTGTCTGTTACTGAATATCAACATAGGCTCCTGTAAACAATATAATCAGAAATTATAGTCCAAATTTTACTGCAGTATTTTTGAGATTTACTATATTTTAAAGTATATTTTAAACTCATCTCTTTGCATGTCACTGTAAGTAATGTGGACTATTATTTATACACATAGCAGAACATGCATTGCTAAATAAGTGTTGTCCTTTGCCCTCAAATTTAAACAAAACTAACTTTTTCAATTGTGCCACTATTAATTTAGGATTCTTGTAACCCATCTCTAAGAATCGCCCTTTAGGAACTATAGCATATTCTCTTGAGTTATCCTCTATGGTGGCCCATCTTTGTCCTTTGTGGGAGCATTTGGTTTTTAAAATTGAATTAAAGTGGTTTCACACTGTGGCTAGTAAATAAAGAAAGCACCAAGCTAGGAAATACCATTTGAATACAAAAGACTATCAACTATATTTCAAGAACTCAAGAGGAGGAGAATTGTCTACTATATTTAGTCTATTACATTACCCAGTTTTTTCCATTTCTTTTGCTCCTTCTTCATTCTTGGTATTACATCTTTCCCTCTGGTATCATTTTCCTTCTGACTGAAGAACTTTTAGCAATTCTTTTAGACAAGTCTGTTGGCAACAAATTCAATACGTTTTCCTTCATCTGAGAATGTTCTTTTTTTATCTTCATTCCTAAGGATATTTTCTCTGGATATTAAATTTTGGGTTGACAGTTCTTTTCTTTCAGAACTTGAAGAATGTTGTGCAACTTCCTTTTGGCCTCCATGGCATCTGATGAGAAATCTGCAGACATCTGTATTGTTCCCAATAAATAATAAATAATTTTGATCTGGTTGCTTTTAAGACTTTGTCTTTAGTTTTCAGTATTATGACGTGTTGAGGCATGGATTTCTTTGGGTTTATCCTGTTTGGGATTCACTGAGCTTGTTAAGTCTGTAGGTTCTATGCCTTTTTCCAAACTTGGGAAGTTCTCAACCATTATTTCTTCAAATACATTTTCAGCACAGCTCTTTCTCCTCTTCTTCTGGTAATCCAATGATACAAATACTAGACTTTTCTTACTGTACCATAGGTCCCTGAAGTTCTGTCCATTTTCTTTCAATCTTTTGTCTCTCTGTTGATCAGATTAGATCATTTCTATTGATCTATCTTCAAGGTCACTGACTCTTCTGTTATCTGCAGTTTGCTATTGAGCTCAACCAGTGAAATTTAAAAATTTCAGGTATGATATTTTCAGTTCTAAAATGTCCACTTTGTTCTTCTTAATATCTTCTATTACTTTGCTGAGAATTTTGATTTTTACATTTGTTTCAAGTGTGCCTGTGATGGCTTATTGGAGCACAATATCTGCTGTAAAGTCTTTGACAGATAATTCTAACATCTGTGTCATCTCAGTGGCATCAGTTGATTATCTTTTCCCATGTGAGTTAAGATTTTTCCTGGTTCTTCATATACTAATATTTTGGATTTTTATCCTGGACATTTTTAATATTATGTCATGAGATACTGGGTCTTGTTTAAATCCTATTTAAAAATGTTGATAAGTAAAACTAAACACTTCATGGGATTAGTTTTCTTGGTTTGAAGCTTTAGGGTCTTGGCTTTGTAGGTCTATCCAGTCCGTTGGCCTAAAGTGGTTTTTAGGGTTTCTGTTCTGCCTCCTAGTTCAGTGGGTAGCACCTAGAGTCTTAAAAGTTTGCAAGCGGCCCCCCAAGATACAGCAGTTGGTTTCTATTCACCTGGAACAGCACAGGAAGAAAAAGACCCAAGAATCAGAGAAGGAAATGGACTACAGGTTTAATTACCTCTATAAAGTACTACCTCTTCTGCAATGAGATCAGAAGAAACGGATGGTGTCCAGCTACTTACTATTACTTTACAATTTAACCAAGGACCCAACAGATGAATCCTGATCAAAAGGAGGAAAATCAGGAAACAGAAATTCAAATTCATATGGAAACCAGACTCACTGGAGCCAATGAGAAGGGGTGGGGGATAAATCTATTGACCAGAAATAATCTTTAAACCTTAAACTACAACTAGCCCATGAAGCCATTGTTAAACAAAACACCAGTTTAGCTCAATTAATAAATAATGTTTGCCTTGAGCATTGCACTCTTATAATTATATGAGTTCAAACTGACAACAGTTAATCTAAAGCACAGATGAGAATATTAAGGGGAAGAGAGTCCAAATTTCCGGTGATGTAACCATATGGGTAGAAATAGTGAGAATGGTGACACATTGTGAAGTATGTAACCAATGTCATTGAACTGCATATGTAGAAATTGTGAACGGATATATGTTTTGTTGTATATATTGTCACCAAACATAAATTTAAAAATATTTTAAACATTGGTATTTTTCTTTGAACAGGGAATTAATCTGGTTAAGTTCAGGCTGAAAGCTACAACCCACTGATATCAGTTTCATTCCAGTATCAGTTCAGTTTTCAAAGTCTTCGTACTATTATTTGGATTTGCCTTGAATACATGCAACTCAGTGGCTAATCTGAGACCTGAGTGGTGGTGTATCTGTTAGTTTAGTTTTCAAAATCTTTAGCATGCTGATTAGGATCGGTTCAGGTGTGAGGCCAGGAGTTCAAAAACAACACTATGGAGTCGCCTTCCCCAAGTCCTCCCTGTTTGCCATTTCCCCAGTACTTTTGGGTTACCTGGGGCTCCCCTTTTCAGTCTGTAGCCTAAAACCTGAGGTTTTAGTTACCATGCCCTACTGTACACGTCTGTGACTGTGCCTACATCTGGGAACAAATGGCTGGAAGACAAAGAGAAAGATAAAAAGTATTAGAGCTTCCCCGGCTTCTTGGAATCACAGGTCTACTTATCAGAGAGGAAGGTTCTTTTCTCTTAGAACTTTGGCTCCTGTGGGCTCTCATTGCAGTGTCTGTCACCTCTGCCATAGATTTCTCGAGGGCTGGGCAGTGAGAGAGTGAAGAGAAGAAAAAAAAAATCAAGTTTCTGCAATCTCTCTGAGTGTTAGATGTTCCCTTTCCTGCTCTTTGAGACAGAACTAAAGTGCTTCTCCTGAATCTCTCTCTTTTTGTGCGGAAGCCAGCTTTTGGTTTTAGACTGTGTTGAATTCACTCAGGGAGATAGCAAAGGAAAAAAGAAAGGTAAACTCATTACCAGTTTGGTGGTACTTCAAATTCTAGTCTTCTTCCCTAATTTACTTGATACTATTTACTTTTCAGGGTCCTAAAATAGCTGCCCTAGGTTTTATAGTTATATTCAGAGGTATAGACACAGTAGAGTGTGTTTATTCCATCTCATCCAGAATCAGAGGCACTTTAGATATTTTTCATATTGATTTTTAATTTAATTCAGTTGTGGTCAGAGAACATATTTGGTAATATTTCAGTATTTTAAAATTTATTAATCATTGTTTTGTGGCATAGCATATGATCTATTTCAGTAAGCATTTCATTTGCACTTGAAAAGAAAACGTATTCTAAAGTTGCCAAATGTAATGTTTTATAAATGTCAGTTAGGTCAAGTTGATTAATAGTACCATTCAGAATTTTCTTTTCCGATGTTTTTGTGTAAACTAATTGTCCTGTAAGTTCTTGCAAGATGGGTGTTAAATCTTCAACTGTGATCAAGAATTTGTCTGTAACTCCCTTTAATTCCTTCATCTTTTGCTTTATGTGTTTTGAAGCTCTTTAATTAGGTGGATACACATTTATAATTACGTCTTCTTGGTGTACTGATTCTCTTATTATTATAAAAATATTCCTCCTTATCTTTAGTGGCACTTCTTGTCTTGAAATCGATTTTGTCCGATATGTTTATTGCTTGCATAACTTTTTTCATGCTTTCACTTTTCACCTATTTGTTTCTTTTTATATAAGGTACATCTTGTATAGACAGTATATATTTGGTCTTTTTTAAAAATAGTCTGAAAACCTTTTCTCTTATTTTGAGTGTTTAGACTAGTTACATTTAAAAGAGTTGATATGGCTGGATTTAGTTCTACCATTATACTGTATGATTTTATTTGTCTCATTTGTTGTTTTGTTATTTGTTCCTCCTTTTGAACTTTCTTTTGCTTTTTAAATACTTTCAGCATTTCATTTTAAGATACTGCTTTGCATTTTTTAGAGTGTAAATTGATTGACACAAGATAGATGCCTCTTCATAATCTGTCCTTAAACTGTCTTTCTAACCTCATCTTCTATCACACTTCCCGAGTACTTCCTCTGTGCCCTCTATATTTTGTGCACTTTAAACTTCTTATCATGTCATTTCATAACTTTCTCTGGTTATTTTATGACTTCTTAGTGCCATAATATAGCCACAAACACAAATGAAATTATTAAAAGTAAAATCCCAGCCACTGCAGCTGGCATGGGACATTTGATATGACATAGGAAGCAAGTATGCAGTAGGACTTTTAAACCTTTTTTCTTCTCCCCATATCATCTTATTTACTAATAAATGTTAATGGGAAGGTATTCTTGGGCTACTGCAGCACAATTTTTTGCAGTGTCTACATAAAGGAAAATCATACCTCCAGTACTGCACAGAGTGATGTAAGAGTAAATAAAATTAGAAATAGCCAGTTAAGGCTTTTCATATTGAGTTGATAATGGCTTTTACCTTCAAGTATAAATTCTGATCATAAACAATTTGAATTTCTCTGTGTTTAGTATATTAGTAATAAGGAAGAGGCTAATTTGAGGTGAATCCATGTGGATCAGCAGGGGCTGCAGACTTAGGGGAATTACCCAGGATATGACAGTTCAAGAAAAAACAATATCCAGGCATGACCAAGATAGAAACATTTCTCTTTGATCCTTCTAAATAAAGGTTACACTAATTCACTAGTGAAAAGATTAAGAGAAGAAGCAAATTGTGGTTATGGCACTCTCTTATTGTAAATTGGTATCTGTATCTAAATTTATATCAGTAGTTATTCACTTAACCATTTATTAACTTGTATATAATTCTTCCCATAGCGTGTATTGAGATCTCCTTAACTAATGATATAGTCTAAAGTCTCAAGTTAAGAGAATCTTCTTAGGTATTGTTAAAATGAAACAGTTAAATCAAGTGGACTCAATTATTAATGTATTCAAGAATGTATTATTCAGTCTGGTCAACTCAGTTAACTTTATCCATTACAGAATAATGTATATACAAGACCTATTCCTGCTTAGGTGTATTACACTTTGTATTTCCTTATGATGTTTTCCAGGGGAGCCCTAGTGGTTAACCGCTTGGCTGTTAACCAAAAGGTCAGTGGTTCAAACCCATCAGCGGCTCTGTGGAAGAAAAGACCTAGCAATATGCTGCAGAATATATCACAGCCTAGGATGCATGCGGCAGTTCCACTCTGTCCTATAAGTGGCTATGAGTTGTAATCAACTCGACAGCACACAACAACGACAACATAGTGTTTTCCCTGCCTAGCCAGCCGTTTCCCAACTTCTGTGGTTGGACAGACTCTATTCATTTTTTAAGGTCCATCTTAATATTATTGCCTCTGTGAGGCCATTCACAGACAGCTTTAAGTGATTTTTATTTTTTCTTCCATGTTCCCACAGCACTGTGTTCTTACCTGTAAAAAGCACTTTTCATCTATATTAAGTTTATCCATTTCTGTATCTATTTGCCCCCAGACTATGAACTTCCTCCTAGCATTTATTGCAGCTCAGGGAAAAAGGAAAGAAAGAAGCAGCAAAGGGTGCAAAAAAGGAGAGAGGAAGAATACCATATTTTGTTCAATTAAAAATAAACATTCTTTTTCACATTTTAACGTGTCCAAAACAGGGCTGTATCTTATAATCCTTTGTCTCTTACAATCACCATGATCTACGCAGCAATTACGCTATAGCTGTCATTGCCTGCATGCGCATGAACTTGGTCATTACAAGTAGCATGCCTAAACAACTGCAAACCCATCTGAAGCCCATTTTACAAAAGAATACAAGTCCTGGTTGTTGTCTGAAAACCTTATTTTGTCACCTTCAGGTAAGTTTAAGAAAGGTTCAGCATCAAAACTTGAAGAATTTGTGCCAGCAGGTTGGAAGAAAATCCCAGAGACAACAGTAGAGCATTCTTCTAAGAAATGCAGTATCATCAATGCTCTTGATAGAATATTATGTGGCTAAACACTAATATTGATTTGTTTTAAAGTCAAAAAGTCACACATAGGTGAGTATGACTTTATATGTGAAGAAGTTTAAAAATACCTTAGCCAATTTAGTTCATTTATATTTTCCTCTTTAAATATTCACTGGAGTAATACATGATTTAAAAAATCTATATATCCAAATGTGATTTAAAAGCTAGTTCAGGAAGCATAAAATAAATGTTCTGTCTATTAAGAAGTCATTTGGTAATAGTTTAATTGACTTTTTTTTACATCTTACAATCATGGAAAGACAGATTCAATGAAATATGTAAATAGTAAAAGCTTATGAGGATTGGTTAACTGGTTAACTACGAGGAATTTTGCAAAATCCTTCTGAATAAAATAATTTCTATTATTATTTTTGGAGTCTCTGGGTAGTGCAAACAGCTAAGTGCCTGAGCAGCAACTAACCCAGTTGGTTCATATCCACCCAGAGATGCCTCAGATCAGCATTCTCCTTCCAAAAGTTCACAGCCATGAAAACCTTGTGGAATGCAGTTCTGCCCTGCAACACATGAGGTTGCCACGAGTTGGAATCGACTCAACGGCAACTGGTTTGGGTTTTGGTTTGACACAATTATTTTCAATATCCAATTATACTGAACCAAGTGAGGAATCAGAAAATAACTTAATTTTCCAGAGACTGTATCAATGCTCTGAAAAGTCCCTGTGATGAAGAACATTTCCGGATCAACCAACATTGTTGAATTCTCAAGAGGGCAGGACGACAGCTAAGAAAGTACTTTTGTTTCAAGTGTTAGATACCCTGAGCTGTTCTTATTTAATGTTAAAAGTCATATCATCATCATTGCACCTACTTTGTTGAATGCTGCTCATTTTAATTTAGTGTGAAAAACACATGACAAACACCTTCCCACAGTAAACATTCAAATTAGTAGAATGGACAAATGCTTTGGTTGAGTCAGTTACACTCACAGATATAACAGCCTGAGTGAGGATAATAGAAAGAAATCCATTAAGATGGTCAATTTAAGAATCTTTAGAACAAGAACAAAATTCCAGATACCACTTACGTTTCGCACTACTTTAAGGAGAAGCATAGCATATGAGCCCAAGTGCTCAAATCAGATCTTCCTTAGAGTAATTAATTATATTTTCTGAAATTGCTTTCCTTTGCAACTTTAACTAGTCATGAACCTTTTTCCTCCTCTCTCCAAAACATGCCTAACTGGCACTGCTAAAGGCCCAAATGGGAACTTCTGCTTCTGTCCACAATGGAGTAAGAAATTTTTAACTTAACCTCTCACCATAAACAATTAGAAACTGAACAAAACATATGAAACAACTGTTGTCAGACATTGGATAGTAGATAGTGCAAGATGGTGAACCCAGAGAGAGAAACAAACAAGGTAAGCCACATAGCTTAGTCATCTAGTGCTGCTGTAACAGAAATACCACAAGTGGATGGCTTTAACAATGAGAAGTTTATTCTCTCACAGTCCAGTAGGCTACAAGTCCAAATTCAGGGCATCAGCTCCAGGGAAAGGTTTTCTCTGTCAGCTCTGGAGGAAGGTCCATGTCATCAATCTTCCCTTGGTCTGGGAGCATCTCAGCGCAGGAACCTCAGGTACAAAGGACACGCTCTGCTCCCGGCACTGCTTTCTTGGTGGTATGAGGTTCCCATGTGTCTCTGTTTGCTTCTCTCTTTTATATCTCAAAAAAGATTGAATTAAGACACTATCCAATCTTGTATACCTCATCAGTATGACTGCCACTAATCAATCTTATGAGATCATAGTGACTGAATTTACAATACATAAGGAAATCACATCAGATTACAAAATGGTACACAATTATACAATTTTGGGAATCATGACCCAGCCAAGTTGACAGACATTTTTTCGGAACACAATTGAATCCATGACACCACATGATCACACAGCCAACTTCCTGGAGGCAATTTTCAGATTATTGGGACTGGGAGAAGAAATTGAAGTAGAGCCCAATGGCCTCATCGAGTTGAGGAAATGGAAATTGGAATTCAGGGAGGCTGAAGTATTTGGAGGTTGCAGGCAAGAGTTCCAGAAAGGAGGGAGCTCCATGAAAAAAGGGATCCAGAATTCAGCAGTTAAGTCTTGGTGATTGCCAGGTCATGCACGTGTAGATTGATACTCTACAACACTATCCAAGGCAGAACTGTAAGCTGAAAAATTCACAGAAGCCACACAAAGTAGGGACAAGTTCAAACTCCAGTCAGACAGAGTAGTTCTTGGTGATTACCTGTGATATTCACAGGAGACCCTCTAAGGGTCACACCTTAGTAATATGGCTGAATTATCCCTGGAGTGAAAACTATGCCATACCTGCCATAGCAAATCTTAAAAGCAGGCCTGAAAGAGATGGATGGTTGTGCAAGTAATTGAATTGCTTGCCTAAACAAATCTCAACACTTTGTAAGTCAGAAAACAAAATTAGATACTCAAAAATATAACACCACAGTGCCCAGTACTTAATAAAAAATTAATAGAACATGCCAAGAAGCAAAAAAATGTGACCAAAAATCAGAAGAAAAGAATCAGTAAATGGAAAAAGAAGCAGAAATGGCAGACATCATAGAATTAACAAACTAAGGAAATGATGAACACAATGAGGATAGAAAAATGTGGACTTAAAAAGAACCAAAGTAAACTTCTAGTGATGGAAAATATATCTGAAATAAAAACTTCATAGTTTAGACATGTTGGAAGAAAAGATAAGTTAACTTGAAGAGATAGAAATAAAAACTATCCAAAATGCAGCACAGAAAGAAAAAAAACACTGAGGAAAGAAAACAGAACCTCAGTGTCTTACTTATCTAGTGCTGCTGTAACAGAAATACCCCACAACTGGATGGCTTTAACAAAGAGAAATTTATTCCCTCATAGTCTAGTAGGCTACGTCCAAGTTCAGGGCATCAGCTCCAGAGAAAGTCTTTCTCTGCTGGCTCTGGAGGAAGGTCCTTGTGATGCATCATTCTTCCCTTGGTCTGGGAGCATCTCAGTGCAGGATCCTCAGGTCCAAAGGACTCAATCTGCTCCTGGCACTGCTTTCTTGGTGGTATGAGGTCCCCAACTCTCTGCTTGCTTCTGTTTCCTTTTATCTCTTGTAAGACAAAAGGTGGTAGAGGCCACACCCCAAGGAAACTCCCTTTACATTGGATCAGGGATATGACCTTAGTAAGGGTGTAAGAATCCCACCCTAATCCTCTTTAACATAAAATTACAATCACAAAATGGAGGACAACCACACAATACTTGCAATCATGGCCCAGCCAAACTGATACACACATTTTTGGGGGACATAATTCAATCCACTACACTCAGTGACCTATGAGACAATATAAAGTAATTTAACATGCATACAATTGGAGCTCCAGAAAAAATAAAAAGGAAGGGAAGAAAAATATTTGAATAAATAATAGCCAAAATGATCCCAAATATGATTAAGATTATAATTTCAATGATTCAAGATGTTGAACATACCCTAAGCACAAGAAACACACACACACACACACACACAAACCCACAAATCTTAATCAAATTCTCAACACCAGGAAAAAATGAGAAAAATCTTAGAAGTAGGCAGTGAAAAGAAGTCATATTACATACAGAGGAACAAAGACAGGAATTAACACAGACTTTTTGAGAGAACATAATGAATATACCTCTTTTAAGTGATAAAAGAAAATAACTGTAAACGCAGAATTATATGTTCAGTAGAAGTAAACTTGGTAAATTAAAAACTTTTCAGACGAACAAAAGCCAAAAGAATTTATTTCCAGCTGACTTACATTACAAAAAAAAGTTAAACAAAGTCCTTTCGGCTGAAGGAAAATGATACCAAATGAAAACTTATATCTTCACAGAAAATAAAGAACAACAGAAATTGTAAATATTTGAGTAAATATGAAATATTTTTCTCATATTTAAATTTCTCCAAGAGATAACTGACCATTTAAGCAAAAATAAGAATAATATAATATGAGTAGTGGGTTGAAAATTCACATCTACCTGGAACCTCAGAATATGACTTCACATGGAAATAGGGTCTTTGCAAACGTTATTAGTTAAGATGATACCATACTGGATTAGTGTGGGCCCTAAAGCCAATGACTGCTATCTTTATAAGATGAGAAAGCACAGCCATAGAGACAGAAAAGAGAATTCCATGTGAAGATATGGATAAAAATTGGAGTGATAAGTCTACAAGCCAAGGAATGCCAAAGATTGCCAGCATCCACTGGAAGCTAGGAGAGAGACATGGAAAAGATTTTCCCTCAGAGCCTCCAGAAGGAACCAACCCTATGAACAGCTTGACTTCAGATTTTTAGCCTTTAGAACAGTGAGAGAATAAATTTCTGTTGCTTAAATCCAACAAGTTTGCAGTAACTTGTCACAGCAGCCCTAGGAAACTAATACAGTGAGGTTTATAATATATGTAGAAGTAAAATGTATGGCAATTATAGCATAAAGGATGGAGAGAGAGAAATTGAAGTAAACTGTTGTAAGAGACTTACATATTAAGTGGTATATTGGTGCAGTGGTTAAATATTTGGCTGCTAACTAAAAGGTCAACAGTTAGAATTCACCAGCTGCTCCTTGGAAACCCAATGGGGCAGTTTCTACTGTGTCCTGTAGAGTCTCTATGAGTCAGAATCAACTTGACAGCAATGGGTTTTTTTATATTATTATTTAAAGGAAAACTGTGTTATTAACCTTCGAGCAATAACAAAGATAAATAAATACATGCATAAATACATAAATGCATAAATAACTGAGATATTAACAATAAGCCAGTAGTGGAGACAAAATAAAATACTGAAAATGCCCAATTAATCAAGAAAAGCTAGTAGAAGAGGAAAAAAGAGAACAAAGAACATATGGGAATAAAAGAAAACAAATAGCAAAATGGTAGAAGTAAACTCAACCATATCATATTCACATTACATATGAATGGTCTAAACACTCCAAGTACAAGACAAATGCTGTCAGATTGGATCAAAAAGCAAGATCCAACTACAGTTGATTCTCATTATTCATGGTAGTTATGATCTGCAAAAGCTACTCTTAATGACTTTACCTTTACATCATTGATCGTCAACCGTGGCTGCCTATTGGAATCACATAGGGCTTTAAAAATAAGGATGCCTGTGTCCCAATCCCATAGATTATCATTCAATTGGTCTGGAGTATAGTCTAGCATCAGAATTTTTAAAAAGCTTACCAGGTCATATTAATGCACAGCCAACCTTCTGAATCATTGATTTCATTCATTCATTGAACAACCCCTTGATGGAATTAACAAGAACAATATCCGGATACACTTTAAAATTCACAGAAGACTTTTCACCTGTGTTGTTTTTGTTAGGTGTCAACCAGTTGATTCCGACTTATAGCGACCCTATGCACAACAGAACGAAACACTGCCCAGTCCTGTGCCATCCTCACAATCGTTGCTATGTTTGAGCCCATTGTTGCAGCCACTGTGTCAATCCATCTCACCGAGGGTCTTTGTCTTTTTCGCTGACCCTCTACTTGACCAAGTATGATGTCCTTCTCCAGGAACTGATCCATCCTGATAACATGGCCAAAGTATGTGAGACATAGTCTTGCTGCTATCCTTGCTTCTAAGGAGCATTCTGGTTGTACTTCTTCCGAGACAGATTTGTTTGTTCTTTTGGCAGTCCATGGTATATTCAATATTCTTCACCAACACCACAAATTAAAGGTGTCAATTCTTTTCCAGTCTTCCTTATTCACTGTCCAGATTTCACATGCATATGAGATGACGGAAAACATAATGTCTTGGGTCAGGCACACTTTAGTCCTCAAGGCGACGTCTTTGCTTTTCAACACATTAAAGAGGTCTTTTACAGCAGATTTGCCCAATGCAATGCGTCTTTTGATTTCTTGACTGCTGCTTCCATGAGTGTTGATTGTGGATCCAAGTAAAATGAAATCCTTAACAACTTCAATCTTTTCTCTGTTTATCATGATGTTGCTCATTGGTCTAGTTATGAGGAGTTTTGTTTTCTTTTTGTTGAGGTGTAATCCATACTGAAGGCTGTGGTCTTTGATCTGCATCAGTGTTTCAAGTCCTCTTCACTTTCAGCAAGCAAGGTTGTGTCATCCGCATAATGCAGGTTAATGAGTCTTCCTCCAATCCTGATGCCTTGTTCTTCATATAGTCCAGATTCTCGGATTATTTGCGCACAATACAGATTGAACAGTATGGTGAAGGATACAACCCTGACACACACCTTTCCTGACTTTAAACCATGCAGTATCCCCTTGTTCTGTTCGAACGACTACCTCTTGATCCATGTACAGGTTCCTCATGAGCACAACTAAGTGTTCCGGAGTTCCCATTCTTCACAATGTTATCCATAATTGGTTATGATCCACACAGTCGAATGCCTTTGCATAGTCAATAAAACACAGGTAAGCATCCTTCTGTTATTCTCTGCTTTCAGTCAGGAACCATCTGACATCAGCAATGATATCCCTGGTTCCAAGTCCTCTTCTGAATCCAGCTTGAATTTCTGGCAGTTCCCTGTCGATATACTGCTGCAGCTACTTTTGAATGATCTCCAGCAAAATTTTACTTGCGTGTGATATTAATGATATTGTTCGATAATTTCCGCATTCAGTTGGATCACCCTTCTTTGCAATAGGCATAAACATGGATCTCTTTCAGTCGGTTGGCCAGGTAGCTGTCTTCCAAATCTCTTAGCATAGACAAGTGAGCACTTCCAGCACTGCATCCATTTGTTGAACATCTCAGTTGGTATTCTATCAGTTCCTGGATCCTTGTTTTTCGCCAATGCCTTCGGTGCAGCTTGGACTTCTTCCTTCAGTACCATCGGTTCTTGCTACCTCCTGAAATGGTTGAACGTCGACCAGTTATTTTTGGTATAGTGACTCTGGGTATTCCTTCCATCTTCTTTTGATGCTTCCTGCATCATTCACCGGTGTTATTTCATATAATTCTCACAATTATACCAAGTGATGAGTCATGGAATCATTACCATTTTCCTCTAGTACACATAAGTAAACACATTTTTAAGTTAAGTGATTTTCCTGATGTTACACACAGTGGTAGAGCCAGAACTCTACTTCAAGTCTTGTGAATAAAAGATTAGACTTTGCGTTTAGGCAAGAACTTAGAACTAAGTGATTGTCATTATATAACACCATAAAAACAAAGTATTGGTTGTGGGCTCTTGTCAGCATTTGTTTGGACTAAGTTTCTCCCACTTGAACCTCTTTAGAAGGCTGAGTCTGAAATAGAGTTAGCTTAGACATTCTGTGACCTTAAAATACTGATTCAGTACCAACATAACTTCAAATTGGTTCCCCCATCCACAGAATGTTGGGGTTTCCCTAACTGATCACTCAGAATGGGGGAAAAGAAGGCCTAAACAGAGTTTTCTCAATTTTCTTTGAGGAGGAAGATGAAGAAGACAAAGCAAATACCATGAAAGTCTTTGAAGGCAACAGAGAGATCTTAAAGCAAAGGACCTCTAATATTGATAACCAAACTTCCTTCAGAAGAAGAATCTTATCTGTAAATGATCAAGAGGTAGAGTCCAACATGGCTTCCTATGGAAAAGACTGGCCATTCTTGGCAATAGGGGGTAAACTGACCCCTTGAATTTCCAGGGCAGTGGTGCAGATGGCATACAGATGTGTGTTAGCAGCTGAGCAGAGGCAGAGGAACTGCCCCTGGTCAATAGTAAATTCTCAGCAAATGTTGAACAAATGTTTAATACAGAAGACAAAGGTGTTGAGCATTATAGAAAGTTTGTAGAGGTTTCTTCCTAAATCTTTTTGCTCCGCCTGCTACCTAAAAAGAGGAATTCTTCTACAAATTGGCCTCTAGAATATTGAATATACCTTCCTGCCAGAAGAATGAACCAATCAGTCTTACAGAAATAAACCCTGAATGCTCCTTAGAAGACAGGATGGCAAAACTTTGCCTTGCTTATTTTGGACACATCATCAGAAAAGACCCATCTCTAGAAAAGGACGTCATGTTTGGTAAAGTGGAGGACAAGGGAAAACATCAATGAGAGGAATTGATACAATAGCCACAACAATGCGCTCAAACATTTTAAAGATCATGACGATGGTGCTGGACCAGGCAATGTTGCATTCTGTTATAATACATAAGGTCACCATGAGTGGGAGCTGATTGCGCAACAACTAACAACAACAAAATGTGTCAGTAATATTGGTAAGGTCATGGCACAGCAACCACACCGCTTCCAAAAGAATTTCCTTGGCCTGGTTTTATAATGATTGCTTTCTCTGTTGGCAAGCAGATTTGCTCACCCTTAAAGCAAGATTAATGATTTCTGATTTGGTTGCCAAATATTTTTCAGAAATTCTAAAGTCATTTCTTTAATGAGCACTTACGTTAACAATAACTTTGTGCCAAGTCTTATTCTAAGTACTATACAAATATTAACTCATTTAATCCAACAGGCCTTCTTTCTGTGGAGTCACAGTAATCATCCCCACATGGAAAGCAGTGCAATTTAACTGGCCCCACACTACCTGGAAACATCGCCTTCTTTAGTCCCCACCAATTGCAATGATTCCCCACAGTGTGTTCTCCAGGGCTTTGTCCTGACGGGATGTAAATGGCTTCTGTCACTTCCCCAGGGAGGCTGGCCATTAGAAATGTTTTCCTTTACTTGAATTGATCCTACTACAGGCAGTGAAAGGACATTTGCCCACCTGACTCTTTAATCTCATCTCCCTCCCTGATGTTTTCTACTTTTCCAATCCTCATACCTGACAAGCATATTGTGAGACAGATACTCTGTGATAGAGATGTCTGGTTTTCAAAAATCTTCAATCAAATTTCAGTCCCTCGAGCCCTTTTTCTGCTTTCCATTCTTTTTATTGGTTAACACCTTTCTAATAATCAGGTGTCCAAGAACTGTATCATCTTATCACTTTGCAGGTTCAGCTTCCAGGTGCTGTTTACTGTGACTCTAGGGCTTCTGCGGCATTTCTGCCTTCACTGGATATCTCTGTTTCCAACCATTTATCTCCAGGCACTTAGCTCCTTCCTATTTTAAACTTTAGTTATTTTCTGCTTCAAATTTCTAGTCTTACTGGAACTTTGTTATTGCTGTCAATCTGTAATGTGTACAACACTTCCAGATTTAGAATTACCTGATAGTATAATTCCTATGCTACTTAATTCTTCAAAATCATTTTTTAAATGCTAAGAAATGTCAACAACAGCTAACAGTATATTAATAATTATAACAGAGCTAATGTTATTGACCATTTTGCACATGCCAGGCACCATGCTAGGCATTTTTACGCATAATCTTCTTGTAAACCATACCCCATAGGTACTAACATCATCCTCTTTTTACAGATAAGAAAGCTTGAAGTTTAGAAAAATTAAGTTACTTACCCAAAGTCACAGAGCTAGTAAATGAAAAGACCAGGATTTGAACCCAGGTTGCCTATTCAGAATTTGAACTCAGGTTGCTTCTGGACCATTAAGGTACATTGTTTTCGCTTGTACTTTATAAGAACCCTACGTAAAGAGTTTTGTTTAGTTTTTGCTAATTATTTTGAATTGAAAAAAAAAAAGAAAGCTAATTTCATTGTTTCTAACAATGAAAGGGAAGCCTTGATAATTAGTCTTTAAAAAGTGTAATTTAGCTGTTATGGTGTTCCTTCAGAGAGACTCATCAAACCTAAAAACTGAAAGAGACTTCAGCCCCAAGATCTCATATGAAAGGGAGCACTATGAGGCACAGTTAAGTAAATGACTTGCTAGAGGCTACAGAATTCGCTCACAGCAGAGCCCGGATTCCAGCGCACTTTCCCCCACCAGGCCCTACCTCCATGGAGAGGGCAAGCAGCTACCCGGGAGCCATCTGAGTCCTGATCTCCTGGGCCTGTATGGCTCTCTCTGAGCCAGTGGACTAGAGCCCACTATTGCTGTATCTATCTTGCAAATGAAGTCTTAAATGTTGCCCTCCCAATGTTGCCTCTGCTGTCATCCACCCACCGATCTTCAATTAAGGCATAGGCAAGCTCCTGGCCCTATGCCTGCCCTCCCACTGACAACAGTCTGTTGTTGTCAGATGCCATGGAGTCGGCTCTGGCTCATGGTGCTCCCATGTATAATGGTCTGGTGCCATCTTTATGATCGTTGGTGTTGAGTCCATTGTTGTGGCCAGCGTATCAATCCATCTCACTGAGAGTTCCCCTTGCTTTCGCTGGCCCTCCATTTTACCAAGCACGATGTCCTTCTCTAGAGATTGGTCCCTCCTGATGATGCATCCAAAGTAAGCGAGTTGAAGTCTCGGACAATATTCTGTTGTGATGATATGGTTTTCATTGGCTAATTTTCGGAAGTAGACCAACAAGCCTTTCTTACTAGTCTGTCTTAGTTTGGAAGCTCCTCTGAAGCCTGTCCACCATGGTGACCTTGTAGTATTTTTGAAATATCGTTAGCATAGCTTCCAGCATCACAGCAACTTGAAAGCCACCACAGTATGACAAACTGACAGATGGGTGTGGGTGACTGTCTACAGAGGCTGATTATTTGTTTCCCTGGTCAGATAACCAGCTCAGCTCTATCACTTTTTACTCTATTTCTTCTGCTGAGCTCTCCCCCACTTGTCTTAAGCCATCAACCCTCCAAGGTCTAGGTCATCTTCCACAAATTCCCTGAAGCCCTCTCTAACCACTCAGGCCAAAATGATCTCTCCCACCTCTGAAATACTAGAACTCCTATATCTCGTGCCACTCATTTACCACTTACCATATGCTGCCCTGTATTGTCTGTTTGATATCTTTTTATCTAAGAGCCTGGCCTGCCCTGAGGGCAGAGATCATATCTTATTTATCATTGTATCTACCACATTGCTTAGCCTAAGGCCCAGTACAGAATAGGTGTTCTATAAATGTTGATTGATTTATTGTATGTGGAAATGAAAATGACTCTCTTGCTTCCATGGTGACCCAAGAAAAGAAAGTAACTTTACTGAGACTCATGAAATCAACCGAAAAAATACTTTTAGATCCCTCAAAAGAAAAAGAATCTAAAGTACTTGTAATTATATGAACAAGACTCTGTTTATGAGTTGATAAATTAGCTAAAAATGTTAAACATATCTTATGGTATCATACAGACAAAAACAAATAATCGCTCTACAGATTTGGATGTTTGAATGTATTTTTCATTGAATTATTTCAAACCAGTTATACACATATACATGGCTTGAAAATTAGACCGGTTGCTTACCATCAGATTACTAAAACTAAGGAAAACCCAAAATCCTAATCCTGAAGTTCTCAATATAAAGTGCTCTTATTTTGTTGGGTTTGAACACTCTGATGGGATAAGTCAACATATTTTCATGACCTCCCTCATTATAGTAATATCTTAAATAATGAGAAGCCAAAGTTCTACAGAAGAAGTAATCTAACCTCTATTAGATAAGGCTTTATTTTAAAAGGAAATAGACTCTTTCACTTGCTTTCTTCCAATGGCTTTATTTGGCTTATTCTTATCCTTCTAAGATTGATGAAAACCTTTTGACTATTTTTTTCTGATATCTTCATATCATTTTTTAACAGACTGACAATTTGAACTAAAGCCAGTTTGATTAATATACTGCACTATATTTTGGTTGGCAACTATTGAATGATTGAATGCTGACATTGTCTAATACATTTCCCATTGCTAGAAAAAGGTATCATGTTTGGTAAAGTAGAGGGTCGGCAAAAACCAGGGCAACTCTCAGTGAGATGGATTGGTGCAATAGCCACAGCAATGGACTCAAACATACCAATGATCTTGAAGATGACCCAGAACCGGCAACATTTCATTCTTCTATACATAAGTTTACCGTGAGTCGGAGCCAACTCAACAGCAACTAACAGCCAACAATGCATTTCCCACTTTGTATCGTAGAAGAGTAGAAACCTGGAACTAGAAGGGATATTAGAAATCAACTAAACCAGCTCTTTAATTTTATAGGAAGATATGGAAGCCAAGAAAGATTAGACTACTTGCCCAAAGACACATATTTCTACTGACCACAGTAAATGAAGCAGCTGTTTTTATTATAGAATGGGCTCTTCCTCATTCAACAACTAGCTTGATAGGCAATAAATTTACAAATTTTACTAAGACTGTTCTCTGTTAGAAATGCCTACTGTTCTCTGTGTAAAATACAGACATAATCTTAATTTGTGAGTGATGAAACTCTTTAATAAGGAATCTTTTAGGGTGTGGTTGGAGAGGGTGAAGCAGGGCCATGTGAGGGCTTTGGGATTCCCAGCTCTGTAAGAGAAAGGACAAACCTAAGCAAAATGTAAAATCAATTTAGTTTGTATTTAGCATTCTAGTCTCCCCTTCTTCATCCTTCTTCTTTCACTAGTAGCTGCTCCCCGGCTTACCCCTACTGTACATGTTCTATGTCATTATAGATTGAATTGTGTCTATCAAAAAGATACATTGAAGTCCTAATCCCAGTACCTGTAAATGTGACCATGTTTGGAAATAGGATTTTTCTTTTGTTATGTTAATTCAGTCATGCCAGAGTAGGGTGGGTACTAACCTAATCCCAGACATGGAGAGACACACACAGGTGGGAGGCAGATACCATGTGAAGATGTATCTATAAACTCAGGAACACCAAGGATTCTGGGAAGCTACTAGAAGCTGAAAGAGACAAAGAAGGACATTCCCCTAGAGCTGACACCCTGAATTTGGACTTCTAGTGTCCAGAACTGTAAGAAAATAAAATTCTGTTCTTTAAAGTGTGATATATTTGTTACAGCAGCAGTAGGTAACTAAGACGTGTACCCAGCTGACCTCTTCCCTCTATTAAAGCACGAATTAAGTGTTCACTTCTTTAGCATGGATAAATTTTAATATATGAATCAGACTTTTCTGTCTTAAGTGAGTCTTTGATTGTCCTTACATCAGCAGCAGATGGAAAGATGTTTTTGGAATTCCTGAAATCACACTATTCATAAGGCCAATGAGGCGATTTAGTTAGACTTAGGCAATAAGTCATCAGGAGGGACCAGTCCCTGGAGAAGGACATCAAGCTTGGTAAAGTAGAGGGTCACTGAAAAAGAGGAAGACTCTCAACGAGATGAATTGACACGGCGGCCACAACAGTGGGCTCAAACATAGCAACGATTGTGAGGATGGCATGGGACCGGGCAGTACTTAGCTCTGTTGTACATATGGTCACTATGAGTCAGAACCAACTCCACGGCACCTAACAACAACAACAGGTAATAAGTAAGAATCTGCCAGAGGAATGACCTATTCTTTCCGTACTCTTGCCCTTCGGATGACAACTCCTCTCACTGGGAGGATAACACAAGGTCTGGTGACTATTCCTAGGAGTGACTTGAGACAGGAGAATTGATGTTCCCTTGTCTCCTGGATATGAATTCCATCATTTCTTGACCCAGTTTGGCTTGGCAGGCAGACTTTTTTCCACCAATTATCCGAGCTGATTATAAGCGAGCCCCAAACCATCCTCACTATTAATTTCTCATCTATCCCCAAATTCACAATTTGTGCCTTCGAGCTATATTATAATGATTATTACATTAATAGTTTTATGATGTGATCACCATATCTTTTGCACCATTCTGGAATAAAATACATGCTACTTCTATTATTTCTACCTTGGTAATAATTTCTGATACCAGTTTGTGACATTGGAGAATATGTCTTCACTCATAGGTATTATCTGGAGCCCTGGTGGCGCAGTGGTTAAGAGCTCAGCTGCTAACCAAAAGGTCAGCAGTTTGAATCCCCCAGCTGCTCCTTGGAAACCCTATGGGGCAGTTCTACTTTGTCCTACAGGGTCACTATGAGTCGGAATCGACTCAACAGCAACGGGTTTGGTTTTCATTTTTTTATAGGTATTATTGAACTATATCTTATAAATAAGAGCATTACATTTACATAGCTACTATATAATGTGGACTTACAATAATAATAACTCACATTTCTCTAGTACTTTACAATTTACAGAGTTCTTTCACATTGATTATTTTTTTAACTTACAATGACTCCTTGAAATAGAGGAAGTAGGGCAAGTATTTTTAGGCCCATTTTACAGTTGAAGAGACTGAGACTCTGAATATGTCACTCGGTCAAGGTCACACAGGTAGTAAGTGGGTGGTGCTGGCCTCTCTTCCTTTTTTACCTCCCCTAGAAGAAAGAAAAGAAAAATAGTATTTGTTGAGCACCTATTATGTGTCAGGCACCATGCTAGAAACTTTTCACGTATAATATTTTCAATATTTTATCCAGGATCGAACTGCTAGTAAATAGTGGACTGAACTCTTGCTTCCCCCATCCTGCACTTCACGACTGATCATCTGAACAAATGCCTCAACAACACCTGTGACCCATTGTACTCCACTTAGTATATCTGTTTAGGAAAACCCAGCTCATGTCACTGTTACAATTTACTTTCTTTTTTCCTGTACCCAGTCATCAATTTGCTGCTTAAGAAAAATCATAACACCACAAATCGATGTTCTCTAAATGCAGCTCTGCCCTTAGTCTTTTTATTTATTCTTGGTCAGCTCCTCCTTGCACTCTTCCTCAGTTATGCAAATCTTGTTGACTCTTATTGCTCTCACTCCTAGCAGATGATCAGAACCCCTCTTTATCACCGAAAGTAAGCCATCAGTCATGATCTTCCTCAGCTTCCAGAGCACTTCACTACAAATTTAAATGTAATAACCACAATATTCTTCTCTCTTTCTTTTCTCTGGTCCCAGAGGATGTGTCCCTCCTGCTAGCCAAGATAAATTCATTTGTTCTGTTGACCCATCCTTAGTCTCAGGATTTGTGGATTCCCCATTTTCTCCCACTGTGGGCTCTAACTCCTTGGTTTTGAAAGAAACTCAAATCTCTCACACTTCGAGAAAAATAAACTCCCGTTGGGCTCAAAGCCTCGCTTGCTGCTATAAAACCCCCTTTTTCCTCTTTCCAACCAAACCTGAAAAGAACTAGTCTACAGTTATCATATCTTTTGTTTACCTTCAACTCACTGCCGTTCATTTTTGTCCACTTCATTGCAGAAAAGGCTGTCTCTAAAGCAACCAGATGTAACAGCCAGGCAATTCTCAGCCCACAGCTTTTCTGATTCTACACACACTCTATTGAAGGGAGGAGCTCTACAGTTAGGACTCCTATACTGGCTTCCCACTTAAGTGGGGAGGCTTTTGCAAATATTTCTTTCACTTTTGTTCTCTAGGACTAGACAATTTCACAGCCTTCTATTATCCTATATTTCCTTATTTATTAAACAGAACTATTCATTCATTCATTCAATCTCTCTCTCCCTTCTTCCTTTCCTCCCTCCCTCTCTCCTTTATCCCCCAAGAAATTTTCCCTCAATTTTATTCTAGCTGATCTGTAAGATATATAAAATTTTATATTTGTCAGATCTGCTTATGTTAGATATAAGGAAGGATCCTATGATATCCTTGTTGCCAAGTTTTTTAGTTACTCTAGAGAAACAGAACAAGCTATATACTTATATGCACATATATATTCATATATATGTATATATGTGTTGTTGTTGTTAGGTGCTGTGGAGTTGGTTCCAACTCATAGTGACCCTATGCACAACAGAACAAAACACTGCCTGGTCCTGTGCCATCCTCGCAACCTTTGCTATGTTTGAGCCCATTATTGTAGCCATTGTGTTAATCCATCTCATCGAGGGTCTTCCTCTTTTTTGCTGACCCTCTACTTTACCAAGCATGATGTCCTTCTCCAGGGACTGGTCCCTCCTGATAACATGTCCAAATTATGTTAGATAAAGTCTCACTATCCTTGCTTCTAAGGAGCATTCTGGCTGTACTTCTTCCAAAATAGATTTATTCATTCTTCTGGCAGTCCATGGTATATTCAATATTCTTCACCAACATCATAATTCAAATGCATCGATTCTTCCTTGGTCTTCCTTATTCATTGTCCAGCTTTCATATGCATATGAGGCAACTAAAATACCATGGCTTGGGTCAGGTGCACCTTAGTCCTCAAAGTGACATCTTTGCTTTTTAACACTTTAAAAAGGTCTTTTGCAGATTTGCCCAGTGCAATCGTCAT
Source organism: Trichechus manatus latirostris (assembly GCF_000243295.1). Lineage (NCBI taxonomy): Eukaryota > Metazoa > Chordata > Mammalia > Sirenia > Trichechidae > Trichechus > Trichechus manatus. The sequence continues at coordinate 5,287,450 of NW_004443994.1, forward strand.
GTGATTTCCTGACTGCTGCTTCCATGGGTGTTGATTGTGTATCCAAGTAAGATGAAATCCTTGACAACTTCACTTTTCTCCGTTTATCATGATGTTGCTTATTGGTCCAGTGGTGAGGATTTTTGTTCTCTTTATGTTGAGGTGTGATCCATACTGAAGGCTGTAGCCTTTGATCTTCATCAGTAAGTGCTTCTAGTCCTCCTCAACTTCAGCAAGGAAGATTGTGTAATCTGCATATTGCAGGTTGTTAATAAGTCTTCCACCAATCCTGATGCCACATTCTTCTTCATATAGTCCAGCTTCTCGGATTATTTGTTCAGCACACAGATTGAATAAGTATAGTGGAAGGATGCAACCCTGATGCACACCTTTCTTGATTTAAAAAAATGCAGTATCCCCTTGCTCTGTTTGAACAACTGCCTCTTGTCTATGTACAGGTTCCACATGAGCCAATTAAGTGTTCTGGAATCCCCATTCCTCATAATGTTATCCATAGTTTGTTATGATCCACACAATTGAATGCCTTTGCATAGTCAATAAAACACAGGTAAACATCTTTCTGGTATTCTATACTTTCAGCCAAGAGCCATCTGACATCAGCAATAATATCCCTTGCTCCATGTCCTCTTCTGAATCCACCTTGAATTTCTGGCAGTTCCTTGTCAATGTACTGCTATAACCACTTTTGAATGATCTTCAGCAAAATTTTACTGGCTTGTGATATTAATGATATTGTTCGATAATTTCTGCATTCTGTTGGATCACTTTCCTTTGGAATGAGCACAGATATGGATCTCTTCCAGTCCATTGGCCAGGTAGCTGTCTTCCAAATTTCTTGGCATAGATGAGTGAGCACTTCCAGTGCTGCATCCATTTGTTGAAACATCTCAATGGGTATTCCATCAATTTCTGGAGCCTTGTTTTTTCACCAATGCCTTCAGTGAAGCTTGGACCTCTTCCTTCAGTACCATCAGTTCTTGATCATATGCTACCTCCTGAAATGGCTGAACGTTGACCAGTTCTTTTTGGTACAGTGACTCTGTGTATTCTTTCCATCTGCTTTTGATGCCTCCTGCGTCATTCAGTATTTTGCCTATACCCGTTACCTGTGGCCGTGGAGTTGATTCCGACTCATAGTGACCCTATAGGACACTGTAGAACTGCCTCATAGAGTTTCCAAGGAGTGCCTGGTGGATTCAAACTGCCAACCCTTTGGTTAGCAGCCAGAGCACTTAACTACTATGCCACCAGCGTTTCCATTTTGCCCATAGAATCCTTCAAAATTGCAACTTGAGGCTTGAATTTTTTCTTCAGTCCTTTCAGCTTGAGATATGCCTTCAATCCTGATGCCGTGTTCTTCTTCACATATGAAGAGATAGATATATATGAAGTACTACCAGAATACTACTTAGAAGCTAGGATGGCGAGACTTCATCTTGTTTACTCTGGGCATGTTATACAAGGGACAAATCCCTAGAGAAGGACAACATGCTTGGTAGAGAGTCTGTGAAAAAGAGAAAGACCCTCAATGAGATGGATTGACATAGTGGCTGCAACAATGGGCTCAAACATATCTACTATTTTTGTGGATGGTGCTGGATTGGGCAATGTTTCATTCTGTTATACATAGGGCATAGGGTTGCTCTGAGTTGGAGAGAGAGAGAGATTTATTTTTGAGGAATCAACTCATGTGATTATAGGAGCTGGCAAGTCCAAAATCTGTAGATGAGGTGACAGGGTGCAAATTCCAGCAGTCTTGTGTCTTAAAACCCATAGGTCAGGGGGTGGAAGAGTGAGAGGAATTTTGGCAAGATGTCTATTTATAGTCTGGAGACAGAATACACTTTATGTGTCTGTCCCGTTCACCATCCCCAGCCTAAATAGACGAGGTTATCTGAAGGAAGAGTCTGTGAGGACTGTGTAGTGTACATGTTTTTAGCATGTCAGAATCAACTTGACAGCAACTAACAATAACAACATAGTAGGTACTTTAAAAAAAAAACTACAATAACATGTATGTTATTTATGTATGTATACATATATTTGAGTCCCTGGGCTTTGCAAGCAGTTTGCCATTGACTCCTAAAGCGTGGCAGTTCAAATCTACCCAGTAGAATCACAGCAAAAAGGTCTGGCAATCTGCTTCTGTAAAGACTGAAGCCAAGAAAACCATATAGAGAAGTTCTACATGGAGTGGCCATGAGTTGCAATCGACTCGACAGCAACGAGTTTGGTTTGTATATATATGTGTGTGTGTGTTTGTTTCTATATGTGTATACACTATGTGTTTGTCAGTTTGTCCTACTGTGGTGGCCTGCATGTTGCTGTGATGCTGGAAGCTATGCCACCAGTATTTCATATATCAGCAAGGTCAAACATGGTAGACAGGTTTCAGTAGCTCTTCCAGACTAAGACAGACTAGGAAGAAGGACTGGAGGTCTGCTGCTAAAAAAACTGGCCAGTGAAAACCTTACAAATAGCAGTGGGATGCTGTCTGGTATAGTGCCAGAAGATGAGCTCCTCAGGTTGGAAGGCACACAAAATATGATGGGGGAAGAGCTGTCTCCTCAAAGTAGAGTCAACCTCAATGAGTCAAGCATTTGGGACCTTTATTTGCTGAGGTGGCATGACTCAAAATGAGAAGAAACAGCTGCAAAAATCCGTTAATAATTGGAGCACAGAATGTACGAAGTATGAATATGGGAAAATTGGAAGCTGTCAAAAATGAAATGGACCACATAAAGATCAATATCATCAGTGAGCTGAAATGGACTCGTATTGGCCATTTTCAATCGGACAATCATATGATCTACTATGCTGCGAATGACAAAGAGGAATGGCTTTGCATTCATTGTCAAAAAGAACATTTTAAGATCTAACCTGAAGTACAACGCTGTCAGTGATAGGATAATATCCATACGCCTACAAGGAAGACCAGTTAATATGACTATTATTCAAATTTGCACCCAATCACTAAGGCCAAAGATGAAGAAATTGAAGATTTTCACCGACTTCTGCAGTATAAAATTGATCAAACATTCAATTAAGATGCACCGATAATGACTGGTGATTGGAATGCGAAAGTTGGAAACAAAGAAGAAGAATTGGTATTTGGAAAATATGGCCTTGTTGATAGAGATGATGCCAGAGATTGCATGACAGAATTTTGCCAAGACTATCAACTTCTTCATCACAAATACCTTTTTCAACAATGTAAACGGTGACTATACACTTGGACCTTACCAGATGGAATACACAGGAATTAAATCAACTACCTCTGTGGAAAGAGACGACGGAAAATCTCAGTATCATCAGTCAGAACTAGGCCAGGGGCCGACTGCAGAAAAGACCATCAATTGCTCATATGCAAATTAAAGCTGAAGCTGAAGAAAATTAGAGCAAGTCTACGAGAGCCAAAATATGACCTTGAGTATATTCTACCTGAATTTAGAGACCATCTCAAGAACAGATTTGAAACACTGAACACTAATGACTGAAGACCCAATGAGTTGTGGAATAACATCAAGGACATCAAACATGCAGAAAGCAAAAGGTCATAAAAAGACAGGATAGAAAGAAAAGACCAAAGTGGATGTCAGAAGAGACTCTGAAACTTGCTCTTGAATGCCAAGTAGCTAAAGCAAAAGGAAGAAATGATGAAGTAAAAGAGCTGAACGGAAGATTTAAAAAGGCAGCTTGAGAAGACCAAGTAAAGTATTATAATGAAACGTGCAAAGACCTGGAGTTAGAAAACTAAAAGGGAAGAACATGCTCAGCATTTCTCAAGTTGGACAAACTGAGGAAAAAATTCAAGCCTTGAGTTGCAATTCTGAAGGATTATACAGGGAAAATATTGAACGACACAGGAAGCATCAAAAGAAGATGGAAGGAATACACAGTCACTATGCCAAAAAGAATTGCTTGACGTTTAGCCATTTCAGGAGGTAGCATATGATCAAGAACCTATGGTACTGAAGGAAGAAGCCCAAGTTATGCTGACGGGAATGGTGAAAAACAAGGCCCTGGAAATTGATGGAAAACCAACTGAGATGTTTCAACAAAGGGATGCAGCAATGGAAGTACTCACTCGTCTATGTCAAGAAATTTGGAAGACAGCTTCCTGGCCAACCGACTGGAAGAGATCTGTATTTGTGCCCTCTTCAAAGAAAGGATATCCAACAGAATGCAGAAATTATCAAACAATATCATTAATATCACACACAAGTAAACTTGTACTGAAAGTCATTCAAAAGCAGTTGCAGCAGTACATCGACAGGGAACTGCCAGAAATTCAAGCCAGATTCAGAAGAGGATGTGGAAGGAGGGATATCATTGCTGAT
>NW_004443994.1:5291889-5341180 GCF_000243295.1 Trichechus manatus latirostris
ATACCAGAAAGATGTTTACCTGTGTTTTATTGACTATGCAAAGGCATTCGACTGTGTGGATCATAACAAATTATGGATAACATTGAGAAGAATAGGAATTCCAGAACACTTAATTGTGCTCATGAGAAACCTGTACATAGACCAAGATGCAGTCGTTTAAACAGAACAAGGGGATACTTCGTGGTTTAAAGTCAGGAAAAGTGTGCATCAGGGTTGTATCCTTTTACCACACTTATTCAATCTGTATGCTGAGCAAATAACCCAAAAAGCTGGACTATATGAAGAAGAATGGCACATTGGGATTAGAGGAAGACTCATTAACAACTTGCAATATGCAGATGACACAACCTTACTCGCTGAAAGTGAAGAGGACTTGAAGTACTTAAGATGAAGATCAAAAACTGCAGCCTTCAGTATGGATTACACCTCAACATAAAGAGAACAAAAATCCTTACAACTGGACCGATAAGCAACATCATGATAAATGGAGAAAAGATTGAAGTTGTCAAGGATTTCATTTCACTTGGGTCCACAATCAACACCCATGGAAGCAGCAGACAGGAAATCAAACAACGTATTGCATTGGGCAAATGTGCTGCAAAAGACCTCTTTAAAGTGTTAAAAAGCAAAGGTGTCACTTTGAGTACCTGGCACCTGACCCAAGCCATGATATTTTCAATCGCCTCATATGCATGCAAAAGCTGGACAATGAATAAGGGAGACTGAGGAAGAAATGACACCTTTGAATTATGATGTTGGCGAAGAATACTAAATATACTAGGGACTGCCAGAAGAACTAACAATTCTCTCTTAGAAGAAGTACAGCCAGAACGCTCCTTAGAAGCAAGGATGGTGAGACTTGTCACATACTTTGGACACGCTACCAGGAGGGAACAGTCCCTGAAGAAGGACATCATGCTTGGTAAAGTAGAAGGTCAGCGAAAAAGAGGAAGACCCTCGATGAAATGAAATAGACTGACACAGTGGCTGCAACAATGGGCTCAAACACAGCAACGTTTGTAAGAATTGAGCAGGACTGGGCAGTGTTTCATTCTGTTGTACATAGGGTCACTATGTTTGTATATATATGTATGTATATGACATTTCTAATTATCCAGACACAGAATTTATATCCATCTACATATAGATATATAGTCATACATCCATACATCCATACACACACACACACACACACACACACACACACACACACACACACTAGCTCGCCCTTTATAATTCTTAAAATTCTTGTTCATGGCTTTCATTACAATAACAGTTCATCCCAAGTTACCCTGGAAAATAGTTACCTAGTCAAATCTTCAGTATAGAAGAAGAGATGCATACATGGCTGATGAAAATTGCCAGAAGTCATTTGTATTTGATTTGGCTTATTCAGAGACACTTTCTCATACAACACTCACTCAGCCTCCTCAGAACAGTGTAACCATGAGGGCTGGGATACAAATAGATAAGAAGGAGACACACGGACACTCTCTAGGCCTCTCAGAGATAGCTAAATATAGCTTCTATGAAAGTTTTGTATCTCTAAGAAAGTACAGTTTTTATGAACTGCTGATAAAAAACACAACTTCCATTCAAGTGTCAAGCACAGCCTATGGCATCTGGTCCCTGAACAGAGCAGACCTGTTCGTCTATGACAAGATGTATTAAACAGATTGTTTCCTTGTTGTGTGAACTCACTGTTGGTATTCGTTAGATTCAAAACTACAACTGTACAAAGGCAATATGCTAGAGAGAAATTGTCAGATCTTTCTAGTTATAGAAATAGACCTGTGTATAATATTTGAAGAGGATAGTTTGATTTTCTTTTAAATGCTGGTTAGGTCAGTAAACTGCAAAGAGAAGCTTTACAAGTTTTCTCTAATGAGTGTATTAAGCATGACTATTTGCTGGAAACCTCTGTAATGTTGCCATATAAATGAGCAGACTCCTTTTTTTTAATTTATATTTTGACGCAACTTCAATAGTACATATAACAACAAAACAATCAATGTCCTTGAAATAAGTGTTGAGTAATGGTTGCGCAGTGGTTAAAGCGATCGACTGCTAACCGAAAGGGCGATGGTTCAAAACCACCAGATGTGGCGGTCTGCTTCTGTAGAGATTTACAGCCTCAGAAACCCTATGGGGTCGGTAAGAGTCAGAATCGACTTGACAGCAGTGGGTTTGGTTTTTTTAATGTGTTATATATAAATTTGTTTAATTCTTATATGTACCTGGAGTACTTAAAGTTGTTTAAAATCTACATGTTGTGTTGTTACTTCTTTATTGAGCCTAAGGAATGAAAAAGTCATTAGTTTTGAAAAACAAAAACAGGCCAACTAATCAAGAATAAAATGTTTTTCTTTAGGTACAGCCTGTGGAATCCTGGTTTTTAAGAAGGAAGCTTAAATCCTAAATTTGTCTCCAGTGAAATAGCTTCAATTGGAAAAGAACTTTTCGCTTAACAAAGCAGCAGCCCTTAGAGTAGGCTCTAAAAGCATTTAAATTTGAAAATATAAAACTTTAATATTGTAATAGAACATTAGGACACAACTATTTTACAAAATACAGTGCACATATTCATTGATTTTTTTAATCACTGAATTACTGATTTTTAACTTCAGAGGTTAAAGTATTAAATTCAAAACACAGATTTTCCACAATCCAGGATGGTTTTAAAAAGACGAGGATGCATTTTTGGCATTCTCAGCATGTGGAGAGCCCGTCCTATGCCAAATCTTCTAATACTGAGGAATGGCGGCTATATGCATACTCAGTTTAACCCCTTCCAGACCTAACATTCATAAGCAGAAATAAATGTCCTCAATGATCTTACAGTGTGGTCTAAAGCAAAGCACCTCATACCAAAAAGGCAATGTTTAATATTGGTAATTCATGAAGTTATATTGAAAGAGGGTCAAAAAGAAAGAATGTGGTACGAGCAGTCCCCAGGCTATGAACGTCCAACTTGCGGGCAACTTGTACTTAAGAATGGGCTGCCATAAAACCTATTATACTAAAAATTTGAGTTAAATACACACAATGGTTCATAATAACAAATGCAGGCACTACTTTGTGATGCTCATGAAAACAATGCATGGTTTGGAAGTGTTTCTTAAGTGTTTCATATGCATAAAAATCCCGTTGCCATCAAGTCATTTCCGACTAATAGCGACCCTATAGGACAGACTAGAACTGCCCCCATAGGGTTTCCAAGGAGCAGCTGACCGATTCAAACTGCCGAACTTTTGTTTAACACCAAACTCTTAACCACTGCTCCACCAGGGCTCCGTTATATGCACATAAAGGTAAAATTATTACACTATATACTAAGACAAACCTTTGACTAAATCACATTAAATAAGAACCTTATGTACCTGCCCCAACTTACCTACATATTCAACTTAAAGACAGATTTATGAACAGATCTCGTTCATAAGCCAGGGACTGCCTATATATTTGTACAATGTTTCATTATTCAATTGTGCATTCATTCATTGACTCATTCAACAAGCATTTACCAAGCATCTACTACTCTGTTCCAGACACAGTTCCAGGTAGATGCTGATGTACAATATGGAACCAGACAGAGTCACTGCCCTCGGTGAGGTTTCAGTGCAATGAGGAGGCATATCGCAAGGCAGGTAAATTGTAACTGCATAGAAAGACCTAAAACAGATGCCTGAATAAAGAACCACACAAGCTCTGGGACAGAATGCAAGTGAGTCTGCATCAGGAGCTGGTGGTTTTTAAGATGAGTTTCAAATGATGAGAAACAATTTTCCAAAGCCATGTTGGAAGGCATCTCCAACAGTGGCAACATCACATGCAGAGGAACTGAAATGTGATGGGTCTGGAAAATTAAGTTCCAGATGCCTGGAATGAGATGGGGGTGTGGAGCTTAAGGAAGAAAATTAAACACATAAATAAAATAAAATAAGGCAGAGGAGGTAGCTCAGGTAAGATTATGAGATTTTATACATTTAGTCAACGGATTTTGTCAAACTTACATGCATAAATAAATACTCAAAATTCACCCATGAGGAAAATGGTGAGAGAGAAGAAAGCATGAGGAGGTATATTGTTCCATTTTTTTTATAGTGTTTGCTTTATAATTTTCTTCCAGGTCAGGGCAACGTGAAGCAGGCCTTTGCAGAACTGTCCCTTGATGGCCAGCTCTTCAAAAGAATCCATGGCAGCTCGCTCCGTCCTTAATATTTTAATGTTTACTGCCTCATTTTGTAACCAAATATCGATTGTCTTTTTATTATTAGTATTATTGTGGTAAAAAATATATATATATATAACAAAGCGTTTGTCACTTCAACCATTTTTACACATATGATTCAGTGACATTAGTTACGTTTGCCAATTTGTGCCACCATCACCACTATCCGTTTCCAAATTTTTTCATCACCCTTAACAGAAACTCAGTGCCCCCCAAGCAGTAACTCCCCTTTTTCTCTGTCTTTTGACGAACCTGCTATTGTTGTCTTGAGCTGTTATATAAATGTAATATTTAGTGTGTCTTTCTGTCGTCCCAATTATAATGCTAACTCCTTAAGGACATAGATTGTCTTGTACTATTTTTATTTTCCTCAGCAACCAGCACATTTAGATCAGAACATACCAGTATGCTTCATCGTTCCAAGTCTAATGTATTCATTGGTTCTAGAAGAGTGACTTTATTGACTTTCTGAATTTGTATATTGAAGGCTATTTGATGTTTTTAAAATGGGCTCTTGTAACAACATAAACGATAGCATTAAATTACAGCAGACAGAATAAAATAAGTATCCATGAATCCATGTGGCTATGCATATATACTATATAAATGAGAAGGGGCAATCTCTTTTTTAATGATTTTTTAAAAATTTTATTTATTCTTTTTGTTGAGAATATGCACAACATAACATACACCAATTCAGCAATTTCTACATGTACCATTTACTGACACTTGTTACATTCTTCAAGTTGTGCAACCACACTCACCCTCCTTTTCTGAGTTGTTCCTTCCCCATTAACATAAGTTCACTGCTCCCTAAGGTTCCTAGCTAATCTTTTGAGTTGCTGTTATCAACTAATCCCATATAGACAGTTCTTAAAAAAGCATAATGCTCAAGGCAGACATTTTTTATTAGTTAAGCTAAACTATTGTTTGGTTTTAAGAAGACTTCAGGGGATATGTTTGGCTTAAGGTTTAAAGATTATCTTGGGGCAAAAGTTTCAGGGGTTCATCCACCCTCCATGGCTCTAGGAAGTCGGGATTCTAGAAAAATTTGAAATTCTTTTTTTATTTTATTGCTGTACTTTAAGTGAAAGTTTACAATCCAAGTTAGTCTCTCATACAAAAATTTACACATACATTGTTATGTGACCCTAATTGCTCTCCCTATACTGTGACAGCACACTCGTCCTTTCCATCCCGGATTTCCTGTGTCCATTCAACCAGCTCCTAGCCCTCTCTGCCTTCTCATCTCACCCTCGGACAGGAGCTGCCCATTTAGTCTCATGTATCTACTTGAGCTAAGCAGCACACTCTTCATGAGTATCATTTTACGTCCCATAGTCCAGTCTAACCTTTGTCGGAAGAATTGGCCTCAGGAATGGTTTCAGTTCTGGGTTGACAGAGAATCCAGGGGCCATGCTTTCTGGGGTTCTTCAAGTCTCAGTCAGACCATTAAGTCTGGTCTTTTTACTAGAATTTCAGTTCTGCACCCTACTTTTCTCCCGGTCCATCAGGGACTCTCTGTTGTGTCCCCTGTCAGGGCAGTCATTGGTGGTAGCCAGGCACCATCTAGTTCTTCTGGTCTCAGGCTGATGAAGTCTCCAGTTTATGTGGCCCTTTCCATCTCTTGGGCTAATACTTTCCTTGTGACTTTGGTGTTCTTCATTTTCCTTTACTCCAGGTAGGTTGGGACCAATTGATGTATCTTAGATGATCACTTGCTAGCTTTTAAGACCCCAGACACCACTCACCAAAGTAAGATGCAGAACATTTTCTTAATAAACTTTGTTATGTCAATTGACCTAGATGTCCCCTGAAAGCATGGTCCCCAGACCCCTGCCCCTGCTACTTTGTCCCTCAAAGTGTTTGGTTGTATTCAGGAAACTTCTTAGCTTTGGTTTAGTCCAATTGTGCTGACTTCCCCTGTAGTGTGTGCGAATTTGTAATTCTGTTCTGTATTTCTCCCCCTTTGATCAGTATTCTTCTATAGAATCTTTGATCAAAATGTTCAATAATGTTAGCCGGGCACCAGCCAGTTCTTCTGGTCTCGTGGCAAAGGAGGCAGTTGTTCTTGCAGGCAATTAGCCACACATTCCACCCCCTCCACCTGTTCCTGACTCTCCTTCTTCCTCTGTTGCTAGGGACAGCTCTTTCTTAATGTAGAATTCAAATTAATAAATTAATAGAAATGATGGAAGTAAAAAATTACTATAAGGCAAACAGTGCAGAAATAATTGTCACAGGCAAGAATCATCAATGGGTGTCAAAATTAGTGGGCAAAAGTATGGAGTGTAACTGAATGTTTGCATAGTCTTAGAGTATCTCCCTACAAGATATTTATTAATTAAAAAGGGAAAATAGTAACTTTACAGTGGAGAAACCTGCCAGACATCACCTTTACCAATTGATTCCAAGTTACCATCACCAGTAACAAGCTGTATCGACATCACATCTCCTGACATGATGCCACAATGTCATATTTGATACCTCACATATTATATAATATACACAAGGCAACATAATCTGAATGGTTCTCAGAAGCCATTTGCTACAAAACATTTAGATACCCTTTCACCCAAAATGGGTTGTGAAATTCAGTGTTTTATTTTCACAAGACAGAAGATCAAGTAATTATTTCATCTCCAATGAACCATTTTGTTTCACACTTGACTGTTAATTTAACATTAGTTATAAATAATGAAGCGGATAATTAAACTTGTTTTTACTACAGTTTTGTTTTATAGATGTGGTTGATACCAAAATTTCAGAAATTTTGATGCTACTTCAGTAATTTTATTTGCACATGTAATTTAATATTTCATATGTTTAGCACTATTTCTGCAAGCCAAAATCACTAGTTTAATCAAGGCTACTGGATATCAAAAGCAAACGAGCTTTTCCCTCAGTGATGGTATAACAGGAATTGAGTAGGCAGCAATAGTAGTAGGTATATATTTTTATACACAGATTTGTATACTTTTTTGTTCTAAAATAAAATAGTTTAAAAAATGGAAAATAGTATCTACTTAATTTATTTAAGACATTAATGCATCCTATTACAATTTTAGTGACTTTTTTATAAATCATAAGTATTCATAAAAGCATGCTACATAATTCTCACATGTCATAGATTTCGTCAAACTTATCTTTGTGGACAGCTACAAAACATGATCTACTTCTGAGTTACTCACTTGTTAGTGTTCAGAAGTAGAAAGAATCCTCTGGCAATAATTAACAAGGTATGCCCATGCATATTAGCACATAAAGATTAAATTTTTAACACTCAACTCCATTTCATGCTGAAACAAATCCTATTGTGCTAACTCTATGCGAACCTATGGCGTCTCATTCATTATTACCTAATTCACCTACTAATAGCCACCTCATAGAATTTTATGTCTATAATTATTTTAGATATTGGTTTAAAAAGCTATTAAAGGAATGTGATCATATTGATTTCTGAAATTGATTTGGGAAACCAAATTCTTGCCATTTGTGCAGATGGAAATGCCTTGCCTGTTGGATACTGTTTGTTGCAGCCTGGTATTCACTTCTTAGAGTTTCCATTTTACCTACATATAACATACCAAAACTGCATGTCAGAGAGAACATTTGTAAGGCAATATTCATAGATATTTCAGAGCAAAAGCTAAATAACTGGTAACACATAAACATATTTATTGTTTTATATTATCTTATAAAAAAAAATCCTGCCCAAGTAGGAGTAGAAAATTTTGAAAACAAACTCTGGGAACAATCTAAAAACTGAGTTCATTTATAAAGTCCATCATAATGTCTAGGAAAGAGAAGTTATCCATGAGAATCATGTAACATTATCAGAATTCAAAACTTGTTGCTTTCACGATAATCTGTAGTTTAAACTTCTTTCAGAGTCCTCTTTCCACTGAAATTACAGAGATGTCATTTACATTGTTAAAACATGACTGATGAAATTGTATTCCTCTTCCCTAAAAACTCTGCAGTTGGGTCAGATGGCCAGTTTTCTGTCCTCCAGCAGTGCAATAAAGAAAAGATCGGCAATGGAAAATACTAACAGGGGTCTCAGCGAGTTGCTGCTACTGCACAGTTTACCACTAGATGTCCTGTGGACTAAGCAAGAAGAAAACTGGTGCATACATTTGCATCCTTATTCCAGCAATGAATGTTTCTGATTTGAATAATGTAGCTCTGGTTTTCCAAAATCGCTGGTCAACCATTTTCTGTTCCTATTGACATAGGCAAAATAAAATAGTGACGTAGGTTATCTAATGAAGCCCCGCATGCCATTTGTCATGCTTGTAAATAATTATAAAAGTATGATTGAAATATTTATCTTACTATTTTTCATAGTGAGAAAAGAAGTACACACACAAATATAATTTCCTTATTGCAAAGATAGATTTTTTAATTAAGCTTCATTTTTCTCATTAGCAAGCTCAACCGGCTGTCCTGTTACAGCTTTCTTTCCATTTCTGAGAAGGGTAATATGTGGGTATAACAAAACAATTACAGCTTATTTGGAGGAGCCATTCACACTGTGTTATCTTCCATGGCTGCTAAGTAAAGTTAAATTTTTACTATCCGTCAATTTGGGTGATTATTATGATGAATTTGTGAAGTGCAGAAGGTGTATAAAAGCAGTGATGCTTTTCTAAAATTTCACCCCTTAAAAAGGCATAAAAGTACCTGCAGATACCAATCATGTGTGCCAGAGTATAATGTAAAAGGGTGTCTTTAGCTCCAATTGTCTGAGTATGGCACTCAGTATGGGGAAATCTGGCAATGCATGCATTCAAATCCCCAGTGTTGTCAGAAAAGGAAATGGAGGAATAAGCTGTTCTCAGTGGTGCTTGGTGAGACTCCCACAGAAATGAGGGCAAACAGCAAATGCCTTCTTTGGCAACACCGTGGCATGCTGACAGGACAGGAGCCTTGACAGGAATGTCAAGGCTAGGGATCATCATCATCAAGGTCTATAATTCCTTAAATCCACTCTTTTAGGAATTTGATTAACTGTGGTGAAAACCATTTTTGAGTGGAATAATAAAAGGAAATGAAAATGATTTAAAAAATTTTAAAACCACTGTTGTAGTGTGTTACTAAATACAATTTTTAAAAATGCTATTGGCCTCCCTGGGCATATGCATCTGCTATATCGAGGTGGTGCAGAATTATCCCATCAGATATATGGAGGGCATGGAGCTAAGCTGACCAAATGAGATTCCAGGTGAAAGTCACCCTGCAATTCCAGGAAGCAAGAGGTCTCTTTTTTCTTAAATGAGTGAATTTGAACTCTTCCAAGACAATTGGCTCTGTTTTCCCCCTTGGCTAGCTTGCTTTCACTGCGGCACCCTTAACTATGTCCACGGTAGCCACAGGCAGTGAAAAGGAAAAGAGATGTGATGAACTGCAAACTTTCTCAGCTTCCCTGAGAACAATGTCAGCAACCAGAGGGTGATCCTCCTTTCGCATAACCAGAAGCTGCCACAAACTAGGTACCTTCCTATAGGGATCGCAAGCCTGAGAGGTCCTGCTTTAAAATGGCTTTTTTTAATCACTTTCTTGTGTCTCAGACCCTTGAGCTGCTGATTTCTCAGAGCTAGAGAAGAGACTGGAAGGGAGGGGAAGAGGGGATAGGAAACAGAGATTTGATCTTTTATTCATTTATTGGATACATATTTCCTGAGCGCCTATGTGTAACACGTTGTATCACAGTTGATTCTATACTCCCTTGCGTTGGTGCAGGACAGTTAGACTCAGAAGAGAATTCAAAAAAGCACTTTTTAAATCCGATCACACAAGGAGGAAAACGGGGATATTGAAATAACTCTGGGTGAAGACAGGTTAAAAATGTTTTATTTTGTGGTGTGTACAGTTCTGGGTCACTGAAGTTGATACACACTTTTCTGCTTCTATTTCTTTGCTCGTGGTGAGTTATCTTCCTGGAAACTTCCATTTTACCCTCTTTAATTCTTGAAATTTTATCCACTCTCAATGCCTATTTTGCACGCTAGCTCCTATGTGGTGCTTTTGTCAGATTTACTCATCTATGATTTATATATCATTTGAAAAATGATAAATGCCTAGTTGTATGACTGATTTTATATCATAACTAATATATAATACATATTATGTAATATATCATTAATAATATTGGTTTTTCCTCATAGTAAATGATATTGTCCCTAAAACCAAAAAAACCATACCCAGTGCCGTCAAGTCCATTCCAACTCATAGTGACCCTATAGGACAGAGTAAAACCGCCCACAGGGTTTCCAAAGAGCAGCTAGTGAACTCAAGCTGCCGACCTTTCTGTTAGTAGCCTGAGCTCTTAACCATTGTGCCACCAGGGCTCCAATGTCCCTAAGGTCAGGTCAATTTTTTAAAAAAGATTCAAATGCCTTATACTAAACAAACTCTTGCCGAGTATTTGTTGAATTGAACAAATTTGCTTCCTCGTGGGTTCACAGACAGTTGTAGCAAAACCAGTGCTAAGAACGAGGCCTTGGAACTCCCAGTTACAAGCTGTGCCTATTCTATCTTTTATTCCTCAAGAAGATATGCAAATTGACTGTCTAACATTGCAGCCAAGCACTTTTCCAAATGTGAGATTTAACCTTGCTTGCTGAAAGTGAAGAGGACTTGAAGCACCTACCGAAGAAGATCAAAGACTACAGCCTTCAGTATGGATTACACCTCAACATAAAGAAAACAAAAGTCCTCACAACTGGACCAATAAGCAACATCATGCTAAATGCAGAAAAGACTGAAGTTGTCAAGGATTTCATTTTACTTGGATCCACAACCAACACCCATGCAAGAAGCAGTGAAGAAATCAAACAACGCACTGCACTGGGCAAATCTGCTGCAAAAGGCCTCTTTAACATGTTAAAAGGCAAAGCTGTCACCGTGAAGACTAAGGTGTGCCTGACCCAAGCCATGGTGTTTTCAATCACCTCATATGCATGTGAAAGCTGAACGATGAATAAGGAAGACCAAAGAAGAATTGACGCCTTTGAATTGTGGTGTTGGTGAAGAATATTGAATATACCAGTCTTGGAAGAAGTACAGCTAGAATGCTCCTTAGAAGCAAGGATGACAAGATTATGTCTCACATAATTTGGACACTTTATCCGAAGGGATCAGTCCCTAGAGAAAGACATCATGCTTGGTAAAGTAGAGGGTCAGGGAAAAAGAAAAAGAGGAAGACCCTTAATGAGATGGATTGACACAGCAGCTGCAACAATGGGCTCAAGCATAACAAGGAGTGTAAGGATGGTGCAGGATCGGGCAGTGTTTTGTTCTGTTGTGCACAGGGTCGTTATGAGCCGGAACCAACTCAATGGCAGGTAACAACAACAAATATACTAAGGGTAACCTGGGTGACGCAAATGGTTAACGCATTTGGCTGCTAACTGAAAGGTTAAAAGTTCAAGTCCACCTAGAGGTGCCGCTGAAGAAAGGCCTGGCCTTCTACTTCTGAAAAGTCAGCCTTTGAAAAGCCTATGGAGCACAGTTCTACCCTGACACACATGGGGTTGCCATGAATCGGAGTCAACTCCAAGGCAACTTTTTTTTTTTTAACTGGTTTAAATATATTAGATAAAATCCAAACTATCTATAGATAGTAAATAGTTCTGTCATTAGGAGGAATTAGAGGACTATGCATGTAATAATTCATTATTACCTTAAAAGGGCTACCCTCCAAGATTCATCTTTAAATGGTGAGAAGTCCAAATTCTTATTTTAAAATAACAATAGTTTTACTTAAGTCAAATCATTTAAATGGCTAACCTTAAAAATATCAAGAAATACCAATTCAGGCAAGAAGCAATCACAAAAAATGCAAAAAAAAAAAAAAAAAATTTATAAACCAGACTTATAGTACTTAGATCAACAGGTGATAAATCAGACTAATTACCCCATGGTTAATTTTATTTTATACACTAAGATAACTGTCCACAACCAGTCTGTCAGTTTGTCTTACTGTAGTGACTTGCATGTTGCTATGATGTTGAAAGCTATGCCACCAATACTTCAAATACAGTAGAGTTACCCACAGTAAACAGGTTTCCACAGAGCCTCCAGACCAAGAAAGATTAAGACAGAAGGACTGGCAATCTACTTTCAAAAATTAGCCAATGAAAAAGCTATGAATCACAACAGAATATTGTCCTATATAGTGCTGCGAGATGGACCTCCTAAGTTAGAAGGCACTCAAAATACACAGTGGCCAAAACAAGAAACACTACCATACCAATGATCATGCAGATGGCACAGGACCGAGCAACAGTTTATTCTGTTGTACACGGGACTTGATGGCAACTAACAACAAGATAACTGAAACAATCAGATGATGATGCATTTTGCTATCCAATTATCAGCTGTTATGATATGGCATGAGTTGCCTTGATTTGATTGACTTGAAGAATTTCCAGTTCTTATAATAGCACTATGGTTCCTTCGTAAAACTTATTACAACTTGTTATTGTTCTTGTTTTCTTTCATTGTTTCCTTAATTAGAGCGTAAATTCCATGGGGTAGGGGTTTATCTGTTTTTCTCATTGCTATTCCCCCAATGTTTTCTATAGGGTACACACAACAGGCACTCAGTTAATGTTTTGTGAATGAATATGAATGAATGAATGAAAGAAGCAAAACTCTGGAAGCTAAAACTTCTATATAGATTCACTATGTAGTGTTGTTGTTGTTAGGTGCCATCGAGTCAGTTCTGACTCATAGTGACACTAGATACAACAGAACAAAATACTGCCCAGTCCTGTGCCATCCCCACAATTATTGCTATGTTTGAGTCTGCTGTTGCAGCCACTGTGTCAATTCATCTCATTGAGGGTCTTTGTCTTTTTTGCTGAACCCCTCTACTTTACCAAGTATTATGTCCTTCTCCAGGGCGTGGTCCCTCCTGATAACATGTCTAAAGTACCTGAGACAAAGTCTTGCCATCCTCGCTTCTAAGGAGCATTCTGGCTGTACTTCTTCCAAGGCAGACCTGTTTGTTCTTCTGGCAGTCCACGGTATATTCAGTATTCTTTGTCAACACCATAATTCAAAGGTATCAATTCTTCTTCGGTCTTCCTTATTCATTGTCCAGCTTTTGCATGCATATGAGGTGACTGAAAATCCCATGGCTTGGGTCAGGCACACCTTAATCCTCAAAGTCACATCTTTGCTTTTTAACACTTTAAAGATGTGTTTTGTAGCTGATTTGCCCAATGCAATGCGTTGTTTGATTTCTTCACTGCTGCTCTGATGGGCATTTGCGGATCCAAATAAAATGAAATTCCTGACAACTTCAATATTTTCTCCATTTATTAAGATGTTTCTTATTGGTCCCGTTGTGAGGATTTTTGTTTTCTTTATGTTGAGGTGTAATCCATACTGAAAGGCTGTAGTCTTTGATCTTCATCAGTAAGTGCTTCAAGTCTTCTTTGCTTTCAGCAAGCAAGGTTGTGTCATCGGCATATCACAGGTTGTTAATGAGTCTTCCTCCAATCCTGATGCCCTATTCTTCTTCATATAGTCTGGCTTCTCAGATTATTTGCCCAGCATACAGACTGAATAAGTATGGTAAAAGAATACAACCCGGACACACACCTTTCCTGATTTAAACCACACAGTATCCCCTTGTTCTGTTCGAACAACTGCCT
The DNA here is from genome assembly GCF_000243295.1 of Trichechus manatus latirostris. Lineage (NCBI taxonomy): Eukaryota > Metazoa > Chordata > Mammalia > Sirenia > Trichechidae > Trichechus > Trichechus manatus. The sequence goes on from NW_004443994.1 coordinate 5,305,789, forward strand.
CTTGGTCTTTGTACAGGTTCCACATGAGCACAATGTTCTGGAATTCCCATTCTTTGCAATGTCATCTAAAATTTGTTATGATCCACACAGTGGAATTCCCTTGCATAGACTAAGTAGTCTACATATATCAAATGTGGCAGATGACAATTAAAAAGTGAAAAATTCAGCCAATCAACCGTTATGTCATCACTCTACTAAATAAATCATTTAATTATTTTATAGGATTATATCCTGTGAGTTCATATCAACCAAGTCCATGGAGAAATGACCCTCTAGTAAGCCAGACTATATCTGATAATACAAGTGGCAAAACCTTTTAGAAATTTTAGTGCAAACAAGATGTTCACATAGTCATATTGGAACTTTATGCGTATAACAAAATCAACATCTCTGCATTTTAAAAATTCCATCTTCACTTAATCAACGAGTCTCCATTATGAAGATTAAGTAAATCAGAATCAATAAACATAAAGAATCACTTGATACTACAAAGCCGTTAAATAATTTAGAGTTATAGATAATATACACACCCACTCTTCACTTATTGACTTGATTAGGTTCCAAAGACCAGGTCATTATGCAAAAATTGGCATTATGCAAAAATGGAGGATAACCACAACAGATCACAAAATGAAGGATGACTACATCATTACATAACTGCCCAACTACATCATTATATAACTGCCAAACCACTGAGAATCACGGCCCAGCCAAGTTGACACATAACCTTAACCAACACAGGCAGTGTTACTCTAGCCTTGCACCTCAGTGTTTGTTACTGCCAGACGTGCATTGTTAATGTGCAAAATAGTCAGATAGTAGATTTTTTACTATTGTCATAGATGCAAAATGTCAGATAACGAGACAGTCGATAATTGAAGGGTAGGTATATATATATATATATATATACATGCAGAGAGGAGTGATATGTATCGAGAAGAGAGGAGAGTGATAATATAATGTATATTTTATATACATATATATATAAATGTAATGAAAATTGCAGTTGTCCCTCACACACACACACACACACACACACACACACACTAAAAAGAAAAAAAAGGACATTAGCTTGGGACACAAAGGCAGGTAGATGAACAATATAAAAACACCTTCTGTTTTCAATTAAAATGACATCCACGATTTTACAATGCAGTGAAAAAAAGAATCTATTTTAAAGAGACAAAACTTCAGACATATCTGTGATTATTTATTGTCTTGCTGTTTCATATTTATGGACTGAGGAGAGCTCATTAGGGTGATGTTTAAATAGAATACCATAAAATAGATGCAGCACATTTAATTCCACACTTCAAAATAGTCATCTAGTTCTACGTGAACAGCAGAATATTTGGGTACTATTAATAGAAAATCTAATAGAGAAGCTATTAATAAGAAAGGCCTGAATATTCTGTTTTTTCAGAACACAGGTTTTTTTTTTTTTTTTTCATTCTCTCTTACAAAGAGGAAAAAGAAAGCAAAGCATAAAACCTAAAGCATAACCTTTGTTAACATGAGTAGAGACTTTTCAGTACTCCTTTTATGCAGTCTGGATGTCCAAATGTGCCCTTATCATTTTGGGCAAGTGAAAATTGGGAAGAAAAATAGAAATGCAATATGTATTATTATATTTTAATGTGATGTTCTACTTCTCTGTTTGTAGTTATTGAAGTTTTTGTCTTACTTCATTAAACATTTAATAACTCACCACCAGTTTTATGACAGATTTAACCATAACAAAAACAGTAGGAGGTATAAACCCAGCTCAGTTCATATAGGCATATAATACCAGTGTCTACATCATCAAGCCCTGCAGGCATATTGGCAGAATGACCAATGGAAGGTAAGCTTTTTCTGACAAAGCTTCGAAAATAAAGTTTTCTTCTTTTATCTTACTACAAATCAATTGGAGCCCTTACAGCAAAATCCTATAAAATAACTTCAAACACCACTTCTTAGTCTAAAAATTTGTATTATGGCTATAACTCTTTGAAGTATTATGACTGAAGTTTGGAGGAAAATGATTTAAGTGCTACCTGCTAGACATCAGAGCTTCAAAAATTCTCTCAGTTTTTCTTGACACATAAACTGCTACCCTCTGTATGTTTTTAGGATTTTTTTTTCTTGCTTTTAACCACCTAACCCAGTTTGCTTGATAAAAGTTATTTCACTGCAGTTTATCCAATTGAATGAATACTCTTTAAAGGTTCACCAACTTGCAATTGATTATTTTACTTCTGTCAAGTTTCTTCTGTTTTATTTTGTTTTTCACTCTATTAGAGTATTGTTTTTGTTTTTTAAGGAGAATTTTCAGAATCTCAAGCTTGTTAATTTTAAATTCAGTAAAAAAAAAAAATCATGAAGGGAAGTGTAAAACACAGGGTTAAGAGCACCTGTGATTCCTGCTTGGAAGTTAAACATTAGAAAAAGAAAACTGAAACTTTTTCTGATGAAAAGTCTCCCTTACATTGAGAGGCTGATGAGACCAATGATGCCTTCTACAAAGGCCACAGGACTCACCGAGTCTTCTCCAGCAATGGATGAAAAGGTGTCAGGGATTCAAGTCACTGCATGCTCAATGACATTCCTCAGAAACAACACAGAAAATTTGGTGGCTTACATTTCTTTAAACAAGACACTGAAAAAGTTTAGTTTGAGAAAAGATGGTCCCATTCAACAAGCTTTTAGTGAGCACCCACCTTCTGCAAGTACCTCTATTAAATGTTACGCTAGGCAAGGGGTACAAAAATGAAAATAAGAGTCCCTGATCTTAATAGGCTGCCTTTGGCTCAATATCTTTGCTCAATACACCTAGCTTCCACTGGCTTTTAATTCCACTCTCCCTGAGGAATAGTTTAGATTGGGTTCTTTTTAAAAGAAAATGATGCTTTGTCAGAGTCCAAAGTAATTAATGTAACTATTATTGGTTCTAAATTGTTATTCCATATTCATAATATCCTAACTTTTGTAGAAAATTCTGGAAAGCAACAAATTTATATTACATCCACTGCTACTCAGAATGTCAGTCTGCAACAAGATAAGGAACTTGCACAAAAATGTAAATCAGTGAACTGCTTCCTTCATTGAGAAAGTTTTACAACCAAAAAAAAAAAAATGTCAGTTGAAGTAAACAGTGTGCTTAGTGACCCAGTTGATTTATATTCTGGAACAAACAGGTTACGGGCTGGCAGCTTGTCCATGAACCTCATTTTAAATTACTCTTCACAACCCATCTTAGACTTAAAATCATCTAGAACAAAAGAAACTGCAAAATCAGAAAAAAATAAACAAAAACAAAAATTACTGAAGAGTAAGTGTTATGGGAAAAAGTTATGAAAACACAGGGACTTGAGAAAGTGCTCTGATTTACCTATTCTGGGAAAAGAAATGGCACATTTTATCAGTTCTCAGTGGGATGCTATTTAAGAAGGGTACCTTTGTGATTTACTTAAAGAATAGGTCCAGAACAAAATGAACACAGCACGTCTATAGTACATCTGCTACGTAACTTGCTTCACTGCTGTTGTTACACTTACAGGCATGCTGAAAGCTCAACTATCACCAACTGGCATCTAACAAGAGATGGAGCTCCAACTGCCCTCGTTGTCTTGAACACGATCAGCTAAAATGTTGATGTAGATATCCATAGAGAAGAGCTTAATAAATATGGCTGTGAAGTCTGAAAAAGACAGTGCTAAAGAGTAGCTGGTATGTGATGAAATCATGCTCTGTTCCATACCACCAAGTGGCAAAACTGAACAAGCACAAACATGTCAAAGCACAGTAAAGACCAAACCTACAGAGCCGCTTCAATGGGCATCTGTGAGAAATGTTTATAACATATTAATGTTACCCTCTTAACTACTAGAGAACTCATCCCTGCAAGATTAAGTGACTTGATCCAGTTTGCAGACAGGATAGGTAGTGTGGATGCTTCAAAGGAATTTAAAAGAACTAAGCTTCCCTTAAACCATTCTATTTACACCCTTATCCCACTGCTCCTCATAGTCCAAGACTTGACTCTCCATCTCCAGCCTTTGAATCTTCTTCTGAGTTCTGCTTGTTGTATGTGCTCCATTCTTTCATATACTTCCTCCATTTTCTCTAGCATCCTTTTCACTTATTCAAACAGTTCCTGAAATCCCACTGCCTCCAAAGATTTTTCTTCCAAAACTATTCCAGAAAGGGGTTAAAAAAAAAAATTCCTCCCAACTCCATCTCTAAATCTAGTTTGCAAATGTGCTTAATATTTGGCCACGTTAGATCATCTATCAACAATCTACATTTCTCCTATCTGCCTACATGGCTTCTATATGTGTTTACCTATATTAATGTTCATCCATCTTGATTTAAAAGGCCTACAGAACAGAGATAGTTTTGGGGTGAGTCTCTTTTATACAGTTATGTATTTGATATTATAATGACAATGATGGAAGTAAACAAAGAATCCCAGTTATTAGATGTGGCAAATAAGTAGACTGGCTTAATTAAGACTCATCCCACTCACTCCCCCTCCTTTTAATTTGCATTCTCCTACACCAGAAACTGGAAAGCTAAACACTGCACTTCCCCAGATTCCTCTGCAGCTATGGTTCTAAATTGGTTCTACGAACCTCAATGCAGAAGCAAGCAATATGACGAGATGACCATACATGGGAAAATACAATCTTCCAGCAAGTACTGTGAAAAAGTGTTGACTGTTCCATGGTGGCTGTGGCAGAACTTCTGGCATCCAGTTTCAGAATAATCAGTTCTAAATGGAGGGTAGTACTGCCATGGTATTTTATTAGAACATGGTGTCCACAATGTGGCTGGGCACGCTTCCAGGCTGCATAGTTCTCCTCCTCCCCTGCACTTCACCTCCCAGACAGTCAGTGAGCTACCTCATATGTTTTAACAAATCTCTTTCTGCTTATGTTGCCAGAGTGACTTATGTGGGGTGCAACCAAAAACCCTCACTAATAAGTTAGACTTCTGCTTTCTTTTTTAGAGAGTAACCTATATGCCCCCAGTGTCACAAGTACAAGCTAAGAAATAAGAAAGAATTGGAGTTTCCAGGTACAGTTCATGATTATGGGGCGTCAGACCAAATTCAGCATCAAAATCTTTTAGTTAAAGATTTTGAATACATATATGAGTCAGGGGGATGGTCTTTGGGAGAACCACTTTCCAGGACACTGGAAAGCTGACAGCAAAGATTTTTGTCAGGGATGTCTGGGCTCAGATTCTGTTTTCTTCAGTGAATTGGGATATAGCCTTGTTAATGCTGAGTTTGGTTCAAGAACCAGGAGAGCTCTATGGTTATAAACACTTCCTTATACAGCAGCATATTGATTTCCAGAATAATGATGTAAATCCTGCATATAAAAGGGCAATGTCATAGCAAAAATTTTGCGATTTTCTCAACTCCAGGAGCACAAATCTGTGTAGAGAGAGTTACTATGAGCAGTTTTCCCTGTTAGAGCAAGAAGACAACCCCCAAACAGCAGTGTTTTCTCTATGTATCCCTCTCACTTCTGTTAAGTTCTAAACCACTGCCTAAATAAATCAGAAATGGCACTAGGGCATGGGTCTCCTGTTACTGACTTGTAGTCCACCTGAAATGCTACACTAGGCCTTTAAATTAGAGGATAAAAACTATGGCCTAAGGTAAGGCTGGGCAAACTTTCTCTGTCAGGGACCAAATAGAAAATATTTTAGGCTTCATGGTCAGACTGTCTCTGCCAATTACTCTGCCTTTGTAGCACGAAAGTACTCATAGACAATACGTAGATAAATAAGCATGGCTATGTTCCAATCAACTTCTATTTATGGACTTTGAAATTTAGATTTCATTTAATTTTCATGTATCACAAAATATTCTTCTTTGGATTGTTCTTTCAACCTTTTAAAAATATAAAAACATGCTTATCTTGTGGGCTATACAAGAACAGGCCATGGGCCCGATTTGAACCCCAAGTCATATCTTGGCAACCCCTGGCCTAATGTGTATACATGTAACAATTGAGTCCCTAGTAACTCATCTTCCACATCCACAACTTAATACATATAAATTCATACATTGGCTATCCATGCATGGCATGCTAAGTACACCCACTTGTCACTTATTGACATGGTTAGGTTCCAAAGACCAGGTCGTTATGTGAAACCAGCATTAGCAGAGAGTTGGGGTTGAGCCCCATCTTCTGGGCCAGTGTTCCCCCACGGCCAATCGGGTGCCCCAAAAGTGCTTTGGTTTGCACATGGTGTGGCGGGCCCCCCTTCCCCACCATGCCTTCCCCACCACCGTGGAGCCTGCAGGGGTTGGAGGGGGGTGGTTGGGTGTTGCTTGTCGTCCACCACCCGCCCTAGGTGGGGACCTCGATCGTCCTCCACACCTAGCCTCCCACTGTTCGCCCTGGACTTGGATCCCGCTTGTCCTCTGTCTACCCCTGCCAGTAGCCCTGCACACAGCCCCATTCCCTCTCTCCCACTTCCCGCCTCCCTCACTGACCTCCCCAACACCTTTGGGCCCTTGCCCTGGCCTCCCCCTTCCCCCCTGCGACCTCATGTCTTCTCACCGACGCCCCTGTCGCCTGCGCCCTCCATTGCTGGACTGAGATGTCGAGGATGAATGGTAGAAGGCATCCCTTTGGCCAGTCATCACCTGGGCCTCCAATACATTGTTTGGGGTGGCCATGGAGGGCACTCTGGGCCTGGCTGCACAGACCTTCGGAGGCACCACCTGAGGACTTTTTCAAAGTTGCTGTAAATGCAAGATGTCGGATAACGAGATAATCCAGTGAGAAGTAGTAGGTGTACCATAAAATAAACACAGAAAAAGTACTAGGTGAGTTTAGAGGAGAAAGACATTACTTCTGGTTGAGGGATCAATAAAATCATTGTTGACTTCTGTGATTCTCCAAAGCAAAAGGCCCATCTGAGCTGGGTTTCTGAAGAAAAGTAGGATTTAGTTAGATATAGGTGGAGACAGAAGGGCCACACAGACCAAAGAGTCAGTATAATCAAGGGTCCAGAGAAAGAAAGCACCTGGAGGACAAAAAGTAGCTCAGTTTGAATGCAGCAATACAAGAAGTTGAAAACGAGACTGGAAATTTGATTTGGAGTCAGATCAGGAAAGGCTTTAAATAAAGAATCTGGATTCCTTAGGCAATGAAGAACCAGGTTAGGTTTTCATACAGAGGGTGGTAGATAAGACCAACACTATACAGTACTAAAGTTTACTTATGCATATGTTGATGGAGTGGGAAAATAGTGAAAGCGAGGAGACTAGCTAAGGCCAACTACAACAGCAGTGATAATGAAGGTCTATAACAGGATAATGACAGGTGAATTGGAAAGAAAGGGTTTGAGAGATGTAGAGTTGGTATCTGTGGAGTCTGACAATTGATGGGATGTGGCAAAAGACAGGAAGGAATCAATGACAACACTGAGATTTTGAACCTGAGGGATTAGGGAAATGATAGTGTTATCAACAGAAATAAGAGACATAAGAGAAAGGCAAGTTTGGGAGGAGAGATTTGAGTTCATTCGGATACACTAATTTTGTGTTGACAGTGGGATATTCACATCAAGAGAATTAATGAACGCGGAAGGGCTGGCAGTACAGAGTCGATTTGTGTAGACCCACCTCTGGGTGGCTGGGTGATAGGGAAAGGCTGTGTGGGCAGTCAATGAAAGAAGGATAGAGTCTTTCTAACTTGAGATCTAGTCCCAGGGGACTAGTGAGAGAGAGGGAGGCCAGCTGGTCTGAAGTTCAGGGAATTGTGCAGACTCCTGAGCCTATGGTTGCTCCCCAGTGACTAGGCCTTAGGTGGCCAGGGATGTTTTGACCCGGCATAGGATAGTCGGGGATGAGGGCAGATCTAACTCCGGATGGATAGGGTTAGACAGAGGATTTGTCACGGAAGTGGCTGGCAACAAGGAGTGGAAATGTGGGAAAGTCGGGCCTGGATCCGCTTCCAGCTGGGACTTAGATTCATGCTGATCCTTGCTATTAAGTTAGTAATACAGATGGGGCTTGCCCACCTTGAGCCTTTTATAGTGCAGTTTGTAGCGAAAGCGAAATTCTCATAGTGGCAGATCTGGGATTCCTACCAATTCCTTACAAGGAAAACCAGGTGTGTATATGTCACTAAAGACAAAGGAGTAGAATGTTTCAAGAATTCTACAGTACATCCAGAACAAAGGAGAATGAAGAAAACTAAAGACTCAAGGATGGAAATAGTCCAAAGGCCTAATGGACCACAGGAACCACAAAACACAGCCTCCACCAGTTTGAGACCAGAAGAACTAGATGGTGCCTGGCTACCACTACCAACCGCCCTGACCAGGATCACAATAGAAGGTCCCAGTTAGAATGGGAAAAAAGTGTAGAACAAAATTCAAATTCATAAAAAAAAAAAAACCTAGACTTACTGGTCTGATAAAGAAAAGAGGAATCCCCAAGACTATGACCTTTAGACACCCTTCTAACTAGGAACTGAAGCCGCTCCCAGAAATCACTTTTCAACCAAATAATTAACAGACCTATAAAATAAACAGCACCTGTGAGGAAGGTGCTCCTTAGAACGATCATCTATATGAAACCAAATGGGCAACATCTGCTCAAAAGCAAAGATGAGAAGCAAGCAAGGGGCAGAAAAAAAAAAAATGAATGGAAATGGGGAACTTAGATGGTAAAGGGGAGATTGCTGACACATTTCGGGAATTGCAACCAATGTCACAGAACAATCTGTGTATAAACTATTGAATGGGAAGCTACTTTGCTGTATAAACCTTCACCTAAAGCACAATAAAATGTCCAAAAAAAAAAAAAATAGTATCAGTAGTACTGCCTACTTGGAGAGATTAAGGAGAACGAACACTAAAAAAAAAAAAAAAAAAAAAAAAGCCTATCAAACTTGCTTACTAGGAAGTCTTAAGGATCTTTGGGAGAGTCATTTCCCTACAGTGTTGGAAACTAAAACCATATTGCAAATGTCTAAAGAATGAGTGGGTGGTTTGGAAATGGTGATCAGTGAACAAATGTTTCATAGCCAGGAGTGCAGTGATGAAATGAAGAGAAGATTGCACAAGAACTCAAAAGGATTCTTGGATTGGGGGAGATTTTCTTATTATTGCTATTTTCTTTTTGGTCCCCCCCCCCCCCAATAAAGGAGCCCTAGGCACATTTTTCAGCAGAGGGAAAGGATCAAATAGAGAGAGTTTTGAGATAAGTGAAAATGGGGATAAGTGAGAATACCCTCAGCTAAATATAACCAAAAGGGCCTAAGATAAAGTCAAACAATGTATTTGGATATTTATAAGCACTAAGCAGAAGATACCTTTTTTTACACAGAAAATCATAGCTTGGTTCAGTCCACAAAATAATCATCTGTCTTTTCCCAGGATGTCTTACTCAACAAAGACTCTTTTTAGCAGTTTAATATATGCCGCAAAACTGGTTCTATAAGGCAAGGCACGAGGCTAGAGGGCTCCCACTCCAATTTGACAACACCATCTTGTCTTCACACCACCTGTCACATCTATCAACATTTTAACTAATGTCAGAGTTCTTCTTTTGCTAATGAGCTGCTACATAGAGAAACATTTCTCCTCTCAGTCCGCCAGCTAGAGTATAATGAGGGCGAGTGAAAGGCGTGATCTTCCTCTCAGAAGTCCCGTCTCTGCTTTAGAAGACCATCACTGTTCTTTTTCTCTTTTGTTGCAGACCCAAATTTAGTTATTTGAGGCACTTTCAGACGTGGTTTGCTTTGATGTCATAAAAAGCTGTCCTCCATCTAAAGGTCATCCCCAAGGCTGATGCTAGTCGTGTCCTCAGAGTCATCTATGTAGGTGAGTAAAGTGGTTATGCTGTATCCCAAACACTGTCTCAGCTCCCCCTGCTCGCAATATCACAGTCTCTTCTTCCCACCAGTTGCCGTAGCGTTGATTTTGACTCATGGCAACCCCATGTGTGTCAGAGTAGAACAGTGCTTTATAGGGTTTTCACTGGCTGATTTTTCAGAAGTAGATTGCCAGGTCTTTTTTCTGAGGCACCTCTGGGTGAACTTGAACCATCAACCTTTTTGTTAACAGCAAAGTATGTTAACCATTTGCACCACCCAGGGACACTTCTTCCAAAGAGGCACCTTTCTTTACATTTCTCTCTCCGTAACATCAAAAACAAAATACTTAAGTTCCCCAATTTCCCTCACCTATGCTTACAGGGTCATGATGTTCCACCTGAAAGCCACCTCCCTCTACCCCCAACAAGGTTAACTCCTGCTCTTTCTTTAAGTGTCAACACTGGCACATTATTTCCTCCAGGAGGCCTTAAATGAATGCTCAGGACTGGCTAAGTGCCCCTACTCTGGGCTTCCATTCTATCAGGTTCATGCCTCTCTCCTGCAATTACAGCATTACATTGAAATGGTTGGGTTTTGCATCTGTTTACCAAATTAGACCATAATCTCCTTACATACAGAGAGGGTGTGTTGTTTATTTTTATCCTCAGTGCCTAGCACAGTGAAATGGAGTTGCCTGAGAGACTGTCAATTGCTCATTTACTGGCAGTAACTGATGCCTAGCATTCTCTTTGTTAGCTAGCATTTCCTTACTTTAAGTCCCCAACTAGAGTAAATTCAGATGAAATACCAGTTATCTTAGAGATAAGAAATGGAATAGACTTACTGCAAAGTGTATGCTTCAGAACACTGGTCCTATGATATGATCACAGGACTCCATGTTCCTATATGTTTAGGAAATACTCCATGCTATCAAAACACTTGAAGATTCACAAAGCACGTTAGATTTAAAAGGCCCTAAGAAGTCCCACGGTAAATACATACGTTTTACTTTTTTAACAGTGTCTCCAAAATTAATTTGAGCAAGGAATCTTTTTAGGGGAAAGTATAGCACCTGTTAATATTCCACAGACCCAGTGTTCCTCAGAAAATACTTTGAGAAACTGTTATCAAAGTCATCCCAGTAGAGTCATTCATATGCATGCTAGGAAAGACAGAGGTAAATTCTCCTTGAGAGACTATTGAGTTCCTCTAACGTATTTCTTTTGCTGTTGTTCATGAAGATTATTTCTGAAATGGACTTATGGATTTGACTAAGAGTGTACAAAAGAATGGTTACTTTAAAAGACGAAAGCTTTCATTTCAGAGAAGAAAACATTTTTGTGATTAATGTTTCCTACCACCACATCCGAGTCAATGCTGAAAAGTTTCTGAGAACCCATAGAAAATAATTTTATTCTTAATGGAAACTCCTCACTCTTGCCATTTTAATTCTTGGTGAGAGTTTATAGATTTGGAGACGTTCATACTTTGAACAATGAAATGTTCCACATGATATCAACCCCTGCCTCGTGGGCACAAGAGCACGCACAGGTATACCTATATATGCTTTCCTTTGTTGTTGTTGTCATCATGGGGTCCATTTCAACTCTTGGCAACTCCATGTGACAGAGCAGAACTGCCCCATAGAGTTTTCTAGACTGTAATCTATACAGGAGCTTACTCGTCTATAAATTAGTTATCAAAATTAAAATAAAATAAGCACCTAAACACTTTGACATATGTAAGCATTTTCATTTTCTGTCAGAATTATTCTTGATATTATTCCATCACTTTCCATGAAAGCTCCTCATCAGTAGAAGGGATAAGTTTCCACTTTTATAACACTGGGGAGTTATTGGAATCAAGAGTGAATTACAGTTGATGTTCTTACTGAGGACCTACTACTGGCAAGATTCTGTATTAATCTATGAGTGCTACAAGGATACCGTTTTTGTTTTTTTTTTTTTAATCAACAATCCATATAGGCTGTTTGGCTCAGATTAGGTTGCTTAGTATGGAAGCTGGGTGATGCCTATACTAATCAACATACTCACTTTTCTTAACTAAAATGAGATGACATCAAAGCTTTCTGGGTATTGTGATATAACCCCTTCTGATTCAGTGCAGATATTTTCAAACACTTTCTGAAGACAATTGGCAAGTTGATCAATTATAAGACAATTATGTAAATAAGTATCTAACAACATTAAGTTAAACTCATTTTCCAATCCTACAACAATTCTCTGGAAGTCCTAAAGAGATCTTTATCAAGAAATGCAAATTCAACAGCATATTTAAGTGTCTTTCCTGACCCCTAAACTAGATTAGGCCTTTTTTAATACCCTACACTAACCCTTTCATAAACTCATCATGCACAATTGTTGTTACTTCTTTTCTTTGCTATCGTTTAAGCTCTATGAGAACATAGAGCTGTCTTGTTCACTGCTATATTCTCAGTACCCACCCCTATGCCTGATACATAGAAGATGTGAAATGAAACTCTGTGGAATAAATGAATGGATGAATATTTTCTCTGTGTCAAGTGTTTAATTCTTGAAGTGTTAGAACTGTGAGCCCCTTCACGGAAGAGACTTTTGGGTAGTTTATCTTTTAATCAATCCCCAGTGTCTATTTCTTTGAATTGACGTCTAGGATTTCATGTCTATGTTCTGTCTGCCTCCTAGAATAACTTCCTTGAAGTCAAGGATTGTGCTTTACTCGTCATGTTATCCCCAGCATTTAACATATTGTCAGGTGCTTAGAAGGTAAGTGAATAGTTTTGAATGAATGACTGAATGAATGGAGAGGAAATTTAGAATTTAACGGGATAGACACACACCAAATTAATCTAATGCAAAGAATACTATGACAATACCATTACAATGTTAACAAAGGGCATCAGTGAATGATATAATAGAAATAACAAGTGCTAGGCAAGTATAGGGATAGAGAAGATTGATTCAGATTAGGCAGATCTGAGATTTTATGGGGCAGATGATATTTGAGCAAGATCTTCAAGGATTCAAAGATGAGGCAAAGGCACTGAGACAGGAAAAAATAGAGCATTTACATTTGTAAAGAGGGGAGAAGAGGTAAGAGGGGAGTTATGGCCAAATCATATCAAAGGGGAAAATGAAAAGAGGCAGGAGAGGTGGTTCAGAGATACTATAAGAAAGCAATGTTCTAATGAAATTGCTAAGGATTTTAAATGCAATGAATTCAATGTGAAATGGAATTTTTCCTGTTGGAAGAATTTTTCAGTGGTGGCCAAACTAGTTCTTTGATGTCACTATCAACAGCCTATAATAATAGGCAGAAATTTATTAAGAAGATTGTTTGAAGTGAGGGAATTAATAAGAGAGTACTGTGACATTTTCTCTCCCACCCACATCAACCTCAAGCCAAGAAAAGGAGACCCCAAGAGAACACTCACAAGGCCTAGAATTACCTGCAAGAAAAAAGACTTTATTCTCAAATCCAAGCCAGATGCTTGTTTAGAGATAGGAAATGGATGATAACCCTTCCCAGGGCTGCTATCAGAGCAGAACCCAAGAGCTCTTGGGAAAGCCTCAGGCATGTCTCCAGGATTTGGGCATGGGGAAAGAGGGTAACAAGATGAAGACAGAGGCTGGTGCCTGCTTGAGGCTGGCTAGAGCTGCCAGTGAAGGCAAGGCAAGAAGAGAGAAGTAGGCAGTTAATCAAATATTCCCATTTGGTCAGGCAAGGATGTATAAGTTTTCCCACGGACTAAACAGATGTTAAAGAAGGTAGCCTGGCTCTAGTCACATCTAATGGACCCAGCCCAAGAGGAATTCCTGCTGGCAAGAGGGAATCCCAGGAAAAGGCGGCACACATTCTACCATGGGAAGGCAGGAACTGAGGAGAGTCATCATCTCCTAAGTCAAGGAATAGTACAGGGCAGAGGGCCACACAGGGTCTCCCAAAGAGGACGTAAGTGTGCCTCTTAAGATAGAACTGACCATTTGAAAGCTGCCATGACAGAATATAATGATTTCCAGAGGACCCTTTTCCTCTTCTCTCTTCTTTTACATCTGTATCTTGATGTAGGGGAGGGGAAAACACGGATCAAGAAAAATGAAAGGCTATGACTTCCTTCTCCACCACTGATCCCAGTCTTAGCTGAACAGAGAAGATAAGCTTAAATTAAATTAGAATTGGAAGTTCTGGGTTATATTGGACAGGAACTATCAATACTGAAAAAAAGGCTTTTCAAAAACACAAAAGTGACAGAAAGCAATGGAAGCTGCTTGAAATACACTCTGGGTAATGGCAGCGGTGGGAAAAAATAAAGCTATTCCCTGATGGTTCCAATCCATCTAATAAGCTGGTTACATTAGGGTGAGTTGTTCGGATTTTGCTCTGTTAGTGATGGACGGTCAATAAGCTGTTTTTAAGGAAAGAAATGATAAGACCTGGTTTGTGCTTTAAAGATAAGTCTTATGACAATGTGTAGATTATTGAAAGAATGGCCACTTGCTACTTATTGTGTCAGAGATTCTTAGACCTTAACTATACAACTATATTTTCCCTCAGGGTAAAGGTAGAATGGCTTTGTGAATAAGGAATCTATTTCTTACCCTTCATACTAATTCCCAAAACAGGGTGGGATGAAAAGTCCTTATTAAACCATCAAAAACACCCAGAAAAAATAATAAACCTGCCACTGAACCTTAATGAACTCATAAGCATATAATACGCTTTAAGATGTGGAAATCTTACCTTTCAGAATTTAGTCTCTCTCTTTTTTTTTTTTTATCACTTGTTGGTGTATGCTGAAAGTACTTTTTACTTGAAAGTATCTCCTGAGAAAAAAGGTTTAGCTGACACACATTGGTGAAAACCAAGTGAATCCATAGATTTACCTATAGACAGCGGCTTATCTAGGGTATTGCACTGGCCCTCGGTGCATGATGCCACTGAGCAGTTTCTATTAACCCAGTACGGCCCAACATCCTTCCTTCAGCATGGTGATGTGTTAATTAAAAGATTAACAAGCTTGACTTGTATTTTTGAGCTGTTATTATGGTAAAGTTATCTAAAAGGGGGATGTCAGATGTTCAGACAGAGGCACAATTTCAGTGCTTGCCACAGGTGTCATTTTCTGCAGATAAGACTGCTGGCCGTACCGGGTTAACAGAAACTGCTCAGTGGTGCCACATGCCCAGGTGCAATACCTGCCATACCTGCCAGACCCCCGTTATGTCTCTGCCTATAGAGTGCTCCCTTCACCACGGGGCCTCTGTTCTCTGCTTTAGGAGCCTAATGTGCAGAACGGAGTAATGTGGATAGTAAGTAGACACTTGAGTTCTGTTCACCAGTATTATAAAGCTATAAAAATAAAACTTAGACAATGCAATAGGGAATCTGATATATTTAGATGGTCACAAGCTGAATTTTGCTCGTCAGTGCTATAAAGAGGTGAGGAAAAGCTTTTTTAAAAACTGTTTTTAAGATGCAAGGTGTAGAGAGTTAAGATCATCCCTATAACTTGCTAAAACTGATTCTAACAATACACAGTGCCACTTTTAACCTGTTGGACTCTTATGCAACCCCACCATCACTGGCAGTGGGAGCTGGGTCAGGACTGATAAACTTTCTTCCAAAACCTGTATTTGTAAGGCCTGCACAAGCCCTCCAAGCCACATTACTGACAAACCTCTTCCTCCCAGCTGAAGCCATCTCAGCCTGCTGGTTAGGGTCCACACTTGGTGTCTCTCTTGCTCTCGCTCTCTCTCTTTTCCTCTCTCAATCAGACCCCTTTTGGCCTGAACTGCAGAATCTCTCTTTTTCATCCTGCAACCCTAATGCCAAGAAAGAAAGTTTCTGAACAACCTTATGTAAACTTTGATAGAACCATTCTAAACAATCAATTTCAGTCAAAGCAATCAATCAGCTGTAGTGGTGTGGGTGGAATATCTTATATTTCTGGGTCTCTGGCAATCATGTTTGCCATTCACAACTAGCAAACAGTAGACACTTCAACTGAAAATTATAACTCAAAGTACTCAGAAAGGGGCCAACTTGAAACCAGGATTCTGGATCTTGGTCCGTTATCCTGAAATATTTCTAACTCAATATCACAAATAGCTGTGTAACATGGACAACGAAGATGGTAAGATTAGCACTCATTTCTGTCTGAGTACCTACTTGGTTTTTAGTTTGCTGCCTTGCTGTAACCTGTGGCACCTGAATGCATTCAGGCTTTCCCAGTCAGAAGAAAGGCAGGCAAACATCCGGAATTAACAGGAACCACAGAACAGGCCAGAAGAAGCTACAAGAAAACAAGACGCCATAGATACCAAATTAACCTTCTAGTGCTTGCTGGAATAACTAGTACTAACAACCTACCACATCCGGTAATGCCTGCCAAAGGTCTGATGGAGAACTGCAACTTGCCACATCAAGTCTATCCTGAAATGGTGTAACAGCCATTTGTCACCTCTGCATCACAATTTTCCAATTAATGAGAAAGAGAATGATCATGTAAGTCTGCATCTAATCACCTCGATTGTGTACTTCAAGGATAAATGAATCAATAGCAATGAAATGCTAGAGCACAATATATAAAAAGGACCTTCTACGTTTCAGTCTAGCAGATATCAGCGTTGTTTCCTGTGATAGTGACCTTAAATTCTGCATGACAGCGATTTAACCCGTGAATCTGAGGAACATTTAAGTTTTGATAGTGTCTTGCTTATTGTTTCCGTAAGTGCATTTTTATAAAGTAAACCACACAAAAAATTCAGCCAAAGCAGTAAATTGTTTTAATGTATCAGGACTCCAAAAAAGAAAAACGGGGTTTTAAAAGCTAGCACAACACTGTGGCACAGACCATGGCAGTGGCGTGCCAGAATGGCCCTCAGATAAGGACTGGCAGTTCTTGAAGCACAGCAAGCGCTCAGCAAATGTTAGTTCGCTTCCTGCACTGTACACCAGCTGCCTTCTAATCTGTTTGTTTCTTCCTCCTGCATATTTGGTGATTCAGTATTTTCAGAGTACCCACTGTGTACCAGGCGCTGTCCTGGGTTCTGGAGATGCAATGAGGACGATAAGGGACATCGTGCCTGTCCTCATGGTGCTTGCATTCTTGGGAGAAACAGAGAGCAAACATGTAACAAATAAATATGACAACCTCTGAATATGAAACCTGCATTGAAACTAATAAAAGAGGACAAGCTAATAAGCAGGAAGGGAATATGCCTCTGAGCAGTTGACATTAGTGCTGACAGTGAAAGAGGGGTTTTAAGTCTCTTGTTTCCTGGTAACCCCACAGTGCCTGGAACTGGTACCTAGCAAATACTCATTAAACATTTGTTGAATGAATGACTGAAAGAATGAACAAAGAGACATGTCCACACATGTTAAAATGTGCATGAGAGTGGAGGGGCTGGCAAATGCAGTAACAGTGAGTTGGGTTTAACCTTCCTGTGTTAGAGAAATACGAGGAAGGCTAACATGGCTTCAGCATGACGAGAAAAGAAAAAGGTGGTAAGAGATGATGTAGCAGAGACATGCAGGGGCCAGATCGTGTTTCTTGTTAGACACTAACCCCCAGGCTCATCAGCAACACATATTTATGAACTATCTCATCAAGAGTGTTACCTCTGCGAATGGCTAACTTGAATTTTTCTCCAAATTCTGAGAGTGGGTCCTCTCCTTTGTTCAGTTTCTCCAACACACTGAGATTGTTTCTCACTTCAGGGTTTTTGCACAAGCTACAGCATCTGCCTGGAATGTACCTTTCCCCAGTCTTTGTCTGACCACCTCTCACTCATCCATCTGCTACGCTCTTACATGCTGCTTCCTTAGAGGGGCTTTGCCTGTTGCCAAACCTAAATCACGTCCCTCTGTGACACCCCGCACTGCACCCACTGCTTTTCCTTCAGCACCTTTATCCCCATTTTTAAATTTGTAACATATTGTCTGTCTCCCTACTAGACTGTACGCTCAATAAAGGCAGGAACCATGTCTATTTGTTCATTAGCATTGCACATAGTGCCAGCTGCCATGGAGTCAACTTCAACTCATGGCGACCCCATGTGTGTCAGAGCAGAACTGTGCTCCATAGGGTTTTCAATGGCTGATTTTCCAAAAGTAGATCACCAGGCCTTTCTTCCAAGGTGCCTCTGGGTGGACACGTACTTCCAAAATTTCTATTAGCAGCCAAGTGCATTAACCATTTGTACCACCCAGAGTCCCAGCTGCACATAGTAGCAACTCAACAAATGTTTCCTGAATGAATAAACTAGCTGCAACCCTGACTTAAAATAAAAGGAATGAAGGAAACATCTTTACATTTTTCCTATTTTTTTTTTTTTAATTCACTTAACCGTATAATCTCTGACCTTAGAATGACATTTTCTAGAATAAGGCAAAAGAAGGCAAATGTGCTTGGCTCTGTCCCTGACTTGGACAGCATGTGACTTTGGGCAAATCATTTAACCTTGCTGTGCATGGAGGTGGAAGGAGAGGTATGGATAGCCTCACCACTGCAAGGAATATTTTGAGTTCAGGTGGGAAGGGAATAAAGAGGGAGGCAGGGAATAAGAAGGGCCTAAAGCTCTCTGGGATTTTTAAATAGCATGTCTGCTGCATCTCCAAATTATAAACACAAAGCATATAGGCTTATTTGTATAGTGAGGCCATGTTAGGATGTCAGTATGTCAGTATTATTTTTCTGTTTCAGAGCAAAACTAAAAGAGCAAAGGAAGGAGTCTTTAGTCGGGATAAAGGCTAAACACAGCTAGAAAGCAGACATTGACAATTCAATGATTGCTTATTAGGATAAGAGTTTTTAATTAATTATTTAAAATTGAGAGGGATAGATAGGGAGGCAGTTTACATGTGTTATTTTTTTTTTCTGACATCAATACTGCCATTGATGAGCAGATCCAATTTAGTTTCACTCTGAGAGAGCAGACAATGGTCAGTTTTCCTCCAGCTGGCTTATTTTACAAGCATTAATGAACAATTAACCAACACTGGCACTCTTTCCATCTGTAATCCTGTAGTAGGATCACTAATCTCTACCACTAGCAGCTAATGATGAAGGTCTCTTAAGCTTTACTTCTTATCTCAGCCAGTTCTTAATACTTGCATAAGTATGCTTTCTGAGGAGGGGAGCCCCCTACTGCTATGCAACCCAAGAACAAAAGCCCAGAGACATTTTTGAAGGGGTTTCTGTTCAATAATACTTCTATGCTTATGTTTGCCTTCCTCCTACAACAAACACCAGTGATTAACAGAGGGCTCTGGGGGTCACGAAGGTCTCTGCGTTTCCATACTTTCTTCTAATACTTATAAGAATGTATTCAGACCGTATTATACACACCCACCTCCCCAACTGCACAGGCAGACACCCTAAAGTGGGGCGGGAAATGTGGACTAAATAGAATCAAACAGTATTTTTCTCCATGAGTCAGCTTTGATTTGGTATTGAATAACAACACTGGGTTTGTCTTAACAATGTGTATGGGAGAGGCAGATTTATCTAGAAAACCCCACATGGGATAGGTCTCCATTTCTCTGAATTTAATACAACTTATATTTCATTGTCTCTCTCTAGTGGGGCAGAAACTAATCCACCATTTCACTAGAACTCCTCACTAGGGTCAAGATTTAAAGAAAATGCAGGGTCAAGATTGAAAAAAAAAAAAAAATTCCAACTGTAGAGTAGCACAACTGTAGGGTAACAGCTTAGGCTGAAGTGACACAGCTTCCATTTGAAACTACTTCTCAGACACTTACAACTTACTGGGAAAGTTATTATTTCAGGGAAAACTGTGCTCAAAACTCAACTCCCAGACCAAATTGTTCAAAAAGGCTTTGTGCACACGAGTCTTGCCTGGCTTTGAGTGTTGAGATAGAAGGAGGAGGAGAAGCAGTAAGAACAGCTGTCAGTTTCCACATATCTTGCTTTTGCGCCCAAATACTAAGACAAAGCGAACAACAGCACATGCCCCTTCAGCGCTAAAACTTTAAACTTGGCGTTTTTCTACAGTTCTTGGTCCTCTGGAAGTTGTAGCATATTATAAACAATGCTGATCCGGAAGCAGCAAAACTGCCAGGGTGATGTGGAGGGTGACATTGATAGTGAGTGTCTACACACTGAATTGACTAAGAGTGGAATGATCACAAGGACATCTGCTCTCTTAAAGAAGGGTAGAACAGGAAGGAAAGATAGGTGTGGAAATCTGAGACTTGTCCCTCATTTCTTCAGCCTTAAACTTCCAAAAATTTTAACTACCCACATTACCTACAATGTACTGCAATTTGGGGACTTGAAGATGTCTGATGCTTTAAAAAAGGAGGAGGAGGAGGAGAAGAAAAAACTACTTTGTAACATTCAGGTGAAATGAGATGAGCCTTTTTCATAAACCATCTTACTTTTTAATTTATCCATTTGGAATGCTTAAAACCTACTTCTTTTTTCGTCTAATGTTCAGAACTGTCTGCAGTGGAAAAGGGGCTTAGTGGACAGAGCCTCGTACGAAAAGTTTGGAAGTTGAGTTCTATTCACACACAGCTACTGACCCCTTGTGTGATCTTATACAAGTCACTTAACCTCTCTGCCCTTCAGCTTCCTCATTCATTCCATAGAGACAATGCTACCTGCCCCCCCACTACCTCTGTGGAGCTGTGAGAGTGAATGAGCTGTGTCTGCAAAGCATCTGAAGTCACCATTCGTTAGTGCTACGTTCAAACAGTGTAAAACACGGTAACACGCCTGTGATGTTATAACACACACAATGAAAACACATATAGATTATAAGATAGGAAACCATGCAGGCCAGGAACATTTGCCACTGAAAATTTAGTAGTCCTGTGCTTTGAAAGTGAGTCTCAGAGACAGGATATCGACTTTATTTGTTCTTTGTGAATCACTGTGCTGGTCTAATTAATTCGAGTGTTTGGACAGAAGTAGTAAAGTTGAAAAGGGGATGGATGAAGTTATGGTATTCCGTAAATCTAAGATTGTTGTTTATTAATCCTCAACTAGGAAGAATTAAATCAGGATTACCTACTAATCTCACTTTCAGAAATGTATTCTCTTTACTGCCCCACGAATACACCATGCTCATTTCTACTCCTTATCTTTCCACATATTGTTTCCCACCTTCTCCCCTCTACCGATTTAAACCCCACTCATTTTTCACATTCTAAATTCAGTCTTACCCACCTCCACCATCAAGCAGTCTATAACAATCCCAGCCTATATATATTAAATACCTGTGGCTATGAGTCGGAATTGACTTGACGGCAACAGGTTTGGTTTTGGGTTTGGTAGCACAATACTAGACTCAAAATACCTAGCAAAATACTAGACATGGGGTAAAGTTCAATGCTTTTCACATGATGTGGTAAAAGAACCCTGTATAAAAAATCTGTGCCTTGAACACATCAAGTATTTACTGCCTCAGGACCTTTGCACAACCTGTTCCTTATACCTGGCAGTTACTTTCCCTACCCCTGCCCTACTCTGTCCCAGCCCCTCCTTCCTATCCTCTGGTCTCAGCTTGAGTAAAATCTATTCCCAGAGGACTACACTGACTACCCTATTCTCTCCTATGTACTGATCTTCCTTCTCCATAGGAGTTGTCACAATTTGTAATTATATATATCCTTGTGTTTTTGTTGTTTTTCTCACTTCTTTATTATCTGTGTTCACTATTAGAGTAGATGTACCTTTCACCTTTAAGACAAAAAGCATATCTTTTTGTTCACCACTGTTCAATAAATGTTCGTTGAATAATTAATTAATGATGTCCATCTAATTTCACATTAGCCACCAATATTGCCCAGCTTCCACTTGGCTGCTCCCACTGTTCTCCCTGAAGCAGAGAAGGTCTCAATTTCTACCAAAGTTATAACTCTTTTATCAAAATCCCCCAAAAGTGGCCCAATATGTTTGATAGTTTATAGTACTTTCAGTGCTAAAATTTCTTTTATTAAATAAACACACTCTGAGTTTCTTATCTCCTTTCTCTCAAATTTGAGGCAAAGATCTACAGGCTAGGAAAAGGACAATGAAGTAATACTACCCATTTAAAGGATCCCACCCCACAGAAAAGCAATCCAAGTTCTAGAACAGAGCCCAGGCATTTCACTATCTGCTGAGTCAGAATCTGTGCTTTATCCACCCAAGGCCCTCTTTGAGACACTAAAAGCAGCCTTTCTTCCCCTTTATTTTTGTTACCATAGCTTGGTTTGCTGGAACCACCAATAGTTCCAATCTAACTTTTCCTCAATTCCCAGAAGATCTATCAGGTCTTCAATAAACAGCATCCTATCCACCTCAAGTTTCCCAAGGTGGGCATGAGATTAGTACCTGCCCTGGGACCCTTGGACCAATCAAGATAAACCCCACTTAAACTGGAGGTAAGGGTCACTTTAGCCAGTGTGTAAGGTCAATGGATAACTGTACAATGTCAGAAGTGCAGAAATGCATTCTGGGTAGGCTACCACCATACCAGTGCTTGCTACAGTGATGTAATGAAGAAGGCTGAGACCCTAACTGCGTCCCAAGCTCAACATTATTTAACACCTTCATTTATGTTAGTGAAACATTTCCTTGGGAACTAGTGCATTTTGAAAGTATACATTCTTCCCTCAGTTACTACTCCTTCTGTAAAATGGGCAAATAATTTTGCTTCTTTTATGGATCTGGAAATCTGCTCCACTTCTGGTTAAGAAAGCAACAGGTCCTTCACCAAAGAGGACATTCAGGCAGCCAAAAAAAAATACATGAAAAGATGCTCATGATCATTAGTCATTAGAGAGATGCAAATCAAAACTACAATGAGATACCACCCCTGCAAAAAATGGCAATGATTAAAAAAAAAAACAGAAAACAGCAAATGCAGATGAGGTTGTGGGGGAATTGGAACTCTTATACATTGCTAGTGGGATTGTAAAACCGTACAACAACTATGGAAAATGGTAGGGCACTTCCTCAAAATGCTAGAAATAGAAATACCTTATGATCCAGCAATCCCTCTCCTAGGTATGTATTCTAGAGATATAAGAGCAGTGACACCAATAGACATATGCACACCTATGTTCATTGCTGCATTATTCACAATAGCAAAAAGATGGAAACAACCTAAGTGCCCATCAACAGATGAATGGATAAACAAATGGTGGTACATACATACAATGGAATACCATGTAGCTACAAAGAATAATGAGGAGTCTGTGAAATATTTTATAACATGGATGAATCTGGAGGACATTATGCTAAGTGAAATCAATCAATCACAAAAAAGACAAATACCATATGGCCCCACTATTGCAAAAAGTCAAGAATAGATACACACCCAGAAAGCAAAGTTTTTTGATGGTTACCAGGGATGGAAGGGAGAAGGAGGGGGAATCTAGATAGTATACACTTGTTACTTTTGGTGATGGGAAAGGCAAGGCCAAAATGAAATCAGCACAACTTGACCAAGGTAAATAAAGACACTAGAAGTACACGAGAAAAGGGAACAATTCTGGTAAATGCTATAACACATACAATTTTGCAGCAACAGTAAAAACAACAAAAAAAATGTGTGTGGTTACGTAGGTAGATATGGATACATATATGTGTATAGAGAGGCATATGCAAGTAAATGCACCTGCATGTATAGGTGTATCTGTAGGCATATGTATATACACGTTTGTGTGTGCTGCATATATATCCACATACATAACAAATCACATAGCCAGCACAGTTACAGAGGCTGCCTAGACATATCCAAACAACTTGTAGGATTGGTTTTCTGAGTTAAAAGGCTTGGGACCATAGTCTCAGAGGACAACTTAGTCAAGTGGCATAACATAGTTCACAAAGATAATGGTCTACATCCTAGTTTCGTGAGTAGCGTCTGGGGTCTAAAAAGCTTGTGATACAGCTGTTGGTCTCTACTCGTATGAAGCAAAAGAGAATGAAGGAAATCAAAAGCTCAAATTAAAAACTAGTCCACAGGACTAATAGCCCACATGAACCACAGCCTCTTCTAACCTGAGACCAGAAGAACTAGATGGTGCCTGGCTATTACTACCAATCGTTCTGACCAGGGACACAATAGAAGGTCCCAGATAAAATGGGAGAAAAATGCAGAATAGAACTCAAATTCCTAAAAATGGTCAGGCTTGCTGGACCAACAGAGACTAGAGAACCCTCAAGACTATCTCGCTAAGATACCCTTTGAAATTGGAACCAAAGCCACTCCCAGAGGTCAACTTTCAGTCAAATAGTAGATCGGCTTATAAAATACACAATATCACCTGTCAGTAATGTGCTCCCTTAAACCATTAACTCTATGAGACCAAACAGGCAACATCTACCCAAAAGCAAAGAGGAGAAGTCAAAGAGGGGAAGGGAAGTTAGAGCAATAGAAATAGAACAAACAGAATGGAAATAATGAGAATGCTGACACATTGTAAAAATGGTAACCAATGGCATGGAACAATTTGTATAAAAATTGTTAGAGGGGAACCTAATTTGCTGGGTAAACTTTCACCTAAAACACAATAAAATATTATTTTTAAAAAAGGGAGACAAGACACACAGAAGGAAGAGGTCCATGTGAAAAGGGAGGCAGAGATGGAGTGATGCTGCAGTTGCAAACCAAGGACACCTGGAGCTATTAGAAACTGGGAGAGACAAGGAAGGATCTTTCCCTAATACCCTCCTAAAGAACATGGTCCTGCCAAAACCCTGAATTTGGACTACTAGCCTCCAGAACCATGAGATGATAAATTTCTGTTCTCATAAGACAAATAAATAAATTAGGAAAATCATTGCCAAAAAAAAAAAAACCAAGCAGCTGCTAAGTAATGAGGCGGCCAGAGAACGCAAGAAGATTCAGCTGCACACAGCCATAAAAAAGCACAATGAGTCATTTCTCTGCTATTATGCTGCCAGGTGGCTAAAAGCCCTGGGACTTTTGCCTCATTTCACCTGGTCTGCTCATTAACCTGCCAAAATATACATCTTCACATAATGCCCACTGGGGATGTGTCTGTTTTTGAAAACCATAATATTTTTAAATGTAAACCTCGTTTTATCAATCCGCTGCTTAAAAATCCTTCAGTGGCTCCTGATGGTGCTTGGAGTTAAGTCCAACTCCTAATTGTGGGCTCTGCTCACCTCTGGAATCTCCTTTCTTGTCACACCTCTCCTCTCCCAACTCCCCTCCCCTACCTACCGACATACTCTACACTTTGGCTTCACTGAACTATTTATATTTCCAACAGGCTGCCCTGCTTTATCTAGCTTCCAGACTTTTGCACAAGGGGTTTCCATTGCAAAACTTTTCCCTATCTCTTTGTCTACAGAACTTCTCTCCATTCTTTTGCTTAGACAGTTTCTCATCCAGGAAACCGTCCCTGATCCCCTAAGACTGGAATTCTCCAGCATCCTGTACATACTTCTATTGTATCCTTGATCACACTGTTCAATCAAGACTGTTCACTTGCCTGTCTTCTCCACTAAAGGTAAGGGAAGTTTCCTGTAATCCCAGCCCTGAGCATGGTGCCTAGCATAAAGCAGATGCTCAATAAATGATCATCTAATTAATAAATAAATGAATTTACTTTTAGAAGGGCATAGAGTACATAGCTTTGGAGGCCCTCATAGATACGTTCTGGGACTGGTTCCTGTGAGGAAGTCAGCCCTGTGTTGTGCTCTGGGTGTGCATATAACCCACATCAAAAGCATAATTAGTTATCAGTTTCTGAATTAATTGATTTCCTCACACAGCCTGTTGTTGTTAAGTGCCGTCAAGTCGCTTCTGATTCATAGCAACCCTATGTACAACAGAACGAAATAATGCTTGAGCCCGTTACTGTGGCTCGTTGAGTGTCCTCTTTTTTGCTGACCCTCTACTTTACCAAGCGTGATATCCTTCTCCAGGGACTGAGCCCTCCTGATAACATGTCCAAAGTATGTGAGACGAAGTCCTGCCATCCTTGCTTCAAATGAGCCTTCTGGCTGTACATCTTCCAAGACAGATTTGTTCGCTCTTCTAGCAGTCCATGGGATAGTCAATACTGTTCCTCAACACCATAATCCAAAGGCATCATTCTTCTTCGGTCTTCCATATTCATTGTCCAGCTTTCACATGCATATGAGGTGACTGAAAACACCATGGCTTGGGTCAGGTGTACCTCAGTTCTCAAAGTGACATCTTTGCTTTTTAACACTTTAAAGAGGTCTTTCGCGGCAGATTTGCCCAGTGCAATGCGTCTTTTGATCTTCTGACTGCTGCTTCCATGGGCGTTCAGAGTCGATCCAAGTAAAATGAAATCCTCAATAACTTCAATCTTTTCTCTGTTTATCATGATGTTGCTTATC
Organism: Trichechus manatus latirostris; assembly: GCF_000243295.1. Classification (NCBI taxonomy): domain Eukaryota; kingdom Metazoa; phylum Chordata; class Mammalia; order Sirenia; family Trichechidae; genus Trichechus; species Trichechus manatus. The sequence goes on from NW_004443994.1 coordinate 5,331,979, forward strand.
AGTCCAGTTGTGGGGATTTTTGTTTTCTTTATGTTGAGGTGTAATCCGTACTGAAGGCTGTGGTCTTTGATCTTCATCAGTAAGTGCTTCAAGTCCTCTTCACTTTCAGCAAGCAAGACTGTGTCATCTGCATTAATGAGTCTTCCTCCAATCCTGATGCCACGTTCTTCGTATAGTCCAGCTTTCGGATTATTTGCTCAGCATACAGACTGAATAAATATGGTGAAAGGATACAGTCCTGATGCACACCTTTCTTGACTTTAAACCATGTAGTATCTCCTTGTTCTGTTCGAATGACTGCCTCTTGGTCTAATTCCCATTCTGCGAAATGTTATCCATAATTTGTTATGATCCACACAGTCAAGGGCCTATGCATAGTCAATAAAACACAGATAAATATCCTTCTGGTATTCTCTGCTTTCAGTCAGAATCCATCTGACATCAGCAATGATATCCCTGGTTCCACATCCTCTTCTCAACCCAGCTTGAACTTCTGGCAGTTCTCTGTTGATGTACTGCTGCAGCTGCTCTTGAATGATTTTACTTGTGTGTGATATTAGCGAATTGTTTGATAATTTCCACAATCTGTTGGATCACCTTTCTCTGGAATGGGTACAAATATGGATCTCTTCCAGTCAGTCAGCCAGGTAGCTGTCTTCCAAATTTCTAGGCATAAACAAGTGAGTGCTTTCAGTGCTGCATCTGTTTGTTGAAACATCTCAACTGGTATTCCATCAATTCCTGGAGCCTTGTTCTTTGCCAATGTCTTCAGTGCAACTTGGACCTCTTACTTCAGTATCATCGGTTCTTGATCATATGCTACCTCCTGAAATGGTTGAACATCAACCAGTTCTTTTGGTACGATGACTCTGTGTATTCCTTCCATCTTCTTTTGATGCTTCCTGTGTCATTTAGTATTTTCTCCATAGAATCCTTTAATATTTCAACTCGAGGCTTGAATTTTTTCTTCAGTTCTTTCAGCTTGAGAAATGCTCAGTGTGTTCACACAGCCTAGAACCCTTATAGACCCTTACAGACTAGCTCCCATTACTACTCAACTGGGTATATTCATTGTTTCAATATAAGCTGAAGCAATATCTACAACTATTAGCTCATCTACTGAAAGTCATATAATGACTTATAAATGACAAAGAAAAGAATCTGATTAAGTGAGGTTAAGATAGGTTAAGCCATCTTCTATTATGTCTCATCAAATTCAACCAACAGCCAAGCTAGGGACTTTCACTTATGTTCTTACTTGCTCCTCCCAACAGCCTTGTGACCTGAAGAGGTATTTACCATTCTCATTCACAGAACTGTAATTTCAAATTAGGTTTATTTCCCTATCCTAGATGTCACTTCCAGAATTCTATAATTGTATCTAAGTTATAGAAATAGAAAATATTAAGCATATCTACCCTGAAAATTAGCTGTAATATTTGGGGAAAATTACAATGGAAATAAAATGTCTAATAGTAAGGTACTGGTTAAATAAATAATGATATACACATATGATATCAGGCTACAAAGCAGCAACTTAAAATCATTATTCTATAGAATAGGTAATGATACAGAGACATGTTCACAAGATTATTGGTAACTGGAGGAGATTATACAAAACTAGCTACAAGTATGAACTTAAAAGTAGACTATGTCTCAGTATAATTGCATATTCTATAACACATATATATATGAGGCCTGGTGGCACAGCAGTTAAGCGTTTTGCTGCTAACCAAAAGGTCGCAGTTCAAATCCACTAGCCACTCCTTGGAAACCCTATGGGGCAGTTCTACTCTGTTCTATAGGGTCGCTCTGAGTTGGAATAGACTCAATGGCAATAGGTTTGGTTTTTTTGGTTTATGTGTATATATAAACTATTTATATATATATATATATATAAACAGACATGCATAGGAAAAAACTAGAATATTGTACACAAAAATGTTAATAGTGGTTATTCTGGAGAGTAAGACAACAGAAGATTTTAATGGTATTCTTTGGACTTTTATCTAGCTTCCAAATTTTCTACAATGAATGTCTATTACTTGGGCAATAAAAAAAAAAAACTGAAAAAAAGTTGAAGTACATAAATATATAAGGGAATTCAACTGGAAATATCTGTAAATTAACGTTTCTGTCTCTTTCCTCAAATACAGTCTCACCCTCAGCCTCAAAACCAACTGCCATCAAGTCGATTCTGACTCATAGTGACCCTGTAGGACAGAGTAGAACTGCTCCATAGGGTTGCCAAGGCTGTAAATTTTTACAGAAGCAGGCTGCCACATCTTTCTCCTGCAGAGCAGCTCGTGGGTTCTAACTGCTGATCTTTCTGTTAATAGCCAGGTGCTTAACCACTACACCACCAGGGCTCCTTCCTCAGCCTCAGTCCACCCCAGTTATCTGGCCACATGCACATTCAAGGAAGTGCTTTAGTATCACTTAAGCTCTGCCGAGCTATTGGTTTACTGTGGTGCCATGGAGAATATCAGCTTGAGAAAAATCAGGGCTTGAAATTTAACCATAATCCATGTTTTCAAATTTGACAGAGAAGATAATGGGCTGATAGTCCCTGGTTATGTCTTTCTATGATACATACCATACTGTTGTTTGAATTATAGCTACTAAACTGCTACTAGATTATAAGAATAAAACCAGCTACTGTAGAGTCAATTCCAACTCATGGCAACTCCATGTGTGTCAGAGTAGAAGTGTGCTCCACAGGGTTTTTAATGACTTATTTTTCAGAAGCAGATTGCCAGACATTTCTTCTGAGGTGCCTCTAGGTGGACTCGAACTTCCAACTTTTCATTTAGCAGCCATGTACATTAACCATTTGAACCACCCAGGACTCCCACTAGATTATAGCAACTCTTAAAGTCAGAGTCTATAACTTTGTTGTCTTTGTATTTGCTGGGGCATATAGCACAGTGTCTTGAACATAGTAGGTGCTCAATAAACAGCTCTTTAACTGAATACAAGTGATCTACCAATTAATAAATTGATTTATCAATTAACAAATCAACTGATTTTGTGTGTCCGTATGGTCCAGGAAACATGCTAGGTCCTGTCTTAAAAACAAAAGATGGATTTAAAATGGCCCTGTTTTCAGGAAACATTCGACTTGATGAGGAAGGCAAATGTATTGCATATGAGTCAAATAAGTGCTAAATTGTGTCATATCGATATCACTGAAATAGAAATTCGGAGAAGAGAAAGATGAGCACAGACTGAATATAAAGCAAAGACTTTTATAGTTCCAGCTTTAAAACAGCATCTCCTCTCTAACCACAAACTAAGTCCTCAAGGTCCCCAACCAGCCTTTCTCTTATTCTTGCCCATTCAATCTAACATTGTACTTCTTCAGTTTAATCCACTCAGCCAGCCAATCAGTTCACTATGCATAACTGCTCCTGCACAAGGAAAATTATAATTATCTACTAAGTTAAAAAAAAGAATAAGATGAAAAAGAATGCACAAGATATACAGAGCAGAAACTTAAAAGACCTCAGCACCCTAGGATCTCCAGGAACACTGAAACTCAAATCGAGTAAAATAAAACATCATCATCTTGATGAGAATGGAGTAAAAAATCAGTTGCTTTCAAGTTGATTCTGACTCATGGCAACTCAATGTATGTCAGAGTAGAGCTGTGCTCCACAGGGTTTTCAATGACTGGTTTTTCAAAAGTACATCGCCAGGCCTTTCTTCCAAGGCACCTCTAGGTGAACTCGAACTGTCAACCTTTCGATTAGCAGCCGAGTGCTTACCATTTGTACTACTCACCTGGAAATCGGGAAATCCAAGTTCTAATCTTGACTTTGCTACTAGCTAGTTGACGACTAGTTGATTGTAAATTTCCTCATCTTTGAAATAAATGTTTAGATTATCTCAAGGTTTTATCAGTTATAATGCATTGAAGTATTATAATATAGGTGGTGATTGATGGAGCCAACAGATCCCTATATTGATACTTATGTAAGCTACCGAGTTTGGGAATTGTTCTAGGGAGAAGACTGGATAAGTTCCAGATTATGCCAGAAGCTTAAATATACTGTAACTTAGACTTTAGACAATCCCTTGCCCCTCTTTTTTTTTTTAAAGAATTTCCCTTTATCCCATCCTTTTATTGATTCAACTAATCAACCGTCAATTCTACAAATAAGAGATTTCACTCTAGAAGGAGAGATAAAACACGTATATACACAATCAGAATAAAGTAAGAAGGTGTTAATTGCCTTGTAAGAGGTGCAGATGAAGTGTTATGAGATCACTTGTAGCCAGGAGGGGTCAATAATAGCTCTATCAACAAGAAAGAATATGATCTGGCCTTATGAGATAGATGGGAATGGGACACATAGAAATGATGTGGAAACAGCATTAACAAAGCCTTAGAGAAGATTTAAGAAAAAGCAATGTATATTCAGAAGACAGCTAGAATAGCTCAATTTGGTAGAAGGACAGAGAAGTTGGAGTTAAACATAGAACTGTAAACTGAGAACACAGTGTAGAGGGAATTGGACTTACCCTAATTGTGAAGATAACAGGGAACCAATGAAGGCTTCTAAGGAGGAGGGTAACATGCTACCATCCAATTTTCACCTGTGTATCCTGAATAAGTGGTATGCCTACCAAGTGAATTTCTTACCTAACAATTTTCTTAATTCTTACTATTCAAAATAGGTACATTCTCCGAGTATAGCCTATAAGGGGTACCTTTCATTTTCATTTCATTGTCTATCTTCACATTAGAAAAGAGTTTTAGTGCTTGAGCTATGGTAGTGCTGGAATGTTCCCACTCTATCTTGGCTGTGTCACGCCATCAGCCTAAAAATAGATGCTAATTAACAAGGTTATTTCTAACTTACATTGTTAAAAGACAGGAAAATAGCGAAGAAACACATATAGAGTAGCAAATTAACCAAGGATGAAACCAAATTCAAGTTCAAAATTCCCACCTCACAGATAATCAAATTACTAAATAGTCATTTTTTTTTTTTTCTCTCCCTAAATCAGATAGTCATTATCCAAATTTCCTATCCCGAATGTGATAATATAGTGTGATGAGACATGCCCCAACAGAACACAAATCGACTTCTGGAGACTAGATGCTATCTGGAGTGTGTGGATGGTAAGGCAAATATCTCACTCTATTATCTGTTGTCTCTGAACCAACAGATTACATGGTTCACTGACTAGCTGAATAACTTTTAGACAGTTTGCTCATGTCTATTTACACATATTCCACAGAAATATATTAACAACTGAGGAACAGCTGTAAAAATTGTATGGCAAGATGGATACATGAGAGCAACAACCTCTCCACGTACATTTCTGTAGAGAAGAAAGTTTTCCATGGTAAGGGAAATGGAGAAAAACACACATACACATATTCGTATGTTGCTGCCACGACAAACTGTGAATTCCATACAGTAATAGAGGCAAGGGAAGAAAGTATGCCATATAATCTCCTGGAAACTCCTTACATCTATCTGGGATACTGCTATAATATGTATTTTTACAGCAATGAGTTGATTTATATTTGTGCTCTAAAATATTTTACTGGACAATTGTATTTTTCAGTAAGAAAGCCACTGCTCATACTCATTCGATAGCCATAAAAGTAATGGAAGTTTTCTGATTTACACTTTTACCTAAATAATACAATCTTTATTCTCATATCAGAAGTCAGTTTTGATCTACTCTCCAAGTCACATGTATCTCACATAAAAATATATTATTAAAAGATATAAGAAGATTCTTGTGTCTAATACAGTAACACTAGTCACTAAGTAACCAGTAACCAGTTGCCGTTACGAGACTCACGGCAGTCCCATCTGTGTCAGGCTAGAACTGTGCTCCATGGGTTTTCAGTGGCTGATTTTTTGGAAGTACATGGCCAGGTCTTTCTTCTGAGGCAACTCTGGGTGGACTCAAATGTCCAACCTTTTGGCCAAGCACTTTAACTGTTTGCACCCTAGGATTTTCTTGTATACACAATTGAGACTGTATATCAAAAAGGTTGGAGGTTTGAGTCCATTCAGAGACACCTCTCAAAAGAAAGGCCTAGGGGAGGCGGGGCCAAGATGGCAGAGTAGTTGGACGCTTCCTGTGGTCCCTTTTACAACAAAGACCTGAAAAAACAAGTGAATCGATTCTATATGACAATCTAGGAGTCCTGAACATCAAAGGCAAAGTTGAGGAATTGGACTAAGTGGCAGGGGGAGGGAGAGATGGTTCGGAAGCAGCAAGGAGTTGCCACACATGACCCAGTGGGAACCGGAACCCTGCAGGCCAGATCAGCTGGCTTGTGCAGTGAAGCAAGCAGTGGCATTCAGGATGCATTTTCCACATTGGGAGAGACCAAGCAGCAGAGATTCTACTCAAGCCTCCAGAACCAGTGAAAAGCAGCGCTCACTCGGCAAAAGATAAGTACATATGTCTAACCCATCATGTAGATCAAAAATAGCCCATTTGGGAAGAACCTCTCTCCCATTTACCTGTCTCCTCCTCACTCTGCAACAGGTCCCAGGCTGGCTTCAGTTACTGCCGCGTCCCCTGGGCCAGAAGCAGGATGCATCACGTCCCCTGAGCCATTCTCCCAGCCTTGGAGAGGGAATAAATTAACAAATAGGAAAAAAAAAATCTGCCAGCTCCCCTAAGCCGGGAACTTGGGGTAGGCACAGCTCCTTTGCCTAGGCACAGGCATAATGGGTCCACGGACTTTGAATGCCTTTCACATCTGCATAGACCTATGTAGGTCTATTTCAGCAGTGAAGGTCCTCATCAGCGGCGAAGGTCCTCATTAACACAATACAACACGGTATATACCTGAAGCCTAACTGTAACTGTATCAGCTATATGGTAGGGTGGCAGGTTCATGACATTTGACACCACTCTACCCATTGAGCAGTGTCCTCACATATCAACATCAGGGGTCTGAGAACTGGTGGCTCCACCCATACCACCTTGCAACCTGCAAAAGGTCCAAGAATAAGCAGTGCCTCCCAGTGCTTACAGTCAACAACATAGGGTACCCATAGTTTGGCTGCAAAACACACCCACCTATGCACTCTAGGGAACAGGGACATACTTTCCTCCCAGACACTCAGGGGCAGCCGTTGGCCCCCTGCTTTGCTCAGTGAGTGACCCCCCCTACTGCAGCCATATACCTGTGTCTACTCCAATCACCCCTGCCAGTCTATGACTGTAGGTGAGAGCCTGCACCACATACTTGGTTACCAAAGACCTGAATGCCTGAGCTGAATCCATACAAGAAAAGTAAACAGACTCCTGGGCTCATATACCTAGTAACAAATCTAACCACCTGGTGACAGGACATTAGAGCTTCAAAGGCGCCAATAATCAAACTAGCTCACATGAGCAGCCTATTTAGGCATATCAAAACATAACAAAACAAGAAGCTAGGACACACTAAGCAAACATAAAATAAATAAATATAATAACTTATTGATTGCTCGGAGACAACATTCAATATCAAATCACATAAAGAGGCAAACCATGACGGCTTAAGCAAGCTCCCAAAACAAAGATTCAAGAAATCTTCCGGGGGAAGAGAACTTCTTGGAATTACTGGAAGTAGAATACAAGAGATTAATATACAGAACTTTTCAAGATATCAGGAAGGAGATCAGACAAAATGCAGACCAAGCCAAGGAACACACAGACAAAGCAATAGAGGAGCTTAAGAAGATTAGAGAAGAGCACAATGACAAATTTAACAGGCTGCAAGAATCCATAGAGAGACAGCAAACAGAAATCCAAAAGATTAACAATAAAATTTCAGAATCAGACAACTCAATAGAAAGCAGAATTGAGTCAATGGAAGTCAGAATCAGTGAGACTGAAGATAAAGAACTTGATACCAACTTATTTGAGGAAAAATGAGACAAAAGAATTTTAAAAAATGAAGAAACCCTAAATTATGTGGGACTCTATCAAGAGGAATAACCTACAAGTGATTGGAGTACCAGAACAGGGGATGATAACAGAAAATACAGAGAGAAATGTTGAAGATTTGTTGGCAGAAATCTTCCCTGAAATCATGAAAGATGAGAAAATATCTATCCAAGATGCTCATCGAACCCCACACAAGGTAGATCCCAAAAGAAAGTCAACATAATCAAACTTGCCAAAACCAAAGATAAATAGAGAATTTTAAGAGTGGCTAGGGATGAACAAAAAGTCATCTACAAAAGACAGTCAATAAGACAAAGCTCAGACTACTCAGGAGAAATCATGCAGGCAAGAAGGCAATGCGATAACATATATAAAGCCTTCAAGGAAAAAAATTGCCGGCCAAGAATTATATATCCAGCAAAACTGTCAAATATGATACTGGAATTAGGACATTACCAGATAAGTAGAAGTTTCGGGAATTTGCAAAAACCAAGCCAAAATTACAAGAAATACTAAAGGGAGTCCTCCGGATAGAAAATCAATAACTCAGATAACAACCCAAGACTAGAACACAGGACAGAGCAACCAGATATCAACCCAGATAGGGAAGTCACAAAAATAAATCAAAGCTAAAACACTGAAAATAGGGAAACAGATGCCATTATGTAAAAGATGACAACATTAAAACAAAAAAGAGGGATTAAAAAATGTAGTCTTAGTCTTTCATATGGAGAGGAAGTCAGGTGATATAAAGAAATAGAAGATCAGTTTAAACTTAGAAAAATAGGGGTAAATATTAAGGTAACCACAAAAGAAACTAACAACCCTACACATCAACAGAAAAACATAAAGACTCAGCAAATATAAAACAACAACAATGAAAAAGATGAAAAGAAAAAAAAGAAAAACGACTCAGCATAGAAAATTAAGTGGAACAAAGAAGCTGTCAACACCACACACAAAAAAAGACATCAAAATGACAGCACTAAATCAGATCTATCAATAATTATGCTGAATGTAAATGGCCTAAATACACCAATAAAGAAACAGAGAGTGGCAGAATGGATTAAAAAAAAAAACACTATCCGTCTATATACAGCCTACAAAAGACACACCTTAGAGTTAAAGACACAAACAAACTAAAACTCAAAGGATGGAAAAAAATATATCAAGCAAAAAAAACTCAAAAAAGAGCAGGAGTGGCAATATTAATCTCTGACAAAATACACTTTAAAGTAAAATCCACCACAAAGGATAAGAAAGGACACTATATAATGATTAAAGG
>NW_004443994.1:5342538-5354649 GCF_000243295.1 Trichechus manatus latirostris
CAACAGCCAACATCATCCTAAATGGAGTCTGAAAGCATTCCCCTTAAGAACGAGAACCAGACAAGGATGCCCTTCATCACCACTCTTGTTCAACATTATGCTGGAGGTGCTAGTCAGAGCAGTTAGGCTAGAAGAACAAATAAAGGACATCCAAATTGGTAAGGAAGAAGTAAATGTATCCCTATTTGCAGATGATATGATCTTATACACAGAAAACCCCAAAGAATCCACAAGAAAACTACTAGAACTAATAGAAGATTTCAGTGAAGTATCAGGATACAAGATAAAAATACAAAAATCTACACCAACAAAGAGAACTTTGAAGAGGAAATCACCAAATCAATACTATTTACAGTAGCCCCCAAGAAGATAAAACACTTAGGAATAAATCTAACCAGAGATGTAAAAGACCTGTACAAAGAAAACCACAAGACAGTACTGCAAGAAATCAAAAGAGACCTACATAAGTAGAAAAACATACCTTGCTCATGGATAGGAATATTCCATATTGTGAAAATGTCAGTTCTACCCAAAGTGATCTATAGATACAATGCAATCCTGATCCAAATTCCAATGGCATTTTTTAACGAGATACAGAAACAAATCACTAACTTCACATGGAAAGGGAAGAGGTCCCAGATAAGTGAAGCATTACTGAAGAAGAAGAACAAAGTGGGAGGCCTTGCACTACCTGATTTTAGAACCTATTATACTGCCATGGTAGTCAAAACAGCCTGGTACTGGTACAACAACAGATACGTAGACCAATGGAACAGAATTGAGAATCCAGGTGTAAATTCATCCGCCTATGCTTGGCTGATATTTGACAAAGGCCCAAAGTCTGTTAATTGGGGAAAAGACAGTCTCTTTAACAAATGGTGCTGGCATAACTGGATATCCATCTCAAAAAAATGAAACAAGACCCATACCTCACACCATGCACAAAAACTAACTAAAAATGGATCAAAGACCTAAATATAAAATCTACAACAATAAAGATCATGGAAAAAAAAATAGGAAAAATGCTAGGAGCCCTAATACATGGCATAAACAGAATATAAACCAAAAATAACAATGCACAAACACCAGAAGAGAAACTAGATAACTGGGAGCTCCTAAAAATCAAACACTTATGCTCATCAAAAGACTTTACCAAAAGAGTAAAAAGACAACCTACAGACTGGGAAAAAACTTTTGGCTATGTCATATCTGATCAGGGTCTAATCTCTAAAATCTACAAGATACTGCAAAACCTCAACAACAAAAAGACAAGTAACCCAGCTGAAAAATATGAACAGGTACTTCACCAAAGAAGACATTCAGGCAGCTAACAGATACATGAGGAAAAGCTCTCAATCATTAGCCATTAGAGAAATGCAAATCAAAACTACAATGAGATACCACCTCACCCCAACAAACATCAAATAATAACATCAAATATCAAATAATAAATGTTGGAGAGGTTGTGGAGAGACTAGAATACTTATACGCTGCTAGTGGGAATGTAAAATGGTAAACCACTTTGGAAATTGATTTGGCACTTCCTTAAAAAGCTAGAAATAGAAGTACCATAAGATTCAGCAGTCCCACTCCTTGGAATATATCCTAGAGAAATAAGAGCTGTCACACGAATAGATATACGTACACCCATGTTCACTGCAGCACTGTTCATAATAGCAAAAAGATGGAAACAACCTAGGTGCCCATCAGCAGACAAATGGATAATCTAATTTTATTATATTCACACAATGGAATACTACACAACAATAAAGAACAACGATGAATCCATGAAACATCTCATAACATGGATGAATCTGGAAGGCATTATGCTGAGTGAAATCAGTCAGTCACAAAATGACAAATATTATATGAGACCACTATTATAAGAACATAAGTAAAGGTTTAAACACAGATGAAAACATTCTTTGATGGTTATGAGGGTGGGCAGGGAGGGAGAGGGGTATTCACTAACTAGATAGTAGGTAAGAATTATCTTAGGTGAAGGGAAGGACAACACACAATACAGGGGAAGTCAGCACAACTGGACTAAACCAAAAGCTAAGAAGTTTTCTGAATACAACCAAACACTTCAAGGGACAGAGAAGCAAGGTGGGGGAGGTCTGGGGACGATGGTTTCAGGGGAAATCTAGGTCAACTGGCATAACAAAGTTTATTAAGAAAATGTTCTGCATCCCACTTTGGTGAGTAGTGTCTGGGGTCTTAAAAGCTTGTGAGCAGCCATCTAAGATGCATCAATTGGTCCCAACCCACCTGAAGCAAAGGAAAGTGAAGAACACCAAAGACATGAGGAATATGTTAGCCCAAGAGACAAAAGGGCCACATAAACCACAGACTCCATCAGCCTGAGACCAGAAGAACCAGATGGTGCCCGGCTACCACCAATGACCACCCGGACAGGAAATACAACAGACAGTCCCTGATGGAGCAGGAGAGAAGTGGGGTGCAGAACTCAAATTCTAGTAAAAAGACCAGACTTAATGGGCTGACTGAGACTGGAGGGCCCCTGGAAGACATGGCCCCCGGACTCTCTGTTAGCCCAGAAATGAAACCATTCTTGAAGTCAACTCATCAGAGATAGATTAGACTGTACTATGGGACATAAAATGATACTCTTGAAGAGTGTGCTTCTTAGCTCAAGTAAATACATGATACTAAATGGGCAGCTCCTGTCCAGAGGTAAGATGAGAAGGCAAAAAGGGGCAGAGCTGGTTGAATGGACTTAGGAAATACAGGGTGAAAGGAGGAGTGTGCTGTCACATTACAGGGAGAGCAACTAGGGTCACATAAAATGTGTGTATAAATGTTTGTATGAGAAACTAACTTGAGCTGTAAACTTTCACTTAAAGCACAATAAATATATATATAATCTGCCATTAAAAAAAGAAGAAGAAAGGCCTGGCACTCTACCTTCAAAAAAATCATCCATGGAAAACCCAATGGATCACAATTGTCCTTAGACACACATGGGGTCACCATGAGTTGGAATCGACTTGACAGCAACTGGTCACTAAGTATTTTGCTTTAAAAATTAGTAGCAGTGTTGCATAAAACTTTCTTCAGATAAATTCTGCTTATCACTACATAAAATTCCCAACTGAATTTGCCTACATCATAAACAACAATTGGATGGCACTGGAATTGTGTTGGCCTAATCTTTAGTGGAGAAAAGGCTCATGGAAACATAAATTTGAAAAACACTGCCACTTCCTCCTTCTATGTTCCTTTGATTTCCATGATTTTCCATTCCCCTGGTTTTCTGCCTCACTAGCAGCACTTTCTCAGTCTTCTTCACAAAACTATCCCCCTCTAAAGAACGTGAAATCTTGGAGAGCTCTAAGATTTTGTACACACTGTTCTCTCTGCCTAGAAAACTCCCCCCAGCCTTGTCCTTTGATTTTCTTTATTCCTACTCATCCGCCAGATTTCAATTAGAGCATTACTTCCACGGGAAAACTTTCTCTGACTATCATCCCCCAGCACACTCCACCCCATGCCACTCCAGACTGAGTCAGGGTCTCTTCTTATACATTCCGAAAGCTCACTGTGTGACTTCTTCTTAGAGCTTATCAAAGTCAGTAATTACATACTTATTTGTGCTATTATTTGATTAATGCCTACCCCCTCCGTATTTTTTTATAAGCTCCATCAGATCAGAGACTGTTTTCCTTTTTCCTGACCAGTGTATCCTCAGTGTCTAACACAGCAACTGACTTGTAGTGAACGTGATAAATATTTAGTGAATAAATAAATGAAGCAGCAGGAGATGAGACTGAAAAGATAGCATGGGCTAGTTTATGAATAAAAATAGCTTCCTAAGTGGCTTTCGTATTTTTCCAACCCTCCCTACTCTTTACATTGCCTCTAGAATTATCATCCTAAAATGCAGGAATGTGGAAGAGCTTTTCAAGTTGTAAAGCATTCACATTATTAGTATCCTCATTATTATGTCACTCAAAAACCTTTGACTTCCATGTCAAGGTTCTCCATGATCTGACCTCAACCTATTCTTCCAGCTTCTTCTCACACTATATATACCACCATAAACACAGAGCCTCAGCTATACTGTGATATTGTTGTTGTTAAGTGTCCATGAGTCCATTTTGACTCTAGCGACCCATGTGACAGAGTAGAACTTCCCCATAGCATCTTCTCGGCTGTAATCTTTACGGGAGCAGATTTCCAGGTCTTTCTCCTGTGGAGCTGTTGGGTGGGTACGAACCACCAAACTTTTGGATAGAAGCCTGGTGCTTAAGTTTTGTGCCACCGTTGCTCTTTATACTCTGACACAGAGGTATGATAAGGTGCTATACAGTACTATGCAGTTTACACAGTTCCTCAGACACACAGACACAGTCAGCTTCCATACCTTTGTTCCTGCTGTTCCTCAGCCAGAACGCCTGATTTTTGGCAAGTCATAGCTCAAAATCCTCTTCCACTACTAAGTTTTCTACTTTATACTAATTATAATTACCTGTATATGTTTTCTTGCTCCAGCTCCATATTATAAATTGCTTCAGGGGTACTTTAAAGGCTGCATTTTAATTATCTTTGTACTTCCACAATGCTTAATACACTGCAGGACAAGATGGTCCTTTCAACATGGCTGAACTACGTCCACCACTGAGACAAACTAAGTCCTGGAATAATTGTAGCCAGGAAAGGAAAAGGCAATAAACAGGATGGTGAAAACCCAGTGTGATGGTTAAGATTGTGTGTCAACTTGGCTGGGCCATAATTCTCAGTGTTTTGGCAGTTGTACAATGTTGTGATCACTTCCCTATTGAAATATATGTGATCAACCCCCATGATGGAATCTGCTGAGTGGTAGTGGTGGGGGCAGGGCCTGTGGTGGCTCCCCACCCCTCAGCCTTCATCTCTCCACCCTCTGTCACCTACGTCCTTCCTGCTCGCCTTGCCAAGGCTTTTGGCTTGTTCTGAAGCTGCTTCTTGTTCGTCTGTCCTCCGGTTCTTGGGACTTGAGCTAGCAGCTTACCTGCCAATCTTGGGATTCACTGATCTTCACAGCCTTCATAGATCTTCACACAGCTTACCTGCTGATCTTGGGATTCGTTGATTTTTTTTTTTTTTTTAACTGTGCTTTAAGTGAGCAAGAGTCCCGCTCTCCAACCTACCAATCTTGGGTTCACCAGCCCCTGCAGCTATGTGAATCAGGAGAAGCCTTGCCGTCTTGCCTGCCGATCTTGGGATTCGTCAACCTTCACAGCCTGTGGGCAAGAGCCTTGCTCTCCGACCTACCAGTCTTTGGTTTGCCAGCCTCTGTGGCTACATGAATCAGAAGGCTCTATACTCATCCACAGACTTGGGATGTTTCAGCCTCTACAACCATGTGAGCTGCTTCCTTGATATAAATCTCTCTATATATACATATACTTATATGCTTTACTGGTCTTGCTTCTCTAGAGAACCCAGCCTAGGACACCCAGGAACCGAGAAGAAAAATCTGGAGCTACTTCATGTTACTTGAATGTTCTCAAGGCTAAAAGCTTAGTTATTAAACTACCCTCAACGTCATAAAGGTCCAGGTGAAATGATATCAGTCTCTTCTGTTGACTGTCAGATCCCATAGTGAGTATGGAGCCCTGGTGGTGCAGTGATTAAGAGGTCAGCTGCTAACCAAAAGGTCAGCCGTTCAAATCCACTATCCTTGGAAACTCGATGGGAGAGCTCTACTCTATCCTGTAGGGTCTCTATGAGCCAGAATCGACTCGATAGTAATGGGTTTGCTTTGGGTTTTGGTATAATGAGTATGAAGGAGCCCTGGTGGCACAGTGGTTAAAGTGCTCAGCTGCTAACCAAAAGGTATGAACCCACCAGCAGCTCCATGGAAGAAAGATGTGGCAGTCTGCTTCCATAAAGATTTACAGCCTTCGAAGCCCTATGGAGCAGTTCTACACTGTCCTACATCATCACTATGAGTTGGAATTGACTCGATGGCAGTGGGTATAGTAAGTATAGGAGTCCTTGGGTGGCACAAATAGTTAAGCACTAGGTTACTAACCAAAAGGCTGGCAGTTTGAATCCACCCAGAGGCACCTCTGAAGAAAGGCCTGACAATGTACTTCTGAAAGATCATAGCCATTGAAAACTCTGTGGAGTGCAGTTCTACTCTGAAACACATGGGGTCCCCCTGAGTTGGAATTAACTCAATGGCAACTGGTTCTTTGGTATACTGAGTATATTTCAAACCATTTCTAAAGTTCAAATGTTATCTTTTGTGCCTAGGAGCATATCCTCAGAACCATAAAAGAGAACATTTCTGAGGACCCAGTGAAACTCTGCTAAAATTATGACTGGCTTGTTTGCCTTTCTGTGTTACCAAACAAACCAACAAACAACCAAAGTCACAGAATTATCATAATGTTCACTTCTAGAAAGCTTCAGAACCTGAATATCCCAACTCATCTGTGTCTCCCATTGAGTTCTGACTCTGAGGATTCTTTGTCATGAATCAGCCTTTCTTACACTCACTCAGGCTCTTAAAAACCCTGGTTTGCATTCCAGTCTCTTGGTGCTTTACTTAAATCCATGAACTATGATTGCTGGTCTATTGTTTAAATGCCATAAAGCAATTTCAGGAAAGGACGAAGTACGATAGCACTCCAGTTGTCCTGGCAAGGTCTAGCTAAATTAAACCTGCAGATTAAAGCAACAATTTTTCTTCTTTTTTTTTAAATAGCCAATTATCTCCTCATATTGCCCATAGTTTAGATCATTTATAGTTAATAAAAATCAACACAATTTATAGCTCACTTGCTTTAAGTTGTTCTTTGTTCAAAAGGACATAAACAAGTTGCTAACAGGCAGAAATAAATGATTCTGCTTTAGACAAAAATATACAATATGTCCAAATTCATATCCACCCCAACTTCATGCCTAGTTCTCTTGGCACCCAGTAATATAGTATTCATATCTACCTTTCTCTTTAGGCCTGAATACCAGTGAAATTTTTTTCCTGTGAAAAGAAATCATCTAAAGAACATCTCCAGCATTTCAACTGAAAATTAAAATTAGTTCCAAGCTTCATTTCAATGGATATAAATATTGTTATCTGCTGCTGGTCTAGTTACTTAAAACCAAGTTTTAAAAGCAAAGTTCGGGACTATTTACCTTCCCCTTGTGCTGCTCTGTTGCCAAAGGTGCAGTCACTGAGGATAATCTTCAGAAGCTTGGCTTTGTTGCCAGAGCAACCAACCCAACTTTAAGCATTTTTAAATATATTCTTTCCAAGTATTTTAAATAACAAGAAGATAACACCTGATCTAATCCATTGTAATAAGTGCTAAGGCCATTTTTATAATTCTGATCTAAATATCACAAAATTAGGAAACGAATCTAGCAGGGATTTATAATAACAAACGCTCTTTGTGTAGAAACTGCTGGAAACAGCATGCCATGTGCCACCTTCAGGCCAGCATTCATTTCCCCAGGGTGAGTGGTCACAATCAAAAGGAAAAGAGTAACAGGAAAATTCCTGCTTCTTCCAGCTCAGACCCTCCAGCAATCTCAGGATTTAAATGCATCACAGGCCAACTTTACAATGCCTTATATTTCTGTTTACTTGTACTGATCAGGAGATAAGCAGATTTAGAATCTCTCATTGAACGTTAAAAAACTAAAGCACTGTATTTGAACACGCTAGAGAATTAGCAATAGCAAGCTCTCTGCTACAGTTAACTGGTTTTTAGTTCATTTTTATTTAATTGTCATCTATTATACTAAGAAACCTGAAATTATTTTTGGAAGGAAGATAATATTAATTCTAAATATTAACAAGCACATCATACATAAAACGCAGAGCCCCTACGTAATGGTACAATTTCAATAACAGTCACCTTCTATTTGCTGCCTATCCACTTTCTACAGAGAGTACAAACCATTTGACAAACAATGTCCAGAAGAACAGGTATCAGCGTGTATCTGTAGTCTCCACCGACCAAGGGTAACAGAAGAGAATGGACTTTTTGGTCATTCAATGAATCAATCAATAAATCAGTCGGTCAAAGAGTATTTACCAGGTACCTAAACAGTATTGGCAACACATAAGCATACAACACACTTCTGCCTCAAGTAGCTAGTAACAATCTGATGATTTTGTGTGGGGCCACTGGAATAGGGGGAAAATGGTGTCTATTGGGATTTTGAGAAACCAGGAACAAAGGATCATATTATTAGCAGCCCATTTTAAAGGTGAGTAAATAAACTCTGAGAAGTTAACTAAATTGCTATCATTGGCTACTATTAACTATTAGCTACTATTTGACCCCACTTCCAAAACGAAGATGGCTGTCTCTTCTAAAATCACTTTTACAAGGCAGGAGTACACATATGTCAACTCTTTGATTCTTAGAATGTGGAATAAAGTATTCTGAGATTATTAATAGTACATTATAATTACTAGAAAACTATGTTAGTTTCGACTCTTCACTGAGCTTGTTGTTGCTCTTAGCTACCTTCGAGTTTGCTCCAACTCACAGAGATCCCATGGACAACAGAATAAAATGTTGCTCAGTCCTGTGCCATTTTCACAATCCACTGCTGTAGCAACTCTGTATTTTGAGTGCCTTCTAACCTAGTGAGCTCCTCTTCCAGCACTATATCAGACAATAGTCTGTTGTGATCTATAGGGTTTTCATTGGCTAATTTTCAGAAGTAGATACCCAGGCCTTTTGTCCTACTCTGTCTTAGTGGAGACACTCCACTGAAACCTGTCCATCATGGGTGACCCTGCTGGTATCTGAAATACTGACGATATAGCTTCCACTATCACAGCAACATACAAGCCACTCCAGTACAACAAACTGACAGACAGGTGGTGGTCACTGAGTTTAGCTTCTTCCAATTACTTGAACTCCAATGGGCGAGCTGAATATTTTCTTTCAGGAGGCTCTCAAATGACACATTTCAGTGATTCTTCAAGGACAGTGTCTTTTCTGGAGATGCTGAGGGTAGATAGAACTTGGGTACTCCTCAGTAACTTACATGATGACTGTAAATGTACTATGAGTCATAAAGACAACCACATACTTATTTTTAAAAACATGTAGCTCTTGAATAAAGTGGGAGGACTCACACTACCTGATTTTAGAACCATTATACCACCACAATAGTCAAAACAGCCTGGTACTAATACAAAAACAGATACATAGATCAATGGAACAGAACTGAGAGAACAGAACAGAATTTATTTCAGACATAAATTCATCCACCTCTGAGCAGCTGATATTTGACAAAGGCCCAAAGTCTGTTAATTGGGGAAAAGACAGTCTCTTTAACAAATGGTGCTGGCATAACTGGATATCTATCTACAAAAAAATGAAACAAGACCCATACCTCACACCATGCATAAAAACTAACTCAAAATGGATCAAAGACCTAAATATAAAATCTACAACAATAAAGATCATGGAAGAAAAACTAGGGACAATGTTAGGAGCCCTAATACATGGCATAAACAGAATATGAACCATAAGTAACAATGCACAAACACCAGACGAGAAACTAGACAACTGGGAACTCCTAAAAATCAAACACTTATGCTCATCAAAAGACTTCACCAAAAGAGTAAAAAGACAACCTACAGACTAGGAAAAAACTTTTGGCTACGACATATCTGATCAGGGTCTAATCTCTAAAATTTACAATATACTGCAAAACCTCAACAACAAAAAGACAAATAACCCAATTGAAAAATGGACAAAGGATATGAAAAGGCACTTCACCAAAGAAGACCTTCAGGCAGCTAACAGATACATGAGGAAATGCTCACAATCATTAGCCATTAGAGAAATGCAAATCAAAACTACAATGAGATACCATCTCACCGACAAGGCTAGCATTAATCCAAAAAACATCAAATAATAAATGTTGGAGAGGTGGTGGAGAGACTGAAACACTTATACACTGCTAGTGGGAATGTAAAATGGTACAACGACTTTGGAAATCAATTTGGCACTTCCTTAAAAAGTTGGAGCTAGAAGTACTATAAGATCCAGCAGTTCCACTCCTTGGAATATATCCTAGAGAAATAAGAGCTGTCACACAAATAGATATATGCACATCCATGTTCATTGCAGCACTGTTCACAATAGCAAAAACATGGAAACAACCTAGGTGCCCATCAGCAGATGAATGGATAAACAAATTATGGTATATTCACACAACGGAATACTACACAATGATAAAGAATAATGATGAATCCGTGAAACATCTCATAACATGGATAAATCTGGAAGGCATTAAGCTGAGTGAAATTAGTCAGTCACAAAAGGACAAATATTGTACGAGACCACTATTATAAGAACTCAAGAAAAGGTTTAAATACAGAAGAAAACACTCTTTGATGGTTAGGAGGGTGGGAAGGGAGGGAGAAAGATATTCATTAACTAGTTAGTAGACAAGAGGACAACACAAACTACAGGACAAGTCAGCACAACTGGAGTAACCAAAAGCTAGGAAGTTTCCTGAATACAACCAAACACTTTGAGGGACAGAGTAGCAGGGGCAGGGGTCTGGGGACCATGGTTTCAGGGGACATCTAAGTAATTAAGAAAATGTTCTGCATCCTACTTTGGTGAGTGGCATCTGGGGTCTGAAAAGCTAGCAAGTGGCCATCTAAGATGCATCAATTTGTCCCAACCCACCTGTAGCAAAGGAGAATGAAGAACACCAAAGACACAAGGAAAATATTAGCCCAAGAGACAAAAGGGCCACATAAACCAGACTCCATCAGCCTGAGACGAGAAAAACTAGATGGTGCCCCACTACCACCAATGACTGCCCTGACAGGGAACACAACAGTGAGTCCCTGACGGAGCAGGAGAAAAGTGGGGCGCAGAACTCAAATTCTAGTAAAAAGACCAGACTTAATGGTCTGACTGAGACTAGAGGGACCCCAGAAGACATGGCCCCTGGACTCTCTGTTAGCCCAAAACTGAAACCATTCCCAAAGCCAACTCTTCAAACAAAGATGAGACTGGACTATAAATGATACTCTTGAAGAGTATGCTTCTTAGCTCAAATAGATACCTGAGTCTAAATGGGCAGCTCCTGTCCAGAGGCGAGATGAGAAGGCAGACAAGGTCAGGAGCTGGTTGAACGGACACGGGAAATCTGGGGTGGAAAAGAGGAACGTGCTATCACAGTATGGGGAGAGCAACTAGGGTCACATAGCAGTGTGTGTATAAATTTTTGTATGAGAAACTCACTTGGACTTTAAACTTTCATTTAAAGCACAATTAAAAAAACAAAAACATGTAGCTCTCAAATAGCTCTCACTATGGTGATTCAGTTTCTTCTGAATATAAAATGCATCCTCTGCCACTTTCTCTCTTCTTATCTTTCATGGAAATTTGTGCAGCTATTCCCCTCATCCTTAAGTCCTTTGTACTTTCTTCTAAAATAAAATGGAAAATCTGTACTTAATGCCAAGCTCAGTTTATTAAAATATCATAAAAGTCCACCTTTTTGCAAGACCTATTCCTGATAAACCACCCCACAACAATCTTCCCCCTTGAGATCCTTTAGCATGTAGTAAGATTCTGTTTTGTTTCATCATTTAACTAACAGTTTCACATATGGGTATGTCCAATCTCTCTAGCTAAGTGCCATGCTTCTAAAGGACAGGAATTTCTTTTTAATTTTGTTTATATCTGAATTGCTTATGATATGTTTGAGAACAGATTAAGTGTGTCATAAATGTTATTTGAGAAGATAAAAATAAAATATGAAAGACTTTGTGAAGTATGACACCTGTACTTAAATTACTTTTATATTTGTGGTTTGTAAAAAAAATCTTGATATTTTCAAATAAGACTTTTACATAATTAAATAGGTGAACTGGTCATTCATGAAATATTTATTAAACAGCTACTATGGGTCTGACATCATGCTAGGTGTTACAAATAATATAAAATTATAAATAATACATGGTGCCACGCTGTCCCTCCACAGCAAAGATCCAAAAAACTAAGCCGAACAGAGAATACAACAATCCTGAAACCCTAAAACATCAAATGAAGAGATAAAGAACTCAGCCAAGCACCAAATGGAGTGAGAAAACTGACAGAGAAC
>NW_004443994.1:5362362-5377678 GCF_000243295.1 Trichechus manatus latirostris
TGATGTGTTGTGAGATTGTTAACCATTGTCATAGGGCAACATTTGTAGTAACTGTTAAACGAGAAACTATTTTGTTCTGTAAGCCTTCATCTTAAGTGAGAATAACAGCACAATTCGAAGAGCGTAGTCAATGTCACTGAACTGTGCGTGTAGAGATTTTTGAAATGGTGTATCTTTGGCTATGTGTATTTTCACCCAAAAAAAAAAAAAGAGTTTGAGTGTTAGAGGGTTGATATGTTGTGGGGTTGTTAACCCATGTCATAAAACAACATGTGTACTTCTGTTTCATGAGAAACTATTTGTTCTGTAAGACTGCACCTGAAGCACAATAAAAAATAAAATAAAATAAAAATAAGAATAAGAATACATGGTGCCTATCCTCAAGGTGTTTATAATCTAAACTTGTCTAATGGCAGATTTTCTTACACTCAGACATGAGCAGATAAAAGTTAGCGGAATGATTAAACATCTTGGTGGCCTTAGAAGTGTATAATCCAGAATTTTAAAATAGTTCAGGATGTTGGACACCTAATTATTCAAATATAAAATAAAACATTAAATACTATGAAAAAAGCCAAGTAACTAAATAATATGCACTTCTTAGAGTAAGATTTACAGAACAAAATAAATATTCTTGAAATTACATTCATTGATCTTTGCTTTCTGTTTTTTATCTTTCATATCAACACGTCCTATTGCTTATACCCAAAAGCAAAGAAACAAACAAACAAAAAAAAAAAACCTCTGTAATCCAATTCTTCACTTTCAATCTAACTGCTACTGTTTTCATTTAGATCCTCATTATTTCTCACCTGAATTTATAGCTTCTTATATTGGTCTCCCTGCTCCAATCAGGGAGTCCCTGGGTGGTGCAAATGGTTAATGCACTTTGATACTAACCAAAAGATTGGAGGTTTGAGTCCAGCCTCAGAAGAAAGGCCTGGTGATCTACTCTGAAAAAATCAGCCATGGAAAATTCTATGAAGCACAGTTCTACTCTGACACACAGAATTGGAATCAGCTCGATAGCAACTGGTTATTTTGTTTTGTTTTTTTATCTCCAATTTCAACATTGCTACTAAAGTTTATTTTTTTTAAAAAAAGATATAAACATGTTATTCTCCTACTTTAAAACCTTGCCTAATCCCTAACACAGCATAAATGACCCTCTACAATCCAGCCCCTACTACCCACTACCCATCCCTACACTCTCCCACTGGTCCATATACAAGAAACTTTTGCTGGTCCCCTCACTTCTTGATCATTGATTAGTTCATTCATTCAGTCAACAAATTACTTACTAAGCAACTGAGCAAAACCTTTCCCTAAGCACTGGGAATGTAAAAGAGGTCATAGTCTAGTGGCCAAGACAGACAAGTTGTCAAATGGTAAGTGGTTCCTAGGCAGCAGTGGCTACTGTTGCTGCTAGGTTGCCTTGCACGTTTCCATAGATGTGTACGGTAAGGAGGAAACAAGCCCAAATTGGATTCAGTTTTTTACTTAGAAAGTCAAACCAAGATCAGCATGGTGTCTGCACCCCATGTCCCTATTCCCACAGAGTGACACTAAACTGGAGGGCCAAATGACAGACAGCATGAGTGGTGTGATGCTCTGCCATGGACGAGCCAACTCTAAACTACAAACAAGAATTTTTATAGACTTACAAAGAAGCCTGTAGCTGTACCTCAGGAGAGGGGATGGGAAATGAGGTAGAAAGTCCTGTGCTCAACTGAAACTATGGAGATGAATGAGAAACAGCCCTGTAGCATCTCCCTCGAGATATAAGAAACTGCCTGTGGTGGCTTCTCACTAGGCTCATCTCCCATTACTCCTGGAGGAATCACAAGGCACTCTCCAAGACTCAGCTGGTCATAGTCAAGTTTTGCCTGCATGCTCTATGTGGAGATGTGCAACGTTGCCAGGGTGCCATGACTGAGCCATTCACCTACACAAGTGAAGAAAATTCCAGTGCAGTACATGCAACGAGAGAGAAATGCTCAGGATACTGTAGGAGTACACAGGAGGGGCCACTGGAATAGTCATACAATGTGCCTTTACACATACTTGATCCACCTAGATATTCCTACCCCATGAAAGTTTGTCCATTTCAACCCCAGGGTGAAAAGTCCCCACCACTTCCTTTGGATGCCTTCTCCCAATATTCTAGGCTGAATAAATTGCTCTTTCATCTGTACTTTCAAAGCCCTTAGTCTAGGCCCATGTTTAGTATTTGCCATAAGCCATTCATTCATTCATTCATTCACAGACCAGGCACTGCCTCAGATACCACAGTGAACAAAACAGGGAAAGACACTTTCCCCCATAGAACTTACATTTGTTCTCTTATGTTCTGCCCTTTCTATTCACAGTCTCAGCCAAACTCTAAAACTCACAAACTAGTCTAGTAGCCAGAATCCCTCGAAAGGCCAGGAATACAGCTTCCTTTCCTATTTTAAGTTATAGTAGGAGAAACAAATCTATAATTCAAATTTTCATTTATACAAAAATGTAATAAAATTTCACAAAATCTGTTTTTGCCACCAAGAACATAAGAAGAAAAATATTACACAGGTGAAAGGTGTGCTCATAATTCTCATACCAAATGCATTTAAGTCTAGGATACTGAAGACTTGTTCAATTCAACTTGTGGCTTAAATTAAAAACTAAGCATTGACAACGTTTTCCTCCCCCATCTATAATACAATACTATTGGGCATAACTAAGTTCTTTCATTTACCTTTTCTTCCTCTTATTCAACCAAAAAAAAAAAAAAAAATACCAAACCCATTGCCATCGAGTCGATTCTGAGTCATAGACACCCTACAGGACAGAGTAGAACTGCCCCATAGGGTTTCCAAGGAGCGGCTGGTGGATTTGAACTACTGACCTTTTGGTTAGCAGGTGTAGCTCTTAACCACTGTGCCACCATGGCTCCTCCTCTTACTGTAGTGACTTTTAATTCCCCAATCTGAGTTTTTGAGAAAGTGGGCTTTTTCCTAAATTGACTTTTCCTCAAAAGCTTCTTTTCCCCCTGATTAGCAGGAGTAACTTAATCACCTGGTAAACTTCTCCATGCCAACATCTAAACCCACTGAAATGAGTCAAATGTCAATTCTTTAAAGATTAGAAGTTTCTTCTTAATGGACGTTTCTAGCTATGAAAAAGAAAAATTTTGATAGAGCTGTGTGATAGAGTACTTCTCCTGTTAGAACATATCTCCCCAGCCTAGTAATGCCCACTAAGCTGTACATAAGGATACCAGGAAATGGACTCTACTTCCCCAAGGATAAAGGCTGTGACTGCCATGTTTACACTGTAGGCCAAAGTCTAGCATGGAGTACAGTGTAGTGACTAGGAACACGTGCTCTAAAGATAGAAGCCTTGTGCTTGAATCCTGGCTCACATGCTGAGAAATTTGGGAAACTGTTTATTTAAGGTCTCTAATCCTCCATTTTCTCTTGTAAAATGGGAATGATGATTGTTGTAGGGATTAAATACATTAAGTGCTCAGCAGACTACATGGCACAAAGTAAGAACTCAATCAATGTTCACTATTATTATTATCATATGCTCAGTAAATATTTGTTGGCTGAATGAACCTCAGTGAATGACAAAGTACTTTAATTTCTGCACTTAATAGACATCTATCTATCCATACAACATCTTGTCTCTTATTATATTATTTCTAACCATTGCTTCCTACTCCTCCCTTGACCTTCAGGATTAGAGAATTAATAATGTAGTCTTTCTACTCCTACTTGTTCTGCTATTTCCTAGATATTGACTAAACATTTCACATCCAAATACTTCTTTTCTTTGCACTGACAGAATAACCAACTTTGCCACCACCTCCCACTCTAGCTTTCAAACGGGTGTGTGTGTGCAGATATACACACACCACTCAAATCACAGGGTGCAGTCTGTGAATCCTGACCCCATTCTTGACCAGCTCTGAGAACTTTCTTGAACCATGGCCCCAGCTTGGAAAACACCATAAACTACATGCCTGACCAAAAGGACGGGAGATATTTTATCTTGAGAATCACAAAACTGACAGAGATAAGAAAAAGCAGTGATGAGAAACTTTAACTATAAGGACATTAGCTGGAAGTCCCTCTCAACTAAAAAGCAAAGATTCCATAAGGTCTTTACTCACCCTCTGACAACTTCCTATCTCAGAACACAGAACAAGGAACAACTGAAACAGCTCATCTAAATTGAATTATAATCCACATAAGAACTAGGTGATAAAGTATAATCAGAGTCCATGATAAAGAAAGGGGAGAAGGTTTGACAAAACCGCACCAACACTCTATGTTTTAAGAAGATAGATATGTTTTAAATCCCAGAGGAAACAAACATGACTTCATTTCATAGTGTCTGGGGGGTGGGAGGTAACTTGGAGACTGTAAAAGGAAGATAATAGAAGATGACTGGGCAGATTTCCAAAATTAACCTCTCATCCCAATGAGGGGAAATGAGAAGAGAGTTACAAAGGATATGTGTTGGTTTCCTCTCCAGCGTCCACTCCACCATTCTCATGCCAACAACATGTTGGTTTTCAATTGTGGAATTCATCCTTTCCCCCATTCCAAACATGTGGACTAGGACTCACAACTGCCATGGTGGGCTCTTTCCATTTCCTTGGTCATACTGATTGGTTCAGAGATTGGCCCCAACCCAACAAAAAACAATAAGAAATGAAAAGTTGTTTTCTGGGTTTTTTGCATAAGAAAAGACTCCTTAGTCTTCTGCAGAGTTATCAGAAATGAATTCTCTTTCTTTCTTCCATAATAACTACACGAACAAAGGACACAGACCCAAGATTTACTGGAAGTTATATTCAGACTCTGAGGGAAAAGCCTTCTTGAGAATCAAAAACAACATGAAAGAAAAAGGGCCAAGATGTAAAGGAAGACACTAAGTCCTGGTTTTAAGCTGCACCTAAAGCTTTACCCCTATATTTGTCATTTATGTAAGCTAATTTCTTTATTGTTTAAATCAGCTTGAGATGGGTTGTCTGTTTCTTATAATATAAAGAGTCCTTGTGGATATAGCACATAATAGCTGCACAGGGAGCTCTCTGGAGAGATAAGATTTTGAAAAGATAGGGGAAAAGTTCACACAGACAGGGATGAACACTAGGATGGATGTGATCAATAAAAATTGTATTAAAAAAGTTAAATGCCTAAAGAAGCAGAAACTTGAAACATTATAACATTAACAAAATACATTTTTAAGTTATGTTTAGGATGATAAGAGGAACTACATTATACTATAATAAAAGGTAAAGAGAAAATAAAAGTCCTTAATTTTGATAAAGTCTTCAAAGCAGCTATTATAAATATATTCGAAGAATGTAAGAAAACTGTATTCAAATGATTAAAGGAAAACATAATAACAATTACCCAAGAGATATATAATCTCAATAGAAAAATGGAAGCTATAAAAAAGAAATCAAATGAATATTCTAAAATTGAAAATTATAATAACTGAAATGAAAATTTTATTAAATAAGCTCAATACAAGATTTGAGATGGCAGAGAAAAGAATCAGTAAACTCAAAGTTAAACCCATAGAAATTATCTAATCCAAAGAACAGAGAAAACAGAGAGAAAAAGGACTGAAGAAAAATTAACAGAGTCTCAGAGATCTGTGGGTAACATCAAGCTTATCAACCTATGTGTACTGGGAATCTCAGAAATAGAAAAAGGACAGAAAAGGACAGACAAATATTTGAAGAAATAATGGCTGAAAACTTTCCAAATTTGAGGGAAAACATTAACCTACAGATTCAAGAAGCAAAACAAGCTCCAAATAAAAAAAAATACCAAGATAGCCACACCTAGAAACATCATACTCAAATTACTGAAATAAAAAGACAAAGAGAAAATCTGGAAAGCAGTGAGAGAAAAACAACTTATGTAAAAAGGATAAACAATTCAGTTAATAGGACATCTTCAAAGTTCTGAAAGGAAAAAAAATTCATCCAAGAATTTTATATCCAATGAAACTATCCTTCAAAATAAAGGTAAAATGAAGATTCTCCTGGGTAAACAAAGACTGAGAGAATTTATTGCTATCAGACATATCGTATTAGAAATACTAAAGAAAGCCTTTCAGGCTAAAAGGAAATAAGACAGGGATTGAAATCACTGAAAAGAATGAAGAGCACCAAACATGGTAAATACGTGGGTGTATTAGTTTCCTGTGGTTGCTGTAACAAGTAACCACAAATTTAGTGGCTTAAGGTAACAGAAGTTTAGTCTCTCACAGTTCTGGTGTCCAGAATTCTGGAATCAGTTTCAGTGGGCCAAAATCAGGGTATCAGCAGGACCATGGTCCCTCCAGAGGCAATATGGAAAAATCTGTTTCTTGCCTCTTCCGGCATCTGGTAGCTGCCAGCATTCTTTGGTTTGTGGCTGCATCACTCCAATCTTTAAGGCCAGCATTTTCAAATATCTCTCAGTTCTGGCATTACATAACCTTTTCCTCTGTGTGTGATCTGTGTAATCTCCCTAAGCCTGTCTCTTATAAGGACACACAGAAAAGCTTTTAAGATCCACCTGGATAATACACAATAATCTCCCCATCTCAGGATCCTTCACTTAGTCACATTTGAAAAAAAAAAAAATTTTTTTTTTTGGTCATCTGCCAGCACCATGGCCTGTATACTCTTCCCTCCTGCCTATTTATCAGATAAACCACTCATCTTCACTAGTCTATCCACTTGTTCAATCTCATTCCACCTCATCTACTTATAGGTATCACTCCAGAAATTTTCCTATCTCTCTATTACATCATCAAGTTCTCACTTTTTTCTAGATCCTTCCCAAGAGCAAACAAATATACTGTTAATTCAAATAAAAAAGGAGAGTGAAAAAATAGAGATAATAGATGAAACCAAAAGTTGGTTCTTTGAAAAAATCAACAAAATTGATAAATCTTTTGCTGGACTGACCATAAAAAGAAAAGAGAAGACACAAATTGCCAAAATAACAAATGAAAGAGGGGAAATCACTACAGACATGACAGAAATGAAAGGATTACAAAAAAAATTACAAACAATTTTATGCCAACAAATTAGACAAACGAGATTAAACAGACATATTTCTATAACAACACAAATTTCCAAAACTGTCTCAAGAAGATATATAAAATATTAATAGATACACATTAAGAAAAAATCTTAAAGAGTAATTAAAAGATTTGTAACAAAAATCAATCCATCAATCCAGATAGCTTCACTGATTAAGTTTTATCAAACATTAAAGAATAACACGAATCCTACAAAAACTTTTAGAAAATAGAGGAGGAGGAAACACTTCTCAACTCATTTTATGAAGCCAGTATTACTCTGTTACCAAAACAAACTAAAACATGACAAGAAAATAAAAGTACAGACCAACATCCCTCATGAACATTGATGAAAAAGTTTTTCACATAATAGTAACAAACCAAATCCAACAACACATAAATAAGGTTATACATCATGACCAAGTAGGGTTTATCCCGGGAATGCAAGGTTGGTTTAACATACAAGAATCAATTAATATAATACACCATATTAATAAAGGACCAAAAACACATGATCATCTCAATTGGCACAGAATAAGCATTTGACAAAACCCAACACTCATTCCTGTTTTAAAAACAAAAACAAACAAATCTCTTAACAAACTAGGAATAGAAAGTAATTTCCACAACTCAATAAAAGACATTTATGAAAAATCTATATTTAAATTACACTTAATGGTGAAAGAATGAATGCTTTCCTCCTAAGATCAGGAACAAGACAAGGAAGTTTGTTCTTATCCCTTCTATTTAACATTGTACTGGAAGTTCTAGCCAGTGCAATCAGGCAAGGAAAAGAAATTAAAGGCATACAGATTGGAAAGGAAGAAGCAAAACTATTTTATTCACAGATGACATGATTTTGTATCTAGATAAGTCTAAAGAATTTACCAAAAAAAAAACTACTAGAACTAATAAGCAAGTTTTGCAAGGTCACAGGATACAAGATCAACCTACAAAAACCAACTGTATTCCTACATAATAGCAATTAACAATTTGAAAATAAACTTAAGAAAACAATTCTACTCACAGCAAATACTTAAGAACAAATTTAACAAAAGAAGTGCAAGACCTAAACAATGAAAACTCTATTAACTATTGCTGAAAGAAAATTTAAATGCTCTAAATAAATGAATGAGTGATTGGACTAAAACATCATTAAATTCTCTCTCAACTTTGATATTCTACAATATTTGAGTCTAATATTTGCAACTCAGGCTTCTCATTTATCTTGGATATTTACTGCAATTTTAAAAAATCCTGTTATCCAAAGAAAGTCATGTTTTGGCTGTTGCTCTGCCAATTTGTGGGTCTCTACACATGCCTTCGTTGTTTGTTGTTAGGTGCCGTCCAGTTAATTTTCAACTCATAGTTGACCCCATGTGACAGAGTAGAACTGCCCCATAGGGTTTTCTAGTTGCAATCTTTAAGGCAGCGGATTGCCGGGTCTTTCTCCCATAGAGCCGCTGGGTGGGTTCAAACCACCAACCTTTAGGCTACCAGCCGAGTGCTTAACCATTACACCACCAGGGCTCCCCACATGCCTAGTGGGTAACCACTTCACAGTTGAGGCAGGATTAGAATCAGAATCAACAACTGGTACATATAATAGGTGTAGGTTCAGATCATCCTTTTCTTTAACTATAGGTTCTTATTGTGCTTTCCTTTCATCACTGTTTGAAAAATGTACATATGTTTGTGTGTATATATGGGTACGTATGATAATTTTTGTGGATACTTGGGACATCACTACAGCAACAGAATTGTTGAAGAAACTCTGTATTTTCTAATCTCAAAGACTCAAAAGAGCCTAACAAAGAAAAAACAAAACTCATCAGATAACTTATGCAATATTTTTATTAAACATATTGGTATTTGGGAAACTTATATTTTGTCATGGTTACTTCACTGTGCAATTTTGAATGCATTTTTCTTTGTCACGTTAATAACAGTAGCATTTGAGTTGATAGAGTATTCAATAAAGAAGAGAGAAGTAAAAGGATAGATGAAACAGATAACAAATATAAAAACAAAGGAGAGGGAAAGGCCAGGGGTAGGGAAGAGGGCCACAGCAAGGCAACACTCAGAGCCACTGAGGCAGGAGATGCGAAGTGGGGAGACCTCAGGGCCTGCCCTCTGAAATCAGCATGGAGTCACTTCCAGAGTATGCATGGCAAAGTGGAGAGCTCAATTTAAGAGTGCGAAGACACAGCAGGCTAGAATTATCCATTTGTTCATGATTATGGTGGTAAAGATGGTGGTGATAAGTTGTTGCCATTTATTGACTGCTGATTCTGTGACAAGCATCGATTCTTCAAACTCTTTTACCAATATCACATTATTTAACTCTCGCAACACCATAAATGGTAGATCTCAAGTTGCTTCACTTATAAAATGGAAATGATAAATTTACAGAAGTGAAGTAACTTTCCCAAGGTCATGCAACAAACAAATGGCATAAACAGGATTTAAACTCAGGTCTGTTTGACTATTAAGACCTTGCGTTTACCCACTACACACATTACCTCACTCTACAAACATCCACAGACTACCTAAAATCAAAGGACTTAAGTATACTGTTGTAGTCATGATCCCTGCCTTTATTATGAAGAGTATAAAACAGGAACACAAACTGCGATTTGAGACCATTCTGAGGACTCTCCACATTTAGTCTCTAATGCCCCAGTGTCCAGCTTCCTCTCCTACTCCATGCCCACCAGGAACCTTCACTTCAGGATTTAATCTCTCTTCTCCCTAAGATAAGAGATGTCCGAGAGCTCCACCCAATTCCAGCACTCAAGGGGGAAAATTTAGCAAAGAGACAATATGGGGGTGGAGGGGGGTAGCTGCACTTAGATGTTGTAATTACTTCCTAAACAACGTTATAGTGGGGGAAAGTGAAGTTTGAGTTGGCAGATTTAACAAAGTTTCAGGGGGAAGATGATATAGGCATATTAAAGCTCACACCATTAAAACTCACAACCTTGTCTATGTAAGTAGGATAAGTAACAAATCCAACAGGCTCTGATTACCAGGAGGTAGTACAGCAATAGTCTCGTGTGCATTTCGATCAAAAATTCAGCTGCATAAACTTCCACAAACTGTTTATCTTATCTACTTATTTAACTAACATTCAAACTGACAAGGCTCCTATTTCTAGGCCTTCTTTTTATACTTTCATGTACAAATGATGAGATGAAGCTCGGATACCACAAACTTTGCATGTTTTTGATTTTGCAGATGTGCTGAAGGTTAGAATTCTAGTCTGTATCCTCAGTCATTCAATTTTTTAAGATCTTTGAACATGACTGCAAACTCTGCCAAAATACAACCCAAACACAGACTTGCTTCTGTGTCTGTACAAATACATAAAAGAAATGGGTATGTCAACTTTCAATGTATACCAGCCTAATTGAAGCTTTAACTACTGTCAGGGAACAAAGGCAGCCAGAACTAACCAAATCTTCTTTGTTCAAGGGTAAGAAGACATTCAGAAAAATGAGGAAGGAATAAGTGCAATGGAAATAAACCAAAAACATCCCTGGCCATTGCCATCCACAATCCACACCAACTTCTCCCTATTGTGACGTTTACTATACTTATAACAATGTACAACCACATTAAGTGTTTAGTTATACACACTATATAAATTAGTCTATGTTTCATGCACATCAACATTATAAATAATAATAATGTGTTGTTGTTGTTAGCTGCTGTCAAATCCATTCTGACTCATGTCAGCCTTATGTACAACAGAGTGAAACACTGCCTGGTCCTGTATCATCCTTACAGTCACCAGCATGTTTGAATCCATCATTGTGGCTACTGTGCTGATTCACCTCACCGAGAGTCTCCCACACCCTCGTTGGCCCTCTACTTCACGAAACATGATGTCCTCCTCTAGCAAGCGACCCCTCCTGATGACATGCCCAAAGTGAGTTGGGCAATTTTCTGTTGTGATCCATAAGGCTTTCATTGGCTAGTTTTAAGAAGTAGATCACCAGGCCTTTCTTCCTAGTCTGTCTTAGTCCGTAAGCTACACTGAAACCTGTCTACCATGGGTGACTCTGCTGATATTTGAATTACCAGTGGCATAGCTTCTGGCATCATAGCAACACCCAAGCCACCACAGAAGGACAAACTGACAAATGGGTAGTAGAATAATATTACAGTTGTAAGATAGTTGTTATCCTTGTGTCTCATTTTATCTTCATAATTGTCCACTGAGGTAGACATACCATGTAGAACTATCTTGATTTCACAGATAAGGACATGGAAGCTGGAGATATTATGTATGCAACATTATTCCATAAGTGGAAATATGGGAATCTAAGTGAATCTCTAAGTTCCAGATCCTTTGCTCTTTCACCACATTTTTGGAAAGTAGGGAGACTTCACCTTTGCTAACATGACTTCTACTTCTAATCCTCTATTTTTGTTGTTGTTGGTTGCCATCAGGTTGATTCCAACTCATGGCAACCCCATGTGTGCATGGGGTATTCTAGCCTGCAACCTCTTAGAAGCAGATTGCCAGGCCTGTCTTCCAAGATGCCTCTGGGTGTTTTTAAACTGACAACCTTTCAGCTGGTAGTTGAGGGCTTAACCATTTGTGCCACCCAGGGACTCCTCTACTCCTCCATAGGTAAAGCAATTTGTGGCAGAGAAAGTACACACTTTTAATTATGTTAAACGGTTAAACCTTGATTACTGGCCAAAAGACTGTTGGTTCAAACCCACCCAAAGTTGCCTTGGAAGACAGGCCTGGCAATCCGCTTCCGAAAGATCAAGCCTTGAAAACCCTAGACAGCACAGTTCTACTCTGACACACATGGGACAGTCATGAATTGGAATCAACTTGATGGAAACTAACAACAGGAGAACCATTATATACTCAAGAGTAAGGGGAGTTAGGAGAAAACATAATCTTTTTAGCCTTCAGACGCTAAAACGACTCTTCAGAATTCTTCAAATCTTCAAAGAAGATACTGTCTTAACTGTCCTTGTGTCAGGTTCAAACCATGTTCTCCCCTGCTGTCTGCTCAGACATGTTGATGGACCACTAAATGCTGATAATCCATCAAGAGTAGGAGACCCAAAGTCCAATACAGGCACCATGATCTTTACATAATTGACACACTGAGCTCCTGTTCCCTCCATTTTCCCAAACCCTTCCTTGTTGTTGTTGTTGTTAGGTACCATTGAGTTGGTTTCAACTCAACAGCAACCCTAAGTACAACAGAACAAAACATTGTCTAGTCCTACACCGTCTTCACAATCAATGCTGTGTTTGGGCTCACTGTTGCAGCCACTGTGTCAATCTATCTCATTGAGTGTCTTCTTCTTTTTTGCTGACCCTCTACTTTACCAAGCATGATGTCCTTCTCCAGGGACTAGTCCCTCCTGATAACATGTCCAAAGTACGTGAGATGAAGTCTCGCCATCCTTGCTTCCAAGGAGCATTCTGGCTCTACTTCCAGGACAGATTCGTTCGTTCTTCTGGCAGTCCATGTTATATTTGATATTCTTCGCCAATACGATAATTCAAAGGAATCGATCTTCTTCGGTCTCCCTTATTCATTGTCCAGCTTTTGCATGTATATGAGATAATTGAAAATACCATGGCTTGGGTCAGGTGCAAAGTGACATCTTTGCTTTTTCACACTTTAAAGAGGTATTTTGCAGCTGATTTGCCCAATGCAATTTGATTTCTTGACTTCTGCTTCTGTGGGCATTGATTGTGGACCCAAGTAAAATGAAATCCTTGACAACTTCAATATTCTCTCTATTTATCATGATATTGCTCATTGGTCCAGTTGCATGGATTTTTATTTTCTTTATGTTCAGGTGTAATCCTTACTGATGGCTGTAGTTTTTGACCTTCATCAGTAAGTGCTTCAAGTCTTCACTTTAAGCAAGCAAGGTTTTGTCATCTGTGTATCGCAGGTTGTTAATGAGTTTTCCTCTAACTCTGATGCCATGTTCTTCTTCATTTAGTCCAGCTTTTGGATTATTTGCTTAGCAAACAGACTGAATAAATATAGTGAAAGCATACAACTCTGACACACACCTTTCCTAATTTTTTTTTTTAATTGTACTTTAGATGAAAGTTTACAGAACTAGCGTCTCGTTAAACAATTAGTACACATATTGTTTTGTGACACTGGTCACCAACCCCACAACATGTCAACACTCTCCCCTTCTTAACCTTGGGTTCCCTATTACCAGCTTTCTTGTCTCCTCCTGCCTTCTAGTCCTTGCCCCTGGGCTGGTGTGCCCCTTTAATCTCATTTTGTTTTATGGAACTGTCTAATCTTTGGCTGAAGGGCGAACTTCAGGAGTGACTTCATTACTAAGCTAAAACGGTGTCTGGAGGCCATACTCTTCGGGTTTCTCCAGTCTCTGTCAGGCCAGTAAGTCTGGTCTCTTTTTGTGAGTTAGAATTTTGTTCTACATTTTTCTCCAGCTCTGTCCGGGACCTTCTACTGTGATCCGTGTCAGAGCAGTCAGTGGTGGTAGCCGGGCACCATCTAGTTGTGCGGGACTCAGTCTGATGAAGGCTGTGGTAGTTATGGTCCATTCGACTAATCTTTCCCTTGTGTCTTTGGTCTTCTTCATTCTACCTTGCTCCTGATGGGGTGAGACCAGTGGAGTATCTTAGATGGCCGCTCACAACCTTTTAAGACCCTGGACGCTACTCACCAAAGTAGAATGCAGAACATTTTCTTTATAAACTATGTTACTCCAATTGAGCTAGATGTTCCCCCAGACCATGGTCCCCACAGCCCTCAGTCCAGTAATTCTGTCCCTCAGGGAATTTGGATGTGTCTATGGAGCTTCCATAACCTTGCCTTCGACAAGCTGTGCTGGCTTCCCCAGTATTGTGTACTGTCTTACCCTTCACGAAAGTTACCACTTATCTATTACACCTTTCCTGATTTTAAACCACACAGTATCCCCTTGTTATGTTCAAGCAACTGTCTCTTGGTCTATGTACAGGTTCCACATGTAGCACAATTGTTCTGGAATTCCCATTCTTTGCAGTGTTATCCGTAATTTGTTATGATCCACACAGGTGAACTCCTTTGCATAACCATTAAAACACACTTAAACATTTTTCTGTATTCTCTGCTTTCAGCCAAGATCCAAACGACATCAGCAATGATATCCATGGTTCCACGTCCTCTTCTGAATCCAGCTTGACTGATATAAACTTAGAAAAATAGGGGTAAATATTAAGGTAACCACAAAGGAAAATAACAATCCTACAAATCAAAATAAAAAACTAGAAAAATATAAAGACTCAGCAAACACAAAAAGATGAAAAAAAATACATAAAGAAAAACTATTCAGCACAGAAAATTAAGCGGAACAAAGGAACTGTGAACAACACACGAAAAGAGACATCAAGATGACAGCACTAAACTCATACCTATCAATAATTACGCTGAATGTAAACGGACAAAATGCACCAATGAAGAGACAGACAGTGGCAGACTGGATAAAAAAGCATGATCCGTCTATATGCTGCCTACAAGAGATGCACCTTAAACTTAAATACACAAAAAAGCTAAAACTCAAAGGATGGGAAAAAAATATATCAAGCAAACAACACTAAAAAAGAGCAGGAGTGGCAATATTAATCTCTGACAAAATAGACTTTAAAGTAAAATCCACCGCAAAGGATAAGGAAGGGCACTATATAATGATTAAAGGGTTAATACACCAGGAGGACATAACTATAATAAATATTTATGTACCCAATGGCAGGGCTCCAAAA
Organism: Trichechus manatus latirostris; assembly: GCF_000243295.1. Classification (NCBI taxonomy): domain Eukaryota; kingdom Metazoa; phylum Chordata; class Mammalia; order Sirenia; family Trichechidae; genus Trichechus; species Trichechus manatus. The sequence goes on from NW_004443994.1 coordinate 5,377,214, forward strand.
TACATAAAACAAACCCTAACAGCACTGAAAAGAGAGATAGACAGCTCCACAATAGTAATAGGAGACTTCAACACGCCACTTTTGGTGAAGGACAGAACATCCAGAAAGAAACTCAACAAAGACACGGAAGAGCTAAATGCTACAATCAGCCAACTTCATCTCATAGACATATACCGAACACTCCATCCAACAGCAGCAAAGTATACTTTCTTTTCCAATGCACATGAAACATTCTCCAGAATAGACCACATATTAGGCCATAATGCAAGCCTTAACAAAATCCAAAACATCGAAATATTACAAATCATCTTTTCTGACCATAAAGCCATAAAAGTAGAAATTAACAACACAAGAAGCAAGGAAAAAGAATCAAACACATGGAAACTGAACAACACCTTGCTCAAAAACTACTGGGTTATAGAAGAAATTAAGGATGGAATAAAGAAATTCATAGAATCAAACGAG
>NW_004443994.1:5378610-5446125 GCF_000243295.1 Trichechus manatus latirostris
CCAACACCCATTCATGATAAAAACTCTCAACAAAATAGGAATAGAAGGGAAATTCCTCAATATAATTAAGGGCATTTATACAAAGTCAACAGCCAACATCATCCTAAATGGAGAGACTCTGAAAGCATTCCCCTTGAGAATGGGAACCAGACAAGGATGCCTTCTATCACCACTCTTAATCCACATTGTGCTGGAGGTCCTAGCCAGAGCAATTAGGCTAGAAAAAGAAATAAAGGGTATCCAAATTGGTACGGAAGAAGTCAAAGTATCTCTATTTGTAGATGATATGATCTTATACACTGAATCCAGCTTGCATTTCTGGCATTTCCCTGTCAATGTACTGCTGCAATCGTTTTTGAATTATCTTTAGCAAAATTTTACTTGTGTGTGATATTAATGATACTGTTTGTTAATTTCTACATCCTAGACCCATCCTTCCTAGACCCAGCTATTTTGTCTCTACATTCCAATCTCTCTCTCCTGAATGTTTTTTATACTGCTGGGTCACTTTGGAAATATTGTAATAGCTGTTATAACAGCTTGTTTCCGTGACATTTCACCAAAACAAAAAGACATACAGTCACAGAACAGCGCACAATCAACCTGACTGGACCATCATTAGCTGGGCACTGGTCTGACTCATCCACCCTTGCTCCATCTGAAAAGTCAAAAGCATTGGATTTCACACAAACTAGATCAAAACTGGTGGAGTGTGTTTAAGGACAACTCTGTTAGGTTCTGAGAACTCATGTTACAAAGCCAACATCAGATAGTCACAGTTGTGCATCATGAAAAATGAAAACAGAATCTGAGTTATGTCATATATGAAGCTTACCCCTTTTTGTTTCCAGTTCCGGATAATGATTGCCTAATGCAGTGGCTTACAAGGCCCACCCTGTGGACAATACTACACATTTTATGTCTCCTTTCCTCACCTATAGCTTCCAGTCAAAATCTGTCTGTTCTGAGTTCGACTATCTCAAGGAATTGCTCTCTGATGCTTAATCTGAGACTCCCTGGATAGCACAAACAGTTAATGTGCTTGGTTAGTGTCATGGATTGAATTGTGTCAGCTAAAATTGTCTGTCAACTTGTCTAGGCCATGATTCTGAGTATTGTATGATTGTTCACCATTTTGTCATCTGATGTGATTTTCCTATGTGTTGTAAATCCTGTCTCTATGTTGTTAATGAGATTGGATTATCGGCAGTTATGTTAATGAGGCAGGACTCAATCTACAAGATTAGATTGTGTCTTGAGCCAATCTCTTTTGAGATATAAAAGAGACAAGAGAGCACAGAGACGGGGGGATCTCATACCACCAAGAAAGAAGCACCAGGAGCATAGCTTGTCCTTTAGACCTAGGGTCCCTGTGTGGAGAAGCTCCTAGTCCAGGGGAAGATTGATGAGAAGGACCTTCCTCAGAGCCTACAGAGAGAGAATGCCTTCCCCTGGAGCTGACGTCCTAAATTTGTACTTCTAGCCTACTAGACTGTGAGAGGATGAACTTCTGTTTGTTGAAGCCAATCCACTCATGGTATTTCTGTCATAGCATCTCTAGATGACTAAGACAGCTAGTAATGAAAAGGTTGGAGGCTTGAGTCCACCCAAAGGTGCCTCAGAAGAAAGGCCTGGGGTGATTAACAGTGGAAAAAATCAGCCATCGAAACCCTATGGAGTACAATTGTACTCTGACACATATGGGGTTGCCATGAATTCGAGTCAACTCAATGGCAATTGGCAGGCAGGTGGCACTTAATCTGAAAAATGCTAAGGCATTTTTATATGCAAGGTACACATAGGCTAATTTATTGTCCATCCCAGGTAATACATATGCATTGTAACAATAGATTTCTAAAATCTATGCCTTAACTCAAAGGCATGGAATTAATGGTGAGAATTTCAAACGATCGGGCAGGGTAGCTTCCCATCACATTATGCTTTCAAGACAATTGCCTCTTCCACCTACTCTGACAGTAAGTTCCAAATTATTCTACTGATAGATTCACCAAAACAAATCACTTTAGGTCAGATAGGTAGTCATGTCATTTATTTCTCTAGGCGTTTTTCTGTTTTAATGTCAAAGTGGACAAATTTAACGTAAATCATTGGGCATTTATTGAGCACCTTCTTTGTGCTGACCCTGTGCTCCATAACTACCAGTTGTTGTGGAGTCGGTTCCAACTCATGGTGACCCCATGTGTGTCAGAGTAGAACTGTGCTCCACAGGGTTTTCAAGAAGTGGGTTTTCTGACAATAAGTCACCAGGTCTTCCTTCCGAGGCACCTCTGAGTGGGCTCCAATCTCCAGCCTTTTGGTTAGCAGCTGAGCATGTTAATCATTTGCACTACCCAGAGACTCCATGTTCCATGCTGTTGTTGTTGTTAGCTGCGGTAGACTTGGCCCCAACTCATGGCAACCTCATGCATAACCTATTGGACTGTTACGATCCACAGGGTTTTCATGGGCTGATTTTTCAAAAGTAGAGTGCCAGGCCTTTCTTCCTAATCTGTCTTAGTCTCGAAGCTCCACTGAAACCTGTTTAGCATCATGGCGACAGGCAAGCATTCATTGACAGATGGGTGATGGCTGCTCATGAGGTGCACTGGCAGGGAGTCAAACCTGGGTCTCCTGCATGGAAGGTGACAATTCTACCACTGAACCACCACTGCCCCACTGTGCTCCATGCTAGGGGTATAAAAATGGATGAGGGAGAGCCTCTGCTCTCTGAGATCAAGGTTTTGAACTACTTGCTAATCCAATTCACTTAATGGACCTGGAAGCCTTTTTAAACTTGTATATTGTTCCTTACTGGAAATCATAAAAACTATATTTCATTGCCACCATCAATTTACTTTTGCTGTTGTTAAGTATCATCAAGTCAGTTCCATCTCATAGCAACCCTATGCACAACAGAACAAAACACTGTCCAGCCCCGCGCCATCTTCAAAATAGTTGTTATGCTTGAGGCCATTGTTGCAGCCACTGTGTCAGTCCCTCTCATCCAGGTTCTTCCTCTTTTTCACTGACCCTCTACAAAGCATGATGTCCTTCTTCAGGGACTGGCCCCTCCTGATAACATGTCCAAAGTACGTGAGACAAACTCTTGCTTCCAAGGAGCATTCCGGCTGTACTTCTTCCAAGACATGTTTGTCTTTCTTCTGGCAGTCCATGCTATAGTTAATATTCTTCACCAACAGGATAATTAAAAAGCATCAATTCTTCGGTCTTCCTTATTCATTGTCCAGCTTTCACATGCATATGAGGCAACTGAAAATACCACAGCTTGGGTCAGGTGCACCTTAGTCCTCAAAGTGACATCTTTGCTTTTTAACACTTTAAGGAGGTCTTTTGCAGATGTGTCCAATGCAATACATCATTTGATTTCTTGACTGCTGCTTCCATAGGCATTGATCATGGATCCAAGTAAAATGAAATCCTTGACAACTTCAGCCTTTTCTCCTTTTACCAAGATGTTGCTTATTAGTCCAGTTGTGAGGATTTTTGTTTCCTTTATGTTGGAGTGTAATTCATATTGAAGGATGTAGTCTTTGATCTTCATCAGTAAGTGCTTCAAGTCCTCTTTGCTTTCAGCAAGCAAGGTGGTGTCATCTGCATATCACAGGATGTTAATGAATCTTCCTCCAATTCTGATGCCCCGTTCTTTATATAGTCCAGCTTCTCAGATTATTCGTTTAGCATACAAATAGAATAAGTATGGTGAAAGGATACAACCCTGACACACACCTTTCCTGATTTTAAACCATGCAATATCCCCTTGTTCCGTTCGAACAACTGCTTCTGGTCTAAGTACAGGTTCCACATTCCAATTAATTGTTCTGGAATTCCCATTCTTCACAATATTATACATAATTTGTTATGATCCACACAGTCGAATGCCTTTGCATAGTCCATAAAACACAGGTAAACATTCTTCTGTTATTCTCTGCTTTCAGTCAAGATCTATCTGACATTAACAATGATATCCCTCATTCCACGTCCTCTTCTGAATCTGGCTTGAATTTATGGCAGTTCCCTGTCAATGTCCTGCTGCAACTGCTTTTGAATGATCTTCAGCAAAATTTTACTTGTGTGTAATATTAATGATATTGTTCAATAATTTCCACATTCTGTTGGATAACCTTTCTTGGCAATAGACATAAATATGGATCTCTTCCAGTCAGTTGGCCAGGTAGTTGTCTTCCAAATTTCTTGGCATAGACGAGTGAGCACTTCCAGCGCTGCCTCTGTTTGTTGAAACATCTCAAATGATATTCTGTCAATTTCTGGAGCCATGTTTTTCACCAATGTCTTCAGTGCAGCTTGGACTTCTTCCTTCAATACCATTGGTTCTTGATCATATGCTACCTCTTGAAATGGTTGAATGGCGACAATTTCTTTTTGGTACAGTTACTCTGTGTAGTCGTTCCATTTCCTTTTGTTGCTTCCTACGTCGTTCAATATTTTCCCTGTAGAATCCTTCAGTATTGCAACTTGAGGCTTGAATTTTTTCTTCACCTCTTTCAGCTTGGGAAATGCAGAGCATGATCTTCCCTTTTGGTTTTCTAACTCCAGGTCTTTGCATATTTCATTATAATACTTTATTTTGTCTTCTTGAGCCAGTCTTTGAAATCTTCTGTTCAGCTCTTTTACTTCATCATTTCCTCCTTTCACTTTAGCTACTCGACGTTCAAGAGCAAGTTTCAGAGTCTCTTCTGACATCCATTTTGGTCCTTTCTTTCTTTTCTGTCTTTTTAATGACCTTTTGCTTTCTTCACATATGATATCCTGTTGTCATTCCACAACTCATCTGGTCTTTGGTTTCTAGTGTTCAATGCATCAAATCTATTCTTGAGATGGTCTCTAAATTCAGATGGGATATACTTAAGGTCATATTTTGGCTCTTGTGGACTTGTAATTTTCTTCAGCTTCAACTTGAACTTGCATATGAGCAATTGATGGTCTTTCCATAGTCGGCCCCTGGCCTTGTTCTGACTGATAATATTGAGTTTCTCCATCATCTCTTTCCACATATGTAGTCAATTTGTTTCTCGTGTATTCCATCTGACGAGGTCCACATGTATAGTCATCATTTATGTTGATGAAAACAGGTATTTTCAAGAAGTCATTGGTCTTGCAAAATTCTATCATGCAATCTCCAGTGTCATTTCTATCACCGAGGCCATATTTTCCAATTACTGATCCTTCATCTTTGTTTCCAACTTTCACATTCCAATCACCAGTAATTATCAATGCATCTTGACTGCATGTTTGATCAACTTCAGACTGCAGAAGTTGGTAAAAATCTTCAACTTCATTCGTGACATTAGTGGTTGATGTGTAAATTTAAACTGTAGTTGCGTTAACTGGTCTTCCTTGTAGGGGTATGGGTATTATCCTATCACTGACAGTGCTGTACTTCAGGATAGATCTTGAAATTTTCTTTTTGACGACGAATGCAAAGCCATTCCTCTTCATTTTGTCATTCCCGCATAGTAGACCACGATTGTCCAATTCAAAATGGCCAAAACCAGTCCACTTCAGCTCACTAATGCCTAGGATATCGATCTTTATGCATTCCACTTCATTTTTAATGACTTCTAATTTTCCTAGATTCACACTTCATACATTTCATGTTCCAATTATTAACGGATGTTTGCAGCCGTTTCTTCTCATTTTGAGCCATGCCATGTCAGCAAATGAAGGTCCCCAAAGCTTTACTCCATCCACCTCCTTAAGGCTGACTACTTTGAGGAGGCAGCTCTTCCCTAGTCATATTTTGAGTGCCTTCCAACTTGAGGGGCTCATCTTCTAGCACTATATCAGACAATGTTCTGCTGCTATACATAAAGTTTTCACTAGCTAATTTTTCCTGAAGTAGAACGTCAGGTCCTTCTTCCCAGTTTGTCTTAGTCTGGAAGCTCCACTGAAACTTGTCTGCTATGGGTGACCCTGCTGGTATTTGCAATACTGATGGCACAGTTTCCAGCATCACAGCAACACACAAGCCACCACAGTATGACACCATCAATTAATGTAATTTACTTTAGGCTCCATTAATCCCAATCATGTTAATAAACGCACCTACACTCTGAGTGATAAACTTAATCTCAAAGGTATTATGTGGTAAAAGCACAGCTGATGATGTGCATGGGTGTATAATATCTCTGACCTGAGCAGTCCCAAGATTTCCACACCACCCAAATTAGATAAGTAGAAACTGCCTATCAACTATTAAACATGTTGTTTTGATCCTGCTGAATTTCACATAGTTTTACTAGTATCCAAAAGTCCAATGGGCTGGTCCCCATTACTAGTATTCCAACAGCAGTAGTCCCATAGTGACAATGAACAAATTCTACATTCTTAGTTACCCACATCAGTAATGAGTCTATGAAAATTCTTCATATGTGTCTAGGACTCTCATTGCCCTCCTTTTGCAGCATTATTCCTTTACTCCTTTCCTTTACTCAGTGTTTAATTCTCCTTTCTTTCTCACAATAAAACATCATCCTTCCATCCTATTTGAACCTCAGGACTGTTTTCCACTTAACCTGCAGTGAGTCTATAAGGCAGGACCTGGTATTACAGAACGTCTCTTGATGGCTCCATCTTAGCTTGACCCAGTTCTCAAACCAGCCAGAGAATTTAGAAGCAGTTGTGTGAGATATTTGTTCCCCTTCCTCCCCCATCAAAAAAAGTCACTGTTTCAGACTTTACTATCACTCTGTGACCATTATTTAGCATTGATATTAACATATATTGCTAATACATTAGAACTTTTTTGGGAAAAAAAACAATAAAATCTGATAGAATATAACGTCCTAGACACAAGCTAACACAAATACAGATATCAAACAAATAAAAATACAACAGAAATAAAAATAGAAATACAAAGAGAGACATTTTCGTATTATTTGGATAACAAAAGCTGGGGTGGAACTGACTTGGTTATAAGCAGAGCAGCAGCACTCATACAAAGTGTTTACCGAGTTCGAGATGCACAGCCACTGCAGGCCACTGGCTGGCTGGCATGGATTACATTAGCCATTCCCAGCCTGTCATTTTGCTTTAGGCTGCGTCATGTGGAGTAACCTGAAGGAGTAAATAAGTAGGGGAATAATAAGCCATCTCAACATACAATTTCAAAATAATTCTAGAAGATATTATGCCATTAGCATGTCATCAACACCTTATATAATCCAGCAACTTCCTATTCCTGTTCACAGAAGGAATATTTGAAAAGAATATCATAACATTACCAATTATTCATACTGCTAATGCAACAGCAGGTTTCCAGCAAAAAAAGGAACCAGACAGAAACATCCAACTTTCAGGCTACAGTAATGTCATTAGTTTAACATTTCCAAAAATGTTCAGGAAGAAATTATAAAATGACTCATTGTATTACCAAAAGTCATTTATAAGTTTCTAACTGCACCAGGCAGTGGGCTTATGCTATCACTAGTAAACTGTATGGTCCCAATGACTGCCTTCTAGGAATCCAGAATCTCTGATACAATATGGTGAAGGCAGACAACTCTAAGATGGAGACACTGGCCCACTATAGAAATATCTAGTTAGGGAAAGTAAATCAATGCTAAAAGTATTTCAGAGATGGGACTAAGACACATGGATTATTGTAATTGATATCAGAGACAATAATCTTGGAAGAATTTTCTTTGAGAAATGAAAAGCAGAAAAGGGTAGCTCCTTGTTGTGCTTTCTATGGAGTTTGGGGAGGGGGCCTGAGAAAGGAATGTGAGCATTTTCCTGATCCAGAGAAAATGATTTCACTGCAAAAGTGGGATTTCAAGAGATGTAAAAATGGTTTGGGCAAGGCATTTGGCTGGACTGTGGTGAGAAAGCTGTTCCAGGTGTGTTTATTCAAAATTTATGTACATATTCATTCTATAAGTGAACACTACTGAATACACTGAGACACAGAGGTAAACTAAAATAATGATTTGGGGATACACAAGTGGAAATAAAATCCCCAGATCTCTGCCTAAAAAAAAAAAAATCCAGATGCTGTTGAGTCACTTCTGACTCATGGTAACCCCATTTGTAACACAGTAGAACTGTGTTCCATAGAGTATCCCTGCCTATACACTATTAAATCATCTCTCTAACCTATATTCATTCATTTAAAAAATATTATTTGAGTTCCTACTCTGTGCTAGGTATGTGCTAAGTATTATGGAAGATAAAAAAATGAATAAGATAGAAACCTGCTCTCGGGGCTAACTAGGAGCAATAATAATGATCATAGTAATTACTGTAATGTAGAGTAGAGATATGTGTTGTAAGGAGATAAAATGAAATGTTACCAGAGTTCAAAAATAAAACAGTAAAAAACCAATTGCCATCTAGTCGATGTGTGTCAGAGTAGAACTGTGCTCCATAGTTGATTTTTTGGAAGTAGATCACTAGACCTTTCTTCAGAGGTACCTCTGGGCAGACCTGAACCTCCAGCCTAAGCATGCTAACCATTAGAACCACTCAGGGACTCCATGAGAGTTCAAAGTGCTCCCATACTTAGCCAACTCAATCCCATCTTCTCTGAGAATTATGGCTATCACCTTTGAATTTATTATGCACTTTGTTAATCTGACACTTATCTTTTACTTCCTTGTATTAGGGTAGGGGGTTCATATGCACATGTCTTATCTCCCCAACAGATTGTAAGATATTGATGAACAAGGACTACATCATACTTCTCAGATATTCCCCACCAAGGACTACATCATACTTCTTAGATATTCCCCACCACCATCAAAATACTCAATATAGTGCTGTGTACATAGTAAGTTCTCAAACAATACTTGTTGGAAAGGACAGAGTTTCTTAATCTCATAGTAGTCTCTATTGCAAGTAAATTTTTGGTCTACCTCTTGCTAGATTATGACTTCCGTCAGGGCAGAAATTGTATTTTACCGGTGTTTGTAACTTCCAAATTCCCAGAGAGAGACTGGTACATAACTAGCTCTCAATAAATGTTCCCATATTGATTAGATGTTTAATGGGAAACTTTCTAAACCTAACACGTTGTTGTTGTTAGCTGCCATCAGGTCAGTTCCAACTCATAGAGACCCTATGTACAACCTGTCTGATCCTCACAATCTTTGCTACATTTCAGCCCATTGTTGCAGCCACTTCGTATTTTTAGCTGACCTTCTACTTTACCAAACTTGATGTCCTTCTCCAGGAATTGATCCCCCCTGATAATGTGTCCAAGGTACCTGACACAAAGTGTTGCAATCCTTTCTTCTAAGGAGCATTCTGGCTATCGCTGTTAGGTGATGTCAAGGAGGTTCCAACTCATAGCAACTTCATGCAAAACAGAACGAAACACTGCCCAGTCCTGCACCATCCTCACAATACTTGCTATGTTTGAGCCCACTGTTACAGCCACTGTGTCAATCCATCTTATTGAGGGTCTTCCTCTTTTTCACTGACACTCTCCTTTACCAACCATGATGTCCTTCTCCAGGGACTGGTCCCTCCTAATAATATGTTCAAAGTAAGCAAGACGAAGTCTCACCATCCTTGCTTCTAAGGAGCATTCTGTCTGTACTTCTTCCAAGACAGACTTGATGGTTCTTCTGGCAGTCCATAAAACCAAAACAACCAAACCCATCACTGTTTAGTAGATTCCACCTCATAGAGACCCTATAGGATGGAACAGAACTGCCCCATAGGGTTTCCAAGGAGTGGCTGGTGGATTTGAACTGCCAGTCTTTTGGTTAGCAGCCGTAGCTCTTAACCACTGTGCCATCAGGGCAGTCCATGGCATATTCAATATTCTTCACCAACACCATAATTCAAAGGCATCAATTCTTCTTCAGTCTTCCTTATTCATTGTCCAACTTTCACATGCATATGAGGCGACTGAAATTACCATGGCTTGGGTCAGGCGCACCTTAGTCCTCAAGGTGACATCTTTGCTTTTTAAGACTTTAAGGAGGTCTTTTGCAGATTTGCCCAATGCAATACGTCTTTTCATTTCTCTACTGTTGCTTCTATGGGCGTTGATTGTGGATCCAAGTAAAATGAAATCCTTGACAACTGCAATCTTTTCTCCATTTATCATGATGTTGCTTATTGGTCCAGTTGTGAGGATTTTTGTTTTATGTTGAGGTGTAACGCATACTGAAGGCTGTAGTCTTTGATCTTCATCAGTAAGTGCTTCAAGTCCTCTTCACTTGCAGCAAGTAAGGTTGTGTCATCTATATATCGCAGGTTGTTAATGAATCTTCCTGCAATCCTGATGCCTTGTTCTTCTTCATATAGTCCAGTTTCGCAGAATATTTGCTCAGCATACAGACTGAATAAGTATGGTGAAAGGATACAACCCTGATGCACACTTTTCCTGACCTTAAACCATGAGGTATTCCCTAGTTCAAACAAACTACCTCTTGGTCTATATACAGGTTCCACATGAGCACAATCAACTGTTCTGGAATTTCCATTCTTTGCAATGTTATCCATAATTTGTTAATACCCACACAGTTTAATGCCTTTGCATAGTCAATAAAACACAGGTAAACATCTTTCTGGTATCCTCTGCTTTCAGAGACATCTGCCATCAGCAATGATATCCTTCATTCCACGTCCTCTTCTGAACCCGGCTTGAATTTCTGGCAGTTCCCTGTAGATGTACTGCTGCAACCGTTTTTGCATTATCTACAGCATAATTTTACTTACATGTGATCTCAATGATATTGTTTGGTAATTTCTGCATTCTGTTGTATCACTTGTCTTTGGAATGGGCACAAATATGGATCTCTTCCAGTTGGTAGGCCGGGGAGCTATCTTCCAAATCCTTGGCGTAGACGATTGGGTGCTTCCAGCATTGCATCTCTTTGTCGAAACTTTTCAACTGGTATTCCATCAAATCTTGAAGCCTTGTTTTTCACCAGTGCCTTCAGTGCAGCCTGGACTTCTTCCTTTGTTACCATTGGTTCTTGATCATATGCTGCCTCCTGAAATGGTTGAACGTCGATCAATTCTTTTTGGTACAGTCACTCTGTGTATTCTTTCCATCTGCTTTTGATGCTTCCTGCATCATTCAGTTTTTTGCCCATGAAATTTTTCAATACTGCTACTTGAGACTTGAATTTTTTCTTTAATTCTTTCAACTTGAGAAACGCTGAGCATTCTCTTTCTCTTTTGGTTTTCTAACTCCAGGTTCTTGCACATTTCATCATAATACTTTACTTTGTCTTCTTGAGCCGCCCTTTGAAATCTTCTGTTCAGCTTTTACTTCATTTCTTCCATTTTCCTTAGCTACTCTACCTTCTAGAGCAAGTCTCAGAATCTCTTCTGACATCCATTTTGGCCTTTTCTGTCTTTTTCATGACCTTTTACTTTGTTCATGTATGACCTTTTACTTTCTTCATGTATGATGTCCTTGATGTCAACCTACAACTCCTTTGGTCTTCGGTTATTAGTGTTCAATGTGTCTAATCTATTCTTGAGACAGTGTCTAAATTCAGGTGGGAAATACTCAAGGTCATACTTTGGGTCCCATGGACTTGTTTTAATTTTCTTCAGCTTCAACGTGAACTTGCATATGAGCAATTGATGGTCTGTTTCACAGTTGGTCCCTGGCCTTGTTCTGACTGATGATACCGAGCTTCTCTATTGTCTCTTTCCACAGATATAGTCTATTTGATTCCTGAATTTTCCATGCAGTGAAGTCCAGGTGCATAGCCACCATTTACGTTAGAGAAAAAAGGTATTTGCAATGAAGGAGTTGTTGATTTTTCAAAATTCTATCAAGTGATCTCTTGCGTTATCTCTATCACCAAGGCAATATTTTCCAACTAGTGATCCTTCTTCTTTGTTTCCAACTTTTGAATTCCAATCACCAGTAATTATCAATGCATCTCGAATGCATATTTGATCAATTTTGGACTGCTGAAGCTGGTAAAAATCTTCAATTTCTTCATCTGTGGCATTAGTGGTTGGTACGTAAATTTGAATAATCGTTGTAGTAAGTGGTCTTCCTTGTAGGTATATGGATATTATCCTATCACTGAGAGTGTTGTACTTCAGGATAGATCTTGAAATGTTCTTTTTGACAATGAATGCAACACCATTCCTCTCCAATTCGTCATTCCCAGCATGGTAGACCACACGATTGTCCGATTCAAAACGGCCAATACCAATCCATTTCAGCCCACTAATGCCTAGGATATCAATGTTTACATATTCCATTTTCATTTTTGATGACTTCCAATTTTCCTTGATTCATACTTTGTACATTCCATGTTCCGATTATTAATGGAGGTTTGCATCTGTTTCTACTCATTTTGAGTCATGCCACATCAGCAAATGAAGGTCCGGAAAGCTCTACTCCATCCCATCATTAAGGCTGACTCTACTTTGAGGAGGCAGCTCTTCCCTAGTCATATTTTGAGTGCCTTCCAACCTGATGAGCTCATCTTCCAGCACTATATCAGACAAGGTTCTGTTGCTATACGTAAGGTTTTCCCTGGTCAATTTTTTCAGAAGTAGATTGCCAGGTCCTTCTGCCCAGTCTGTCTTAGTCTGGAAGCTCCACTGAAATCTGTCCACCACGGGTGACCCTGCTGGTATTTGAAATACTGGTGGCATAGCCTCCAGCATCACAGTAACAAGAAAGCCACCACAATGTGACAAACTGACAGACAAGTGGTGGCTGGCTATCATACACCAGTATGGGGATTTACAGTTTACAAAGTATTCTAAAATACACAATCTCCATTAATCCTTTCAACAGACCTGGAGAGTTGTCACTGAGATGGCCACTGCACAGATAATGGAACAAATGCTCATAGAAGTTTGGTGAGTTACCATTTGTTCCCAAGAAACTCAGAGGACTTGCCAAATGTGTCAAGCTCCACATCAAGTGCTCTGTCTACTCTATCACAGAAATCACTGAATCTCATGGTGGAGTGATATCGTTTGGCCTTTGGCCCCAAGAAATAGTTTGGTATCATGATGCAACACCTGTAAGGTGATGTATAAAGTCACTTGCTTCTTCAATGTCATACCATGGCAACATGGTGACCTCAGGCCACTGATTCAAGACCAGTTGATCTTGATTGGCTCAACTGGCTGATCTTAGTTTGGATTACAGACTGGTGTGGAACAAGCTACCTCAATTCAGAGCTAATCAAATGATTCCTATTCAGACAGAAAATCTTATCTAAGTCTGACAGAGAAAACACCAAGTTTCCATGTGACCTGGGCAGTACAACAAACAGACAGTCTATGTCCAGAATGGAATCCGTGTCAAAATTTTACTCAGTGGAACTTTGCAAAGGTCAACAAATTTTCTGACACTAGCTTTTAAGATACTCATACTAACGGGTCTCCCAGCCCTTAAAAACTACCAATGACTCCCCAAACTCATCTGGTATAAACCAATAAACTCTGGGGTCTCTACCCAAACTTAAACTCAGTCATTCTAACCCTTCTTCAGCCATCAATAGACATAAGCTGCTTTTTAATGCTTTCCTTGTACTCGCCTTGTCTCCTGTCAGCAGCCAGAAGTTGGTTTTTTTTCATCAGGAATAAGATTCAAAGACCTGCCCTGCAGCAATCCCATACTGCACTTCTTTGTCAGAATCCTAATGACGAATTCTAAATACATAAGAGACAGGCTCCAGCTGTAAAAGTGAAGAGCTTCCGGGGCTCTGTCGAGTTCCCTGACCCCAGACCTATTTTTATATTTTGATCTTGGGGACCGTGCCTCATGACTTTCAGAACCCTCTAGTTATCCCTGGGGTTACAGAGCACTAGCTTAACCAGTTGTAGCAAGACTTAAAACAGGGCAGCCAGGATCAAAGTGGCTAACAAACTAGTGTATTAGCCACTGGACCAGGCCACGAGAGAACCAAATTAAGCTGCATTGTATTGTGCAAGTGGTTAAATTCTCCTCATGGAAAACCTCAACACACAAGGCTTTTAGTTGCGTACATCTGAATAACTATTTTAACAGCTACCCACATTTTGATAGGAAATGTAAGAACAGCAGTTTAATGTTCTGACTGAAGTACAGAGAAAACAATTTCAGGTTTTTTTAAATTATTTATTTAAAGCTGCCTACTTCTCCAAAGTTCAGTGCTACTTGCTGTACTTTTTCCTCAGACTGTTATTGAAGGGTATCCCCTATTCAAACAGTGAGCATGAGTGAGAGAATGTTTAAAAAGAAAAGAAAAAAAAAAAAACCCTGAAGAGTCTGGATTAAGAATAACATAGTACAGAGAATTTCTGTCAATGAACTGACACTTCATTTTTCCTTCCATTGTCTGCTTCCCCGAAGAGCAGGAGACCAGCAACTGGGATGATCACATGAAGGCGGGAAAAACACAACTGTCAGGCTCCAAGGACAAAGCCCACCCTTAACAATACCATTCCTTAAATCCAGACATTAGAGCCGAAGGAATGAGAAAAAAGCAACTCACTCATGGATAGCTTACTGAGGATACTGCAAAAGATTATGCTAATCTTCACTTCATTGTCCTCCGCAAAATGTTTTCATATCAAGCCTTTTATCTGGGGAAGAAGAGATGCCCAACCTCTCAACTCAGTAACAGCCAGCACTTTCTGTGTGGTTTCTGCGTAATTAACACCAGCACTAGACCTTTTCATTTGTGCTACTCAAGCTTAGGGCCTTTTGAGGGTGTCCACAGGGGAGCAGCCCTCACCCTTTGCCTGTGGCCCGGGAGCCACAGCTTATGCTTAGATCTGCGTGCCATCTGTTAATGGCAGAGGGAGCAAAACTTGAGCTAACTTTTCCTTTACAGCCAGAGAATATAAGAGACCAAAACCACCAGCACGAGATGAGCAACTTATTACTTATAAAAAAAAAAAAAGTAACCTAGGAATTCAGGCCAACTGCTTCATTTTCCATATCAGATTTTTGCCTCATTATAACTAGCTTTCATTCAGGACTTAAATGGCATGAAAGCACTAGCTTAGGTGGTAACTTGAATGGACCAAAGGGACATTTCTTTTTTTTTTTTTTTTAAGGATTGAACTTCAGCATCCGCCTCATTTTATTTCAGAATTGTGTCAGAGATGAGCCACATGCAAGCTCCTGGCTGCCCAGAGGCTACAGGCAGCCCCCACGGGAACACAGGATTTAAGGCTAAATTTTCCCCTCTAATTGATTTCCCTGGCTTTTGTTGGCTCAGGTCATACTCATATGAATATCATAAAAGCCAGTCCTCATAATGATGAAAGTCATGTGAAAGTGTCTAAGAGAGGCCGTAGCCCATAATGCTTTTGTGTATTGTAATTGTCAGTGTGAGAATTTAGTCATTAGGAGTTTCCCAAATACATTTTAAAGGAAAGACTGATTGCATATAAAACACATTTTCCTTTAGACAGATTCCATAACTCGAGAGGTGAAGAACTGTTGCCATACTTTTCACCTGTTTCCTGAAAAACTTTAATTAGACTTACTAGACAATTCAACTCTACCAGAACCTGGATTTCTACTCTGCTTCAAACTAACTCTAAGATCTGGGGAGAAAAAAGTCAAGTTAGCTCAGATTCTTCATTGATATAACAAGGTCACATAAGATCCTAGGTTCTGAAAGTGGGGCCACAAAGATCTCCTGGAATTGCCTCAAAATCATAATTAATTCCTGAATTATTTGCAATTGCAATAATTTCTATTTTTAACCTAGAAACCAAACTCAAATAGAGCTATGCAGACTCAAGAACAAAATCTTTCTAAGTGTGGGTACCATAGAGATAAACTAGTAACAGAGGTCCCGAGTGATAAAAACTTGGGAACCACTAAATCAGAGGACGGCTAAGGTCTCGTGCAGCTCTGTAATTCCATGATTTGACGAGTGTCTGGCCCAGATGAGGGGGTGTTCTTGGTAGGAAACTGAGGACTTGGTGCTCCATATGTAGTTAGTATGTGCTGTGCAGTAATGCTGTGTTCTCAATGAATTTCTGATGAATTAATTCAAATACATGAGTTAGTAGGGTCCCAATCAGTTGAGGAAAAAACAAAACCAAACCCATCACCATCCAGTCGATTCCAACTCATAGTGACCCTGTAGCTGGGAAAAGGGTGGTGTTAATCAACACTGCCCCCAAAACATACTACAAGATCTGAATAGCTAAGCAACGCCACTCTCCCTAAGTAAGTCCTGCCAAAATGAATGAACCTGCTTTAGCACAGCAATTATGTACTGTGAAGACACGGGAAATGCCTGGGTGCTGCTTGCCTCAGTGATGGCACTAAGCAGATGCCAGAGTTTGCCCTTTGTCCATTCCAACAGCCCGTGACGTCGAACGTATGCTGGTTATGCCAAATGTTCTGTCTTTTAAAAATAGGGCTTTCCCGCTTTTTGTTTATGTATTACTATCTATAACAAGGATCACTACACAATGTCAAACATCATGCTGTGGGTTCTTATTCAGAGTTTCTGGAGTAAAGTAGATGAAAGAGAGAAAAGAGTTTATGGGAGATATGCTGAATTCTCTACCTTCAAAATGCTTAAGGTTTTGGTAAATTGTATATCGGATTTTCAGAAATATACAAATTCAACGTGTAATTATAGTACATCTTTTTTCATAATTATATATCAAACACTGTAATTTAACAGAAACTTATGACCCTAGGTAAATCCCAGAGAAGATATTGTCTTGAGATTTTGGTGAAAAATGAGATGATGACATAGCACAAAATAAAAGCCTTTTAATGGACTTTTGTTCCTTTATGGGAAAAAAACATTGTTCTCATATATTATACATCATACCATATTCAGGCTCTGAAGAATAGAAAAGGCATTCCCTGATCATCTTAAGTTTACTAGCGTGAACATTTAAATCTTCACAGTATAAGACAGGGGATCTGCTAAAGTTAGGATACTCTTTAACAGCTAAGGCATCTAAATGCAAAAGGCCACCTGCTTCATCCAGCAACCATGCAATCTGGTGGAATTAAACTATTCCAGAGCAGTTCAATCTTGGAAAAATTGCATAGCTGTGAAAACACCATTTACTGACTACCGAGAGTTTTACTTAGTATAAGCTGTTTAGACCACATGAAATCTGCCATACACTGTTAGATCTTTACAAATTTCATGAAATCTTTTTCGGATATCCAAAAAATCCTGAACTGCTTGAATCTTTTGTATTCCAGCACTGGGGACTGACCCATAATCTCTTTCCCAGCCAGGATACCAAATCTGTATCCAACCTTGTCACTGACTCCAGCAGCTGCTTAAATTCACCAGAGGGGATGGCAGCAATCCTACTTCTAAAAGAACACCACAAGGGCTTACGTTCATGATGCCTTGAAGAGAGCCTGAAAGGAAGGTCAAAGGTGAAGAAAAGATAAAGTGCCAAACAAGGAGATCAGTAACGCAGGGTCTTCTTGATGAAATCCTAATGTTTGAGTCTTCAGGATGCAAACATCATAACTTCATTTCAGAAAAGCTTCGGTTTTGTTGGAGTCTGTGTGTGCACGCATGTCTGTGTTTGTGGGTTTGTGTCTGTGTTTGTGTGTGTATGTGTCTGCAGTGAGGGTTTTGTTTTGTTTTTAGGTCGGATCACTGTGCATCTAAAAGCCTTATTCAGTTGTCCTTGTCACGAGTACTTTGTCTTACACAGGCCGCATTACTCTTGTAAACAGTGACTGCATCAAAGTGAGAGCAGAGAGAGTCACATCAGTGGATTAAGACCTTCTGCATGATAAAGTAGCTACCTAGGGGGGGATAAACTTAATATGTGAAAGAATGTTATTGAGAGGAATAAAGTACCAAAACTCTGTCATTCTCTCTGTAATGTCCTAATCTAATGCCTGACACTGAGGCCTTAGGCCAGGGTTAGTGTCAATCAATGAAATACCCATCTGTGTTCGCTGCCCTTATTGCTATTTAAAACTAGCCTAAACTCAATTATTGTCCCTTAGAGACCTAGATGGGATATTAAGTTGATTGAAAGGAATGGTGTCCCACGATGAAATCCCAGTGTTAAAATGCAGGGGTGTCAACATCACGAACTAAATTTCGGTTAAACAGAGATTAAATGCTAATTCTTAGAACACGAAAAAGTTGCATAGATTACATTTGGCTAAAAATCCTTATTTGAAAACAGCTAAAATCTGGTAAACAGAGTAATCAACCCAGAGTTTATTGTGCTTTTTAGAATAAAACGGATTGTTTACGTCTCCTATAACATTTATAACACAATAAATACACAAGGGAATATTAAGTTCAAATAAGATTCAGATCTTAGGCCAAAGGAAAATAGGAGATAAACACTCCGGAATTCCTAGTAATTGCTGGAATCATGATGGCTATAGGAAGGACATATAATTTAGACCCTGAGTAACCTAAAGGTATCATCCAACATTGCCTTATTCATAATAAATTAAAAGGTATTTTTAAAAGGGGAAAGAGCAAGGAGGAGAAAGCAGGAGAGAAAGATAATCTTATTGCTCAAGGATATTCATAATTACCTTATTAACACTTGGGTATAAAATGGAAGCCTTTCCCATTTTTATTTTTCTCTACTTGGTTTTGTGCCTAAATTTAATGGCAGATTCCTCTTAACAGAGCTACTTCTCTAAAACCGGTTTATGACATGGACATACAAGGGACGTATTGAACAATGCTTTGAAAAGTTTCGAAATAAATCAGCAGAAAAACAGCTCCTTAAGTGTGCAAGAAAGATAGTCTAAAACTGACTGAGTATAATTTTATTATTTTTGTGATCCTACATATATGTGTACATGGAAATGGATTTATAGTATACTATTTAATAAATTAATAATAAAATTACAATTAAGAAGCTTACTTGTTAACTACTGGTACAAAAAGATCCTCATCCTTGATGGAATATCAGCCCTGCTGGATACTAATTATTACCAATTACTAATCTCAATCAAAACAGGCATGGCTCTAGCACAATAATAGAATAACAAATTAATGGAACAGAGTAGATGAATCAGAAATATATCATATGACTATGAGACACACGATGATGAAGAAATCACAAATCAGTAGAGAAAAGGAATACTAAATAGTGTTATTGCCCATTAGTCAAAGAAGCAAGTTTAGTCCTTATCTTATACCACATACATAATTTCCAGGTGAATAAAAAAACTCAGTTGTTTTTAAAAATGAATCTACCAAAATCTGGAAGAAAACAGTATTAAATATCAAAGTTAGAGACAGAGAGAGACCATTCTAAGCTTAAAACAGTGAGAGAAATCACAAAGAAAAAACTGTCTGATTCACCTACACATAAATCTGAAATAACTCAAAAGAATTAAAACCGAAAGGTAAACAGCAAACTAGAAAAAATATTTATAGCACTTATCTTATAAAAAGTGTTATTATCTTACTCATAAACATGAGACAAATAGCCTTCTATAGAGCGTAAGACAGTGAGATCATTTTAAGCTCTCTACTCATATTCAGCTTGATTGGCTCCAGAAGGTGTCTCTCAGGTGTATCTAAGTTAAGGATATGGGAGAGAAAGGAGTCAAGGAATGAGAGTAAACAATTCGGGTACAGTCCTGAGAGTTCGAGTATCGGCCCAATTTACCTTCATCCCAAACTCACCCATTGTGCACACCATGAGGACCATGATGATAATGCATATTTTGATGACATATAGTCAACAGGACATGCCCAGATTTGCAAACTTTCAGATTACCATCTTCCATAACCAACATTGTCTTAGCTGCAAAAACAAAACAAAACTGATAACATCACTAACGTTTCTCTCAGCAGCCTATGTTAGGTGACAAAGGAACCCTTGCTCTATATACTTCTGTAATTTTCAGACACATATGGTATGTAATTATAAGGCAGCATTCCATATAGAAAATTTTAGATGGTTGGTTTCTAAAATACCAGTTTATAATATTTACTTACATGTTGTATATAAGAGGTGGTATTATTACTTTAGTCTTCATTTAGCATTTCTCTTCTATGGGGAACCCTTCCCACCTCACCACTACAATAATACTTTATATTAACAATTTTATATTCTTTCAAAAAAGTTACCGACATCATCTAAAATAGACATGGTATTCATAGGATTCAAGGAGTTCTATGGAGTTTGTTAGCCTGGGAAGTAGGATTCAGAGTTGCAAAATACCAATTGTTTGGTTTTATGCAGCTTTCGGTTAAGTAACATAAAACCAAGACGAGAGGGCCCTTCAAGAAGAAAAATTATGAAATCTAAAAGTTTTTGAGAATTATTATGGGCCATAGAAGATGAAAATGATATGGAAAATTCTCAGCTATTCCTTGGGGTGACAGCAGATCCAGGCCAAAAGGCTGATGTCAGTTTCTTTACAAACTGCTCACTATATTGACCGTCCTAACAGCTGTAACATACTGACCACTTACAATGCCCCCGGCGCTATGCAAGCCCTTCATATACCATGTCTCTTTTAATCCTCACAACTACCCTGCAAGGTAAGTACTCTTATTCCTGTAAATAGAAAACAGGCTCAGAAGTAGTAGATAACTTAGGTTACACAGGTAGCAAATGGAGGTGAGAGAATTCACACGAAGGGGATGCTTCATTAGAGTCTGAGGAACTAAAGGTCTCAGAGAATTATGTGTAATAAGTTCATTATTCCAGCATCTTTAGATTCTTTCCTCCAAATATTTACAAAAAGAAGCTTCTAATCTTTAATTCAGATGTTTGGGCAAAGAGTGATTTTGATGTTTGGCATTTAACAATTCCCTAGATCTGTTTAAAAAAAACAATCACAAGTCATATTAGATGGTAATAGAGCAAACCAAAATATCATTTCAACCATTGTTTCCCCAAATCTAACAATAAAGAAGTAGCAGAGAGAGGGTACAAATCACTCTTAAAATAAAAATTTCATATAGAAACCCTTGAAAACGCTGATAATCTAAGGCAAGTTATGGATTTTAAAAAATATTTTATTGTGTTTTCAGGTGAAAGTTTACACAACAAATTAGGTTCCCATTTAAACATTTTTTTAAACAAATTGTTCCACGACATTGGTTACACTTTTCACAAGGTGTCAGCATTCTCATTGTTTCCATTGTTTGTTCTGTTTCCATTGATCTAGCTTCCCTTCCCCTCCCTGCCTTCTCATCTTTGCTTTTGGGTAAATGTTGACCATTTGGTCTCATACAGTTGATTAAGGCAGCACATTATTCACAGGTGATATTGTTTATTTCATAAGCCAATATATTATTTGGCTAAAAGGTGACCTCCAGGAGTAGCTTTAGTTCCAAATTCAAAGGGTATCTTAAGGAGACAGTTTCGGGGGTTCCTCTAGTCTCTACCAGTCCAGTAAGTTTGGCCTTTTTTAGAAACTTGAATTTTGTTCTACATTTTTCTCCCATTCCATCCAGGACCTTCTATTGTGTCCCCAGTCAGAACGGATCTCAGGCTAGAAGAGGCTGTGGGTCATGTGGGCTATTAGTCCTGTGGACTAGTTTCTTCTCTGAGTCTGGTTTCCTTCATTCTCTTTTGCCCCAACTAGTAGAAACCAATAGTTGTATTTAGATGGCCTCTCACAAGCTTTTAAGATCCCAGATAGGCAAATTATTGATTTTTTTAGTTCAATTTTTACTTAGGGTTCCCTACACTCACAGCCAAAACTCATCTAATTGAATATCAGTACCTTGGGCAGATGTAGGTAATTGTTAGGGCTTTGCTTTTACATAATCTAATAGACTGGCTCTCTCAGACAATGATCACCTATGCTGGATGCTACATTACCCATATATCTGATTTCAACAGTTCAAGAGTGCTCATCCTCAACTCTCCATTTTAACTTTGGTGGATGCTAATTAGTATCTGATTCCTTAGTACAGCAGTCAGCAGCTGGCCAATAGGGTAACTTTCGCTCTTTTTCCGAGAGAGATGGAGTTAGGAGAAAGAGAGAGTTAAAAATGACACCTGGAAATTTTACTTCGCAGCTTGGCATTGTGAGACTTTGCCCATAAAATTTTAGGAAGTTCAGCCAAGTCTCCGCAACCCCCTGCTTCAAATCAAATCTCGTTCACGTTCACTCTAGGGGTCAAATGCTCAGAAAGTCAAGAAAAGTAAACCGGAAACACTTTCCAAGGAGCTGATATTAATATGCAAGTTATAACTTCAACCATCTTACTATAATTCCAGAGGACGGTCCATAATAGTGTGATCCCATTTACATATAACAAACAGGAAAATGGCCTTTGTAAAACCCAGTTATTCAAGCACAGCTGACATGAGGGCAGAGTACCACGTGTCAAAGCCAGAGAGGGAAATGGTTCAGAAGTCAAAAGCATCTGAAATAGCCTCCAAATGTCAGACTGAAAAAAAAATAAAAGCAAAAGATTGTTATCTTTCAGGGACTGAAGTGGGAGCTGAAGTGCTCTCCCTCAATTAGGCAAAGTGTGGTGCAGCTGATTAACCCGAATGTTACCTTGGTAACCCAAAAATTACACTGTAAATGAAATATGTTCAATGATAGGTACCTTTAATCAGACAAGAGCCACATGAGCATTTTGAGCACAAGAGCTATAAGTCTTGGGTTTCCAGCACTTTAATCATTCATGAAATTGCGTTCCCTTTTTTTTTTTTTTTTCAGGTTTGTGTTCCCTTTTTTTTTTTTTTTTGACAAGAGGCAAACATAACAACTAGTTATTAAATAAGCAGTAACAGAACTTGAGTTTTAGTGTAACAAAGAAACATCCAAGGTGTCAACGCCAGTCTTGATAACTGTAAAACAGTGCCTATGGAATATAGTCACCATAATGTTGACTGACATACGTATAAAGTAAAGAATACTAAAATGCCTTGCGATTTTTCACAAGGCTATACTGCAGTAAATTTTGAAAGGTATTGTTTTCCTTCTTAAAACTCCTACATACAACGGAATAGACATTGCTGATATCTGTTGCATTGCCATTCTTTCTCTTTATATTACCCACCCCTCAAAGAGGTTCCATAGAGCAGATAAAGAGCAAATCATGCTGTGTGTGTGTGTGTGTGTGTGTGTAAATTTTTCCCTACAATAGAACCAGTATCGTGTAAAAAATATAATTAGGTCCTGGGCCCCAATCCTTTCTTGTACTTCTATTGAATTCTGAAAGCCTCTCCTGGCCTTCCTTGGCGCTGGGAGCACTGATAAACATTTGAAAACTAAATGAAGCTTTTAAAGTACTCAAAACTGCCTCGGGGACATGCTTGTGACCATCATCTTGAACTCCAGTCTAAAGAGTAAAGTCCTAGGGCCATATTTAGAGCTTTAAAGATGTTTTAAATTGATGGTGAGTCTTTTAAAACCTATAATCAGGTGAGGGGACAAAAGGTCAGCCATTCATTCCTCTTGTGGCTGTGCCTTTGCCAAAGGACACCCCTTGCAAAAATCTCACTGCCTTTAGTTCCGTTAAATGGATAGAGAGATAGACAAACAGATAGACATAAACCCCGATTTCCTTATCTCTTTAGGATTTTTATATGATTCATTTGACTTTTAATCATACATTACCCTAGGGCAGTGTTTCTCAAAGTATATTCTGGAGAATACTCTGAGACATTTATAGGATATCTTCACCAGTAGAGTTCAAGGCAAAATGAAATGCTGCGCTAACAAAGTTTAACATGTTACTTTATTAAGTACTTGTTGTGCTAACCTTTCTTGGTCTCTATCGAGACTCTAGGTATTCAGTGGGGAATAGAACAGCCATGGTCCCGGCCATCAGGGAGGAGGACTCCAGACAACACACCGGAATGTGTAGGTTACAATGTCATCCCGCATTTTATTTAGCACTTTTGTCTTTCAAAGTCCTTTAATAGCATCCTTTGAATTATCTCCACAAATTTGCTTGTGTTGCTTGTTAATGGTTAATGGTTTTGATTAACAGTATCATCTTCTTGGGTTCTTGGGTGGCGCAAAATGTTATGCACTGGACTACTAGCTGAAAGGTTGATGGTTCAAACCTACCCAGAGGCGCCTTGGAAGACAGGCCTGGTGATCTGCTTCTAAAAGGTCACTGCCTTGAAAACTCAATGAAGTAGTCTACTCTGTACACAAGGGGTCTCCATGAGTCAGAATCAACTTGATGGCAATTAACAACAACATCATCTTCTTAGTAGTTTAGGCTTGAAAACTAAGTCATCTACTTCTCTCTCTCTCTGTCCAATTGTTACAAACTCTGACAATCTTTATTCTGTTTCTATATTAACATCTCAGTCCTAGTTTCGACTCTTAATTCTTCTCACCTACACTGATAAAAATCATCTCTCAACCAGTCCCTCTATCTCAAGACCCCCTACACACACACACATGTACACACTCTTCTGCTCTCATAGACAGCAATTCAAGATATCTCACACTGCTACCAGAGTTTTCTTAGCCTCTTACTTTGGTATGCAAAGATCTCCACAATTTGACTCCAAAACCCAATGTTTCCAGTCTCATATCACAACAGCTCTCTTCTCCCCTCCCCGGGGCTTTACACCCTAAGTTTCAGGAGCACCAATAAGAACTGCAAACTTGCCAGGAAGAGCCTTTGCCCCATCTTCACCAAGTGAAATACCAGCTTAAACCCCATAACTTGCATGAAGTCTCTCCTGACTCTCAGATTCAGAATGACCTTCTCTTCTTGTGCTCCTTTAGCACTTTATTTGTATTTCTAGCATAGCACTTATCACAGTCTTCTTTGTATTCAAAGCTTTTTATGTATTTGTCAGTCTCACCTCCTACCTTGTGAGACACTGAAAAACAGAGACTCTATTTATCTTTTTATATCTCCACAGCTCCTTGTACCAGCCACATAGTAGGTACATATTACCCCTTTGTTGAATTGACTTGAAATACATTAGACTGGAAAGGCTTTGGTTCAAAATGGGATCCATACCAGAGTTGTAAGCAGTCATCATTAGAATGAAAATGGCTTCTACAAGGATGACCAGCGATGTCCAACTAGACACGTATGGATAAATCCAAATGCTAAAGGGTGAATAGTAAGAAACTGAGTGCCCTTAAAAATAACACCACTCCTTATACTCCACTGGTCTCACCCCTTTGGGAGCAAGGGACAATTAAGATAACTAAAGACACAAGGGAAAGATTAGTCCAAAGGACTAATGGATCACAACTACCACAGCCTCCACCAGACTGAGTCCAGTACAACCAGATGGTGCCCGGCTACCACCACTGACTGCTCAGGGTCCCAGACAGAGCTGGAGAAAAATGTAGAACAAAATTCTAACTCATACAAAAAAGGCCAGACTTACTGTCTGACAGAGACTGGAGAAACCCCAAGAGTGTGGCGCCTGACACCCTTTTAGCTCAGTAATGAAGTCACTCTCGAGGTTCACCCTTCAGCCAAAGATTAGACAGCACCATAAAACAAAACGAGACTAAAGGGGCACAACAGCCCAGGAGAAAGGACTAGAAGGCAGGAGGGGACAGAAAAGCTGGTAATAGGGAACCCAAGGTTGAGAAGGGAGAGCGTTGACATGTCGTGGGGTTGTTAACCAATGTCATAAAACAATATGTGTACTGTTTAATGAGAAGCCAGTTTGTTCTGTAAAACTTCATCTAAAGTACAATAAAAATAATAACACCACTACATGAAGAGTTAATATGCCAATTTCAGCTGGAATAGATGTCCTTAGTGCCCACAAATTCCTCAGAAAAGGTTGGGGAAAGGAATAGAAATAATGTATCAACAGCCAATTGTAACAATCAATTTTTAATGACTTACACCTGCAATGGTGTATTACCTATAGGATCACTGTTTCTCTCTGCTTTAGACAACTATGAATTGAGATAGTCCACATGGTTCATCTCCCTTATGAAAAGATTCCACACACGGAAGCAGAAACAGCTAATTTTCCCCCATATACACTTTCCTCTTCTTTTCATTAATAAAATCCCCCTCTGGAGTTTTAGCTAGGCGTGGTGGCGCAGTGGTTAAGAGCTCGGCTGTTAACCAAAAGGTCGGCAGTTCTAGGGTCACTATGAGTCGGAATCAACTCGACGGCAACGAGTTTGGTTTGGTTTATATGACTGCCTACCTAGGGACTACATTTAGCAGATTCCTTAAAAGAAGGTTTGGCCTTGAAGGTAATTCTGGCCAACAAGATTCAAGCATAAAGGATCTGTGCAACTCCCAGCCCACGCCCTAACAAGGATACTGCTTGTCTTCAATGCCCTCCTTCTGCCTCCCTGTGGGAAGAGACAAGGGTATGAGTGTGGCAAGCCTGCCTTGGGAATGAGGTTAACAGCCTGGATGATGATGGCACAGCATGATAGAAAGAATCTAAGTGTTTGGACTACCCTGTGCAACAAAGCTACCCTACACCCCTAGAACAACTACCAGCTCAGACCTTTCCATAAGAGAGAAATAATTTTACTATTTTGTTTAAGCATTCACTATTTTGGTCTCTGATAAAACTGCCAAACCAATACCTGACCTAGCAAATACTCGTATATAAATTCACGGTGTCTTAAAAACTCATGGCTTTTGTTACCTGGAAGGGTAAGGCATGAACATACTGGTGCAGGTCTACTTACTGGACTAGCCAGTTATCCCCAGAGAAGGGAACAAGGTCCAAGAGAAAGGAAAATAGGACAGGTACGCTTTGGTGCTAGAGAGGAAAATAGGGAAGTGAGAAGAATGCAGTCCTAGTCTAAGCCCTCTGTGTGGCACTCATCTCTTGAAGAAGGACGTGGAAGAAAAGAAAGCAGCAACAGAGATGGGAAAGTTGGAGGCAAAGTGACCTACGCTTGAGTTTTAACAGGCAGATGACCATGCAGTGGCTCACTACACTTTCTAAAGCTTCTGGTGCACAGTAGGCAAACAACTGTTTTTCAAATAATAGAATAAATAAATAAATTGATGTGAGTTGCTATCAAGTCAGCTCTGACTCATGGTGACCCCGTGAACAACAGAACAAAATGTTGCTTGCTCCGGCACCATCTTCATGATCATTGATATACTCAGGTTCCTTACTGCGGCCTTGTGTATTGTGAGTGCCTTCCAACTTAGGGGGCACACTATAGTAGACAATATTCTTTTGTGATCCATAAGACTGACTGATTTTTTTTAATTGTACTTTAGATGAAGGTTTACAGAACAAATAGTTTCTCATTAAACAGTTGTTAGTACAACATACTGTTTTATGACACTGGTTAACCAATGTCAACACTCCCCCTTCTCGATCTTGGGTTCCCTAGTACTAGCTTTCCTGTCCCCTCCTGCCTTCTAGTCCTTGTCCCTGGGCTGTTGTGCCCCTTTAAGACTGACTAATTTTTTTTTTTTTTTTTTAATATTTTATTGTACTTCAGGTGAAGGCTTACAGAACAGATAGTTTCTCATGTAACAGTAACACACATGCTGTTTTATGACATTGGTTAACAACCCCACAACATTTTAACCCTCTAAATACTCAACTTTTTTTTTTTTTTTTTGGTGAAAATACACATAGCCAAAGATACGCCATTTCAAAAATTTTTTTTTACATACACATTTAAGTGACATTGACTACGCTCTTCTAATTATGCTGTTATTCTCACTTAAGATGAAGGCTTACATGACAAAATAGTCTCCCATTTGACAGTTACTACAAATGTTGCCCTATGACAATGGTTAACAATCTCACAACACATCAACAATATCCTTACTCTATTCTGTGTTCCCTATCATCAGCTTCCTACTCCCCTTCTGCCTTCTGGGCCTTGTCACTGGACTCCTGTACCTCGTTACTCTCATGGTTTTACTGGGCTGTCCACTCGCAGGCTGATCAGTGAACATCGAAGGTAACTTTACCACTGAGCTAAAAGGGTGTCTGGGGGCCATACTCTCGGGGTTTCTCCAGTCTCCTTTAGGCCAGTAAATCTGGTCTTTTTTTTTTTTTTTTTGTGAGTTAGAATTATGCTCTACATCCTTCTCCAGCTCTGTCCAGAACCCTCTGTTGTGATCCTGGTCAGAGCAGTCAGCGGTGATAGCCGGGCACCATCTAGCTGTACTGGACTCAGTCCGGTGAAGGTCTTGGTAGCTGTGGACAATTAGTCCTTTGGACTAATCTTTTCGTTGTATCCTGTTCTCTTCATTCTCACTTGCTCCCGAAGAGATGAGACCAGTGGAGTATCTTAGATGGCCGCTCACAGGCTTTTAAGACCCCAGACACTACTCACCAAGGTAGAATGTAGAGCATTATCTTTATAAGTAGTGTCATGCCAATTGAGCTAGATGTTCCCCGAGACCATGGTCCCCAGAGCCCTCCGTCCAGCAACTCAGTCCCTCGGGGAGTTTGGATCTGTCCATGGGGCCTCCATGACCTTTCCTTGTACAGGTTGTGTTAGTTTCCCCTGTATTGTGTACTGTCTCACCCTTCACCCAAGATACCACTTGTCTATTGCCTATTTAATATAAGACTGACTAATTTTTGATAGTAGATCCCCAGGCCTTTCTTTCTAGTCTGTCTTCATCTGGAAGCTCCACTGAAACCTGTCCACCATGGGTGATACAGCTTGTATTTGACATACTGGTGGTACAACTTCCAGCACCATAGCAAAACGTAAGCCATCACAGTACAACAAACTGACAGATAAATGGTGAAAATAAATGAATGACTAGCCAACTGAAAATAGCTGGTATTTTCTATGTCAATACCTAACTTCCCACTAATCATTCACCCATCAGAATTGTACTGACAGGAGTTTAAAAAAAAAAAAAAAACTATGAAATAATTTTTAATTTTCTGTACTCCTGGGTAGCAAAAGAAATCCTCAAGTGTCTACCTGACAGAGTGATTTCAGGAAGCAACAGGAAGCCAGCAGAAAGGCAGGTAGCAGCTGCCAAAATTAGGAGGCAGTTTACACTCTTCCTGAAGAAGAAATATAAAAGGAGTGATGGATTGCAGCACAAAGAGAAACCTTTAACTAGGTTTTGCTCGCCATGGCATCAAGTAAGTAGCTTCGACTGCATTCTGTGGAGTAAAAAAAGTGTCTGTATTGTGAGATGTAAGCTTGTAAAAGTGTCAGTCTCTAAAATAAATCAAGTAGCAAATGGAAAACATATAAATAACTATACTTGATGCCAGAAACACTAAGTAAGAAAAAAGCCGTTTTAAAGGAATTTTCCTTGTTAACCACACAGTGAGTTGGGCTTAGCAGGAGGGTTTTCTACATTAGCAAATGAAGTTTTCTGGTTTTATATAAAGTCGATGGTTGTTGCAGGGTGTAGTGGAAAGGACATTGATGGGAAAGGCCAAAATCTGGCCTTTTGCCTTAACTCTGTTATTATGACACAACCTGTGTGTCTCAAGAATGATTTTTGCCTTTCTAAGTTTTTGTTTCCCCATCATAAAATGAAGACTGAGAATTTAGTTCTTTCCTTTCCATTGGAATGCCTCATTTGTTCACCTAGTTTAAAAATCTGCTAATGACACCACAATTATATGCTGAAATTCTGAGGGTCGGGCCAAACTGTTACCCAGAGAATAAAGTGCATGACTTCAGGGAGGGTAGGAGGACTTCAAAACAACAACAACAACAAACAAACAGTTGTCCTCTTAGTCGATTCCAACTCATGGCGACCCCATGTGTGTCAGAGTAGAACTATGCTCCACAGGGTTTTCAATGACTGATATTTTTTGGAAGTAGATTGCCAGGACTTTCTTCTGAGGCACCTCTGGATAGACTCAAACTTCTAACCTTTCAGTTAGCAGCAAGCACATTAACCATTTGTACCACCCAGGGACTCCTAGGAGAAGTCCACTGCCCCACAAATACACCTGACCGCATGCTCAATGGTGTTGAAAATTTCTTAACAATAGTCAAAACTCTTATATGCTATAGCAAAAAATGTAAACATCCCTGAAAAGCACATTACACAGACTTGAGGCGACAGCATGATAGGGAAGATAAGACCATCAGCTTCAAGATCAAGAGACCCAAATTCAAATCCTAGTTTAACCCTTTACTAAGTATGTGACTTACTAAGTCCCAGTTTCTTCATCTGTAGAATGGGGAGAAAACATCTACCTTATAGATCTGCTGGAAGAAATAAATGATAGTAACAGGTTATCTATTTCACACCTATACTTTCTTTTGCAAGCATGAGTAGGGACTGAGCCTTGGCAATCAAAACAGAAATCCTTCTGGTCTGCAGGTGGGTGAGAGGAAAGAGAATTTTGTCTTTATTGCAGAATCAGAAAAGCTTTGTTTACTTCCATAGCTCTGCCTCCCACTATCTGGAATCTTGCTTCCAAAGGTTGCAGCTCTTTGCAAAATAGGAATAGAAGGGAAATTCCTCAACATAATAAAGGGCATTTATACAAAACCAACAGCCAACATCATTCTAAATGGAGAGAGTCTGAAAGCATTTCCCTTGAGAACGGGATCAGACAAGGATGCCCTTATCACTACTCTTATTCAACATTGTGCTGGGGGTCCTAGCCAGAGCAATTAGGCTAGAAAAAGAAATAAAGGGTATCCAAATTGGTCAGGAAGAAGTAAAAGTATACCTATTTTCAGATGATATGATTTTATACACAAAAAGCCCTAAAGAATCCACAAGAAAACTACTGGAACTAATAGAAGATGTCAGCAAAGTATCAGGATACAAGGTAAACATATAAAAATCAGTTGGATTCCTCTACACCGACAAAGAGAACTTCGAAGAGGAAATCACCAAATCAAACCATTTACAATAGCTCCAAAGAAGATAAAATATTTAGGAATAAATCTAACCAGAGATGTAAAAGATCTATACAAAGAAAACGACAAGATGCTACCGCAAGAAACCAAAAGTGACCTACATAAGTGCAAAAACATACCTTGTTCATGGATAGGAAGACTCAACATTGTGAAAATGTCAGTTCTACCCAAAGTGAGCTACAGATACTATGCAATCCCGATCCAAATTCCAACGACAGTTTTTAATGAGATGGAGAGACAAATCACCAACTTCATATGGAAAGGGAAGAGGCCCCAGATAAGTAAGGCATTACTAAAAAAGAAGAACAAAGTGAGAGGCCTCACGCTACCTGATTTTAGAACCTATTATACTGTCATGGTAGTCAAAACAGCCTGGTACTAGCACAACAACAAATACATAGACCAATGGAACAGAATTGAGAATCCAGACATAAATTCATCCACCTATGAGCAACTGATATTTGACAAAGGCCCAAAGTCCATTAAATGGAGAAATGACAGTCTTTAACAAATGGTGCTGGTAAAACTGAATATCCATCTGCAAAAAATGAACCAAGACCCATACCTCACACCATGCACAAAAATTAACTCAAAATGGATCAAAAACCTAAATATAAAACCTAAAATGATAAAGACCACGGAAGAAGAAAATATGGACAACTGGACAATGCTAGGAGCTCTAATACATGGCATAAACAGAATATGAACCATAAGTAACAATGCACAAGCACCAGAAGAGAGACTAGATAACTGGGAGCTCCTAAGAATCAAACAATTATGCTCATCAAAAGACTTCACCAAAAGAGTAAAAAGACAACCTACAGACTGGAAAAAAATTTTTTGGCTACGACATATCTGATCAAGGTCTAATCTCTAAAATCTACAAGATACTGTAAAACTTCAACAACAAAAAGACAAATAACCCAATTAAAAAACGGGCAAAGGATATGAACAGACATTTCACCAAAGAAGACATTCAGGTGGCTAACAAACACATGAGAAATGCTCACAGTCATTAGCCATTAGAGAAATGCAAATCAAAACTACAATGAGATACCATCTCACCCCAACAAGGCTGGCATTAATCCAAAAAACACAAAATAATAAATGTTGGAGAGGTTGTGGAGAGACTGGAACACTTATACATTGCTGGTGGGAATGTAAATTGGTACAACCTCTTTGGAAATCGATTTGGTGCTTCCTTAAAAAGCTAGAAATGGAAGTACCATACGATCCAGCAATCCCACTCCTTAGAATATATCCTAGAGAAATAAGAGCCATCACATGAGTAGATATATGCACATCCATGTTCACTGCAGCACTGTTCACAATAGCAAAAACATGGAACCAACCTAGGTGCCCATCAAAGGATGAATGGATGAACAAATTATGGTATATCCACACAATGGAATACTACGCAACAATAAAGAACAACGATGAATCCACGAAACATCTCATAACATGGATGAATCTGGAAGGCATTATGCTGAGTGAAATTAGTCAGTCGCAAAAGGACAAATATTGTACAAGACCACTATTACAAGAACCCAAGAAAAGGTTTAAACACAGAAGAAAACATTCTTTGATGGTTACGATGGTGGGGAGGGAGCGAGGGGAACTTACTAACCAGATAGTAGACAAGAATTATCTTAGGTGAAGGGAAGGACAACACACAATACAGGGGAAGTCAGCACAACTGGAGTAAACCAAAAGCTAAGAAGTTTCCTGAATACAACCAAATACTTCAAGGGACAAAGTAAAAGGGACAGGGGTCTGGGGACCATGGTTTTAGGGGACATCTAGGTCAACTGGCATAACAAAGTTTATTATGAGAATGTTCTGCATCCCACTTTGGTGACTGGCGTATAGGGTCTTAAAAGCTGGCAAGTAGCCACCTAGATGCGTTAATTGGTCCCAACCCACCTACAGCAAAGGAGAATGAAGAACACCAAAGACACAAGGAAAATATTAGCTCAAGAGACAACAAGGGTCACATAAACCAGAGACTCCATCAGCCTCAGACCAGAAGAACTAGATGGTGCCCAGCTACCACCAATGACTGCCCTGCAGGGAATACCACAGAGAGTCCCTGCCGGAGCAAGAGAAAAGTGGGGTGCAGAACTCAAATTCTAGTAAAAAGACAGACTTAATGGTCTAACTGAGACTGGAGGAACCCCACAAGACATGGCTCCCAGACTCTCTGTTAACCCGTAGCTGAAACCATTCCAGAAGCCAACTCTACAGACAAAGATTAGACCGGACTATAAGACATAAAATGATACTTGTGAAGACTGTGCTTCTTAGCTCAAGTAGATACATGAGACTAAATGGGCAGCTCCTATCCAGAGGCAAGAGGAAAAGGCAGAAAGGGACAGGAGCTGGTTGAATGGACATGGGAAATCCAGGGCGGAAAGAAAGAGTGTGCTGTCACATAGGGAGAGCAGCTAGGGTCACATAGCAATGTATGTATAAATTTTTGTATGAGAAACTAACTTGAGCTGTAAACCTTCACCTAAAGCACAATTAAAAAAAAAAAAAAAGATTGTAGCTCTTCGGTGTTCTCCACAGCCACTGGAAAGACAATCAACTTCTATTTATTTATAGAATCAACTGTATTTATTTGTAAATATAGATTGAGCCTATGCCTTTGCCTTCCATCTCTATCAGGTTAATTACTTTAGCTATCAGGTACTTCCAAAAACCAAGCGGCCACCGTATTTGAAAGGGCAAAGACAGGGATCAAGAATGGAAAATGTTTATCTCCCATCTCCACTCCCTCACCACCCCCTGGCATAACAAATTTACTACAAATTCTCTGAGTGCCTACATGACATAAAACCTGCTGAAATACCCACTTTATGATATGAATTCATGAAGTTTTTTTCCCCCACAGGTGATTTAAATCTTGAATTTTCACCTGCATTTGAAAGAAGCATTTAAGATTACATTAGTTGCATGGCTACTTCTGAAGACATACCTATATTTATGTCCTCCTGCTGATTTAAAATTATATACTTCTACAAAATTATCACCTCCAGTCTTCTGATCTAATACTGTCAAACAGCTTCTATTATAGAGTTTTCCTGTCAGAATCCCTTACTTAGACCTCACTCTCTTCATTGGGCCTTATCCTCAACTAATAATCTAAACAATTATAATTAGGAAGTGTTCTAAGTTGCAGTAGTTGAGTTGGTTACAAAGCCACCTGCTGCATTTAAACTAATTACTTAGTGGTGAATAATTTGGTTGGCTCAGGCCAACAGTTTCCTCAATAACATTCTTAATTTCCTAGTAAATAAATGTCTTCTTTTCTACACATATAGATTTTCTGACATGTAAATGTTCTTCCAGTTGGACTGGCTCTGTCTTTCTATCACTGAGCAATTCTCTATAGGTAACAAGAGTCCAATGTATTATGCGTGTCGTATTGCTCTAATAAAAGGATTAGCTTGTTTACAGCTGCCAGTATGGCCTGTTAATTTGGTATTTCATCTGGCTATGTTTGACTGCGGAGACTAAAATGAAGCCTGCCTTCATTTTTTTTTCTTTTTCCAGAAACATAAAATGAAAAGGCTAATTTCTCAACCACCCAACTCTGGTACTTGAAATGGAAAGTATGAATGCATATTTTCATTTTTCTTCCCAGTCCATTTCAGCATCATTGCTGAAGTTTTTCATGGGTGAACAATATTGTGACTAGTTACTTGATTATTTAGCATTGTGACTCATACAACTTGCAGACAAATCCTTTACTTTGCCCCCTGCAAAAAAAAAAAAAAATCAAGATAAAATTAAGACTCCCTAAATTATAATTGCAGAAATGAAGTCTTGATCGGCTACCTGGAAGGGAAGAGCTACTTTTCTAGACCTTATAGAAAGCAGAGGCTGCTTAAGCTATCATCAAAATATGTTGCTTCATGAAACTTGGTAATATTATGCTACCTATCCCTAAAGCTTCTAGAAAACTTCCTGTTGCTAATTCAAATATAAACTTCATTCTCCTATTTTCTTATTTCTTAAACATGTTATCCTTCACTTTTTCTTCACGTTGCTTTCTTTCTCCACTCGTTCAAAAAGTTTCCATGAACTTTCTTATGCCACTACATCTACACATCTCACAGAGTAAGCTGCTTCCTTCTCTTCCTATAATGCTTTTCTTAACATTTCTCCTGTAAGATCTTTCCAGAACCACACATGACAAAAGATCAAGCTTCTACCTGCAACAAGAATAAATGGCCCTACAAGTCCCTTTCAACCAAGGATCTATGACACTTTGATTCCATTTATGTGTCTTGACCTTGAACTAGGGCTGTAGCCAGTGGGAACAGAAGAGATGAAATAAATTTGTTAAAATTAAACTCATCATTAGAAAATGAATAATAACTCCAAATGAGGAATTTATGACACAGAGAATGATTATTATATGCCTTCACATCTCATGTACCTATAGGTTTTCTGAAAGGCAGGGCCACCAACAAGGGCCAGCATTTACACTCCTTTGAAATGCTTTGCATTTCACATGAATCTTGCAAAGCTCAGTTTCCTAAAATATTTAAAGGGAAAAGTAGAAGATAAATCTTACATACTCCCTACAAACTATCTAATACTTTGATAATTATAAACTGGGTTAAGGGAGATATAAGAGAAGGATAAGAAGTGACTGGCTGCTCACATCTGATACAAGGTAACAGAAATAATATTTACTGAACGCTCATTGTGTGACAGACAAGGCCAAGGGCTTCCCAGGCATTACCTCATTTAGTCCTCAAAACAACCCTATGTGATAGATACTGTTTTATCCTTGTATTACAAATGAGGACACTGAAAACTAGAGAAATTAGGTGATTTGCTCCAGGCCAGACAGTAATAAAAGTGGAGTCTGGATGTAAACCCAGAACCCAAGCTCTTAACCACTTCTTAAAACTGAATAACTCTAAGGTTTGAAGCTAACATCCAAAGTATTTATGATTCTATCCTCGTTGTTAAACCAAAAAACCAAACCAGTTGCCATTGAGTCAACTCCAACTCATGATGGCCCCATGTGCGTGAGAGTAGAACTATGCTCCCTAGGGTTTTCAATAGCTTTGAATTTTTCCAGAAGTAGATTGCCTGGCCTTTCTTTTGAAGTGCCTCTGGGTAGACTCAAACCTCCAACCTTTCAGTTGGTAGCCAAGCATGTCACCATCTGCACCACCCAGGGACTCCCATCCTAGTTGTTAGGCAACATTAATCACACTTACAGGCCCACAATCTCTCAGCTTACACCAGAACCTAGTGGATAGTCTATAAATTAGAACAAAATAATGATGCCTTCCTTCCAGAATTGCTAAAGTAAGCGTAGCATAGGCCCAGCTACCAGGAATATTACACCATCAAATAAATCTAACACCAAACATGATCCTCATGTTTTGCCAGCCAGGTGCCCTGTACATATGGCAGCCCTGCTCCCTAGCAGGAGAAACACAGGGGGAAATGACTTGAATGTTGAAAAACAGCAGGCATTTAAATACTTCCACTCAGACAGCAGGTAGCTTGTTACCTGAAATGCTCGGGATCTATCACTTGGCAGTGAGCATGAATACCAGACGCTGATTTCTGGAATGCAGCAGCAGAATACCACTGTGTACAAATCCATGGTGAAAAGAGATGTTTCCATTTCAGACCTGGGGGTATCTGTAGTGCCCCAGCTGCCCTCATCCCCCAATCTTACAGTTCCTTCAAATATAACAATGAGCTCAGAACTTTTCTCAAGGAATCAGAATAGGTTCGGACTCCTCTCTTTTCCTACCACTTTGGAGAGCTGCTACACAGCAAGGCCTAAGAGGTTCTCAGCAAGAAATAGAAGCATTGTTGATGTATTGACACTATGAAGTGCTGTAGGAAACACCTAACTCAACACATCAGCTCCCCAAGCGACTGAAGGAGGGCAGTGCTATATATGACAATCTGCCTGTTAACCAGGAAATTTGATTAGCAAGGGGTATTTCCTGATGACTTAAGACTAAGAAACACCATAATTCTCAGTTTAGTCTTAGTTGTTTATCGTCTCTCTTTCTCTCCTTTTCTCCCTCTTCCCACCTTCCGCCCTCCTACAAAGGAGAGGACTTAGGGCCACTGCAGTGGCCTAAGCAGTAAAGTTCTCCTACAAGGAATCCTGGCAGGATTATTTGAAATCACTAAGATCCTAGACAATACTGTCAGTTCAGTCTCCACTTTCGAAGGTTTGGCATATTCTTCATTTGCAGTTCAGCCATTTGAACAAAGCTAGTTCAGGTGATCTGACTTGCACCAAGGTTACCAAAAGGCATTGAACAACAATAAATGGTCTGAGCAAAAATCATGACTCCTGTCAACCATCTAAGTTTCCTCTCACTGTAGAGATAAACGCAGCCCTGCTTTGTAACAGGTGCTGAAGAATATTTTGTTTATGCCTTTGAGGGAACAGAAGGTGTGGTTTGCTTTTGCATAAAGGGTTTTATGTTTGGTTGATTTGATTGCAAGGAGCAGAAGAGAATCTCACTCAGACTGGTTCAAGGAAACATTGGAGAGGTGACAGGTAAGTTATTATGAGGATACACTGAAGCAATAACGAAGATAGTGATCTTAAACGAATCCAAGACCCGCAACAGAATTCGCAGGGGTAATTCTAGTTCCTGAGGGCTCTGAGGAAGAACTCATCTCCCCATCTCCCTTTAGCGTCTTCCTGTTCTGTCTCTGCTTTGGCTTGCACATGGGTCACCGTGGCTTTTCTGGCCTTGACTCCACCTCAAGACATCTCTTAATACAGCCTTTTGTGTTTCACCTCCTCCCTGGAAACCAGCTCAATTCTCTGAATGAATCTGGCCCCATCCATCTTTTCAGACTTTCCCATGATGTCTCCCTGCTGTCAGGCTGAAATAAATCTGTCTCCACAGAAAAAGACAAGAGGTAATAATTAGCCTTGGGAGGTGAGGGCTCGGAAAAGTGAGGGGGTCCTGTGCATGTGTGGTCGCTGTAAATACTTTTTTCATTACTTGATTTTGTAGTCCTATATGATCTTTCACTTACTACAGGATCAATTCAGAATTAGGTATTATTACTATCGACCTCAACCTACCACTTGGGACAAATAACTTCAGTAAGCCTATCTGTAAAATGGGAGAATATTCCTTAGCTGCTTCTTTCTCTTTTATAAAATGGCCAGGAGATACAATGAACTGGAATTGGCCCCTGAAGAATCTCAGGGAAGAGTCTCTGTAGGTAGGAGAACTGACTCCCCTTGCCCCATACCACCTAAGGTGGGGACTTCCTAGGCTCACAGTTGCCAGCCTCTCCTTTGAGAGCACCGGCAAAGCCCCTCATCCAGGGACACATATATTGAAAATCAGCTCCCTGGCAGCTTCCTAGACTGGGCTCCCAAATAAGCCATTAGCATGGACGGTGATATGAGCCCCACATCTACCTCCTGATTTTGCTAATTATTCCTCCTTTTTTCCTGTGTAATTTTGATGTGGGCAATCATTTGGAAAAATGATGCACAGGGGATTTTGAGATTTCTGAATTCAAATGAAGTAGACCTACATAATTAGAACATTAGGTAGTATTTTCCAAGAGTAAAAGTTATACTTGAATTTCAGTGACAAGCTCATAAAGAGAAAGCTTCACTCTATTCAGTGCTTTGAATATTAGTATCTTGGGCTAGGGAAAGTGTGTGTTGATGAATTGTGAATGCAAAAATGCTGATAATGATCATAATATCACTCACTGATGCAGAGCTATATCCTGTTCAAGATCCTTGCAGGACCATTAACACACAGATTCTCTGGAAGGCAAGGAACCTGAATAGTTGATGCTCTAGGGTAAGCTATTATTTTTCCATTAACTCCTCCATGATCTTCCTTAACATTGCAGAGTTTTGTGTAGCCATGTGTTCTATAAATGAAAAAGCTTATTAATTAAGAGTAAAAATTAAAAATACATATTGCTAACCAGGCTAAATGTTGTCCACATAAAAAGCCAGTCTCCATTATTCAAGCTCTCAACATTTTTTTTTTCCATAGAAAAGGGTTCAGGATTCTATACATTACTCAGAGAGCTACCTTAATCCACCTCCATTCTACCCTTATGCCTGCTTTCTATAAGCACCTAGCCAAAAAGTGAATACAAGCTGAATACCAATAAACAGTCTTTGAAATCACATAGGAAAGGGATTTTAAAATACCGAAATATGAATCATTATTTCCAGGACCAGAGATTTATGGAAAGCTTGGAGTTAGTAGATGAAAAAAGATAATAAATCAGGAGGTATTTATTGACTGTTTGCTATGCTTTTGTAAATGTACTGAGCTATATTAAATATACAAAAGGTATGAAATGTGAAATTCATAACCTCAGATAACAGGCATTCCTTATCACATTTAAACGTCCCAATCTGTAGGCAATATATTTCTTCGTACACACACACACAGAGTCCTAGACACCCAGTACAAGCATCCAAAATCTTTTTTTATATCCAATCCATTAATTCACCTACTTTAAGTGAAAAGTTGAAAATTTTAGCAAAAATAATCCACAGATTGCCGCATGGCTGTCCTTATTGAGGAAAAATTTGTAAATGTTTTTCTCAGTCATATCTGCATCTCCAAAGACTAACATAGTCTCCAGCACAGAGCCACGTAGTTGTACTATAAGAAATGAAATGAAGGAAGGTGAGAAGAGGGGGAGGAAGGAGAGACAGACAGATGACGAAGTAAAGGAAGAAGAGGAGAAAGCAAAGGAAGAAAGAGATAGCCTGGGAATTCCTAGATATAATAACATTTCTATTTTCAACCTACAATATGTGTTCAAATGTTCCATCACATTATTTTGTATCTCCTGGCTGTTGTCATTCTTAAGACTTAACTCAACATTCCCAAATTCATGATCTGACAGCTGAGCCTGTTCCTCCCTGCTCACAGTCAAGGCCACAGATGCCCTATAAAAAGCACCTGAAGCTATTTTTCAGTGACTCAGAAAGTCCAACCAAGCTTCAACTCCCTATCTTCATTTCAAACCCTCAAACTCTGATGCGGTGGCACAGGTCCCGATTCATCTGGCCCCCTCAGATTGACGCCTCAATTAGACTGCCTGCCTAGCTTTTATTTTGAGCTTCACCCTGCCTCAAACAGCCCTAGACTTCATGGTCTGGAACCCTCAGGCCCTACTCCAGACTCAGGAAACCAGAACATGTCCACTGTCCCAGGTTCTCAGTGGTCTGAGAGTGGAGTTCCAGCGTCCTGATGTTTCTAAGAACCGCTATTGGAAGGAC
Organism: Trichechus manatus latirostris; assembly: GCF_000243295.1. Classification (NCBI taxonomy): domain Eukaryota; kingdom Metazoa; phylum Chordata; class Mammalia; order Sirenia; family Trichechidae; genus Trichechus; species Trichechus manatus. Next base: position 5,418,579 of record NW_004443994.1, read on the forward strand.
TGTAACCATTAAAAGGTGCCCAACGGTTCTGTTACTTGACTTGTAAGACCTCCCCACCTCAGTTTCATCAACAGGGAAACATAAATAATAAAAAGTAACATCAATTTCACGAGGTTGTTCTATTAAGATTTTTAAAATTTGAGGAAAGTGCTCTGCAAATTATAAAGAACTATATAAATCCTAGTTATTTTTCAGAGAGTTCCCATGGGACAATATCAGACAAGGGAAAAATAGATAAATAAATTTTAAAAATTTAGCCCTGACATGAATTACTTCCCATACCAAAACTAGAATCCTTTCTTTTGCCACTGCTATGACATAGTCTAATGTTACACCTGTAGTGTTTGTTAGAAGATTGACTATTTCTTGTCTGGTTATTTATCTCATGCCCGATGGAAAAATGAGTATGTAATTTCCAGTTTTATGTTCACTACGGTAGTTCGACAAGAGGCCAGAGGGAAGTTTTGAAAGAAAAGGAGAAATGCCTTGAAAAGGGACAGAATGCTGCAAATAACATCGAAATGACTCCCAGAGAGTATCTGAGACATGGGTAGAACTCACACCATAATTCAGTGACTGTAGCACAAAAATATAGACCTGGCTCACAGGAGAAGTGTGTGGTGATGGGAACATGTGGCTCCAATGACGCCGTGTCCATCCCATTAAAATCTATTGCGTGGTCAGTCAGATTCCCCAGTTTCTTACATGTACTCAAAAGAAAAAAAACTAAGTGGGTGGGGGATTTTTTGTTTGTTTTATCAAAAGGTAGCTGAGGCCACTCTTCAGGAAGCCCCGACAGCTCCTCAGACCTAATTTTAGGAAGAGAAGAAACTCAAGAGTCCATTATTTCAGAGAGAAAACCCGCATCTGAGAGCACTCAGCACCATCAGTATAGTTATTTCTGAGGTTAAACCAAATAAAACCTTCAAAAGGGTGAGTAACTGCCCTGAAATTTCTTTTCCTGTCAGGAGCACTAATACTAAGTTAGATTTAAGATTGCAGATGTAAGAAATCACTGTGGAAACTTTTCCTTCCTTTTTCTTTTTCCAAGAAATTCTTCATTGTAAATACTTGGATTGGCAGTATTATGTTATCTCTATTACTGGGTCCCCAAATTAGTTAAACTATCAATGTACAGTCTTTATAAGCAAGCATATAGTTTCCATTGCTCACAGTTAGCTAGCTGTCAAAGAAGTAGATGCTGATGGGATAGTATAGTACTTCCCTGACTCATTGTTTTTCAAGTGAAACCTTAGTAGGGCTGTGGTGTATATTATGATACCAGTTCATGCCATCATTTATATGTGAAGAGAATGTTCTATGCCAGTAAGACAACATTTCCAGGGACTAAAGAATATGCATATGAAAAAAAAATATCCACGACCAAGGTTCATGCATTCAACAAACATTTATAGAGCTGAGGCACAAAGTTAAATAGTTTTCCCAAGGTCCCACAATTACTAACAAATGGCCAAGCAGAACCTCCAGTCCCAAACTCTCTGACGCTGAAGTCCCAGCTCTCTCTGCTATATCACACTGCTGCCTCCTCAAGGAACTCTCACCTACTTAGAGGAAGTAAGACAGAGACGCACATTCATTCATCATTCTTTCATTTGTTCAACAAATATTTACTGTATACCTACTCAAGTGAAAAGCATTACCTGGAATACAAAGGAAAGGGGGATGTTGGTCAAAAAGAGGAACAAAGTGCTATCGGCAGTAACACAAAGAAGTCACAGAATGCATGTGAATAGGTTTCAAAGAGGAGGTGACAGGTGAGATACTTCCTGAAGCAGAGACAGACCAGGAAAGGATCTTCATTGTAAGTGAAGTGAATGGTGTTTATGAGGTTTACAGAGAGAAGGAACTATAAATTGTATGGTGTGAATTAAACGCAGGCAATCTAAGATGCTGAAAAATACAAGTTGGGTCCAGATCCTAGAGAACCTTACATGCCAGAATAAGAAGTCTGCATTTTATTTATTTAAAACAAAACAAAACCCATCGCCATCGAGTCAATTCCGACTCATAGCGACCCTATAGGACAGAGTAGAACTGCCCCATAGAGTTTCCAAGGAGCACCTGGTAGATTCGAACTGCCGACCTTTTGGCTAGCAGCCGTAGCACTTAACCACTATGCCACCAGGGTTTCCATTTTTATTTATTAGGCAATAAAAAAAAAATCACTGAAGTTGTTTAACTGAGGAGTTACTTGTCCATAGCTGTGATTTAGAATGATGAATCTGGAAGAAATGTGTGTGGGTATAACTAATGCGTGGAAAAGAGCCTGGAAGTCAGAAGAACAAGGCTGCAGCCCATGTGAGAGGTAAGAAATGGAGCTGGGCAGTGACAACAGACTGGAAGAAAGGAGAAAGGTGATGCTTTCTGTGGATTAGGTAAGAATACCTACTCTAACAATTTATAAGCAATGTCCTCTGGTTAATAAAATTCTCTAGAAATACAATCAAGTATAAGCATCCATTTTGATGAGTCTCTCTATGACATTTCCAGCAACTCCATAGTCACTGAAAGGATCAAACTGCCTTAATATAGAAAATTCCGAATATTCAGGTTTCAGGGTCACCTCAGAACTTAACCATAGACTTGGTTCACTCTCAATCCCCCTCATGCTCTGAGACAGGAAAGAACAATGATCCTCTCACTCAGTTACATAACCTCCCAGGGTCATGCTTGGAGAAAGATTTATTAAAAGCCATGTAGGCATGTTGTTATTGTTGTTAGTTGCCGCTGGGTCAGCTCCAACTCATGGCAACCTCATGTACAACAGAACAAAATGTTGCCCGGTCCTGCACCATCTTCATGATTGTTGGTATGCTTGAGCCCATTATTGCAGCACTGTGCAGCACAGTGTCTGCCAGCCTGCGGGGTTCATCTTCCAGCACTGCATCCAACAATATTCTATTTTGATCCACAGGGTTTTCATCGATTAATTTTTGGAAATAGATCACCAGGTCTTTCTTCCTACTCTTAGTCTGGAAACTCTGCTGAAACCTGTCCATGGGTGATTCTGCTTGTATTTGAAATAGTAGTAACATAGCTTCCAGAATCATAGCAACACGAAAGTCACCACAGTGTGACAAAGTGACAGATGGGTAGGGTAGGCACACTCATGGCCAAATCAACTAACTAAAGTAAAGGAGGATGGATTGAAGAGACAAAGAAAGGAGAGGTATGTGTTAAAAAATATCTCCAGTGGAGAAGACTGCACTAAATTGCCCATACTCCCTCCCACTGACACCCTCCTTCCCACAGCATGCACTGAGAGGCAAGCAGGTATCTTTTTTTTTCTTTTATTCATTCATGCATTCAATCATCCCACAAAACATGTACAGAACACTATCGTGGCTAGGTGCTGGGATTTGGTCCCTGTCCTGAGAAGTCATAGAGTGACATGTGTCAGTGTCCAGAATTCAGAATGTAGCCTCAAAAGAGAGTGAGGCTAACTGATCCAAATGGAGACAAAACCTGTGACTTGGCCTTTGAGCCCTAGCCAACCTGGGTGAATGAAGCCCATGACTCACACCAGACTGAGTCTAGAGGCTAGACTGGGCAGATTCATGTCATGATCCCTGTCCTAAAACTAAAAATCACACACTTTGACCACTGCATTTCTACTTCAGAGAAATGAAGAAAACAGAAGTAAAAAATGAAGACCCCCAACAAGTACTACTGAGGATGTGGGGAAATTTGAACCCTCATCCATTGCTGGTGGGAACGTAAAATGGTATAGCTACTATAGAAAACAGTTTGGCAGTTCCTCAAAAAATTAAACATAGAATTACCACATGACCCAGCAATTCCACTGCTATCCAAAAGAAGTGGAAGCAAGGATCAAACAGGTACTTGCAGCATTATTCACAATAGTCAAAAGGTAGAAACAACACAAGTGTCCATCAGCAGGTGAATGGATAAACAAAACGTGGTATATACACACAATGGAATATTATTTATCCAGGAAACGGATATGACATCCTAATAATGCTACAACATGGATGAACCTTGAAAACTTTATGCTAAGTGAAATAAATCAGACATAAAAAGACAAATATTGTATGATTCCATTTTCATGAAATATCTAAAATAGGCAAATGCATAAAGATAAAAGTTTATTAGTGGATACTAGGGGCTAGGAGAAAGGGGGAAAGGGGAATTATTGCTTAATGGGTACAGAGTTTCTGTTTGGGGTGATGAATAACTTTTGGAAATAGTGGCGACGGTTGCACTTCATGGTGAATGTAGTTAACTGAATTGTATGCTTAAAAATGATTAAAATGGCAAACATTTGTTAAATACATATTTTACCACAATAAATTTTTTATAAAAATGAAAACTCCACTTCTCCTTACACAGCATATTTCTAGAGTAGGCCAGACAGTGGTGTGAAGAGTCTTAAGCAATAAACGAGTCAGTAGGGACTCTAACATACCAACAGCAATTTCATCCCGATGAAAAACATTAGCTTACATATTAAAGTTGGGGCAGAATTGTTCTGAGTGGTGTGAGTAGAAATGTTTTGCTGACTGCTGTTGAAATGGGTAACAGACTTTGCATATTATATCACCATTTTTTGTTGTATTTCACATGCAGTGTTTTTCTGCTCTTGACTTTGAGGTGTGAGGGGGAGGCTCTAATCATATGGCCTTGTGCAGATGCTCCATTTGCATTTCTATTAATCCAGGCCCTCCTGGAGATGCTCCAGCAGAGACACAGCATGCTTTGTGTTTGAACTTGTGAGAACCCATACCACCGCTTAATAACTTAATACATATGTATAGCCTCCCTCAGACAGCCCACTAGGAGGCAGAAGCAGGAGGAGGTGCTACCAGCTTGCAGACTGCAGGGCTCTAAGGAAATGTGTTCTGACAGGAAAGAGCACCTTGCTCAGCAAAGAAAGAGTCCCTGTGCCTTAATCTCATCTAGCCAACCCACCTGCCTGGCTGGGGAAGCCTATTTTTTAAAACTTGGAGCCAAAGCGCTCATTCTCGAACAGTGGCCAAAAGTACCGGAATGGGGCTGACCTGCCCCTTGCAGTATTTAATTCTGTAATATGACAAAAGCTGTCCTTTTGTTTCTGGCATGAATTAAGTCACACAAAAAAATTTTTAAAGCAGGAAATATAGGGAAACAAGATGGTACAGTGTTGAAAGCATGGGTTTAGAACCCAGCAGATCATTTTTTGAACCCCAGCTCCATCTCTTACTTAGCAGATACCTTAAATTTTCTGAGCCTTAGTTTTCTCATTCAGCCAACAGGATTAGCACCTATCCTGCAGGGTTGCCTTGAGGATTAAAAGAAACAGTGCACCTGGAGCACCTGGCAGGGATTGGATATTTAATAAATTGTAGCTATTATTATTATTACATCATTTTTTGCTATTGCATAACTTCCTAGTATTGCCAGTTGATGCATTTGTGGACTCTTTTGCAGGGTCAAATAAGAGAAGGGCAGAATGGGGGATGGAGGGTTAATGGTTATGGTCACTATAAGTTGGAATTGATTCAATGGCAATGCGTTTGGAATGGCTACATTTGGGGCCTTTTGTCCTATCAGAGTGACACATGAGCCAAGCCAATTTTGAGAAAATTTTTCTCTGAAAAGTTCTGTAAACACACACACACACAGACACAGTCACTTTTAAACAGATTTAGGGTTTCCTTCTACCTTTTGCATTTTATGTATGGGAAAGTGTATGAAATTGGCAAACATGAATGAAAACCACTCAAAGTTCTAAGAATTCTCCAAAGGAAGCCCAGCAGAGCAGCCTCTGTAGCAATCCTTATTTCTGCTAAGTATCACAAGAATTACTTTCAATTGATAAGATTACATCACATGGTAGAAAGCAATCTCACCACCTGTTAAGATTTTCCTAAGATCATATGAACAAGATATGTTTCTGTCTTTCTGCTTTTCCCTGAAATAAATCGGAGGTATATCTCAGAAGTTAGAATCGCAGATTCTCATCAATTTTTTTTAAAGTGTTTGCGTCCTATTTTTAGGGTCTACCCCATCATATACACTTATTTGATAAATAGCCTATGAGCAGAAGGATGAATGGAGGGCATGATTTTCTTACTGTGCTAATTAGCACCTATCTAGGTCCTTTCAAGGAGCCCTAGTGGCGTAGTGGTTAAGCACTCAGCTGCTAACCAAAAGGTCAGCAGTTCAAACCCACCAGCTGCTCCAAGTGAGAAAGATATGGCAGTCTGCTTCCGTAAAGACTACAGCCTTGGAAACCCTATGGAAGCAGTTCTACCCTGTCCTATAGGGTCACTATGAGTTAGAATCGACTCGACAGCAGTGGATTTGGTTTTGGTAGGTCCTCTCAGTCCATGCCTGAAAGGTGGAAGAGAAAAACAAATTTTAATGAAAATTAAAAATATGACTTACTACTTTTCTTCAGACAGCCCTCAAATATATCAGCATTGCTAATATTAGCAGGGATGAGTAAAACTAACAGAAAATATGACTGTCTGGAGTATTTTTCATCTACATACAAAGATCATTGTGTTCCTCTCATGATTCTCCACAAAACCTCGTATTTATTAGATGTTCAATAAATATGAAAAGGGTAATGATCTATTTCTAAAAGGTAATTTCTTAGACTCAATCTAAAACTCAATGAAAATACTTGAAAGCAACTACTTATGTCACGATATTCTACAATCAACTTTGTCAGGTGATCAAGGGAGGCACCTAATGGCTAGATCTTCTCTGCCCCCGTACCTACCATCATCATTACCACCACACAACTCTGGAATGCCTACATACACTTTCTAGTTCACTTGCTCTACTTCTTCCACAACCCCTGCCTAACCAGGTGGTGGATTTTGGTCCAGCTCCTCATCTTGGCTTATGCCAGCTTTTGCTTTATTTGTACCAACTCTAAATTTTGGTGATTTACCCCTTTGGTGTCTATAAAAAATTTCTAACCATCCAGTAAAGTAGCTAAGAATCTCATTCTTTCCACCACAACCCAGTCATAAAAGAAATAAGGGAAGTTGGTAATAAAGAGTAGTCCTACATTTAGGTCCAGTTTTATCCAAAAGTCTGAGATTTAGTGGTCCCTTTCATATTTCTGTTCATTCTGAGTTCCTGGAGGTCAGCTCCTTTGTAGTGATAAACAAAAACGAATGTCCTTTGGGTAATATTCCTGTATTCTGTCAGTCCCCAGAAGCCTCTCCAGCATCATTTTTTCTGCCAAAAAAGTTTGGCTTATAGATCAGTGACTGCACCTTCAGACACTGTTTTAGATTAAGTTCAAGAATGCTAAGAGAAAGACAGCACTCAGCTTCGGAAACTAAAACCAAACAAGACAGACAGTGGATTGACTATGAATGAGGACTCTAGAGTCAGGCTACCTGGATTCAAGTCCCAGCTCTGCCATTTACTAGCTGTTTGATATTGTGCAAATCATCTGCTGTCTTTACAACTCAGTTTCTTCATTCATAAAATGGCAATAATAATAATAGCTAGCCCGTAGAGTTGTTGTGAGCCATGAAATAAGCTAGTATATGTAAAGCTCTTGGAATAGTGCCTAGCACATAATAAGCGTTCAATTAGTATTTTCTATTATTATCATTAAGGAACACTGGTGGCGCAGTGGTTCAGCGCTCAGCTTCTAAACTAAAGGTTGGCGATTCAAACCCACCCAGCCCCTCTGTGGGAGACAGACCTGGCAATTTGTTCCTGTAAAGATTATGGCCTAGGAAACCCTCTGGGGCAGTTTTACTCTGTCATATAGTGCTGCTATGAGTTGGAATCAACTTGACAGCACACAACGACAACATTATTATTACTTTACAGAAATAGATGGTTCCTTCCTTTTTCTTCATATTTTAAAGGTATTTTCTTGTCAGTCTTTAGTGTATCACCTATATTTATTTTGTGGGGGTTTGTTTTGTAGTAATTCAGAGCCATTTAGTATTATCCTATTTACATACAGACCACATGTCAAATCTTTAAATTTCTTTTTTCTGCACTAATCTAACAGGCTTCTAGATTCCCTGAAGTTGTTCTGAAATGCCTCAATTTCTCCCTGTGCATTTTACACTCACGCATACACGTAGAATTACTGCTGACCCTTATTATATACTAGCAAGGATGAGTTCTAGTTAGTTCTTTTTAAATTAATATATTTAGTAAACTCTGTTAAATACAGCTCTGTGAATAAAAGACACCAAACCAAAATCTATCTTTAATACTCTACTTCAGGGAGTGGGCAAGGAGAGAGCTAAATGTATCTTAATCCAATGGAAGGATCCAGGACAGGAGTTAACCAATAACAACAGTAAGCTAACCAGTAAGCTAGCCAATAAGCTAACCAGTAAGCTAGCCAGTAAGCCACATGGAAATATCAGCGGATAAGATCAACGCTGAACTAGCACAGAAGATAAACAGAGAATACAGAAAGTAGAATGGGGCTGGAGGTCAAAGTGGACAACATCAGGTGGACGACATTATAACATTGACTGGCCATTTCAGAAGGCCTCTGCTCTGCCTTTTCTCTCAGCCATGCTTTGTAAATCTTAAGGAATTTTTTGGTTACTTGACCAAATCTCAAGGAATCAAGGATTCGCTGGAAAGGAGGGAAGAAGAAAAGAAAGAAGGGAGGGGAAAGGAGTACTCCAGCACATACCCTGATTTAAGTACAACTTCCATCTAATATGCTATACTCTCCATACCATAATTCATTTTCATAATGGTAGCACTGAATCACAATAAGATCTTTAGGAAGTGAAGACTAAAGTGAATCATAATGTGAAGATTAAAAGGTGTTCACCACATCTTACTAAGGCAGGGAGTGACTAAGGCAGTGTTTCAGCCACTGAAGCTGAAGAAGAGTTTCTAACTGAATCTAAATAATCCAAAATTATACTTATCAGAATAGGGATGACAGAAAGGCCTCATTTCACACTGTTGTTGTTGTTAGGTGCCGTTGAGTTGGTTTCGAATCATAGCCACCCTATGTACAACAGAACAAAACACTGCCCGGTCCTGTGCCACCCTCACAATTGTTGTTGTGCTTGAGCCCATTGTTGCAGCAACTGTGTCAATCCATCTCATTGAGGGTCTTCCTCTTTTAGGCTGACTCTCTACTTTACCAAGCATGATGTCCTTCTCCAGGGACTGGTCCCTCCTGATAACATGTCCAAAGTATGTGAGACTAAATGTCACCATCCTTGCTTCCAAGGAGCACTCTGGTTGTATTTCTTCCAAAACAGACTCGTTCGTTCTTCTGGAGGTCCATGGTATATTCAATATTCTTTGCCAACACCATAATTCAAAGGCATCAATTCTTCTTCAGTCTTCCTTATTCATTGTCCAACTTTCACATGCATATGAGGCGACTGAAATTACCATGGCTTGGGTCAGGTGCACCTTAGTCCTCAAAGCGACATCTTTGCTTTTTTAGACTTTAAAGAGGTCTTTTGCAGCAGAGGTGCCCAATGCAATACATCCTTTGATTTCCTGACTCTTTTTTCCATGGGCATTGACTGTGGATCCAGGTAAAATGAAATCCTTGAAAATGTCAATCTTTTCTCCATTTATCATCATGTTAATTATTGGTCCATTTGTGAGGATTTTTGTTTTCTTTATGTTGAGGTGTAATCCATACTGAAGGCTGTGGTATCTGATCTTCGTCAGTAAGTGCTTCAAGTCCTCTTCACTTTCCGTACACATGATTGTGTCATCTGCATATTTCAGGTTGTTAAATGAGTCTTCCTCCAATCTTGATGCCACATTCTTCTTCATATAGTCCAGCCTCTCAGATTATTTGCTCAGCACACAGATTGAGTAAATATGGTGAAAGGATACAACCCTGATGAAATACCATCTCACATACCAACTGCAATCTATTAGTAGGGGCTGCCTGGATTACTGTTGAGAAGGATTCTGAGGTTATATCCAAGTTGAACAATTAGCTATGTCTGCCATGGGTGATATTTGTGGAATACATTCTGGTTTTTCACTATTCTAGACTATGAACATGCCACTATCTGAGAATTCTAGTTAAAATCAAGGTTTTACTATGTATGTTACAGCTAATTTAAAACAAATAGTTAATATCCACTATTAGCCTGAGGAACTACAAAATCTTCAATTAAAAAGTTATGTTCCAGGAAGTTCCTACTTAAAACCAGACTGTAACCACAGTTGCATGATGCATTTTTTTCATAATTTACTAACTTTTTCTTGGTTTCACTAAACTTTGAACACTACCTCAACCTTCATGGGCAATGAAATGTTTGCAAACATAACCAGATAACCACAACCACCACATACAGATATTTCACTGAGTAGAAGCTGCTGTAGTCTCACATTGCTGACAATATATCTAAAGGAGTTTGCAATTTAGGGGCATCCTACTTTAGTTAATGAAGGTCCTGAAATTTTAAATGCGGGAATCCCCAGACATTCTTATTTGCTCACGGGCATCTAATTTCATATCTAAGAGATAAATCATTTTATCATTTAGATTAGTGCCCCTTAGCTTTTTGACCTTTTGTGCTTGTTTAAGTGTCTTTTCAGTTTGGTTCCTCCTTAATCAGAAGAAGCCTTGTTGGATTTTAAGAACGTCACTGTTTAAAACAATGTGAATTTTATATAACACATTTGCCTTGAAGCATCTGCAATGAACTCATTTTTAAAAATCAAAACAAATATGAATTTAAAACCAACCATTAGGTTCTGTAGCCAAAATTACGTCTTTCTTGACCCTGCTGGTATAGAAAATTCAAATTCCTTTGTTAAAGATCCGTCCCTAAAATACATGATTTTCATACATCTATTTCTGGGAAGTTCAAAAGGAGCAAAAACAAAATTTGCAGGAAAGCACCAAATTAGCAATTAAAGACTCTAAAGTAAGACCTAAACTGTAATGCTCCAGTCCAAAAGATTAAATATTAAGCCTTCAGAACAATTTATTCAATTCCATAGAACAGAAAGGGCAGCAGAGGAAAAGTGCAAACTTCAACGTTAGCTGCAGAGTTTAGTGTTGCTTACAGTTTTCTTCTTTACTCTCAATCTTGTTACAAATAATGCAAACCTGTTTTTATTAATTTACATTAAGTTCATTTAACACTGATGAAACAGACCAGAAATGTATAATGAGGAACATTTAACAAGCTCCCGCATTAGGGCTAATCACACTCTGTTTACGAGAGCTTGTTTCATTCTTGGAAAATATCCTGGTAGAAAGCTCTGTCCTTATTTAACAAGAAAAAAGGAGAGAGTCACCAGCTACTGATAACAAAGAAATGAACAAGCTTAATAATCTCCAATTTGGTTTTCCACTTCACTTAATGTTGGAGGCAACGTGAGCTCGGTGGCCAGAGTGCATGAGGAAGCATCCGCAGTACTGCAAATTTAATTAAAAGTCAGAAAGCCATTGCAATGAAGACTCAGCAGAAAGCCATTTATTTTTAAAATCTAATATATTCTTCATGACTAAAGGCTAAAGCACATGCTGACTTACACATTTAGCTGTAACTGATTTAAGCTACTTTATGATTTTTTTTTTCTTTTTTCCTCCCCACCCCCCACCCAACCCCCTGCTCACAGGGTGGTGCTCAATTTGCAATGGACTAAATTGGCAGAATTTAATTTGGTGGATTTTTTTTAACTCTGTAAAAAGAATCCTCATTAAAGCCATACCATCAGCTGTATACTTTTTTCATCATTAACCAGCCTAACTGCAGGTAAAAGAGATACAATTATGGATTTATATAAATCCTATTGTCAATTTACAGCTGAAAGACTGGTGAGTTACCTCATTTTAAATAGGTTATTTTTTCCCCTTAACCTTTCTTTGTTTTAATGAGGATTCAGTTTGTCACTGTCTGAGAAGTCTGCTAGCAGGAAAGTTTCTCAGAAATTATAAGGAATAAAAAGGAATGGAAGAAGATAACTTCGCTAAGTTTCAAACATGCTCTAAGATTCAACATTTGAAATTCATTTCCAGAGCAGGATATTTATTGTCCATCGGGTGCCACCCTGTAGTGCAGGAACCCAAAACAATGAGAGTATTTAAAGAAGGGCTTGAGAGTAAAGGGGAGTTGAAAGAAATTTCCCAAGGTGTCACAGAGTTGAAGGACCTAGACATTAAACTGTGCCTCCCATATGACGTTAATATGGATATATTATGTCTAGTTATTTTACATTACATTTTTTAAGACCTTGTTTGAAGCAGCTGGAAGATCAGCATAGAATATACTTATTCTGGGTCCTCAAAGTAAAACTTCAGAAAGTAACTGTGATGGTTAAGGCTGTCAACTTGGCTGGGCCATGATTCTTAGTGGTTTGGCAGTTATGTAATGATGCAGTCATCCTCCATGATGCGATCTGATGTGATCAGCCAATCAGTTGTAAGGAGAATTTCCTTGGGGGTGTGGCCTGCATCCAATAAACATATGGATGTTCTGGCAAAGTTCGCTTGCTTGCTCTGGATCCTGTAACTGGCTCATTATCATCTGACCTATGGTTCTAGGGACTTGAGCCAGTGGCCTGCTGTACTGCCTGCAGATCTTGGGATTCATCAGCCTCCACAACCTGTTAGCCAGCAGCCTGCCATCTTACCCACCAATCTTGGGCTCGTCAGCCCCTGCAGTTACGTGAGTTAGGAGAAGCCTCCAGCCTGACGCCTGACCCATGGACTTGGGATTTGCCAGCCTCTACAACCACATGAGCCATTTCTGTTGGATAAATCTCTCTCTCTCTCTCTCTCTCTATATATATATATATATATATACATACATGTGTATACACTTCACTGGTTTTCTTCCTGTAAAGAACCAAGCCTAAGACAGCAACACCTCTCACCACCCTAAGAGATGTGACTGGAGTATTCCTACTTTCAGGCCAAAAGCTTAACATTTGGCTGATGTTTCTGTTAAGGCCTATATTCCCTTTGTTGTTGTTTGCTGCCATTGAGTAGGCCTCCAACTCACGGCCCAGTCCTGCGCCTTCCCCGTGATTGGTCATGGAGTAGACCATTGTGATCCACAGAGTTTTCACTGATTGTTTTCAGAAGTAGATCACCAGACCTTTCTTCCTAGTCTGTCAGTCTGGAAGCTCTGCTGAAACCTGTTCAACATCATAGCAACACACAAGCCTCCACTGACAGAGGGGTGGTGGCTGTGCATGAGGTACATTGGCTGGAAATCAAACACAGTCTCCCACATGGAAGACAAGAATTCTACCACTGAACCACCACTGCCCCCACATTCAATTTAGGTAGGCTTAATAGTGGTACAGCAGTTAAGAGCTTGGCTGCTAACCAAAAGGTTGGGAGTTTGAATCTATCAGCTGCTCCTTGGAAAACCTATGGGGCAGTTCTACTCTGTCCTATAAGGTTGCTATGAGTTGGAATCCACTCGACGGCAATGGGTTTGGTTTAGGTTTTAATAATGTGGAACTCAGTCACAATCCTCTCACTCTTTTCCCTGAGATCACAGTTACCGGGGCTTCTTAAATCCAAGGCACTCTTGGCCCTTTTCCTCTCTCCTTTTTTAATCTAGGTTAAATGGGAAACATGGTACTCATTTATTTATTACGAATCCACCAGGATTTATTAAATTGGGGTGACTTCCTATGGCTGGTCATCTCATTTTATCTCTGACACTTTCTGCAGAGGAGTAAAAAAGTGAGAATTTTCCTAAGGCAGCATAAATCTCCAGCCTTTTCCCCTCTCAATTATTATAAATTATTCAAATTTATTTGCTACAGTAGAACCAAATTTTGAAAGTTACATAATTTTATATCCAGGTAAAATGAAATGGCAACAACTGAGTGAAGTACAAAGGCGAAAGCTTACAGAAGATAAAAAGAAAAGAATCTGTGAATCCCTAAAGACAATTCCAAAATTAATTTCCTTTTTAAAATGTGAGGATTCAGAAGAGACTTTTCCATTGAATGCTCAAGTTTAATGGGTGTAAATCATTGTACTAGTACCACTGGTGCTGAAATTACTAATAGCAATATGAATAGAATTTTGTTCCAAATTCTGCATCCATTCCTTGCTGTAATAAAAAAATTAACAATGGTGTAGAAAGTGAAACTATTTTAGAATCTGAAATTGTTGCATCTGCAGGCCCCATAAATAACAGAAATACAGATCCTGCTTTGTGGAATAATTTTTCTTCTAATGATGTAAACTACTGGATCAAAAGAGGCCCAAGTGATTGTCAACACTATAGTGGACCATCTGAAAATCTGTGCCAAAAATTTCTGGATGTTAGGGCCCCATAAACCAGAGACTGCATCAGCCTGAGACCAGAAGAACTAGATGGTGCCCACCTACCACCAATGACCGCCCTGACAGGGAACACAACAAAGAGTCTCTGATGGAGCAGGAGAAAAGTAGGGTGCAGAACTCAAATTCTAGTGAAAAGACCAGACTTAATGGTCTGATTGAGACTGGAGGATCCCCAGAAAGCTTGGCCCCCGGACTCTCTGACAACCCAGAACTAAAACCATTCCCGAGGCCAACTCTTCAGATAAGGATTAGGTTGGACTATGGGACATAAAATGATACTCGTGAAGAATGTGCTTCTTAGCTCAAGTAGATACATGGGACTGAATGGGCAGCTCCTGTCTGGAGGTGAGATGAGAAGGCAGAGAGGGTCGGGAGCTGGTTGAACGGACACAGGAAATCAGGGGTGGCAAGGAGGAGTGTGCTGTCAGAGTACAGGGAGAACAATTAGGGTCACACAACAATATATGTATAAATTTTTGTATGAGAGACTAACTTGAATTGTAAACTTTCACTTGAAGTACAACAATAAAAAAAAAATTTCTGGATGGTAAACAAACAAGGTTCTGTAGCCAGAATATATTTGTACGGTGCAAAACTAATGCTGAAAATTTTAAGAGGGCGTAGCTATTGTATTCTCTGTCAGTCAGCTCTGTACATTATTTTGTTTGCAAACTATTCAGTCCTAAATCATTTTTTCTCAGTTTGCTACGGATGGATTTAGCGATTGGCACAACTCGAATATGACTGATAAACATGAAAACAGTTCAATTTACAGAGATTGTATGTTGTCATATTTCTATTGAAGACGTGGTTTTGGTTTCAGATTAACTCAAGAACTGGAAACACAAATGAATGAAGAATGTCAGTACTAGAAGGCCATTTTGCAACGCCTTGTTGCTGTCATTTTAACAATCACTGAACATGGACTATCTTTTCAAGGAAGAAATGAAGCATTTGGGTTCCAACAAAATGGTAATTTTAGGTGTTTACTTGAACTTGTTGCTCACTGTAATCTATTTTTAGCAGGTCACATCTCAAAATATGGTAACACAGGAAAAGACAACCCATCATATATGTCTAAAGCAATGTGTGAATAATTAATAAACTTAATAAGTGATAAAGCTCAATCAACTATTTTCAGTGAAATAAGTATAGCTTGGTATTTCAGTTTGTAGATTCCACTCCTAATCTTTCTCATATAGATCAGGTAAGTATTGTTTTAAGATACATATCTCCAGCAGATGGAAAACCTGTTAAGTGATTTATCACATTTACTAGCTTAAAAAGTCATAATGGTGAAGAAATTGCAAATCAAGTACCTCACTACTCATGTGAAGTTTGCAAAACTGATTTTTCTAACTGCAGAGGCCAGTCCTGTGACAGTGCTGCCAATACGTCAGGGCATTATAAAGGTATGCAACAGAAACTTTTAGAAGGTAATAAATATGCCACTTTCATACCATGTGCTGTGCATTCACTTAATTTTGTAGGACATAGCACTGTAAATTGTTGTCTGGAATCAGGTTTTTTTTTCCCACTGTTCAATTATTCTACACATTTTTTGCCGCCTCTACTCACCTATGGGCAGTTCTTAAAACACATTCAGGCAATGATCAAGTATTAAATTGTCTTTCTAATACATGTTGGGAAACCCATGTTGTAGCAATGAGTGCAAGCTTGGAATTGTACACTCAGATTCTAGATGCCTTAGAAAATATTGCTGAAGACCAGACCCAAACACGAGATAGCAAAAGAGAAGCTGAAAACCTCGTCAACAAAATGCAAGCACTAGAGTGTGTATTTATGTTGGTTATGTGGAATAGTATATTGCACTTCCATCAGACATGTCAAGCTCTCCAAGATTCAAAAGTAAATTTACAGACACGCACAGATCTCTACCAGTCATTAACAGGGTATTTACATAATTTAAGAGAATATTTTGAAAACACAACAAAACAAATACTGCCAAATACTGATTATCATGCAGTTCACCATCACAGAAGCATTAGAAAGAAACAAGTAAATGACGGAAGTGCTGAGTGTATTGAAGGCTAGAGATCAATTTCGCATAACCACGTAACTACACCATCATTGACACAATTGAATCTTTCATGAAGAGGGTAAAAGTGCATGAAGTTCTTTCAAATAGGTTTTCCTTCTTAAACAATGTGGATATACCTGACGAAGAATGCACGAAGGCATCCAAGAAATTAGTCCAGGCTTATCCCAATGACTTAAATACAAACCTTTAAAGAGAAATGCAACATTTTCATTCTTACGTGAGAACTAAGTTTACAGATTCAGGAGAGACAAATTTTACTCATGTAGGCATATATGATTCCATAACAGAAGATAAAATATATGCATATTTCCCAATGTTGAAATTGCTTTATGCATATTCCTAACTTTAATGATCACAAACTGCACAACAGAATACTCATTTTTGTCCCTAAAGAGACTCAAAAACCCTCAGCATACAATGATTCAAGACAACTTGATTCATTATCCTTATGTATGGAAGTAGATATTGTTTGGCAGCTTAATTGTGATGAAATCACTGAAGAATTTGTAAGAGCAAAGAATAGAAAGAAATGTTTTTAATTATAACATGTTAGAGATGAAAGATCTACCTAAAATAAAACAGTCATTTGTTATAAAATTTTTCATATCATAAAATTTTCTTTTATGAGATCTTTTCATTTGTTCATTTATAATTATAGCATTTATTATGAATCAAGCATCAAAACCAAAGTATAAGCCTGTTAAAGCAAAACTGGTGAAAGTCAATTTATCGTTGTGGGAGATCAACAGAATTTTACATTGATTGTTGAAACAACTAAGTTCACTGACTCATTTTCTTGGTTGTAGAATAAGTGGAATATTCTCTGTAGGAATTTGGTATATAGGAAAAATCTTAGTACTCCATATCCATTAAAAATGTTATAATCCAGTTCACTTCATTCCACTAAAATGGCATATGCCATTTTGTGTTCAATCAATATAACAGTCTCATTTAAAAAGAAGTTACATCATGGATAACTAAGACACATATACACACACACATACATATATACATGTATATATATAGTTCACATATCCCATTCGAATGTGTGAGTAAGCAGAGGAGGGGGCACCACATATTATCGGCGCTTAGGGCCCTCACATGCCTTAACCTGGCCCTGCTGAAGTTTGCCCCAAGGAGACGACTGAGGAACTCAAACAGAACCCTGAGTACCTATTAGCCCTGCAGTGTCCTTGGTCAACAATGTTCCTGAACTTCATACTCACCTCACTACACCCTATGGTCATGGTGCCATACTGTAATATAAAAATCCTGCTGGCACAGGATTCACCTACCAAAACAGTATTTAAGGAGGCTGAGTGTCCATGGCAGATGTGAACCAGGCTTTCAGTTTTTCTCCCATTCCTGAAATGTTCTTCAGAAACTTAAGAGTTCGTCAATGAGAAAATAAAACAAGATTTTCACTGAAACAACACTCATCATCAGAATTTTACCTTCCTCTGTCTTCCAACTGTCAATTATAACAACACCGCCATCTACATCTTCTTCTAAACACTTTGTTCCATTCTCTCTACAGTCATATATCCTAGTATTTCCTAGCTCCTACTCTCTTCTGTCCCTCTAGTAGATAACTATCTAATAGAATCTCAGGGAGCTACCAAACCAAACCAAACCCATTGCCATCCAGTTGATTCCAACTCAGTGACCCGAAAGGAAAGAGTATAACTGCCCAAAAGGGTTCCCAAGGAGTGGCTGGTGGACTTGAACTGCTGACCTTTTCATTAGCAGTCGTAGCTCTCAACCCCTACATCACTACGGCTCCTAGGGAGCTATATATGACATTTATTCTAGATTTTAGTAGCCAAGGGAGAGCACAGACAAAGCACACTGACCATCAACATAGTCTGGAAAGAATCCATTCACATGGGTGATTTGGCATGTGTTATGGATTGAATTGTGTCCCCGAAAAATGTGTATCAACTTGGCTAGGCTATGATTCCCAGTATCATGTGGTTGTCAACCGTTTTGTGATCTGATGTGATTATCCTATGTGTTGTAAATCTTAACTTCTATGATGTTAATGAGGCAGGATTAGAGGCAGTTCTATTAATGAAGCAGGACTCAATCTACAGAATTAGGTTGTATCTTGAGCCAATCCCTTTTGAGATATAAAAGAGAGAATTGAGCAGAGAGGAGAGAGACCTCATTACCACCAAGCAGGAAGAGCCAAGAACAGAGCATGTCCTTTGGACCTGGGGCCCCTGCACTGAGAAGCTCCTAGACCAGGGGAAGATTGATGACAAGAACCTTCCCCTAGAGCTGACAGACAGAGAAAGCCTTCCCCTGGAGCTGGCACCCTGAATTCAGACTTCTAGCCTCTTAGACTGTAAAAGAATAAACTTCTGTTTGTTATAGCCATCTACTTGTGGTATTTCTGTTATAGCAGCACTAGATAACTAAGACAGAATTTGGTACCAAGAGTGTGGTGCTACTCTAATAGATACCTACGGTGTGGAAGCCATTTTGGAACTGAGTAATGGGTAGAGGCTGGAAGAGTTTCAAAGTGCCTAATAGTAAAAGCCTAGATTGCCTAGAAGAGACTGTTGACAAAATTGTGGACATCAAAAACAATTCCAGTGAGAACGCTGAAGTTAAGCACGGAGAGCTGTAACACCAGAGACAGCGCAGACAGCAAGAAGCAGAAGCCAAAGAGACAAGGAGCACACGAAGCAGAGCTGGCTCAGTCTCAAAGGGTAAGGCCATGACCTCTGGGGTCTCAAAGGGTCAGGCCACAACCTCCTAGGCTTCAAAGAGTCAGATCTTCATCAACTCAGTTCTGGAGTGTGGGGCTGCCATTCATCAGTGCCAGGGGTATGGGGCAAGATCTCCTGCCCAAAGTTGAGGGGGTGGGGCTGCCATGCCCAAGGGGCAGAAGAATGGGGCCTGCTGAGGCCAAGGGGGTGGAATCACCACTCAGATGGACCAGGAGAAGGGGGCTACCCAAATCTGAGGGAGCAGAGTTGCCATCCTAGTGGTCCTTGAAGGGAGAGCTGAAGCCCAGGACCAAGGGGCCTCCACCCAGAATCCAGACAGCATGGCCAACACCCAGAGTCTGGAGAACAGAGCCATTGCCTCGATGGTCTCAGAGAACAGATGATTATTTTCAAACACTGAGAGCTAATGTAATGTGTTCTGCTGACTTGCTTGATACCTGTCATCCCTTCTTTTCCTCCAATTTCTCCCATTTGTAATGGAAATGTCTACCTTGTGCCTGTTCCACAATCATACTTTGGAAGCAGATAACTTACATTCTAGATTTTACAGATGAAGAGGAATTTTGCCTCAGGATGGAATTTGGACTTGGAGTTGATTTAAGAATTTGGGGATGATATGATGGGGTGAATGTGTTTTACACGTGGCAAGGCCAAAGAGTGGAATGTTATGGATTGAACTGTGTCCCCCAAAAAGGTGTACCAACTTGGCTAGGCTATGATTCTCAGTATTGTGGCTGTCCACCATTTTGTGATCTGATGTGATTATCCTAGGTGTGGTAAATGCTAACCTCTGTGATGTTAATGAGGCAGGATTAGAGGCAGTTCTATTAATGAGGCTGGACTCAATCTACAGGATTAGGTTGTATCTTGAGTCAATCCCTTTTGAGATATAAAAGAGAACTGAGCAGAAAGGAGAGGGATCTCATTACCACCAAGCAAGAAGAGCCAGGAGCAGAGCATGTCCTTTGGACCTGGGGCCCCTGCGCTGAGAAGCTCCTAGACCAGGAGAAGATTGATGACAAGAACCTTCCCCTAGAGCTGACAGACAGAGAAAGCCTTCCCCTGGAGGTGGCACCCTAAATTCGGACTTTTAGCTTCCTAGACTGTGAGAGAATAAATTTCTGTTTGTTAAAGCCATACACTTGTGGTATTTCTGTTATAGCAGCACTAGACAACTAAGACAGTATGACATCTTAAAAGAGATGAAGACAGTGTTGCTAGCTTATTCTCCATCACCCTCAAGATGAACCCAGTAGCCTTCTGATGGCAACTGTCTCCATCACTCAAGGTCCTTGTTTAATCAGTTGTTCTTCTGCCTGGTTAAATTCGAACTTACCCTAGCCCTTAAATATAGCCACATTCATCTATGTACCACAATGCTTCTAGCACTAAAAGTGATCCAAAGATCAGATTTGTTTTATATAGCTTACTGTGACTGCAAGAGAACAGACGTGAAAGAAATAACATAGAAATAACCAGTTATCTTCCAACAGACTCTGAATCATGGTGACCCCATGTGTGTCAAAGTAGAAGTGTGCTCCATAGGGTTTTTAATGGCTGACCTTTTGGAAGTAGACTGCCAGGCCTTTCTTCCAGGGTGCCTCTGGGGGGACTTAAAGCCCTAATCTTTTGGTTAGCAGTTGAATGCATTAACCATTTGCACCATCCAGGGACTACAACATAGAAATCTACCCAGTTGCCATTAAGTTGATTCTGACTCAACAAACAAATGTTGTTTTTGTTAGTTGAGTTGATTTTTTGACTCATACTGCCCCACGGGGTTTTCTATGCTGTAGCCTTCCCAGAAGCAGATCGACAGGTCTTTCTCCTGTAGAGCAGCTGGGTGAGTTCAAACTGCCAACCTTTCACTTAGCAGGTAAGCACTTAACCATTGCACCACCGGGGCTCCTAAACAGAAATAACTAGTCTAAAATGGAAGGCATCAGCATTGGGGGAAGTAAGGGGTGCTCTCTGTGGTGCTGGAGTGTCAATGCTTGCTTGGGTACAGTTACTTTTTCTAACCCTAGAACATTAGTAACTCTTGTCCAACTTCTCCACTCACGATTTTTCTGTTTTTATTTTATATATTGATAAATACTTTTACTTTCTACTCGAGGAAGAACAAATAGAATTTTGATATGTACAAGTTCTACCATGGTTTTAACCATATCCAAAACAATAAATGTTTACTTTGCTATGTTGGGGGCAATATGGTTACAGGATTGGAATGCAAAAAAAAAAAAAAAAGTTGAAAGACTTTTGAAATTGTTCATATTAGGATTAATGAACATCTTAACTAGTGTACTGTGGGAGATAAGTAAAGAAAAGAATAAATTTAAGAACTATTTAAGTGATAAAGTTGGCAGAACTTGGTGACTGATTTTAAGTGGCAGGTTTTTAACTCTGTTTCTAGATGGATGGTGGTAGCACAAATTGGAATAAATAATAGGGAATGCAAAGAGGAAAAGAGAAGGGAGAGGTTTGAGCATATAGAATTTGAAGTGCTTATGGAAAAACTTCATGGAAATATTCAGCAGCAAGCTGAAGATAGGGACAGAAATAGGTCTAAGTTGGGAATACAGATTTGGGAATCAGCAGCAAAAGGTGATAACTGAAAACATAAGAATGGACGATATTACCTAGGTAGATTATGTAGAAAGATGAGAGCAGTAGGCTTAGCCCAAGTGCCTGAAGAACCTTTATGAGATAAAATCAAACGAAGAGGGGCCAAGAAAAGAGATTAAGAAAAGTCAATTTTTCCAATCTTAACCTAAACACATTTAGGCTTAAGATACAGAACGATGTGTGTGCGTGTGTGTGTGTGTGTGTGTGTGTGTGTGTGTGTGTGCATGAGAGAGAGAGAGAAAATGGAGAAAAGTACTTGTCATGGATTGAATTATGTCCCCCAAAAATATGTGTATCAAACTGGCTAGGTCATGATTACCAGTATTGTGTAATTGTCCACCATTTTGTCATCTGATGTGATTTCCCTATGTGTTGTAAATCCTGCCTCTATGATGTTAATGAGATGTTAATGAGGGGGGATAGGTGGCAGTGATTTTAATGAGGTAGGACTCAATGTACAAGATTGGGTTGTGTCTTGAGCCAATTTCTTTTGGATATAAAAGACAGAAGCGAACAGAGAGACAGGGGGACCTTATACCACCAAGAAAGCAGTGCCGGGAGCAGAACACATCCTTTGGACCTGGGGTTCCTGTGCAGAGAAGCTCCTAGTCCAGAGGAAAATTGACGAGAAGGACTTTCCTCTGGAGCCGAAAGAGAAAGCCTTCCCCTGGAGCTGACGCCCTGAATTTCTACTTCTAGTCTACTAGACTGTGAGAGAATAAACTTCTGTTAAAGCCATCCACTTGTTGTATTTCTGTTACAGTAGCACTAGATGACTAAGACAGTACTGAAGGATATATACCAGATTGTTACAGGGTTGGGAGAGGAAAGGAAAGAAAGGCAGAGAGGGATAAAAGAAAGAGAATGGGCAAAGAAAAAAATCAACACGTAAGAACAGCTTCTATCAAATAATCCCATTTACATAAAAATCTGTGTGTATGTATGTGCGTGTGCATAAAGTAGGAAGAAAATGAAAAAGGTTAGAGTTAGAGCTGCATCTACTCCCTCTCAGGATATACTCCCAAGTGACAAAAAGCAAAACACAAATTAACATGAACAGCGTGGCCCTATTTCAGTACAAACTTGTTTAAATTACATATAGTGATATATGTTTGTATATGCAGGTACAAGAATGAAGCATAGTGTGGAAGATCCACACCAGTTGGCTAACACTGAATCCTTCAGGAGCATAGGATTGGAAATGGAAGGGGCAGTGATGGTGATCTTTTTATACAGCTTTATATCGTTTCACTTATAACAACAAGAACAAATTACTTTGTAATTCAGAAAACAAATAAAAAATTTCAAAATCAAGTAGTGGTCCCCTGAAATTCAAATTCAGCTGCTGCAGCCAGCAGCTCATCAGAGAGACCACCACACCTTTTCTTCTGAATGCTCTGTGGCTCACTCGTAAACTGGAGGCTAAGTTTTGTTAATGGTTCCTCAAGCTACTGTTTTTTGGAAGTCCTACTCACCATTATTCTGTCTCATCTTACACTTCATCTGTTCATGAATCTTTCTTTTTCCTCCTATATTTCCAAATGCAGCCCATTTCATATATCAACTCTTACACACATTTGACATCTTAAATATTCACTTGAGAAAGGCCTCTGCACTATTTTTGAAAGAAGAAAGAATTACTTACTTATATATGCCAACATTAACCTTTGTTATTTAATCATATCCATTTATCAATTCGGCTAAAATATCTTCAAATCCTAAGTGATTTGATATTAATATTTCAATATAAAATTTGGATTATAGAAATATATGCACTAAGGTATTGGAGGACCATTAAACTGTACTTTAATGATAATTCAAGTTAGAAATTAAAGTTTATCCCTTAGAGATTTCCAGGATCAGGTTCACCAAAAAAAATCATATAAATAGCTAAAGAACATTGCCACAGGGTACAACACATCTATATATTCCATGGCAACCAGCTCTGACTGGGGTCAAAATCAAGATTTCACAAATGATTTAAATTACATGGTGGGGATAAACATCTAATCTGTCTGAATTCTTCATGTATTTCTCTTCTGCAATGAGTGAGATCATCTTTTTCACTTATTACATTAGAAAGAGCAATTAATTCAAGGTGAAATTGGCTTCAATCAAGGTTAAAGCCAAAGTGTTTAGATTTCCCACATAACTCTAAAGAGTGAACAAAAGTTACTGCACACTCCTAGGATTCCAAAAGAGATTTAACTCAGTAGAATATCAAATTAGCTGGAGAAAATTTTGATGTTCTGCTTTTGTTTCAGATCAAGAGATTGAAAAATATATGTAGGTTAGACTTCAGTCTTAACTGCATTACAAACAGTCCATTGTTGAAAAAAATAAAACACATTGGTTTGGCTCATGATTTGATAAAATACACTGATGGGGTTCAAACTGAAGTCCAGGAAATGAAGAAGTGGTTCATGGTTTGGTATAAACACCTGAAAAAAAAAAAAAAATACAGGTTGTTACTGAGAACAAGTCAGTCTTGGAGGAAGTACAGCCAGAATTCTCCTTAGAAGCAAGGATAGAGAGATTTAGTCTTGCTTACATTGAACACATCATCAGGAAAGACAAATTGCTAGAAAAGGACATCATGTTTGGTCACCAAAATGAGAGAAACTCTGCATGAGATAGATTGACACAAGAGCTGCAACAATGGGTTCACACATACCAAGGGTTGTGAGGACAGCACAGGACTGGTCAATGCTTTGTTCTGTTAAACATAAGGTCGCCATGAGTCAGAGCTTACTCAGTGGCAACTGTCTTAGTCATCTAGTGCTGCTATAACAGAAATATCACAAGTGGATGGCTTTAACAAAGAGAAATTTATTCTCTCACAGTCCAGTAGGCTACAAGTCCAAATGTAGGGCGTCAGCTCCAGGGGAAGGCTTTCTCTGTCAACTCTGCAGGAAGGTCCATGTCATCAATCTTCCCTTGGCCTGGGAGCTTCTCTGTGCAGGAACCTGAGGTCCAAAGGACATTCTCTGCTCCCAGCACTGCATTCTTGGTGATATGAGGTCCCCGTGCCTCTTTGCTCACTTCTCTCTTTTATATCTCAAGAGATTGGCTTAAGACACTATCTAATCTTATAGATCTCATCAATATAACTGCCACCAATCCATCTCATTACAGCACAGTGATAGGATTTACAACACACAGGGAAATCACATCAGATGACAAAATGGAAGACAACCACACAATACTGGGAATCATGACCTAGTCAAGTTGACAGATATTCTGGGGGACATGATTCAGTCCATGACAGCAACTAACAACAACTAAGAATCTATCTTTTGAAATAATTTTCCTTCTATTGAGCATAGTGGTTAGGATTTTTCTAATAAAAAAAAAATTATATTGGTGTACTTCTACCTAACAAAAAAGGGATTTCACTACTGTCCACCTGAATCTGCTTTCTAGAGAAGATGTGAGTGGAAAGAAAATGGTGACCCTGGGTGGATGAACCTCCCTGCCTGTGCGGCATCTCAGAACATATCTTGTTGGGTAGTTTGGCTGAGGAAAGAACTTTGGACAGAAAGGGCAAGGCAATGTGGAAGATGGGAGATAATCAGTCGAATTGCTCCTGTCATATAACTGGCAGAGCTCAGGACTCCATGGCAGGCTGAAGATTGGACTGTTCCCTGGAGCTAGTTTAATAAATAAGAAGGTATGAGTAGCAACCAATCAAACATACAGAAATTTTTGTTGATACATTTTCCTGAAACTGTAGGATATTTTCCCTTTATAAACATGCAGGGCTACTTTTCAGAGGATCACCCATCAGTTCTGAATAGCCTAGGTTACAGAAATTTATATCACACTCCTAATTCTTGAGCCTTGGATTTTTTTTTTTTTCCTTCTCCCCTTGCTTTAATTGTGCAGAAGTAAATGCAACATAAGCAATGTAAAAATCAAGTCTTGCTAGTTAAATATAAGAACACAGAGCAACATATCTGAGAAAGGTTACACCTCTTTAGAGATGCAAATTGATAATGGAGCTCAATATCAAAACAAGGGAGTGCTGTTAATTTTTAAAAAGGTGCAAATTGCTAATCTTACTTAAGGCTTTTTTTTTTTTTTTGAATTGCTTATTTAGAGTCCCAGCACACAAAAAAATTAAACAAAATAAACTCTTAAAAATAGAGGGGGAAAAAGGCTGAATATGAGCTGCGCTATAATCCTTTGCTTCTTTTTTGGACTTGCTGGTTTCAACGAGAATTAACAAAGTTTGGAGACTTTATATCATTTTACCCAGGGTCAGTCCCCACACTTGGTTTATCAGTTATCTATTGCCACAATACTGCTGCATGACAAACAGTCACAAAGTCTCAGTGGTATACAATAAACATATTTAGCTCACAAGTTTGAGGGTTCAGCTGATCTTAGCTGGCCTTGGCTGATCTTGCCTGGCCTCACTCATGTATCTGCAGTTAGCTAGGGATGGACTGGAAAGCTCCTGATCTTAGCTGAGCTTGCTTACGTATTGGGGCCAGCTATCTGTTGACTGATCTGTTAACTGGGATTATGGCACAACTGGGCTCTGCTCCACATGTTTCATCCTCCAGCAGGCTAGCCCAGGCATGTTCTCACGGCTATGACAGAGAAGCAACAGTTAAAGCAGAAACATGCAAGCATTTTTTTCAACTATCCTCAAGTACCACATAGACTAACATTTCCTTTATGGTCATCCCACAAAAGCAGGATAAAAACCCTACCTCCCACCCTACCCAATTAATAGGTCAGGTATCAAGACTGATCACACTTCACACACCAAGAGAATTTGAAAAAAAAAGTTTATTACTCACACAAAGGACTTGGAAAGCAGGGTAGGCACAAACTGGTCTGAATGGCAAGACAGCAGAAATTTTCAACATCTGGGCTGGAGTGCTGAAACTTCCCACTAGTTCCAAGAGCTCAGGTTTCTTTGTCTAAAGTACCTGCTGTATGGTGTTGGGGAAGCGAAAGATGGAAGTCTAAAGCTGTCAATGGTCAAAGATCAAAACTGGAGTCAGAATCTTTCTTACAACATTCCACTGGCCAAAGAAAGTGGCATGGCCAAATTCAGAATCAAAGGGCAGAGAAATCAACTGCAGTGAGAGGAATTACAAAGTCATATGACAAAGATGCATGAATACAGGAACAATGTAAAACTGGGACAACTAATGCAATCAATCTAATGCACCTAATGAAGACGGAGACTTCAGGGCCAGAGCACTGTTGTCTCCTGAACAATTTTTGGATGCATCTGATGAAACAATGGGCTACCCACCAAAGACAATGGAGAAATGCAAAGGGAACGATAAATCCTAAAAGTTAACTTTTTGATGTGATCTTCCAAAAAGGAGAAAGAAATCTGGAATCTAAAAAAACCTCAACTGAATCTGGTAGGTTGAGGATGAGGGCATGCGGGGTGCTGCTGAATCCCATATTTGATGTCTGTCATTTTTCAAGCCATGATGTTAGGTCTTATGCAAATTCAGTGTAATTATCCCTTAGTGAATTCTTCTGAGAAAAAAATATCCTGACCTGGTTGTAAGTCTCCACATAATTTATCACAGTTGGACATCTCCTTCCTCTACCCTGTTGTTTGAATTTGAGAAACATGAAACAATTTCAATTTTGGTCTAAATAAAATACAACAAGAAGGGAAGGCCTGCTGACCCTTAGTTTCCCCTTCAAGTCCCCACATACAATAATTTAATATAATATAATACTTTAAAAGTTATCCACTATTCAGAATTCTCTCTCCCACCATCCAACAAACATCTACAGGGCACCTAGTTTGTAAGATGAGTAGATAAAGTGCTCTTTAGCTTTCTCTTCAACCTGCCCTCCTCCCCACCCCCC
>NW_004443994.1:5446225-5466034 GCF_000243295.1 Trichechus manatus latirostris
CCCCACCCCCCCTCACACACACACACACACACACACACACGCACACACACACACTCACCATAGCACACTACCCAGCATCATCTGCCTCCTTCAGGAGGTTTAGAGTAGAATCGTTGATTATCTTCAGAGCCACCAGCCCAAACCAGGAAAGGTTAGAAAACAGAAGTTTTATTGCCAAAATTTAGAACAATTTCTCAGAGCAGTTGAGTAGAAACTTCATATTTTAGATTCTTTAAGAAAATATCCCACTAGACAAGGATAATAACTCTATGAGATGGAGAAGAATAACTCTTATGAGAATTTGAAATCCTGAGGAACAAGTATGCCAGGGAGAGCAAATCGATCCTAAATGTGCCCTCATCCCCCATATCCAATCAATCACCAGGTCTGTCCATCTGACCTCTGAAATATCTCTTGAATCCATTCACTTTTATCCATCCTTTAACCCGTACATAGGAATCCCTGGGTGGTGCAAATGGCTAATGCATTCAGCTGCTAACCAAATAGTTGGAGGTTCAAATCTACCCAGCAGTGACTTGAAAGAAAAGCCTGGTGATCCACTTCTGAAAAATAAGTCATTGAAAACCCTATGGAGCACAGTTCTACTCTGATACACATGGGATTGCCATGAGTTGGAATCACCTCAATGGCAAGTGGTTTTTTAACTTGCACATAACCCAGATACTTATGTGCCATCCATCCACGGCTCCCCAATATCTATAGGATGAAAACCTGCATTCCATTACACAGAATATAAGACTTTGCATGAAACTGTCTCTTTCCCATCTCTCAAGTCTCATCTCTTGCCAGTACATGTCCTGCATCCCCCATCGGCATTTCCCTGGACCCACCACATTATTTAAGCTCCATTCTTTCATAAACCATTTCTCTGCCTGGAATGCCCTTCAGTGACCCAACCACATCCAGTGATGATCTTCCAATCATTCTTCACATCCCAGTTCCAAATGCTGCGTGTGCTGTGAATTCATTCTCACCTTTTCCAGGCACAGTCAATTGTTTCAGGCCTCTGCATTCTCATAACACTTTCTACCCATCTCCATTGTAGATCCTATCATAGTTGCATCATAATCAATTGTTTGTGGTTAGACCATGAGCTCCTTGAACACACGAACCATCTCACTCTTCTTTGTATCTCTCCCCATCCAGCCCTTAGCACAATGCCTGCTACCTACCAGGGACTCAATACACACCTGATAAATGAATGAATGAATTCATTTCTCCTTCCTAAGAGACGTCAGTATAGTGGTATTCCCATGGTGGTCACCGGAACATACTAACATGGAACCCTTAATCAGCAATGGCTATGTACAAACTTCTCAGAGGTAGAACCTAAAAGATCAACACAGCAAAAAGAAACATAATGAGAGACACATGGAGGAGAGTGAGAGAGACAATAGAATTAACAGATTGAGAAGAGTTTGGATGGGCAAACAGAAGAAGGAAAAGCCAAGCAACGTTTAAGATTTATGACAGTAAAGCAAAATTACACCAAGAGAAGGAGAGAGATGGAAAAGCACTGTTTGTAGAAAAAACAGAGGGGAAAGAAAGAGGAGAACTAATAAGAACCAATTAGAAGCAAAGTGAAAAGACTTATTCAAGGAGTATGGTGTTAAAAAGTAAATGAAGTGGAAAATTTTTAAGTGTTAAACTCTACCCAAAACAGTATGAGGGAAAATTTTCACACAGTGAAACTTAAAACAAGTGAAGAGAAGGTATAACAAGTCTTCTGCCTGTGTTTAGATGGCATGAAATACTAAATCATAATTAAAGCACTTTACCAAACATTAATTAAGGTAGGTAGGTCAATATTATTGGCCTGTTTTTTTAAGGGCAAAGAATCCTTGGAGCTAGAAAGATTAGGTGCCTCAACGGGATCACACATGAGCGTGTTTCTCCAAAAAAGAACTATGTAGGTTGTATTGCGCAGTTATGTAAAGAAAAGGAAATGTCATGAGAAACATCTCAGGGCAGAAGAAAAGGAAAACATAAATGAGCAGAGTATACAAGCATGTAGAAATTTATTAATAGGTTCCCAAAAAATTCCCAGGGTTTTAAACATACTACCCTGTGTCCAGCAAGCTATGTCCCAGGATGATCAAGGGTCAAGCCCATGAAAGAGAGATAGTTCCAACTGGCAGCAAACTGCAAGTTCACTCAGTCCCTGGGGTCAGATACAAGGAGAATCCAAAAGAGAGGTTTGGCAGGCTCAGAAATCCAATACTAGAGCAAAGTGATATTATTTTCAACATTGTGTCTCTTCCTTGCCTCCATAGTTCCTGCAGGTTATGTCCTCAATACACAGGTAAGGCTTTCCAGCAATATCACTGAACCCCTTCTCACATCTGAGTTCTCTAGGCCCCCCACTGTACTTCTCTCACAGCTATTATCACCAGAATGCAATCACTGGTTTACAAGCAGTCTCCCCTACTAGACTATGAACACCCTGAGGTCAGGGCTTGTGTCTTCCTCATCTCTTCATACACAGCACCCATCAAGATGCCCAGCACGTAGTAAATGACAAATAAATTAACTTAAAGAATATATGAACTAATGAATAAGCAAATTATGAATGCTTCTTAATCTTTAAGCCAAGCCCCCTGAGGGTTTATGACAACTCTCTGGGTACCTGGCTACAATTTGAAATATTAACCACTAGATGGCACTATTTTCATTAGGCAGTAAAGCCCTTACTCTGACATCCTTGCTACTCTATACAGGTAAATGCTTTCAGCAAAGTATAAAAAGTGTTATTCCAAAGTGGAATATTCTAACCCTGGAATTTCTTTTAAATTTCCATAATACTCTACTGTCTAATTTTTCAAAAGGAAAATACTTTAAATTCTTTAAATGTAAAGATGGTAAAGGTTTGGTGCACATTGCCTTCCGTATGACATTTGCATTTTAATAGATTTCAATGCCTCTGCCTCCAAGGGTGAGGTATACTGGGACTTTCAGGTGTCTTGGTGGTTGACTCACAAGGGATACTCCTTGCCCATCTGAACACATCACACAGGCTTTCTCCCCATCACAGACAGGGACAAGCTTGGTACTACTGCAGGCATCAGAGTGTCTCAGGCCATGGAATAATGATACTGGCCTCCTCCTTCCCTTAAGGGATGCCCATCAGACATCTAAACAAAAATGGTCAAGAGGACAGGCTCTGGAGTCAGAAAAATCTGGTAATGGTTATTATTGTTGTTGCTACTGTTGTTACTACTATTATTATTTGTAGGCTTCAGGATTTCCGTAGGTGTTATGGATTAAATTGTGTCCCCCAAAAATATGTGCTAAAATTCTAAACCCTATACCTGTGGATGCAGTGGTTAAGAGCTACAGCTGCTAACCAAAAGGTCGGCAGTTGGAATCCACCAGCTGCTCCTTGGAAACCCTATGGGGCAGTTCTACTCTGCCCTATAGGGTCCCTATGAGTCAGAATCGACTCAATGGCAATAGGTATACCTGTGGATGTAATCCCATTTGGGAATAGGACTTTGTTATGTTAATGAGATCATATCATTGTAGGGTGTGTCTTAAGCCAATCACTTTTGAGATATAAAAAGAGCAGATGAAGCGCAGAAGCATGCAAGCACAGATGGGGAAAGACAGATGCTACGCCACGTGAAGATCATCAAGGAACTGAGGAACAGAGCTGAAAAGAGACGCGGGCCTTTCCCCAGAGCTGACAGAGAGAGAAAGCCTTCCCCTAGAGCTGGCGCCCTGAATTCAGACGTCTAGACTCCTCAATGGTGAGAAAATAAATTTCTGCTTGTTAAAGCCATCTGCTTGTGGTATTTCTGTTGTAGCAGCACTAAGAAACTAAAACACTAGCCTATACCAATTCCAGCCTATATCCAGGGTGTCACGGGGGTCATCACCATCCCCAAAAGCTGGCTCTGACTTGTGGGGCAATCAGAGATATTCATTAGCTGAAATATTTGTAGATGAAACAGTCTGAGGTCTCCCTAAGCATTCAACTAACGATCCATACCTCTTCTAGTTCCCTACAGCACCATTCCACAATTCAGAGCTAATATTTATTGGAATTTACCACATCAGTCACTATGTTAAAATCTTTACACACATAGCCTCATTTACTCTCCACAACAACACTACAGTAATTTCCCTATTTCACAGGAGAAAACTGAGGATCAGAGGGGATAATCTTGCTCAGGTCACAGAGCCAGTAAGTAGTGAAATTGTTTTGATTCTTTCTACCCTCCTTTCTCTCAATTTTTTACAAAAGTGAGTCCCATGTTGTTTCAAATTTCTTTTAAAATCCCTCCCTTGATATTAGAACATATCTTCTTATTAGTAAATTAATTCTTGACATTTAAAGAGGAAGAATCATTCATTTAGATACTTGGGTAAAATTCTGTATACATGAGCTAAAATTTTCCAATATCCTGGAATATGGAAAAAATGACTATATTAATAGAGTAACACACGAATCTGTAGACAAATAAGACCAAAGTTGTCATTTTACAGATGAGAAGAATAAAGCCCCCAGGTAAAATAAGACTTACCCAAAGTGACATAGCAGGACAGGATTTCTCTTCCCCAAGAGCTGAGCTCACCTTCTGAGACTAACCCTATGTTGTAAATAATGGATTCTTCCTTACAGACAGCATAGCATAGTGGTTAAGAGCAGGGTGTCTGGAATCAGACTGAGTGAACTTAATCCCACTTCTAACAATCTGTGACCCTGGGCAGGTTGTGAGTTCTTAGAGGAGCGCTGAAGGATGAGTTTGGCTGCACCACACTCACAGGGCAGGACAGGGCATTCTAAGCAGCAGAAGCAGAAGCATGGAGGCATGAAACAGCATGGGATACTCACAGAGGTCTAAGAGTGAGGTATTGCTACAGCATAAGGGTCAAGCCATAGGTTGGGGCATGATGAGGCAGGAGGGACAACCAGAGGAGCTTCCACTTTATCCTACAGGCGATGAGGAACCACTGACAGGTTTTGAGCAGGGCAAAGCTATGGTCAGACAGGTCTTTTGAACAGCTCTGGTGATCTGTCTACAATCTCGTCTTTCCATCTGCCTGGAATGACCCTTGCGCCTCCTCTCTTCCAAGTCAAATCCCAGATTACTTTCAAGGTCCTTCTCAGGATGCATCACCAATGGAAAGCTTTGTCTGGCTCTCCTATCCCATAGTGCTTGCAGGGTTGACCAGTGGCCCCCAGAAAGATAATGTCCACTTTCTAATTCCTGGAACCTGTGAATGTTACCTTATTTGGGAAAAGGGTCTTTATAGATGTAGTTAAGATTCTTGAGATGAAGAGATCATCCTGAATTATCCAGGTGGGCCCAAACTCCAATATGACAAGTGTTCTTGTAAGAGGAGGGAACTCTGAATACAGCCACGCAATGTGACAATGGAGACAGAAACTGGAGTAATGCAGTGACAAGCCAGGGAATGCCAACAGCCAGCAGAAGCTAGAAGAGGCTAGGAACCAAGAATGGATTCTCCCCTAGAGCGTCTGGAGGGACTGTGGCTCTGCCGACCCCTTGATTTCAAACTTCTGGCCTCCAGAACTGTAAGCAAACACATTTCTACTGTTTTAAGCCACCATGTTTGTGGTAATTTGCCACAGCAGCCCTAAGAAACTAATAGAGTCCTCCTTCCTTTTTTTTTTTTTTTTTTTTTTGCATTCCCTTAGCAAGTCTGATCAGCTCTGTCATGACTCACAGTTACTGCCTTAGATAGTCCTCTGGACCTCCAAAGGTGAATATTTATGAAGCCACCAGACGGTCAGATCTTTCAAGGTAAGACCCTGTATTCTACTTTGGAATCTCCTTACTGTAGCCTACACCAGGTGATAGCTCTCTGTGGACGGCTAGAAAAAGCCTCAGAGGGGACGGCTGCAGCTGGTAGGGAAGTAACAGACTGCTGATCCTGCACACATGCTGCATGTTCAGAAAACAAAAAAATTTCCCTGAAATCCTGCACTTCTCCAGAATGCAAGGGTTCACAGGAAAATACAGGCCACCTGATTCTTGGTTCTCCAGGGGCCTTCTTTCTGCTAGCAGAAACACAGGTGTCTGCTACAAGGGCAAAGCTATTCAATTAGCTCTCATTGAAGTTTCTTCTTTTCCCCACAGGTATAAATTGGGTGCCTTGCATGTTATTTCGTATTTGCCTCAACATAAAAAGGTATTTATTTCCAGGCTGTCCCTGGCTCTAAAGAAGGAGGCGAAGACATATTGGAGGCCTACAAAGTTTACCCCACCTGCCCCGATCCTCTACCTGGGGGAAATCATGCAGAGAGAGAATTTCACTAAGCACATTACAGTGCAATTCATTCCTCCCGGGCCCGCAGAGAAGAGTGTATCAGGTAGTATCTAAGGTATTCTAAAAGTGGTTAAATACGTACACGGCACATGATTGCCAGGCACTGAAGTAAATTTCTCTCAGGAAAAAGACAGCAACTGTAAAATCAGCATTACAGGGGCCTAAGCTTTTCAAAACAAGTTTGATCTAAGGATGCATGCAATCTTCTGGCACAACTCTTAACCCACAGGAAGAGGAAACAGGCTATGTCTTCTCTAACTACTGCTTCTAAAGAATCTCAGCTACATTCATTCCACTGCCCTTCAATGGCTCCTCTTATCTGTACAGCATGTAATGCACTTTATGATCTAGCCCCTGCCCACCTGACTAGTTTCATCTCTTGCCAGTGCCCCAACATGCACCTACTACGCCTGCCAAACAGATCTCATTGCATTTCCTCAAGTGGATCATATTCTGTCACATCTCTATTCCTTTTCCCATGCTACCCCTTCTTCTTGGAACATATTTCCACTCTCCATCCCCTCAACTTTCTGGCTAACTCCTACTTGTACAATAACCAAAATTTATTAGTGTCTGAAGTACTCCTGACATTGTATTAAACATTAATATAATAAACACAAGCAAGACGTGCCTTTCAAATCCAGTTCAGGCAGCATCTTCTCCAGAAACCACCCCCATTCCTTACTCTTCAGGAATCAATGACGTTTCCTTCATTGTCACTTTCCTCTATTATAAAGCTTACCATGCTCCACTATAACCAGTCATAGTACTTACTGATTATGTATCCTACCAGACTGAACTTCTAAAAGTCAGGGATAATGTCTTCCATTTCTGTCCCCAACACCCCATCCTCACAGCCTACAATTAGCATGTGCTCAGTATATGTTTATTAAATAAATGAAAAAAAATGAATAAATTACACTGACAGGCTTTGCATGACAATAAACAGACGTGTATCTGGGGAGATTAGTATGCATGTGTGGGCTTAAAATCCCAGCCACATTTTACTGGTTATGGCTTGGAAAAGTTAATGAATCTATATCTTTATCTATTCAACAATTCATATCTACATGCCATTAGGGAATTGAGAACTAAAACAACAATGAGATGCCATTACACATCTATTACAATGGCTAAAAGCCCAAAGTACCGACAATACCAAATGCTGGTGAGGATGTGGAGCAACAAAACTCTCATTCCCTGCTGGTGGCAATGCAAAATGGTACAGCCACTTTGGAAGACAGTTTGGCAGTTTCTTCTGAAGCTAAACATAAGCTTACCATACAATCCAATAATCATGCTCCTAGGTAGTTACCCAAATGAGTTGAAAACATATGTCTACACAAAAACCTGCACGTGAAAGTTTATCACAGCTTTATTTATAATTGCCAAAAATTGGAAGCAACCAAGATGTCCTTCAGTAGGTGAATGGATTAAAAAAACTGGTATATCCATCCAATGGAGTATCATTCAGCAATAAAAAGAAATGAACTATCAAGTCATAAAAAGACATGGAAGAAACTTAAATACATATTATCAAATGAAAGAAGACAGCCTGTAAAAGCTACCTACTGTATGAGTCCAACTATATGACAATCTGGAAAAGGCAAAACTATACAGACAGTGAAAAGATCAGTGGACTTTATAGTGATGTACTGATATTGGTTCATCAACTGTAACAAATGTATCACTCTAATTCAAGATGTTAATAATAGGAGAATCTATGTACAGGGGGAAGAGAGGATATATGGGAACTTCTGACTTTCTGCATAATTTTTCTGTAAACTTACAACAGCTCTATAAAATAAATAAAGTCTATTAAAAAAAAAAAAGGTGAGACCTCTGATACCAATAGCATGGCATAGAGTCTTTTCTCCCTGACCTTACCCACTCCATTAACTACAACCATAAACCTTGGAAATACAGCAAGAGGAAACGAAAGGACAACTCTGGAAAGTAGAAAGAGAAAGGTGAACTGATTAGGGATCCAGGACTGGAGGAACAACATAGCAGCAGGGGCACCTTACCCTCCCTGAAAGAAGGCGACCCAGGCCAGGTGTTTCCTGACCCCTAACTTAGCAACAAAAGGTCAGCATGGTAGGCTCATTCCTACTCCATACTGAACTTGAGTCCCATTGACAACACCAGGTGAACCCGGCAGCACCGGCAAGGGGAACAGACCTAGAGAAATCGCTAACAATAAGCAGACAGTGGAAGCACTGTTCTTCCCACCAGGACTGAGACTCCACTCCTTCGTTGAGAGACACGAGGCAGCCAGGTGGCCAGGTGGCATTGGCAAGGGGGATTCACCACACAAATCAGCTAGGCCCAGAAATCCTTTTCATCCCTGTGGGCTAGAGACTCACCTAACCCAAGTAGAGACACCACGTATTCAGGCAGTGGTGGAAAAGCAGAACCCACCTAACAGGGGTTGGCCCGGGAAGCAAGGGCAGCTGTGCTATAAGAAGCATCCAGCCTGGGAAGTGCTCTCCTTTCCTGACAGACCTCAGAATCTCCTCCCACAAGAGACCTGGTGGCCAGGCAGGACCCGCAAGGGGAATTCCACCACAACAAGCACCCATCCCAGGGAGATTCTTCATCCTTATGGACTGGAGACTCTCTTCCCCCACCTAAAGACATCAGATGTCCAGGCTGGGGAAACTCCTTTACCCTCTAAGACAGCAACAGCAGGAACCAGTGGGAGCCCCAGCAGCATGAGATAAACAAACAGACCAAAATAGCACCATAAATGCTGTGAAAATTAAATTGTCATTGGAACCATAGTCCACACAAGTAAGCCAGGATTTGTTTACTAAATTAGAATAGGGTGACTGTCTGCTACAATAAAAGATAGGACCAAGAGTTACCTAACATAATAGTCAAAATGTCCAAGATACAATTTTTAAAAAGTCACCCATCATGCTAAAAACCAGAAGAATCACAATTGAATGAGGAAAGACAATCAACTGATGATTCACCATGACGAATTAGATGTTGGAACTATCTGATAAGGGTTCTAAAGTACCATTATAAAAATGTTTCAACAAGCAATTACAACTTCTCTTAGAGCAAATGAAAAAATATAAAATCTCAGCAAAGAAGCAGAAGTTATAAAAAAGAACCAAATGAAAATTACAGAACCGAAAAATACAGTAACAGATGGAAAAAAAAATTTCTAGATAGGCTCAATAGAAGAGTGGAAATGACAGCACAGAATCAGTGAATTTGTGGACAGATCAATAGAATTCACTCAATCTAAACAACAGGGAGAAAACAGACTTTAAAAAAATGAACAGAGTTTCAGGGACCTGTAGGAGGACATTAAAAAAAAATTCAACATTTATATCTTTGGAGTGCCAAAAGGAAAGGAGAATAAGAGTAGGATTTAAAGGGTATTTGAAGATATAACATCTGAAAACTTCCCAAATTTGACAAAAGACATAAAAACTACAAATTAAAAAAAAATCTGAGCAAACCCCAAACAGGATAAACTCAAAAAAAAAAACAAAAAAAAATCCACACCAAGACACATCATAATTAAACTTCTGAACTAAAGAAAAAAAATCTTCAAAGCTGCTGAAGAGAAACAATACATTACTTACAGGGGAATACCATTTCAAATGACAGTGGATTTCTCAGTAGAAACGGTATTAGTTTCTTAGGGCTGCTATAACAAAGTACCACAGACTGGTTGGCTTACAATTACAGAAATTTCTTGTCTCAAAGTTATGGAAGCTAGGAGTTTGAAAACAGGGTGTCAGCCATGTTGATTCCTTCCAAGGGAACTGAGAGAGAAATCTGTTCCATGACTCTCTCCCAGCTTCTGATGATGGCCGATGATTCCTGGCATTCCTTGCCTTGCAGCTCCAATCTCTGCCTCTATCTTCACGTGGCCATTTTCCCTCTCTGTGTGTGTGTCTCTTTGTCTCTTCTCTTTTATAAGGACACAACTCATATTGGATGGGATTAGGCCCACCCTATTTAGTAAGACCTCATGTTAACTGATACATCTTCAAAGATCCTATTTCCAAACAAGGTCATGCTAACAGGTACTAGAGGGTAGGACTTCAACATATTTTTCTAGGGATACATTCAATCCAAACAGGAACCATGGAGCCAGAAGCAAGTGACACAATATTTTTCAAGTCCTAAAAGAAAATAACTGTCAACAGTGAATTCTGTATCTGGCAAAATTATCCTTCAGAAATTAAGGGAAAATCAAGACATTCTCAGATGAAGAAGAATTAAAGAATCTGTCACTAGCAGATCTTGTTGTTGTTAGGTGCTATTGAGTCAGTTCCAACTCATAGTGACCCTATGTACAATAGATCAAAACACTGCACGGTCCTGGACCGTCCTCACAATCGTTGCTGTGTTTCAGCCCATTGTTGCAGCCACGGTGTCAATCCATCTCACACAGAGACTTCCTCTTTTTCGCTGACCCTCTACTTTACCAAGCACGTTGTCATTCTCCAGGAACTAGTCCCTCCTGATAACAAAGTACATGACACAAAGTCTTGCCATCCTCGATTCCAAGGAGCACTCTGGCTGTACTTCTTCCAAGATAGTTTGTTCTACTGGCAGTCCATGGTGTATTCAATATTCTTCACCAACAGGATAATTAAAAAGCATCAATTCTTCTTCCGTCTTCCTATTCATTGTCCAGCTTTCAAATGCATATGAGGCGACTGAACATATCATAACTTAGGTCAGGCTCACCTTGGTCCTCCAAATGACGTCTTTACTTTTCAACACTTTAAAGAGGTCTTTTGCAGCAGATTTGTCCAATGCAATACATCATTTGGTTTCTTAACTGCTGTTTCCATAGGCATTGACTATGAATCCAAGTAAAATGAAATCCTTGACAACTTCAATCTTTTCTGTTTATCATGATGTTGCTTATTGGTCCAGTTGTGAACATTTTTGTTTTTCTTATGTTGAGGTATAATCCATACTGAAGGCTATAGTCTTTGATCTTCATCAGTAATTGCTTCAAGTTCTCTTCAATTTCAGCAAGCAAGGTTGGGTCATCTGCATATCACAGGTTGTTAATGAGACTTCCTCCAATCCTGACGTCGCGTTCGTCTTCACATAGTCCAGTTTCTCGGATTATTTGCTCAGCACACAGATTGAATAAGTATGGTGAAAGGATACAACCCTGGCACAAACCTTTTCTGATTTTAAACCACGCAGTATCATCCTTGTTCTGCTGGAATAACTAACTCTTGGTCTATGTACAGGTTTCTCATGAGCACAACTAAGTGTTCTGGAATTCTCATTCTTGACAATGATATCCATAATTTGTTATGATCCACATAGTCGAATGCCTCTGCATAGTCAATAAAACATAGTTAAACATCTTTCTGGTATTCTCTGCTTTCAGCCAAGATCCATATGACATCAGCAATGATATCTCTGGTCCCACGTCCTCTTCTGAATCTGGCTTGAATTTCTGGCAGTTCCCTGATGCAACTGCTTTTGAATGATCTTCAGCAAAATTTTACTTACATATGACATTAATGATACTGTTCAACAATTTCTGCATTCCACTGGATCACGTTTCTTTGGAATGGGCACAAATATGGATCTCTTCCAGTCGGTTGGCCAGGTAGCTGTCTTCCAAATTTCCTGGCATAGACAAGTGAGCACCTCCAGCACTGCATCCGTTTGTTGAAACATCTCAATTGGTAATCCATCAATTCCTGAAGCCTTGTTTTTTACCAATGCCGTCAGTGCAGCTTGGACTCCTTCCTTTAATACCATTGGTTCTTGATCATATGGTACCTCCTGAAATGGTTGAACATTGACCAATTATTTTTGGTACGGTGTTTTTGTGTATTCCTTCCATCTTCTTTTGATGCTTCCTACATCACTCAATATTTTGCCCATAGAATCTTCCAAAATTGCAACTTGAGGCTGAATTTTTTCTTCAGTTCATTCAGCTTGAGGAATGCTGAGCATGTTCTTCCCTTTCGGTTTTCTAACTCCAGGTCTTTGCACATTTCATTATAATATTTTATTTTGCCTTCTCAAGTTGCCCATTGAAATCTTCTATTCAGCTCTTTTACATCATCATTTCCTCCATTCACTTTAGTTACTCTACATTCAAGAGCAAGTTTCAGAATCTCTTCTGACATCCATTTTGGTCTTTTCTTTCTTTCCTGTCTTTTTAATGACTTTTTACTTTCTTCATGTCTGATGTCCTTGATGTCTTCCCACAACTCATGTGGTGTTCGGTCGTTAGTATTCAATGTCAAATCTATTCTTGAAATGGTCTCCAACTTCAGGTGGGATATACTCAAGGTCATACTTTGGCTCTCATGAACTTGTTTTAATTTTCTTCAGCTCAACTTCAAATTGCATATGAGCAACTGATGGTCTGTTCCACAGCTGGCTCTTGGAACTTGTTCTGACTGATGATATTGATCATTTCCATCATCTCTTTCCACAAATGTAGTCAATTTGATTCTACCTGGTAAGGGCCACATGTATAGCTGCGCTTATACCACGTGTGTGTCAGTTTGTCATACCATGGTGGCTTGCGTGTTGTTGTGATACTGGAAGCTCTGCCACCAGTATTTCAAATACCAGCAGGGTCACCTTGGTGGACAGGTTTCGGTAGAGCTTCCAGACTAAGACAGACTAGGAAAAAGGTCCTGGCAGTCTACTCCTGAAAAAATTGGCCAGTGATAAAATTATGAATAGAAAGAGTAGGGATAGGTTATATACAATAGACTATTCTTCTCCTGTGGAGTTTTACAAATAATATTTGGTGATTAGAAAAATAGAGAAATGACATACCTGAAAAAAAAAAAACAAAAAACAAACCCATTGCCGTTGAGTCAATTCCAATTCATAGCGACCCTATAGGACAGAGAAGAATTGCCCCATAGGGTTTCCAAGGAGGAGTTGGTGGATTTGAATGGCAAACCTTTTGGTTAGCAGCTGTAGTTCTTAACCACTACGCCACCAGGGTTTCCATTTATACCAAAGGGAATGATATTTAATAATGGGGAAAGTAATGGGATGAAACTTGAAGTAGTAAAATGCTGATGCCAGTACACTGGTATGTACAATGTCCAATATGTATAGTGTAATAACCAGATCAACTATTAAGAAAACTATACAAAGAGATAAGCTCAAAAACAATAAGATTAAATTAAAATGAAATCCTAAAGAATGTTCAAGTATTCCAACAGAAGGCAAGAAAAGATAAACAGATGAACAAGGAATGAAGTAAACATATAACAAATAACAAAATGGTAAATTTAAGCTCTAACAAATCAATAATTATCATAAACGTAAATGCTATAAATATACCAATTAAAAGGTAGACAGCGGTAAATA
Organism: Trichechus manatus latirostris; assembly: GCF_000243295.1. Lineage (NCBI taxonomy): Eukaryota > Metazoa > Chordata > Mammalia > Sirenia > Trichechidae > Trichechus > Trichechus manatus. The sequence goes on from NW_004443994.1 coordinate 5,459,888, forward strand.
AAAAACATGACCCAACTACATGCTTTAAAAAAAAAAAAAACTTCAAATTCAACAATATAGGTATATTGAAGGAAAAATTACCATGCAAATAATAATTTAAAAAAGAAGAACAAGTTCTGTAACAGTCCAAAATTCCACTGTTCCTTTTTCCCTTTGATCTTCTATTTCTACTCCACAGCCCCCAAAGAATTTTACCCCAAAATATATGAATGGTGAGAGGTTTTTTGTTTTTTTTTTAAAAATTAATCACCTATATCAGTCAGGGTAGCTACATAATGCTTTACCAACAAGTCCAATATCTCAGTGATTTCACACAACAAAAGTTTATCATTTAAGCATCTCATCTAATGCAAGTGGGATCAACTGAAAAACCACAAAAACAATAAGAGAATTCAGTAAGAAGCAGCAATCAAAATTAAAAACAAAAATAAATAGCCTTCGTGTATCTTAAAAACAATTAATAAGACATAATGAAGATATCTCTTTTATACAGGGGTATTTATAGGAAAAATGAATTAATTAATTAATGAATAGAAGGTGAGTAGAGTACCAATTCTGATCAAGATGGAAGAAATAGGGCCTATATCTGCCTTCCCAACTGAAGCAACTGAAAAACAGGACCAAATATATGAAACAATGGCTTTCAAAATATTGGACAGCAAGCAACAAAGAAGTTGCTATGATTGTTCCAGTGTACTGCCTAGAGAAAGTTTCCAGACTGTAACACAGGAAAAAGAAACAAGGTACAGTACAGTATTCCTGAATAGAAAGAATCCCTGAACAGTATCCCTGAGTTGAGAAACAAGAATTGGAAGTTCAAGGAGATCCAGGTGGCTAGAAATCACAAAATAGAGAAACAAAGAGAAGACAGCTGGAGACAGAGAGAAAGAAAGAACAAACTCTGGAGATCTGCAAAGGGTCCCACTTGAGTATCAGCTGAATACTGACCAGCACATGCCTGTAAGGAACTAATCACTCAAAGAGGTTAGAAGCAACAATACCCAGGGCTCACCCAGGGCCAGCTACGCTTCCTGTTTCCATCAGCCAGAGTGGAAAACCAAATAGCTCACAAAGCATAAGGTACACTACTCAGCAGGCTTTTGCCTCAGCAATAGAACAAACCATACACTCGAATAAATACTGCTCTGGTCATGACCAACAAAAATTAAAAGCAACATGCATTATATATTATTAAAAACGAACAAACATTGCCATTCAGTTGATTCTGACTCATAGCGACCCAACAGGACAGGGTAGAACTGCCCCAATCGGGTTTCCAAGGAGCAGCTGGTGGATTCAAACTGCCAACCTTTTGGTTAGCAGCCATAGCTCTTAAAATAATAATAATAACGTTATTATTATAGGAACATTATTATTATTATTATAGGAACATTACAGGGCATTATTACAGGAACATAAAAATATTCAGCAAACAGCTACGTAAAATTGCAAAGTCTAGCATCAAATAAAAAAAAAATTACTTGGCATTCAAAGAGGAAGGAAAATGTGCAGAAGCAATTATTAAAACCAACCAAGAAATGACACAGATGATATAATTAGTAGGCAAGGATATTAAAACAGTTATTGTGGCTGTATTCCATATGTTCAGTAAACTAGAAGAAATTAAATATGCTAACTAGAGATATGACAGATATTTAAAAAAATTCACATTCACACTTCTAGAAATAAAAGCTAGAATTTCTGAGATAAAAAATATACTGGGTGGAGTTACAGCAGATTTTAGACATTGTAGGGGAAAAAAACAGTGAACTTGAAGACACAGCAATAAAAATTATCCAAAATAAAACACAGAGAGAAAAAGGACAACTCCAAGTAACCCTAATTTATGTGTAATTGGAGTCTCTTAAAGGGATAAAGGATAGGGACAGAAGAATATATTTGAAGAAATAATGGTTGAACATTTTCTAAACTGATGAAAACGGTAAACCCAAACATCCAAGAAGTTCAACAAACCTCAAGCACAAGAAACATGAAGAAAATTATACCAAGACATATCAAAATCAAACTGTTTAAAACCAGCTAAAAAGAGAAAAAGAAAGAAAATCTTAAAAACAGTAAAAAAAAAAAGATCAATTAATTACAGAAACAACCATAAGAATGACAGCAGACTTCTCATCAAAAATAATGCAAGCTAAAGAGATAATGGAGCAACATCTTTAAAGTCTTGGAAGTAAACAATTTTAAACCTAAAATTCTATATCAAGAGAAAATATCTTTCAAAACTGAACATGAAATAATGATTTTTTCATATATATAAAAATTAAAAGTATTCATCACCAGCATACCTGCACTACAAGAACTATTCAAGGAAGCCCTTCATGCAGATGAAAATATAGGTCTACAAAAAGAAGGAAGAATAGAGAAATGGTAAATATGAAATAATGCTCTTATTTTCTTAATCAATTAAGATATAAATGACTTTTTAAAGCAAAAATAATAACAATGCATTGTGGGATTTATAACAAAGGTAGTAGTAAGATGTATAGCAACGATATCTCAAAGAAGAGTAGAAATGGAAGTACATTGTTTTATGGTTTTATATTTACAGGACCGGGCAGTGTTTTGTTCTGTTGTACCCTGGGTTGCTATGAGTTAGAACCAGCTCGGTAGCACCTAACAACAACAACAACATATTTACATGAAGTGGTATACTGTTACTTGAGAGTAGACTGTGATAAGTAAAAGATGGATACCATGAACCCTAAAGCAACCACTGAAATAAAACAACGAAGAATTATAGTTTATAAGTCAATAAAGGGAAAAACAGAATCATAAAAAATACTCAATCCAAAAATAGGCAAAAAAGAGGAAAAATGGAACAAATAACAGGTGACAAGATGGTAAATTTTAATTCAACCATATTCATAATTAAATTATCTATAAATGAACAAATACCCCAATTAAAAGATTATCAGGTTAGGTTTTATATATATATATATATATATATATATATCTGACCCAACTATATGCTGCCTACAAGAAAATCATTTCAAATATAAAAACAATTTGTTTAAAACTAAAGGAATGGAAAACATACAACATGTTAACATTAATCAATAAGAAACTGGGATGGCGTATTCACATCAGACAAAGCAGAATTTAAAGCAAGTCAACAATTAACTTTTTTTTTCTTCATTAAATAGAATCAACTTATTTAAATTTAAATTCTTAACATTTTAACATTTTTTCTCCTATCCTAAATACTGGCATTGCTGGTGTAATTTTTGTTTCTAATTGGCTCCCCCTCCCCCCATCGTCTGGTTACAAAAAAAACCCTCAGGATAAACTTTTGACTATCAAAATAGAAATTTTCACTCAGAAGGGGTCATATTTTTCTACATTCACTCTGCTCCCTCCCCAAAAGAGAAGTAGGGTTTGAGGCAAGCGCAGCAGTAGCTAATGTCATCCCTTCTGAAAAAAAAGTAAACAAAACTCATCTTATCTAAGGAAACACTGCAGCACTACACTTAAATTTAAATGGTCCAGGCTCACCTGGGCTTTCAGCAGCACTCACTGCCCAGACGAGCCCTCCTCCTAACACTAGAGCTCTCAGTGCCAGGATCTGGGCCAAATTCCAAGACAGAACCCTAACTCCAAGTCCTCTTATAATTTCTTTAGTGCGTATATCTGCAGTTCTTACTGCCTGCCACTTAGTATTCCTGCATGTTGCTAAACAGCTGCCATGTTGTTTCCCTAGAGATATGTTCCTGTATATCCTTACCTATTTCACAGGGCTGTTGTAGAGCTTAATTAATTAATGTTTCCTGAATGCCTTGAGATTTTCAGATGAAAGGTGCTAGGCAGAAGTGTAAAGATTTGTATTAAATCTCCAGTTTTATAGTGAAGAGTGAAGGATCCCACCTGGGCTAAACTCCTAACAGGGAATATTCTAGTCCCACGTGTCTTGTTCAGGGTACTTAGATCATAAAAAAACTTGCTCTAACCATCACTTCAACCCAGCCTTCTGAGAGATGACAGGTTATTCAAAATGTCACACAGAGCTACATGCCAATATCACATTCTTCCCCTTAAACCAGTCTGGATGTGATTAAGACAGGATGAATTTTCTCACAGTAGACTACAAAATAACCCTGCCAGATTCCAGAATGCGCACAATTGGGGGTTTTTGGGGGTTTTTTTGTTTTTTTTCTGCAAAGGATATGAAAAACATGAAGGATTTCACATGAATGAAAGATATGAATAGGCATTTCGAAGAAGAAGAAACTCAAATATTTGAAAATCACATATAAAGGTGTCCAACATCACTACTAAACAGTGAATGCAAATTAAAATAACATTAAACTTCTCTTTACCACCTGATCAAAATCTTACCGTACTAAGCTGTGGCAAGGATGTAGAGCCAAGAGAAATCTTATAAACTGTTGGTGGCAGTATAAACTGGTACACTCACTTGAGAAGCAATCTAGGAAAGCTGAAGATGTGACCACCCTCGATGAAGAAACTCTTGCATATGTGCATAGAGGAAAGTTTAAAATATTATTTATAGCAGCCTCATTTTTAATTGTAAAAAAAGGAAAACTACCTAAATGTTCATTAACAGAAGGATTTTTTTAAAGTTATGATATAGTTAAATGAGAAAATACTATATAGAAGTGAAAATAAACTGGAACTATAGCATCAACATAGACAAATTTCACAAACACAATGTTGAAAGAAAAAAGAAAATTGCTCTAGAATACATAAAGATGATACCATGTTATGGATTAAACTGTGTCCCCAAACAATATATATTGTAAACCCTAACCTCTATGCCTGTGGTTATAATCTCATTTGGGGATGAGTTGTCTTTGTTATGTTAATGAGTCAGGGTTAGTGTGGGGCTTGTCTTGAGTCACTCTCTTACAAAATATAAAAGGAGCAGATTAGGCAAGCAGAGATGGGGAAAGATAGACACCAAGTCACATGGAGATCTCCAAGGAACCAGGAAACAGAAGCTGAAGAGACAAGGACCTTCCCTCAGAGCCTACAGAGAGAGAAAGCCTTCCCCTAGAGCCGGTGCCCTGAATTGGGACTTCTAGCCTCCCAAACTGTGGGAAAATAAATTTCTGCCATCCACTTGTGGTATTTCTGTTATAGCAGCACTAGATAACTAAAATACACCATATATACATAAAGGTAAAAGCATGCAAAACAATACTATATTACTTAGGTGTATATACATGTTAAATAAAAATTTAGGAAATGGTGAACTACAAATTCGGGAAAGGAAGTGGTGGGGAAGAGGGCATTTGAGATTGAAGAAAAGCACACAGAGGTCTTCAACTGCATGGTGGATAAATCAGTTGCTATCCAGTCGATTCCAACTCATGGTGACCCCATATGTTGCAGAGCAGAACCATACTCGATACGGTTTTCGTGGCTGTGACCTTTCATCAGATGGACAAGCTTTTCTTCCCAAGTGCTTCTTGGTGGGTTCAAACCATCAACCTTTTGATTAGTAGCCATGTGCTTAACCATTTGTGCCACTCCAAGACTAGTAGTGGGTAGACAGGGATTAATTATGCTATTCTTTATACCTTTTTATCTTTGCACCTTTAATATATCTGAAATATTTCTTAACAAAAATTATGTTTTTGAATTTTTTAATTGTACTTTAGAAGAAGGTTTACAGAACAAATAGTTTCTCATTAAACAGTCAGTACACATATTGCTTTATGACATTGGTTAACAACCCCCTGACACGTCAACACTCTCCCTTCTCGACCTTGGAGGACCTTTTTTTTGGTGAAAATATACATAGCCAAAGTTACACTATTGAAAGTTTCTACATGTACAATTCAGTGACATCGATTACATTCTTCCAGTTGTGCTGCTATTCTCACTATCCTTTCCCAAATTATTCCATCACCATTATCTTCAACTCTCTGTCCCTAGGCTTCCCATCAAACCTTTTGAGTTTCTGTTGTCAATTTGATCTCCCATAGACAATTCTTTTTTTCTTTTTTTGTACCTTAGATGAAGGTTTGCAGAATAGTTTCTCTTTAAATGGTTAGTACACATATTGCCCTGTGACAATGGTTAACAACCCCATGACATGTCAACACTGTCCCTTCTCAACCTTGGGTTCCCTATCACCAGCTTTCCTGTCCCCTCCTGCCTTCTAGT